>NW_028270184.1:70662681-71344032 GCF_037043375.1 Chiloscyllium plagiosum | reverse complement strand
AGAGACCAAGAAAGTTGACGAGGGCAGAGCGGCAGGCATGGCCTCCATGGATTTCAGTAAGACTTTGATAAGTTTCCACATGGCAGGCTGGTCAAGAAGTTTCCATCACGTGGAATGCTGGGGGGACTGACCAATTGGATACACAGTTGGGTTGATGGGAGGAAGCAGAGGGTTTAGTGGAAGGATGTTTGTCAGACCGGAGGCTTGGTCCATTGCTGTTTGTTATCGATGATTTGGTTGAGAATGTACAAGGTATGATTAGTAAGTTCGCAGATGACTCTAAAGTAAGTGGGAGCATGATCAGTGAGGAAGTTAGTCAGAAATTGCAGCAGGACCATAATCAGGTGGGGAAGTGGGCCGTGAAATGACAAATGGAATTTAATATAGAAGTGTGAGGTCTTGCATTTTGGAAACACAAATCAAGGTAGGAGTTGCATGGTGAATGGAAGGGTCTTAAGGGGTGTAGTGGGTAGAGAGACCTTGGTGTTCAGGTGTACACATTTCTCTTTGAGTGCAGTCAAAGGTAGACAGGGCACTGAAGAAGGCTTTTGGAACATTGGCCTTCATGAGACAGGATATTAAGTATAGAATTTGGGAATTTATTTTGCAGTTACCCAGGACTTTGGAAAGGCCGCATTTGGAGTATTGTGTTCAGTTTTGTCACATTGTTATAGGGAGCATATTATTACATTAGAAAGAGTGCAGCAGGAATTTACAAAGACGTTGCCAGGACCCAATGGTCTGAGTTATAGGGAGAGTTTGGACAAGCTAGGACATTTTCTTTAGCGTGTAGGAGATTGAGGGAGTCCTTGTAGAGCTGTATAAGATCACGAGGGGTATGGATAGGGTTAATGCTCTCAGCCTTTTTCCAAGGTGTAGAGAATCAACGACTGGATGGGATCAGTTTAAGGTTAAAGGGGAAGGAATAAAAGGGAACCCGAGGGGGCACTTCTTTATACAGAGGATAGTACGTGGATGAGCTGCCAGCAGATGTGGTTGGTGGGAGGTACATTAACAACATTTCAAACGCATTTGGATAAACATGTGGATAGGAAAGGACTGGAAGGATATGGGCCAGCTGCAGGGAAATTGGGTGAGTGTGCATGGACATTTACAAGGTGGAGTGGAACTCCACTATTCATTCAAATCAAGCACTCAGAACAGCTCGCCTCACCTCGTAAACTGTTAAAATATGAGCGACACAGATCTCCTACATTCCACTATTTAAACAAAAAATAACAAGTTAGCTTCTTAACTTTAATAGTGAAAGCTAAACAAAAACTATTCACAAATGCAAGCCCCTCTTTTCTTAGCTACTTACTGTCTGAGTCCAACTCTGTATAAATATGCTCGTCGAATTACTCACATATTAAACATTACAATCTCAAATGCACACAGAATCCATCTTCCCTGCTGTGTTCACTCTTCCAGCTGCTGATCTCCCTGGGTCATTTTTTTTATTGCAAGTAACTTTTAAATGGACATGTATCATTGATAGAAAATGTTTGAGATGGCCAGTTAGCACTCCTGCTCTACAGCAGTTACTCTGCTGTTGGAAGGCAGTGGCTCTCCCTCTAATGTTCAAAATGCTGAATTTATATACTTCCCATGATACAATAATTCTCACAATTTGATTTCTTTCCAGGTGTCCAAACAATAATATTCAAATTCCGTTGGCTTGTTGTATCCTGAGCGTTATTTAAACTCTTTGGTTTCATTTGAATTGTTGTCAAAAAAGCAACCAAAACTCAGGTACCCATTTCCCAGCTAATGGTGACATATGGAACAGGCTGATCTTTAGCAGGCATCTGTGGCTGTACTTTCTATTCAGCAAAACCCGTTCTGTCTTGAAGTGACCGGACATGCTTTTGGCTTCATAACATCTCCCCTCTTCATAAAAAAAAAACATGGACCAGAGAATGAAAAGATGGCTTCATTTCTTTGCCTCTAATTCTTAATCCCATTATTATGAATTACAAAAATATGAATCTCAGTTACACCATTCATATTAATTCTGCACAAAAATATAACACAGCAATAAGTCAAATCTTATCTAAACATTTTCCTTTAAGTTAGCGATAACACATCTGCTATCACATTTTAGGATCCACAGCATGTACATATAGTAAATTTAAAGTCGGTAAGATAGGATTCCAATTAGATATTCTCATATTCTGGTCTTTAAGTATTCAAAAATGCGAGAGTTTGTCGTTATCCACAATCATCTCCGACAATTTGTTTGTCATACATAAACATTAAAATATTGTCAGGCCAGTGCGAAACTTAATCATTCTTTTTCAATAATGGAGATTTTGTATTTTTTTCTGGTGAATATTGAGTTTTTTTTCACCAAGTAGCCAATTGGCCATTTAATTCCATCATCATCTTTCTGCATCAATACAGCTCCGACCCCTATATCCCGAGCATCAAACACAATTTTCAAAGGGTTTCAAAATATTTGGTATAGCTAAAACTAGTGCGGTGATTAATCCTGCTTTAAAATTCTCAAATGCCTCTGCCATTGTTCTGTCCACCTCAATTCTGTGTTCTTCTTCAGTAAATCGATCAGTGGTGCCAATACGCTGCTGAAGTTTGGAACAAACTTCCGATAGAATCCACTCAATTCCAAAAACCGAAGTCCTTCTTTCTTCGAGGATGGTCGTGGAAATTCCTCAAAGCCCTTCGTCTTTGCGTTCCATGGGATCAACCTTCCATGTCCAATGTAATGTCCCAAGAACGTCACCTCTGCTTTCGAGAATTCTGTTTTCTTTAAGTTTTTTTCCCAAGATTGCTTCTTGTAATCGTTCAACATGCTCTGCCAACTGTATCACTTCATACAGATAAACTGCACAATTTGTTCATTTGGCCACAACTCTGTTCCCGAGTCTTCAATGTTTCTGGAGCATTATTCATTCACATGACATTCCCTAAACTTTGTTTGTCATATCCGGTATCTTCACCAAATAGTTTTACTGACTCAACATTTTTTTTAATTTGAAAGGGGCCACTAAACCTGACTTTCAAAGGATTTCCTACCACTGGTGGCAATACTAATAAGTCATCCCCACGGGAAATCGGCAAAGTTTCAGAGTTTTTAATCTGCCACCTGCTTCACTCTCTCCTGTGCCCACTTCAGGTGCTGTTTAGATAACTCACCTACTACATCTAATTTCTCCCTCACCTCAGATACATAATCCAAGTATGACTTTGGTCCTGTCTATTTATACTTAATTAATTTCAAATGACCTCTCAGTACATGTACGAATATTAACTCAAAGGATGGAAAGTGAGTAGATTTATTTGCGCCATCTATAATGGCAAATAATATAATGAGACGCCTTTATTCCAATCATTCGGGTAATTCTGACGTTACGCTGTAAATATTGTCTTCAGTGTCTAATGCCAACTTTCCAAGGCCCTTTGGGATTCGGGATGCGTTGCACTTGATTTAAACTTCTGTGTGCCGAAGCTATCCATGACGTCCTTTAACAAATGATTGGTAAAATGAGACCCTTGGTCTGACTGAATCACACTGCGTAGCCCACAGTGAGTAAAGGTACCTACCAACTTCTCTACCTCCCTTTTTGCCTTAGCATCCCATAATGGAATTATCCATGGAAATCGGGTAGACACATCCATTATGATCAGCAGGTATTGGTTTCCACTTTTATTTTAGAAAGGAGAGCTCCACAATTGATCATAACCCACGTGAAAGGTCCTTCGAATACAGGAATTGGCAACAAAGCTGCTGGTTTTATTATTGCCTGTGACGTACCTACCATTTGGAATGTATGACATGTACCACAAACATTAACCACGTCCTTGTGCATTCCAGCCACTAGAAATGTTTTAGCCTGAGTCTTTCGTGCATCAACTCCTTTGGCTTTTTCTTTCGGTTTTCCTTCCTGTTGTAACGTATGACAGTGGGATCTTGTTACTTGATAGTCTGGAAAAATCCCTGGGTATTTTTGTTTTAATTCCGCAGTTCCCTGGTCTTACTTTTGCTTCTCCACCACAAGGGGTGCCTCTCCCACCTTGGATCCAGCTAAGTCATTCCCAAGAACAAACTGTATTCCTGGAACTGACACTCTCTCATTCACTCTCACTGTTACTTCCCCAATCTTGACTTGGCACTCCACCTAATGTTACACAAGGTAATGCTTAATTTCTGTCCCCATTTTACAAATTATCACGCTGTTGAATGACATGTCAGAAAGAGTGAAAATACTTCCATCTCTTGCTATTAGAGGCGGAGGGAAAGTGAGGACTGCAAATGCTGGAGATCAGAGTTGAAAAGTGTGGGGCTGGAAAAGCACAGCAGGTCAGGCAGCATCCGAGGGGCAGGAGAGTTGACGTTTCAGGCATAAGTCCTTCATCAGGAAAGTTGGAGGTAAGGAAGGGGGAAGGGGCTGAGAATTAAATAGGAGGTTGGGGGTGGAGTTGGGTGGAAGGTAGCTTAGAAGGCGATGGGTTGATATAGGTGAGGTCTGATGATGATAGGTCGGAGAGGAGGGTGAAGTGGATAGGTGGTAGGACAGCTGAAACCGTCATACTATACAGCATCAAAGTTGACTTCATCAATTTCCAAATTGCCCCTCCCCCAACCTCATCCCAGATCCAACCGTTCAAATTAGCAATGCCCTCTTGAGCTGTTCTAAGTGTCCATCTTCCTTCCCATCTATGCACTCCACCCTCCCCTCTGAAAATCACGAACACTCCCACCTATATCTTCCTATCACCCTCCCAGTGACCCTCCCGCCAGCCCAGCTCCTACCCTCCTATTTATCTTTCAGCCCCCTTGACCCCCGCCATATTCCTGACGATGAGTTTATGCCTGCTACGTGAATTGTCCTTCTCTTCGGATGCTGCCTGATCTGTTGGGCCTTTCCAGCTCCTCACTTCTCAACTATTAGGAACTGAACAGATCCCAATTCTTGCAAAATTATAACTTTTTGTCCTCCCCTCACAGCCCATTTTTTTTAGTGGGTTTACTTACAGAGTCAAATTCTTTATAGCGATCAGGCACTGACTCCATACACAGCCCCTGCCTCGGCCGTGCACTCTCCTGCAGCTCCTTGGCTCTACTTGGGGTCTCCTTTACCATGTTCACTAATGCCACTGGCTTAAACTCTTTTACCACATCTTTTCCCAAAGTGTCTTCCTTCAACGCACATCACTGTGTGTCCCAGTTTCCTGCAGGGAAAACAGTTTTCCCAGTGCCCTTCTTAAACCATTGGTAATGTAATTTTACGTGTTCCACTACGTTATAGCGAGACTTGAGGCCTTTCAAACACTTTGGGCTTTTTTCCACCTGTGGTAAACTATTGCCAGTGTGCTTTACTCTATCTTTTATAGTCTAGGATCTCCCCTTCTCCCAATTTCTCTCCCTCACAGGATGAAAATCCTCCCAGAAGCTAAATTTCATCTCATGCACCAATGCATACTGAACTGCCATTTCTGCTGCGCTTCTCACTTCTTGAACTTCCTGTTCAATCACATGAAATCTTACGTCTCTGGAAGTGAGTCTTTAAACTCGTCCAGCAGAATAATGTCCAATCGGGCCTCACAGGTCTTATCTATTTTTAAGGCCTGCACCTATTTATCAAAATGACTGTGATTAATTCTTTCAAACTCATTATAAGTCTGACCTGGTTCCGTCTCTATGCTTCTTCTATCACCAATTCATAAGCACTCAAAATAGCCCGTTTGACATCTGCGTAATCTATTGCTCCCTCATGTGACAGAACTACACATACCTCTCAACCTGTGCCAACCATCTTAGTCTGAACTAGCATTACCCACAGGTTCACTGGACACACCATCTGCCGAGCCAATTTTGCAAATGAAATAAAAAAGTTTTTGGCATTTTTCTCACCGAAATATGGCAATGTATACATCCCGACGTTCTAACTTCATCTTCATCCTGCTAATTTAACTTTTTTATCTAATTCCAAACTTCTGAATTTCAAATTCTCCCTCTCTTCCTTTTTTCTCTCTTTCTCTTTCTCTATCTTCTCTCTCTCTTTCTGTCTCTCTTTACCTTCTAACTCCAATTGCCCCACTTGCAATTTAAGTTTTTTATAACTCGATTGCAGTTTCCTGCTTCTCTGATACACCAAAATTGCTTGCCCAACTCCATTATGGTGACAGCTTTCCTTTTGTCCCTGGTGAAACCCAATTCTAATCTACATGTTAATTCTAAAAGTATGCCCTTCCTATGTCTTTCTAAACATTGTCGGAAAACTTGTGAATCGTCTTCAAACTTTAGAACCTCTTTAGTAATGTTAAAATCCATTTCTTTTAATTTAACCAACCACAAGGAAACAAAATTAAATGAAATTTCTCAGTTGTTTTATTTGAAGATCTAGGTCACTTACTGCCAAGTGATGGAATCTCCTGGGACCTTTTGTACCCCAAATCTGTTTAAATCCCATACGACAAGCATTCATTCCGTTATGATGTCGATGTCTAACCCTTCTGTTAATTAAAACCACACACCCAGAAAAGCTCACCTCGCCACGTAATCTGTTTAAAGATGAATGACAGAAAAGCCCCAAATTCCACTATTAAGAGAAAAATAACCATTTATATGTATGTAAGTGAGCTCGCTGAGCTTGAAGGTTTGTTTTCAGATGTTCCGTCACCATGACTAAGTAACATAATCAGGGAGAGTCTCTGGTGACACACTGTTGGTATGTCCTGTCTTTCAATTTATAGGTCTTGGTTTCTTAAGGTGCATGATGTTTTTTCCAGTTTTTTTCAAGAGAAGGTAGATAGGACCTAAATTGATATATTTATTGATGTACTTCTGGCGAGAATGTCATGCCTCTCAGAAGTCTCGTGCGTGGATTTGTCCTAGGAAGTGTGTGTTGTCACAGTCAACGTGGTGTCCTTCTTTGTGATTTTGGGTCATGTCTTTTGATGGCCAGCTGGTGTTCATATGTCCTGCTAGCACGACAACAGGACAGTTTGAAATGGAGGAAAAATGATTTTATATACACTGTTTAATCAGTGTGTGTTCAGATAAATAACATTGTTCATATGTGTACAACACATTCTGAATGAACAACGGAGACACAGTTAATGAAAAATGATGCACATGATGTATACAATTTATAAAGCATTAAAACATTATATGATCCTCATCTGAAATGATAACTTCCTTTTCTCACAACGTTCCCCCTTTTCTGATATTCCCAACTCTAGTCTCATTCTTATCAGGATGTGTGTTATAAATTCTTGCTTCTCGTGTCCCAATTTATTTTAGTTAATCCCCTTTCTTATGGGAATTCAATATATTGGCCGGCTGGGTTCTTTCCAAAGTTAGTGTCTGACATATTATTGGAGGAAAGGTTCTGGCATCAGACCCAGCATTTGAACATATTACTCTATTGTACGTGCACTGTACAAAGGACCACAGCACACAGGAATTGCCAAAACATTGAGGGATATACATCTACTTCTTTCGTTAATGTAGTTTTCTCATTTTCCACATCTCCATATCTGTATCCTCTCTCTCGTTTTCCCTTTGCATCTAGGTAAGAAATCCATCAATTATTCTTCGTGGCCCATCTCTCAAAACTCCTCCTTCCAGTTTATATCTAATGTTCTCTTCAAGATGTAATGTAGTTATAATTAAGCAATGTAACTACAAAGACATGCGAGAGGAGCTGGCCAGAGTTAATTGGAAGGGGAGCTGAGCAGGAATAGGCCATGGAGCAGCAAGGGCAGGAGTTTCTGGGGATACGTCGGAAGATAATACCAGAAATGCAACCCCAAGAAGATGAAACATACACATGGGAGGACAAGGCAGCCATGATTGATAAGGCCACAGACCAAAAGAGAAAACATACAATGTGGTGAAGATGATTGGGAATCCAGCGAATTCCTTGGCTCTGAAACTACATAAGGCTGGCATCACTGACACTACAGGGTCCAAGGAAGTTCCTGTGGAGTGAAGAGTGAGGCTTTTGCTCAGAAGTCTTTGACAAGGAGGTTGAGTGAAGTGATTACGCCACAGTTGAAGAGGGTGAAGACATGACTGCCCAGCTGGTTCAGTGTGCTACGTGCTTGATGTGGGAGGTCAATGACTCTGGTCTGTCTGTCTCGTATATGTGTGGAAAATGTGTGCACGTTCAGCTACTGACCGAGCATGTTGCAGCACTGATGAAAGAACTCGAGGACCTTAGGCTCATCCGAGAGAACGAGATCTTTCTGGGCAAGACCTTCAGTGAGGTTATTACACCGACCATACCAGAAGAGAGCAGAAGAGAGCAGACGATGAGGAAGGCAGATAGGAGACAGGTGCAAGAGACTCCGGGGGAAGTACCTGTCAGGAACAAGTTGAATCTTTTGGAAACAGTAGAGACAGATGACACTGCCAGTCCGCCAGGCGGCCAGGTCTGTCAATCAAAGGTTGGCGTGGAGACAGAGCCGTGGTAATAGGGGACTCCACAGTGAGAGGAACTGACGGGGTTTTGTGTCAGCAGGCGGGACTTAAGGATAGTGTGTTGCCTTCCTGGTGCCAGGGTTAAAGACATCACAGACAGAGTGCAGGAAATCCTCAAGGACGAAGGTGAAGAGCCAAAGGTGGTGGTACATGTTGGCACAAATGATGTTGGGAAGAAGAGGAGGAACATACTACAGCGGGACTTCGGAGAACTAGGAAGAAGGCTGAAAAGCAGGATGTCCAGGGTGGTTATCTCCGAATTGTTTCCAGTTCCTCAGTCTGATGAGGCCAGAAACAGGGAGATAATGGACTTGAACGTGTGGCTGGGGAACTGGTGCAGGAAGCAAGGATTTAAATTCTTGGATCACTGGGGTATGTTTTGTGGTAAGCATAAATTATACGAGAGACAGTTTGCACCTTAATAGGTTGGAGACCAGCGTTTTGACAGGCAGGTTTGCTACTGCAACACAGCTGCGTTTAAACTAAGTGGGGGGGGGGGGGGGGGGGTGTGGTGGGGACAAACTGGATGTTGAAGAAGGAAATTGAAGGGAAAGTTAGAACAAGGGAAGTCAAGAAAGATAACTGTATCAATGAAGCAGGAAACGCAAAAAGGGATCATACTGTAAGGTTGCGTGAAATAGGAGTTGATGAGAAGAGTGAGGGCAGTAACAAATTAAAAAAAATACTTTAAATATGAATGCACAAAGTATGATAAATAAGATGGATGAGCTTGAGGCTCTTTTGAAAATTGGCAGATGCCATATTCTAGTGATAACTGAGACATGGCTTCAAGTGGACAGTGCTTGCAAAATGAATATTCAAGGCTACACGTGCTATCGTAAGGACAGACTGACGGGCAGAGGGGGTGGGATGGCCCTGTTGGTAAGAGGTGACATTCAGTCCCTTGTGCGGGGGGAACCTAGAGTCAGGGGATGTAGAGTCAGTGTGGATAGAGCTGAGAAATTCTAAGCGTAAAAAGACCCTCTTGGGAGTTATCTACAGGCCCCCAAACAGTAATCTGGATGTCGGATATAAGTGAAATCAGGAGCTGAAAATTGGTCTGTCACAAAGATATTACTACAGTTGTTATTGGGGATTTCAACATGCAGGTAGACCGGGAGAATCAGGATTGTATTGGACCCCAAGAAAGAGACTTTGTGGAGTGTCTCAGAGATGGATTCTTAGAACAGCTGGTGCTGGAGCCGACCAGGGAGAAGGCAATGCTGGATCTGGTATTGTGCAACGAACCAGAACTGGTCAGGAACTTCGAAGTGAAGGAGCCATTGGGAAGTAGTTACTATAATCCAATAAGTTTCAATCTGAAATTTGAGAGGGAGAGAATACAATCGGAAGTGATAATATTTCTGTTGAATAAAGGGAATAATGGAGCTATGACGGAGGAGCTGACCAAAGTTCAATGGTGCAATACCTGAGCAGGAATGACAGTGGAAGAACAATGGCAGATACGTCAGTGTATAATGCAGAAGATGCTGGATCAGTTCATTCCAAAAAGGAAGAAAGATCCTAGGAGGGGTCATGGGTGGCCGAGGCTGACGAGGGAAGTTAAGAAACATATAAAGTTAAAACAGAAAAAGTATAACTCAGCAAAGTTAAGTGGGAAAACTGAGGACTCGGAAGCTTTTAAAGAACAAAAGAGGATTACTAAGAAAGAAATATGCAGAGAAAAAAAATGAGGTACAAAGTTAACTGGTCAAAAATATAAAGGGGGATAATAAAAGCTATTTTAGGTATGTGAAAGGCAAAAAACAAAATGGTTAAGACTAAAACTTGGCCATTGAAGACAGAAACAGGGGAATATATTACGGGGAACAAAGAAATGGCAGAAGAATTGAATTGGTACTTCGGATCTGTGTTCACTGGGGAAGACACAAACAATCCCTGAGGTAACAGTGGCTGAAGGACCTGAACTGAAGGGAATTTATATTTGCCAGGAATTGGTGTTGGAGAGACTGTTAGATCTGAAGGTTGATAAGTCCCCGGGGCATGATGGTCTCGAACCCGGGTACTGAAGGAGGTGGCTCGAGAAATCGTGGATGCGTTGGTAATTGTTTTCCAGAGTTCGATAGATTAGGGATCAGTTCCTGCGGATTGAAGGGTGACTAATGTTGGACCACTTTTTAAGAAAGGTGGGAGAGAGAAAGCAGGAAATTATAAACCAGTCAGTCTGACATCAGTGGTGGGAAAGATGTTGGAGTCGATTATAAAGGATGAAATTACGACACATCTGGATAATAGTAACAGTATAGGTCAGAGTCAGCATGGATTTATGAAGGGGAAATCATGTTTGACTAATCTTCTGGATTTTTTTGAGGACGTAACTCTGAAGATGGACATGGGAGACCCAGTAGATGTAGTATACCTGGACTTTCAGAAAGCTTTTGATGACGTCCCACATAGGAGGTTAGTGAGCAAAATTAGGGCGCATGGTATTGGGGGCAAAGTACTAACTTGGACTGAAAGTTGGTTGGCTGACAGGAAACAAAGAGTAGTGATAAACAGCTCTATTTTGGAATGGCAGGCAGTGACCAGTGGGTATCGCAGGGATCAGTACTGGGACCGCAGCTTTTTACAATATATATTAATGATATAGAAGATGGTATTAGTAATAACATTAGCAAATTTGCTGATGATACTAAGCTGGGTGGCAGGTTGAAATGTGAGGAGGATGTTAGGAGATTACAGGGTGACCTGAACAGGTTAGTTGAATGGACAGATGCAGTTTAATTTGGATAAATGTATGGTTATCCACTTTGGTGGCAAGAACAGTAAGGCAGACTACTACCTCAATGGAATCAACTTCGGTAAAGGGGCAGTACAAAGAGACCTGGGTGTTCTTGTACACCAATCAATGAAGGTAAGCATGCAGGTACAGCAGGTAGTGAAGAAGGCTAATAAATTGCTCGCCTTCATAAAAAGAGGGATTGAGTATAAAAGCAAAGAGGTTCTTCTGCAGCTGTACAGGGCCTGGTGAGACCACACATGGAGTATTGTGTGCAGTTCTGGTCTCCAAATTTGAGGAAATACATTTGTGCTATTGCGGGAGTGCAGCGTAGGTTCACAAGGTCAATTCCTGGAATGCAGGACTACCTTACGCTGAAAGACTGGAGCGAATGGGCTTGTATACTCTTGAGTTTAGAAGACTGAGAGGGGATCTGATTGAGACATGTATGATTATTAAAGGATTGGACACTCTGGAGGAAGGACACAGCTTAAAAATATGGGGTAGACCATTTAGGACAGAGATGAGGAGAAACTTCTTCACCCAGAGAGTGGTGGCTGTGTGAAATGCTCTGCCCCAGAGGGCAGTGGCGGCCCAGTCTCCAGATTCATTTAAGAAAGTGTTGGATAGAGTTCTTAGGGATAGTGGAATCAAGGGTTATGGAGATAAGGCAGGAACAGGATACTGTTTAGGAATGATCAGCCATGATCATATTGAATGGTGGTGCAGGCTCTAAGGGCAGAATGGCCTACTTCTGCACCTGTGGTCTATTGTCTACAGAGATCTTAATCATGGTCAGGGAGAGAAACAGAGGAAACACATTCACTTTAAACACAGAAGATGGCATTTCTCAAGGAAAAAGATTCAGGTGAATTAAACATTTGAATTCAACATTTAAATTAAGATCAGTTAAATATTTTTGTGGGAAGTGTCAGATTGGAAGCTAGACCCGGGGAGACAGATCCTCAGCAGGATGAGAATTTGAAAATGGAAGTATTTCCACATCAGAAACCAGGTCAGGTCACTGAGTGTAGGGCTGATGGGTGAATGGTCTCAGTGAGAATTGGGGAACAGGCAGCAGAATTGCATTGCAGACATTGCAGCTCGAAACTGCGTATTCATGTAGTGCTGTAGACCACAGCAGCAGGAGAGGCAGACCTGCATTCAACCACAACCTGTAACTTTTTGCCAGGATGACACCTCAGTCTGTCATTACCATCAACACCATCTATGGCTCGGTGACGAGTGTGGGTGAACATGTCAGAGTCAGAATCACATGAACCTTAATTTGATGTTAACTCATTAAAGCTACGGGACTTGACCAACAGATCTGATCGAAGCCCAGCAGTTCTGCCACAGTCAGTCATAAATGGTGATGGACAATTAAACAAATGACTGGAGGAGAGGGTTCCAAAAACATCCCCATCCTAAATAATGGAACAGACCTGCACATCAGTGTAAAAGAGAAGGATGTTTTATCTGCACCATCCTCTGCCAGAAGTGTTGAGTCGATGATACACCTCACCCTCATCATGATGCCAACAAAATCACAGATGGCAGTCTTCAGCCAATTTGATTCGCTGCACGTGACATGAAGAAACAGCTGAACACAGTAGATACGACACAGACAATGGGTCCTGACTCCATTCCTGCAATGGGACTGAAGACTTGTGCTGCACAACAAGCCGTGTCCCTGAGGAAGCTGTTTCATTCCAGCTCCAAACCTGACATCTCCCTGGCAATGTGGAAAATTATTCAGCTGTATCCTGTCCACTAAGACGGGAAATATTACAAACTGACCAATTACTACCCCCTCAGTCCCATCATAACACCCAAATTGATGGGAGTTATTTTTGACAGAGTTGTCAAGCAGCACAGTGTGGTTTCCGATAGATCCCCATGTCGATATGGTGCTGTGGAAATGTCACTGGATTATTAATCCAGACCAGGCTAATACTCTGGAAGCGGGTGGAAGTTAAAAGTAATTAATAAAATATTGAGATCTAAAATCTGGTGTCAGTAACAGTGACCTTGAAGCCAATATGGATACAGAATTTTCTTATCCAATGTACTTTTAGGAAGTGAATCTCCCGTGATTTTCTGGGCTTGTCTAAAACTGACTCCAAAGACCCTGACATGTGATAAACATTTCAATGGTCTCTTAAAAGACCAATAAAGGCACTCATTTGTATCAAACTACTTCCGAGGTCTGAAAGGATGAAACCGGACAGAACACCCGGCCTCAGCATCAGTCTCGGAAAAGGGAATGGGAACACACTCCTCTCGACCCTGCAGATTCCCCATTCCGAACATCTGAGAGCTTGTGACAACATTTACCGAGCTTTCCCACAGACTGCACAGAAACATCGGGAAAGTAGTAGGTCATACAACACTTTGAGCCTCCCCATTCTAGTTCATGAAAAAAATCTCCGCAATGCACTTACCCCCCACGATATACATATCCGTTCATGTGAGTAACCTTGGGAAGCTATAAAATAGGCGGTGCAATAGTACGTTTGGTCCATCGAGTTTGCTACCCAACTCAATGTAATGATGGTTGTCCTTTCATTTCCACACCGTACTCCTTCTCTCCAACCATCCCTTTACTGTCTCTAAATCCGTATTTATAATTAGTGTCTTGGTATCCAGGTGCGAGCGAATTCCCCAGGTTCCCCAGTCAGTGAGTACAGGCATTTATTCTTGTCTCAATGCAGAGTGACCTGCCTGTACCAGCCAGGGGAATTATCATCCCTGCTTCCAATCTGTCTCACCCTGTCAGACTTTTGTATATTTCACTGATTTTTCCACTCATTTTCCCAAACCCCATGGAATACTGGCTCAGTCACCACAAACTCTGCTCCCACAACAAGCTCGCCATCCCAGATATCAGTCTGGTCATCCTTCACTGCTCTCTGTCAATGTCAGATTTGTCCTTTATTAGGTATGGAGATGAGAACTGTCCACAATACCGCACAATGTTTGAGATGATGTCTCACCAAGGCCCTGTACAGCTACAGTAAGACACCATTTCTGCTGGACTCACATCCCCCTGAAATGAAGGTCAGCACACCATTTATCTTCTTTCCTGCTTTCTTTCCTGCAATATTGCTTTCAGTGACTGGTGTACAAGGAGATCCAGATCCTTTTCTGTGTTATAGCTCCCCACTTGCTGGTTGTATATACACTGGGCAGCGTGCCAATGCCATGCCCAGTATTGACTTCTGGTTGCAGGACTCACTGCGCTGCAGGGACCTCAGAGGTTTATGCAGAAGGAAACAACAAAAAGGAGCATACTTCCCTTTGTAAATCAACATGTTTCAACCAATCCTTTTCAAATGGTCAGCTGCCAATTTATCGTTTCCACCAAAGGGCACCCCGTCACCTCTATCCACATTGTTCTCTCTCTGTCACGTATTTACCCATTCACTCCACTTGTCTTAGTCTTCTCGGTGCTTTTTTACATCCTCCTCACCCACTCACAATCCCACATCCGTTAGTGCTGTCAGCAGGCTGGGATATATTGTATCTGATTCCAGCAACCCAATGTTTAATGGGTATTGTGAACAGCTGGGCCCCAAGCACCGATCCCTGCGACACCTCAGCAACCTTCCTCTGTTAATTTCTATTTATTTATTTCGTGAATCTGGGTGTCACTGGCTGGGCCAGTATTTATTACCTGACCCTAGTTGCCCTTGAGAAGGTGGTGGTGAGCTGCCTTGTTGAACGCTGCAGTCCACCTGTTGCTGTTGACCTCCAATGCCATTAGGGAGGGAACTCCGGGATTCTGACCCAGCGACTATGAAGGAGCAGTGATATATTTCCAAGTCTGGATGGTGAATGGCTTGGAGGGAACCTAAAGACGATAGTACTTCCATACATCTGCACCCCTTGTCCTTCTAAATAGACGTGATCGTGTGTTGGGAAGATGGTCTCTGAGGATCTTTGATGAATCATTTCACTGCAGCATATAGATAGTAAAACACTGCTGCTGCTGAGCGTCGATGGTGGAGCATTGTGGATATAGGGACAATCAAACTGGTTGCTTTGTCCTGGATAGTATAAAGCTTCTTGAGTGTTGTTGGGGCTGCACTCATCCAGGCAAATTGGGAGTCTTCTATCACACTTCTGACTTATGCATTGTAGATGATGGACAGACTTTTGGAAATCAGGATGTGAGTTACTCGCCACAGTATTCCTAGCTCCTGACTTGCTCTTGTAGTTATTGTGTTTATGTGGTGAGACCAGTGAGTTTCTGAGAAATGATTACCCACCAGGACTTTGATTCTGGGGGATTCAGTGATAGTAACACCATTGAATACCAAGGGGCAGGTTAGATTGTATTTTATTGGTGATGATCATGGTCTGGCATTTGTGTGGCCTGAATATTACTTGCCACTTGCCAGCCTGGTTACTGTCCAGATCTTGTCGCAATTGAACATGGACTGCTTCAGTATCTGACGAGCCACAAATGTTGCAGAACATTGTACAATCATTGGCGAACATCCCCACTTCTGACCTTAAAATGGAAGGAAGGTCATTGATGAAGCAGCCCTGAAGAAGTTTTCGGCCACTGCTCGAGGAACTCCTGCAGACTTGGAGCTGCGTTGACTGACCTTTATCAACTATGACCATCTTCCTACGTGTCAGATACGATTCTAACCAGCGGGGAGTTTGCCTCTGATACCCATTGATTGCAGTTTTGTTAAGGCCCCTTGATACTACACTTGGTAGAAGGCAGCCTTGACTTAAAGGGCTGACACTATCACCCCACCTCTGTAATTAAGCTCTTTTGTCCATGTTTGAACCACGGTAATGAGGTCAGGAGCTGAATGGCCCGGCTGGACCCCAAACTGGGCGTCATTGAGCAGGTTATTGCTGAGCAGGTTCTGCTTAAAAGCACTAAGACCTTCCACCACTTTACTGATGATCGAGAATAGACTGATGAAGTGATAATTGGCCGGATTGGATTTGTTTTGCTTTTTATATACAGGAGATACTTTGGTAATTTTCTACATAATCGGGGAAAGCCATTGTTGTAACTGTATTGAAACAGTTTGGCTAGTGGAGCGGCAAGTTATGGAGCACAAGTTTTCAGTACTATTGCCAGAACGTTGTCAGATTATGGACCCTATGGAATATCCAGTATCTCCAATCATTTCTGGATATCGCGTGGACTGAATCAAATTGGCTGATGATTGGTCACCGAATCGCTGTGGACAACTGGAGGATCATCCACTCAGCACTTCTGACTGAAGATTGTTGCGAATGCACCAGCCTTATCTTATACACTGAAGTGCTGGGCTCTTTCATCATGGAGGAAGGGGTTATTTGTGGAATCTCTGCCTCCAGTGAATTGTTTAATTGTTCCCAAAGTTTCTGGACTAGATGTGGAAGGACTGCAGAGCTTAGATCTGAACCGTTGCTTGTGGGATCACTTAGCTCTGTCTATCACTTACTGCTTATGCTGTTTGGCGCACAAGAAGTCTTTTTTGGTGGCTTCACCAGGCTGACACCTCATTGTCATGTATGCCTGGTGCTGCTCCTGCCGTCCTGCACACTCCACTGAACCAATGTTGATCCTCTGGATTGATGGTAATTTTTTCGAGGGGTATATGCCAGGCCATGAGGTTATGCGGGAGGACAATTCCACTGCTATTGATGATCCACAACACCTTATGGACATCCAGATTTGAGCTGCTAGATCTGATCGAAGTCTGTCCTATTTAGCACCGTGATAATACCACCCACAATGGTTGAGGCTATTCTCAATGTGCAGGTGTGACTTTGTCTCCACAATGACTATGCGGTGGTCACTCTTACCGATACTGTCATAGACAGATACTTCTGCAACTGGCAGATTAATAAGGCTATGGTGAAGTATGTATTTTCCTCTTGTCGGTTCCTTCACCACCTGCCGCCAGTTATATCTTTTAGGACCCGGCCAGCTCGATCAGTATTGCTGTAGCTGAGAAACTGTTGATGGTGAACATTGAAATCCCCCACCCAGAGTACATCCTGCATACGTGCTACCCTCAGTACTTCCTCCAAGTATTGGTCAGCATGGAGGAGTACTGAGTCATCAGTTGAGAGAGGCTGGTACATGGTAATCAGCAGGAGGTTTCCTTTCCCATGTGCAAACTAATGTCATGAGACTTCATGGGATATAGAGTCACTGTTGAGGACTGCAAGAGCAATTCCCTTCCAACTGTATCCCACTGTGCCTCCACTTCTGCTGTGTCCGTCCTGCTGATGAGACAGGAGATGTCTGGGGAAAGTAATGGGGAGTCTGGGACATAGTCATACTCACCGAATCATACATTTCAGAAAATGTCAGGCTATTATTTGTCGAGTCTGTTTATTTCGATTCACTGTTTCCTGCCAGCTGTCCTATTCTAGAAACATGTCCAGTAATTAGCCCCAATTCACTCAGATTTGATTTTGCAAATTGGGCTTGGAGCATTACCAACATTTTTTCTAAAAACCAAAATGTTTTACATCCATTGCTTCTCTTTCATTTGTCTCCCAGTCTGTTTCTCAAACATAATTCCCATTTCATAAATGTATGTTGGTGTTGTCTATGACCATTACTTCCAGCAACAATAATTTCTGCTAAACCATTTACTTACTATGTTTATTTTTCCATGTACTATATCATTTTCCCACACCAGACTCGGTTTTCCTTGTATTGTTGGAAAGTTTTGTGAAGACAGAACTGAAGTAGTGGCTTCATAGTTCTGCCATTTCCCTGTTCCCCATTCTCCATTCTCTGGTTTCAAATTGTAAGGAAACTGCACTTGTTTTCTAATATTTCTCACATTGACATAATTTAACAGGCTAATACAGTTCACTCTGATAACCCTTAGGAATATAACTCTTCAGAAATCCATCAATTCCTGCCTTAAACTGCTCAATAATTGACCTTCCACACCATACACTCACAGGGGCATAGACTCTGTGCCAACAGAAATACAGCACGATCTCTACTCGTCCCACTTTCCTACAGCAGGCCTGGAATGTTATGACACTTCCACTTGCTCGTCCAAGTACTTTTTAACGATTGTGAGGTGATCATTCCCCTCTCAGGAAGTAATCCCCGAACCCCAGACCTCGAAGTGAAAAAATGTTTAAATCATCGCTGAACCTCAAACTCTTCACTTCAGATTACATTACAGTGTGGAAACAGGCCCTTCGGCCCAACAAGTCCACACCGACCCGCCGAAGCGCAACCCACCTATACCCCTAACCTAACACTACGGGCAATTTAGCATGGACAATTCACCTGACCTGTACATCTTTCGACTGTGGGAGGAAACCCATGCAGACACGGGGAGAATGTGCAAACTCCACGCAGTCAGTCGCTTGAGGCAGCAGTGCTAACCACTGTGTCACCGTGCCGCCCACATTTTAAAAGTGTGCACCTTTGTACTTGACCCTCTGACTAAAAGGAACAGCTGCTGCCTATCGACCCTGTCCGTGTCGCTTCTCATCTTCTCCTTCTGAATCACTGACCTCTCAGCTTTCTCTGCTCCAAAGTAAACAACCCGAGCTTATCCAGCCTATCTCCATAGCTGATATGCTCTATCCCACGGAACATCCTGGTGAATCACCATTGCACCCTCTCTAGTACAATCACATCTTTCCTGGAATGTGTTTCCCGGAGCTACATACAGTACTCCATTTTGGCCGAACCAAAGCCCTGTATTGCTGTTATAATCTACACCCTGATTAGGAAAGCTACACCCAAGGTACAATTCTTAACTAGTCCATTAACCTGTCCAGGAGAAAGTGAGGAATGCAGATGCTGGAGATCAGAGCTGAAAAAATGTGTTGCTGGAAAAGCGCAGCATCAAAGGAGCAGCAGAATCAACGTTTCGGGCAAAAGCCTTCTACAGGAATCTGCCCGAAACATCGATTTTCCTGTTTCTTTGATGCTGCCTGACCTGCTGCGCTTTTCCAGCAACAAATTTTTAAGCATTAACCTGTCCAGTCAAATTCAGGAATGTGTGGAGAAGCACAATCTGAGCTTCCCAGTGTGCTGCCATTCATTGAGTCCTCCATTGCCTGGTTCCATCTCCCAAAGTGCATCACCTCATATTTATCAGGGTTACATTCCATCTGCCATTGATCTGCCCATCTGACCATTCCATCTGCATCTTCCTGTAAACTTAAGACCTTCCTCCTCACTGCGAACCACCCAGCCAATCTTTATGTCAAATATACACTTACTTATTACACCTTCCCCACCCTCCACCTAGCCGCCCTCCACATTCAGATCTATATTTTGTTATGAATAACACAAACAATAAGGGACACAACACTGATCTCTGGTACACCACGGGACACTGGTCTCCAGTCACACAAACAGCCTTCTCCCACCACCCGCTGTCGCCTGCTACTAAGACAATTTTTGTTGTAACTTGCCAAGTTATCCATCATATTGTGAGATTTTACTTTATTTTTCAGTTTCCCAGGTGGAAATTTGTCAAAGGCCTTCCTACAAAACTAAATAATCTGCCTCCTCAAACTTATTCAATCAAATCCATTGGATGTGACTTCCTCCTGATAAAGTCATGATTATCATCCCTGATCAAACCTTGCAACTCTGATTGGAGTTCGATTTTCTCCCTCCCTATTTTATCCAGTCGTTTCCTTAACAGAGATCTAATACTCGCTCGTCTATAGTTCCCTGGTCCATCTCTCCCACCCTTACTGTGAAGTGGAATTGTATTAGCAGTTCTCCAGTTCTCTGGCACCTTCCCTGTGGTCAGATTCTAATTAAAATATTCAGTCAGGATCTTTCCTCCTTTGACCCAAACAGCCGCTTGTAATACAACTCATTCAGACATGGAGATTGGTCCAAATTTGTACAGAACAAAACCTCAAATCCCTGCTCGTATTTTACATCAATCTGTTCAAGAGCTTCCCAGTCCATCTTTTTGAATTCTGTACCTGCCTCCTCCTTCTCCCAAGTAAAATAGATGTGAAGGTCTCATGTAACAATCCATCAATGTTCTCCAGCTTAACACACAGATTGTCCTTTTGGTTTCTAATGGACACTAACTGTTTGCTGATTATTCTGTTCGACTTGTCCGTGGAGAATATCGTGGGATTCTCCCTTATCTCGCCGACTTGTACTTCTCCATGTCCCTCTGTTATTCAGTCCTTTCGATGTTTCTGAGATGTACGACAATCAACTCTCATGTTTTGAAACTCGAGATCACAGGCCGAGGTTCCCCAGTCAGACAATCTTGCCATTTTACGGATTAATCTGGATAATACCTTTTGCAGTTCCTCTGTAGTCAATATATTCTTTTTGAGATTGGGACTCCGAACGATACACAATACTCTAAGTTTAGTCTCACCAACGCTCGATGCAACTGGTGCACGACATCCTCTATCTTCCAATTACATTCACATGAATGTAAACCGAATTTTTACTTTCCCATTTGCATATGTTCTTCCCAATACCTCTCGGTTTAACTTTTCTTATGAACTTACAGTGTGAGTTCTTTAGAAAAAGCTCATGAATATCCAACTATACGTTATCCAATGGTTCATCATTGCCTGTGTCCACAAGAATCATCTTCAAACCATTCCAAAACAATGTTTGTCACTTCTGGTTTTCCTTTCCTCGGTACATTCTCACACTCCCCAGTTATGTTATTACCTTCTAAATATCTAGTAGCATGTTCTTTGTTATCGAGTCCAACAGATACCTGACTGCGGATGACAAGATAACTGGTCTGTAGTTCACCATTCTCCAAATTCATCCTTTCTTAAACTGTTGGATAATATTTATAACCTTTGTCTTGTCCAGATTGGCTAAATGACTTTCGGGAATGTGTCGGAAAATAAAGTGACAATCCACGATGCAATCAACATGTCTATTGCTGCTTCTTCTAAAATTCTTGTATGATGTGCTTCTCGTCTGTCAGATTAATAAATACTCAATCCAGCTTTCTTTTCAAAGATGACCTCAACATTGATAAGAATGATCTTAGGCTTTACTTACACAAGTCCCATTGTCACTTGGTATTTCTGGAAGAATTTCTGGACATTCTTCCATGAAGATAGAAACAAAGAAACTGTTTCTTTTCCCTGCGATTTCTCTGTTCATTGCAATAAATTATCCTGAACGCGCACCAACTGTTCCACATTTGACACTGTTTTTATTTTTTTCATACATTGATAGACGCTTTTTAGCAGTCTTTATGTTTTTCTTTCGTTTGCACGCTTTTTCTCTTTTTGATTTTCTTCTCAGTTTCTTGATCATCCTTTGCTGGGTCCTACATTTCTCTGAATCCACTGGCTGACTGGAACACTTAGCATTTTTCTAAGCTGCCTCCTTTCGTCTCATAGGTCGATGAAGGTGGGGTTGAAAGTGATAGTCGGAGAGGAGGGTGGACCAGATTGATAGGCAGGAAGATGGACACAGGATCATTCAAAAGGGATGTGCTGACTTTGAAAGTTGGAGTAGGATAAGGTGGGATTAGGGGAAATGGTGGAATCCACTATCACCCCCTGTGGTTGGAAGGTTCCAAAGCAGAAGAGGAGGCTTTCTTCCTCCAGGCTTCTGGTGGCTCGGGTTTGGTGATGGATCAGGCCCAGGGCCCTCATGTCCTTAGCAGAGTGGGAAGGGGAGTTAAAGTGCTCAGCCACAAAGCGATGGAGTTGTTCAATGTGGCTGTCCCAGAGATGTTCTCTGAAATGATCCACAAGTTGACCTCCTGCCTCGCCAATGTAGAGAAGACCACAATGGGTTTAATGGATGCAGTCGATGAGGCATTCTGTCTCCCTTCGTCACCTATCACTTTCAACCCCACCTTCATCTACCTACCGCAATCCCAGCTACCTCCCCCCCCCCCCCTGCCGCACCCCCTTCTCATTTGTCTCTCAGCCCCCTTGGCCCAGAAGCTTCAATCCTGATAAAGGGCTTATGCCCGAAACATCGATTTATCTGCTATTAGTATGCTGCCTGACTGTGATTTTCCAGCACCACACTCTTCGACTCTGATCTCCAGCATTTGTAATTCCCACTTTCGCCTCACACTTTCATGGCTTGCATGACTCAGATTTTTTCACGATTACTTCAAATAAAACAAAAACTGCCGTGTACTCAAACAGCATAAAAGAAAACCAAAACATTGTGGTCACTGTTCCCAAAAGGTCCTTTCCAGCAAAAGTTTCAATTAGCTCTTCTGATCACTCAACACCAATTCCTAAATAAACTGATCTTGAGCTCAGTGCTCGACATAATGTTCATTTAAACCATCTCAAACGTGGTCATGAAATCCATTTTTCCCAGCATGAGCATTCAATTGGGTTAACACAGTTTAGATAGAATTTAAACAGTACATTATTACTGAAGTACCCACCAATGTGTATATCTCATTTCCTGTTTAATAACACGCCCAACATTTGTACTGCCCCTTTCACTTTGATATATAACTCCCATCAATGTTTGCTCCTCCTTGCTGTTTTTGCGCTCCACCTTACTAGATTCTGTGGAATCTGAGCAACGTGGGCTCTGGGGAGATTAATGACAGAGACCATTTCACCACATCATTTATGATCTTCTCAAACTTTAATTTCTCCATATCTCCCGTTATACCGATGGAGTAGAGAAGGACAATGATTTTCCAACAATGCTCTGTATTCCCCCAGAGAGCTGAGACAGCTCTAACCTGGGTGGGAACTTTACAGCAGGCTGGTAATGTGTTGCTGCTGCTGAACAGAGAGATCACATCTGGAGTAGTGTGTACAGAGTTAGCCTCTTCTATGAAGATATGATGTTGTTATATTCGAAGCAGCTCAGAGATGGTTTCCTCAACTGATTCCTGCAATGAAGGTGCTAGCTTTTAACGAAAGGGTGATCAAGTTGACCCAGTAGCCATTGGAGTCTACAAAAATCACAGATGAACTTATTTGAACATCGATGACAGAAGGAGTTAACAAGTGAAGTGAATTACACAGATAGTGGAGGAATCTATTTCGTTCTCCAGCCTGTTACACAGGAACAACAGGAGGATATTCAGACCTTCGACCGTGTTACACCAAAACAGGACGAGGCTAGTCAGCCCCTGGAGCCTGACATATATTTACAGAAGGAGGTCAATCAGCCACTCGAGCCTATAATAGTAGGCCATGCTGCACCAGTATCCTGTTAAAGAGCAACAGGATCAGTCCATTCAGCCTCCTCAAGTCTGTAACATAGGAACTGGAAGAGGTCACACAGTGACTGGAGATTGTTACTTGGGATAACAGGAGGCCATTCAGACCCACCGAGCCTATTGCAAGGGGGTTGGATAAGGATAAAAACTATCTGAGACTTATTTCATGAGAAAAGAAGAGGTAATTTAGACACGTGTCTATTGTATGGGAAGAAGAGAAGACCAATCACTCCCTCGGTCCCATCTCCGGGATACTCGAGGAGACCGTTCAGTATATCCACCTGTTATGGAGAAGTATGGGAAGACCCATCAGCTCCTCAAAATATTACCCAGCAAATGGAAGATTCCATAATCTCCCAATCCTCTAACACAGCAACAGGAGGCGGTCATTCTGGCCTTGGAGATGGCAACATGGGAACACAAGAAAGACGTCAGCCCATCGATATTGTACACCAACAGGACGATGAGTCCATTCAGCCACACGTGGCTCTTACTCAATTGGAGCAGACCTCTTAAAGCCTTCTGCCCATTAAACAGGAATACAAAGAAAACTTGAAGGTTTTCGAAAGGGAATAACATAATAATGTTATACATCAGGGACTAAAGTGCAACTATAAATTATTGTAATTTAAGGCAAATTTTTAGAGTCCATTGTTCAGGACATTTGCAAACTCAAACCACAATTCGTCAGAGTCAACATGGTTTTACGAAGGCTAAATCGTATTTGAATTGTTTGCTTGAGTTATTTGAAGATGTCACAAACAAGGTGGTTAGTGGGAATCCTGGAGATGGAACATATCTGGTCTTTCTGAAAGCATCGGATATGTTGCTTCTCTAAAGAGTAAATGGCAAGATCAGACAACATGGTTTAGGAGTAATTTATTAGCTTGGATGGAGGATTATTTATCCAACAAAATGGAATCAGGTGGAATAAATGTGTCATTTTCTTTTGGCAAATGCAGTTTGAGCCATTGATTTCAGTTCTCATGTTTCAAGCATGTGCAATCGATGGTATTACTGTACTCGGTTGACGGGAGAGAAAATACAATGCCACATTTTCAGATGACACTAACATCGGTGAGAAAATACTTCGGAATGATGATGCAAGAGATTTTAAACATATGGATAGGTTGGATGAATGGGCAAACATTTAGCAAGGAAAATTAAAGTGAATAAATATGGAGCTATTCAAGTTGGCCAGTATAAAAGAAAGACAAATTATTATTTAAATGGAGAGAATTCTAAGGCTGTGCCCACGGGTCCTAGTCTCCTCGCCTAATGGAAACAACTTCCAAGCGTCCATCATTTCCAAGCCATGTATTATCTTGTAAGTTTCTATTAGATCTCCCCTGAACCTTCTAAACTCGAATGAATACAATCCCAGGATCCTCAGCCGTTCCTCGTATGTTAGACCTACCATTCCAGGGATCATCTGTGTGAATCTCCGCTGGACACGCTCCAGTGCCAGTATGTCCTTCCTGAAGTGTGGGGCCCACAACTGGACACAGTACTCCAAATGGGGCCGAACCAGAACTTTATAAAGTCTCAGTAGCACATCGCTGCTTTTATATTCCAACTCTTTTGAGATAAATGACAACATTACATTCGCTTTCTTAATCACGGACTCAACCTGCATGTTTACCTTTAGAGAATTCTCGACTAACACTTCCAGACCCCTTTGTACTTTGGCTTTTTGAATTTTCTCACCGTTTTGAAAGTAGTCCACGCTTGTATTCGTTTTTCCAATGTGCAAGACCCTGCATTTGCTTACATTGAATTCCATCAGCCATTTCCTGGACCACTCTCCCAAACTGTCTAGATCCTTCCACAGCCTCCCCACCTCAGTACTACCTGCCTGTCCACCTAACTTCGTATCATCGGCAAACTTCGCTAGAATGCACCCAGTCCCTTCATCCAGATCATTAATATATAACGTGAACAGCTGCAGCCCCAACACTGAACCCTGCGGGACACCGCTTGTCACCGGCTGCCATTCCGACTCTCTGCCTTCTGTCAGACAGCCAATCCTCAATCCATGCCAGTAGCTCACCTCGAAAACCATGGCCCCTCACCTTATCAAAGGCCTTTCGGAAGTCTAGATCGACCACATCCACTGGGTTTCCCTGGTCTAAACTACTTGTCACCTCTTCAAATAATTGTTATGTCGTTGTGATAATCAAGATATTAAATTATCAAGAGAGGGTGGAGAGTCTGCAAATAGATTCAGAGAGGTAAAGACAATAGATAATAGTTTGGTAGGTGGAATTTAACATGATATAACCTATCATTTCATTTACAGGAATAATGGAAGGCAGTATCGTACTGAAATGGAGAGGGATTACAGCATTTAATGATACTGTGTACAGGGGGGTTCACTCAGCCCCGTTCAGACATGGGAGGATTTGCTCCATCCCTGATCGTAAGCTCCCAGACACTCCAAGTGACCCTATTTCTCTCCGCACACATGGAATACTTTGATGTGGTTGATTGGTGGTGGAGATGGTGTTTTGACACATGCATCAAGGGGACGGCCTTTATCCAAGATATATTCATTTCTTTCTACGTGGAGACCCGAAGATGTTGGGAATGGCTGGCTGCTTCTGAACGAAGAGGCAGTGGCTGCTGTCAGGACAGGGATATTCACCAACATGATGTACTGTGCATGGACACACTGTAACATTAATAGAGAGAGAGAGAGAGCTCCTTCAGTTCCTCTACCTCTCCCCATTGACATGGGGACTCTGCAGATGCCATGTACACCATCAGGAATCCCACTATACTGGCTACACCCGGCAGTTTCCTGCTGAGGGAGAAACAATCTATTTACCTCATCCACCATATATATCCTCCATCACTGAATGGTGACATTGATGTTGAGATACTGGGAAATGATGGATATGTCTCCTAGTCCTGTAATGGAAAGGTCTGGTTCATAGAAGTTGAATGAACCAGTGACCCTAACAGCCACTGGCAGCACCATCCTCCCCCTGGTGTGAAGCTGCAGGTCGTGTTGAAGGAGGTGACACCGCACTGTGACCAGCTCCTTGTTCAGTCAGGGTCCCCTCACACTCTGCTCCTGGGTCAAATGAAGCTTGGGAAGCTGTTCCTGGAAAGCCCGATGTGGATACAGCAGATCCCTTTCACCACACGCACTCACTGCGTGGTGTCAGAGCTTCCCCTCTCTGCAGCCTCTGCTCCATTTGTTGTTCATTTTACACACCCAGATGCTGTAACTACAGTCCCCAGGCTCCATCCAGAGTTGGGTCACCAAATCCTCAGGTCTCCCTGAATGTCTGAGGCAGCTCACAGCACAACCTCCATCAAACTATCCCCAGCCCCTCAATTACAGGAGTCAGTCAGAAACCTCTCAGTACAAGTGTTGTGGACCAGACCAGATCCTCCCAGAATGCTTTAAGAAGGCCGCTTAGACCCAAACCTTTCCTTATTTTGAATATAGATGTGAAGTGTGCGTTCCAGATATGTTGCTACTGGTCAAACCACTTGACATTGAGCAAAATATAATCTATTAAAATGCTTTAGTTAAAATACAATCAAAGGAAAGAACATTTTGGAATAGCTTATATGTTGGAACACTTACACAAACAATAGATACTGTACCTTCTTGGTATACACCGCTTGGCTCAAAGATATATTCAAACACAGATCCTTACAGCAGTTTTCCGATCCAGGCGGAAACAACATCAACAGAGATCTCAGAGAAAAGCCGCTAGGTATCCTGTAATAAAACTTCCAACCCTTATGGGATCCCCAGCAGCTTCTGAATGCTGCAGCTAAAAACAAAATAAGAAACCCTGGTCTAAGAGAGCTGGCCACTGCCCTTCCATTGTTATGACCGTTTTATTGACACCTTAAGGCTTTCTCAGTTATTTACTTAAACAGTTTTCGGACAGCAGTTCTGCACCTCTGCCTTTAAAATCTCTCTTCAAAAAAAAAACCAAGAGAAAATAACCTTTTTACAGTGATAGTATTCTCACAATTCCATCTTTAATAAAATCATTCATCAATACACAAAGGTGGATTCATTTTAGACCTCCTAATCTTCCACTGTTAGTAGACTGAAATGCATATACATTACATTGACTGTGAGCATACAAATGTTCACAACTAGTTTCGATTTCAGGCATTTCACTCCTGCCACAGAATGCCTTTGTCTTTCTTCATCCAAGTCTCCACAACGTGTCAAAATGTAGGTTTTCTCGCCCTGTCACCTGTATAATTTTAAACTGAATGGCAGCAATAATAAGCTCAATCGAAACAGACTGGTATTTTTCTCCCAAAACTTCTCCAAAACCTTTCAGGGGTCACGATCAGTGATCAAGATTTGTCTCATGTATGCTATTCGCAATTTAACTGCGGAAATGTTGTAACGCCAACACCAAGCTCAGATGGCTTTCTTCACCACCTCATACTGGCCAGATACCGTCTCCAATAGGGATGCAAATACCTATCAACTTTGTTTGGATCAACTAAATCCACATGATCACTTGCCACTGCATTAGCCACTTCCTCAAATGAAGTGCAAAAGGCTTCTCCATCCTTCTCATCAAATTTAGATAATGCCTGGATGTATTTAAACAGAACCCATTAGGGAGTTGGTTACAATAGGGTTCCTCAACCTCACTAACCTCCTCATCCCGCCGACCCTCTACCTTCATCACCGCCTTCTATGTCAACTTTCCTCTCTAATTGCTAACTATTTAGGTTGAAACTCTCTGCTTTTCTTCTCTCCCTTTCTCTCTTTCTTCTTCATTTCCTTTTCTTTTATTTCTACTTTTCATCATAATTCAAGCTGTTTCAATTCCTTCTCATGTTCAAAGTGCCTCATTTGAAATTGAATTCCAGCCATTTCTAAAGAGTCTGATGGCAGTTCCACAAAACGCAATTGCCGACCTATAGCTGTAATTGTCTGTCATTTTCTCACAGACAAAAGCAACCCCAACTGCAGATTGTCTGTCAATTGCTACAGCTTTGCCTTTATTACCTTTTGTAAAACCCCCAACTTCACTTCTTCCACACCCAGAGAACTATTAGTGACTGAAAGAATCTTTTTACATAATACACTTTTTAAACCAACCAAATTCAACATCTGGAACAAAAGACGCTAACAGCTACCATACGCGACCTTTGAACCCAATAGCCTCCCGTTGCATACTCTCCAGTGTCTGCATGAGCTTATTCTGGATTCTCTGGTTTCTTCCCACAATCCAAAGATATGCATGTCAGGTGAATTGGCCATTCTAAATTGTTTGTAGTTTTCAGGGATGTGTGGGTTAGGAGCCTTTGTTAGGGTAAATTCTAATAATAGGGTAGAGCATGTGTCTGGGTAGGTTAATCCTCGGAGGGTCGGTGTGGACTTGTTGGGTCGAATGGCCTGTTTGCACACTTTAGGGATTGTAATTCTGAACATAATTTGGTATTATCGATTTTAAATCAGGCAAGAGTCCCCAGTTTGCTATAGATCAACTACACTGCCTCAAACTATTTTAAGAGGGTAGCTTGGATGCCAAACCTTCCTTATTTTAAAGGTAGATGTGAAGTGGGCGTTCCAGATGTGATGCTACTAGTCACACCACTCACCATTAGCAAAACACAACATACTCAAACACTCTAACGACAATCCATACAAAATGAAGAGGAATTTAGAATAATTTAACTATTGGAAACCATGACCGAATAATGGATACAGTACCTTCTACAAATGAACTGTTCCAATACACCAACATCCCATAAACGCACCCCTTGGCAAAATGGAACATTCAGACATACATTCTTGCATATAGTTCTCCAATTCAGGAGGAAACAGCATCAAGTCAGGTTTCAGAGAGAGTAGTAGCTAGGGATAAGTTATAGGCCGTTGTTACTACTATTTATGAAAAACCGTAAAAGTGTCGTAAGTTATTTACTTGAGCCGTTTTCAGTAGGCAGTTTGGCCTTTAAGATCTCTTATATGAAAAAAAAGAGAAATGAATCTTTTTTTTAAAGTCGCAGCATTGTCGCACACTTTAGATACCTGGTCCTTTACTTAAAGGGCTTCCTCGATCGCAACATTACCTGAGAGGGACAAATACAGGTACAGACCAAGTTACAATGATGTATCTCATAACTTCTGAAACATGCCTGTCCATGGACCATCACATGGGGCATACCAGGAAGTGAACAAAAGCCTGACACACACAATTTCACTGTTTTTGAGATTCACAATGCCAGCACTCGATACACGAGGGAGCCAAAAACAAATGCCAGGGAAAGATACAGAGGGACAGAGAGATTCACATTAAAGAAAGAAAGAGACAGTTAATTAGCTTAAAAAATGTTGCGGAAATATGGGGAAAAAGACAGGGCAGTGGGACTAACTGGAAAAGTGAGATCTTCGAGAGTAAAATTGCAAGAATGAGAACATTGAATAAAGGCATTGTCAGATCAGCTGGAAAGGTTTGTTACATCAAATTCTGAATCTGCTTCACAGAAAAAACGATAAACAACATAAACTGGGACAAGATGACAGCCCAGCATGGAGAGCTGTGCAGAGCATGCTAGTGTGTTGCTCATTAAACTGCACTATCTGACCAGCATAGAGAGTGTTGCAAACTTTACTATCATATGCTAACTATACTCGCATCAGATTACTATAATGTTTACAATGAGAAGATTTGCTGTGTGTGTGTTCATCAAAGACTGAGAGAGAGTCCGTTTGTGCGCGCGATTGGCGTGGTTGAATGTGAAACTCATTGTTGGAGAAGGAACGCACATGGAGGAAATTATTCCAAATACGAACAACTGGCAGGATTTTTGTTAATCGACAGAGAGAGAACGAGAGACGTTTCATGGACAGATGACGGAAAGTATTTGAGAATGTTAAAATAAAGGCATTGCCAGACACAATAGCAATATACATCGGCGTGCACATGAATGACAGATGAATGGGAGTTTGGTGTGAGGTCGAATCAGATTTGCTTTGGCAGGTTTGAAGCCGGGAGTGTCAGAGCAGATTATTGGCTTCATTAAGACTATATTTCATAGCTCAAGGTTCAAACAGCAGATGGACTAAACCAGTGAGATACATTCTGGGGTGGTGAGTATTTCAAGTTATAAATGGTTAGGATATGGTGTCATAACTCAGCTCATGGTCAACGGGATCTCCCACAGTTGTGACTTGTCTGCTTCAGTCGCTGATATTGGCCAGAGATGAGATGGAAACAGTGGAAGGAAGTGGAATTTGTAACCAGAACAGTAGAGACTGACCTCCCTGCTCTTAATATTAAAATAACAAAGGCAATGATACAGTAAATTATAGTTCTCCGCTCGAACTGAGTAGGTCAACATAGAGAGTAACAATGCCAGCTCAGAGAGGAACACAGTCATTGAACACATTCATTAATGTAGTTAGTTGTGTTCTGTAGAGTGAATATCTGGAGTGAGAGTTTCAACAGAAAAATAATAGTGGCAAGAATTGTAGACGATATAAAAGAACAGTAATACAGTCATAACAGGTTTATAGAACAAAAACACCTGGACAGTGACACTTACCAGGAACACCAACGATAGCCAGGAAAGGATAATAAAAATATTGAATAATGAGAAGAGCGTAATAGATCCGCGATGATAATGACAACCAATAAAGTGCAGAAAGACGCCAAACATAAATGTATAAACTCCTGTCTATTGTTGGAACATGCCAGTCTAATGTTCCCAGATTCTGATACATTTTTGGAACATTCCAGTCTAATGTTCTCAGATTCTGATCCATTTTTGGAACATTCCAGTCTAATGTTCTCAGATTCAGGCCTCTCCTCCCCCTCTCTCCAAATCTGCTGAGCCCTGTCAGTGCTGTCAGTGATGTTCCCGCCCATGTTATGGGATAACACATTGAACAGCGCCCATTTATCATTAAAAGATGGAAACCCTCCACTGGGATCCATGGAGATTGGCATGAAGCACAGTCACTGAACAAACACTGGGAAAATTAGCAAAGGCTACGACAACGGATGAATGGGCACCGCACAACAATCAACAGACAGGAGGATTCCCTCCCAGTTGGGGAACACTTCAGTGGTCCCGGACATTCAACCTCGGACCTTCTGGTGACCATCCTTCAAGGCCAACTTCAGGACAGTCAGCAGCGAAAAGTGGTCGAGCAGAGGCTGATTACATATTTCGGTACCCATAGGGAGGGCTTCAACTGGGGCCTTGGGTTCATGTCACATTGCAGGTGACCACCATTGCACTATATACACACACACACACACACACACACAGGCAATCCTATACACACACATACATAGGAACACATATGTACACAGACACGCACACAGACACACAGACCCTTACAGACACACACACTCTCACAGGCATCCGTTCAGAGACTTAGACCACTCTACACTCATGCATACACATATATACTCTCTCTCACTGATATTCAAACCCCAACCCCAGACACACACACACACACACTCCCACACTCACACATGCACCCCCTCACAGACTTAAGACACTCTACATCAATACACACACATATATACTCCCTCTCACACTCACAACCCCCAACCAAGACAAACACACACATACAAACAGACAAAGACCCACATGCACACATATATTTTGTGGGGAAAATTTTTACATGCAGAGTTACATTGCTCAAAAACTGCATGCATTTATGTCGAACTCTGAGCTCAAAAACTGCATGAATTCATGTAAAACTATTGTTATCTCACTTTTCAGATTAGAATCAATCTAAACATTATGGTATAGACAGAGAACACAGGGGCCAACATCTTCAAAATATTGTCTCACGAACACTCGTTCTTACTGCTAACCTGAGAATGCAACTTTAAAAGAAAAAGGTTTTGTAATTTACACATGAAAGAAATGAAACTATCATGATATTCGAACAGATGAAAGACTCAACAGACAATCAAGGTTTTTTGCAATGTATAATTTCAGTTACATCACACTGTAAATTTTTGCGATAAATTCTGTGCTTTGGACGTGTGTCCTCCACTATCACCTAATGAAGGAGCAGCGCTCTGAAAGCTAGTGTGCTTCCAATTAAACCTGTTGGACGAAAACCTGGTGTTGTGTAATTTTTAACTTTGTACACCCCAGTCCAACACCGTCATCTCCAAATCATGAATAAATAAACAGATTCAGTTAACCAGTTCCACACATCACTTTTCATATCACTATAAAAGGGAGCATTTGCTGGGTTTGAAAGGAATGGATAAGGGTTGCTGAGGGATGGACCATAAATCTTTAAATCTTTTGAATCTTTTTAAAAAACTTTTATATGAGAGTATTAAAAGGCATTTCGGGGGTCTATATGTGTTCCACTCTATTTATGAAAGCAGGCAGTTATAAACTAACAGATCGGTTGCATAAAAAAGTCGGGTGGACAAATTTCTAGATACCTTACCCCAAAGTATAATACTTATTGACCAGTGTGAGGCTCCTCCTGGTTTTAGGTTCCCTGTTATCAAATCCTTTCATAACCTTGAGATAGAGCATAGAGATTGCTGCTCAGCAACAGGCCGAAGCAATTCTGTCCCTATGGACCTCTTTCAGAGGGATAAGAGAAACCATTCAGCCCATATTAGCCTGTTGCTACTTGAAAAGGTGGAAATCTAAAATATTGGCACATTTTGCCAACAGAATAATTCAAAACGAAGAGATATGTCGCTGCAGCTGTATGAAGTGTTACTGAGAGGGCACCTGGAGTAAGTACATTGTGTTGTTTGTGCTTCTGGAACTGAGAAGGGTTGGATCGACATCAGATACAGTTTAATGGTTGCTCGTAATCCACGGGTTGCTGTGTTATTTAATGTCTCGGGTCTGTTACACAGGGACAGGAGGAGGCCATTCAGTCTTTCCAGTCTATTACAGAGGGCCAGGAGGAACCCATTCAGCCTCTCGAGCCTGTTACAGAGGGGCAGGGAGTGTTTATGTAACTTTCAAGTCTGTTACGCATAAATATTAGTTTTAAATTAGTTTTGGGAATAGGAAAGACCTGATGTAAGCATTAAAGTTCTAACTTTGAACAAGGCCAACTTTGAAAGTGTTACGTGAGCCCTATAAAAGGCTGATTGGAATACCCTATTCACAGGTAAAGGGATGGTTGGAAAACGCAAGGCCATCAAAACTTGACTTCAGAGAGTCCAGAGCCAACGTGTTCCCATTAGTGAGAGGGGCAAGGCTGGTGGTTGCAGGGAGTGCTGGATGGCTAGATATATTGATGCTCTGGTCAAGGTAAGGAAGGAGGCATATGTCAGACAAATAGAGTTGAGAATCAAGTGACTCCCGAGAGGTGTGTCAGGGCAGCAAGTGTACAGTCAATGGGGAAACCGGGCCAGAAAAATGCGGACAAGAGTTGGCTTTAGAAATGCGGTTAACGAGGCAATGAAGAAAATATACAAATCCTTTAATGTCAAAAGATTAACTTGTGAGAGAATAGGGCACCTTAAAGTTCAGTAAGGTTACCTATGTCTGGAACCACAGGAGCTTGGAGGGATACTAAACAAGTATTCCTTCTCAGTATTTAATGTGGAAGAGGTTACAAGTGCGAGCGAATGAAGAAATATATAGTGATACCTTGAAAGTGTCTATATTACAAGGAGATGTTGGACATTTTAAAACACATAAAGCTGAACAAATCCCTGGGACCTGATCAGTTGTATCCCAGATGTTTGTGGGAAGCTAAGAAAGAGATTGCTCAGCATTTTGGTGATATATTTGTAACATTGATTTCCACAGGTGAGGTATCAAAAGACTGGAGGGCTGCTAATATAGTGTCATTATTAAAGAAATTAAGGAAAAAACAGGTAACCATAGATCGGGTGAGCCTGACGTCAATGGTGACTAAATTGTTGGAGGGGATTTCGACGAAAAAGATCGATATGCATTTGTAAAGACAAGGTCTGAAGAGGGCTTTGTACATTGGTGATCACGGCTCACTGACTCGGTGTAATCTTTTGAGGGAGTGATGAAGATGATTGATGATGGCAGGATAGTGGATGTTGTCTTTATGGAATTCAGTAAGAAAACCAAAATGTTCTACATGGTAGACTGGTTAGCAAGGTTAGACTGCCTGTAATACAGGGAGAGCTCGCCATTTAGATCCAACATTTTCTTAACTATTGGAAACAGGGAGTGACAGTGGACATTTATTCTTTAAACTTGGAGACCTGTGACCAGAGGCGTGCCGCAAAGATCAACAGTGGGTCCACTGCCTTTTGTCAATTATACAAATCATTTGCATTTGAATATATGAAGTATGGTCAGTAAGTTTGTAGATAATACCAAATTTGGTGGTGTCGTCGACAGTGAAGAATGAACTCTCAGACTGTAATGGGACTTTGCTGAGATGAACCGAGGTGTGGCAGATGGAGTTTATTTAGTTAAATGTGAGGTGTTGCATTTTGGAAAGATAAATCAAGGCAAGACATGTAGGTATGCTCCTGCCGAAAGCTTCCAATCAAGGAGAACTCCATAAAAGTTATCGAATCCTTACAGTGAGGAAACAGCCTATTCTCCCCATCGAGGCCACACCGACCCTCTAAAAAGTATCCCATTGGACAAACCCCTACTCTATCACTCTGAGCCTGCATTTTCCATGGCTATTCCACCTCACCTACACATCCCTGGGTACTATATACAATTAAGCATGGTCAATCTACCCTTATCTGTGTATCTTTATACAGTCGGAGGAAAACATAACATCCAGAGGAAACTCATGCAGACACGGGGAAAATGTGCAAACTCCACATAGGCAGTCATTCAAGGATGGAATTAAACCAAGATCGCTGCGCTCTGAAGCAGCAATGCTAGTCTCTGAGCTGCTGTGTCACCTTTTGGTGCAGGTTCTCCATTCCTTGAAAGTGCCGTCACAGGTAGACAGCGCAGTGAAGAAGGCACTTGGTGATTTTCGCTTTATTGATTCGTGCTTTGAGTCTAAACATTTTCATGACATGTTGCATCTGTACAGAACATTGATTTGGCCACTGTAATATTGCCTTTAATTCTGGTCTCCCTGCTGTCGGAAAGATGTTGTCAAACTTGAAAGGGTGCAGAAGAGACTTAAAATAATGTTGCAGGTTTTGGAGGGTTAGAGTTACCGGGAGAGGTTGAATTGGCTGGGACTATTTTCAAGTGTTAAGGCTGGGGGGTGACGTTAAAGAGTTTTATAAAATCATGAGGGGAATACATAAGGTAAGCAGTCAACGTCTTTTACCCAGGATAGGCGAGTCCAAAATTAGAAGACAAAGGTTTAAGGTGAGAGTGGAAAGATTTAAAAAGGAACATGAGGGACAACATTTTCATACAGAAACTGCTGTGTGTATGGATTGAACAGCCAAAGGAGGTGGTGGAGGCAGGTACAGTTACACCATTTAAACGGCATTTGGATGGATATATGCATGGCAAGTGTTTAGAGGGAGATGGGCCAAGTGTTGGCAAGGGGGACGAGATTTATTTAGGATATTTGGTCGGTATGGGCGATCAGACCGAAAGGTATTTTTCCCTGCTGTACATCTCTGAAACTCTATTGCTTCTTGAGTGTATAACACAGGAACAGGAGGAGACTATTCAGCTTCTGAATTCTGTCAGGCAACTTGTTTGTTCAATTTCTGAGAGTAAAATACAAAAATACATCATTCAGATTTTGATGGTGTTTTACAAAAACAGGAGAAAGGCTTTCAGTCAAGAGAAACTGTAAGGAATGTGAAGAGGCCATTCAGGCCCTCGACTCTATTCCACAGGAGCAGCAGGTGAGCACAGAGCTATTGGAACCTGTTAGTCAGTAGGAGGAGGAGGACGTCTACTTTCGCAAACCATGGATCAGGAGGCAGTCACACAGCTGCTCAAGATTGGGACACATAACAGGACGCATTTATTCAACTACTTGAGACTGTGACACAGGGACAGGAGGGAGTCACTCAGAGCTCGAAACTGGGGTACAGGGAAATCTGGAGGTTAGTGAGGCCCCAGCATCCTGTTATGCAAGGACAGCAGGAGGTGACTCACTCCCTAACCAGTATGGACGCTGGGAGAGAAGGGGAGTTTTCTTGGAACAAACAGAAATATATAAATAGGTTGCATTAGTGGTCCATTCAATCCTGCCCCAACATTCACTAAGACTCCCCTCTCTGCAGCCTCTGCTAGGTTTCTTGGTCATGTTGCAGACTCAGATGCTGCAACAACACTCACCATGACTCATCCGGAAGGATGGGTCTAACAGGATAATTCAGGATTTGAGGGGTCCAATGATAAGAATGAAAACACAAAAAAAGGTATTGTCAGATGTTTCGTACTCTCACATTCGCAATTCAACTCGCATAACTAGCCCATCCATTACACATTCAGAATGGAGCACTGTGTAGATCCGGCTAGTGAACAGCTGCATGCACCCCAGCATTGTCCAGAGTGAAACTCTATGCAACCCATACGAATGCTTGATCTATAATCTTGGACTAAATGTTCAGTGTGGGGAGTGGTGCAGTCCGCACTGGTTCATTCATATACAAACCAGGCTATTGCATTGTTCGGTAGCACTGTGTTAGATCACTGTCCAGTGTAGGGAAACTTGCAGCCAATGCTGGAAGTGACAGCATGTGCACTTCCCACCCATTTACAGCTCTATATCTGCACTGTACCTTGACAAGGGATGCTAAGAACGTGAAAATCAATGTAAGGAAGATATATAAATGGAACCAATTTAAATACCACTAGTTCTGATTAAGGCGCATATCACTCTAGTATTTAAAGTTGAAATAACTGAGATAATATCCAATGACGTTTTGTGAACTGTGCAAAGAATTAAGAGGGGTATGGTGATGTTATAGTGGTTGCACTATAAGCCTCCAAATAATCAATGGGAATTAGAGGAACAAATATTCTGGGCGGCACGGTGGTACAGTGGTTAGCACTGCTGCCTCGCAGCGCCAGAGACCCGGGTTCAATTCCCGCCTCAGGCGACTGACTGTGTGGAGTTTGCACGTTCTCCCCGTGTCTGCGTGGGTTTCCTCCGGGTGCTCCGGTTTCCTCCCACAGTCCAAAGATGTGCAGGTCAGGTGAATTGGCCATGCTAAATTGCCCACAGTGTTAGGTAAGGAGTAAATGTAGGGGTATGGGTGGGTTACGCTTCGGCGGGTCGGTGTGGACTTGTTGGGCCGAAGGGCCTGTTTCCACACTGTAAAGTAATCTAATCTAATTGGCGAGACTTGCAGGAGCAATAGGGTTGTCATAATAGGTGATTTTAATTTTCCTAACTTAGACTGGGACTTCTAGATGGTTAGGTGTGTTCAGGAAAGCTTCCACAAGCATTATAGAGAGGTTCCTATTGGGGAAGGGACAAACTCGACCTATTGTTGGGAAATTGGGTAGGATAGGTGACGGAGGTAAAGTGGGCGAGCATTTTGGGAATGGTGACTGGAGCAGTATTAGTTTTAAAATAGTAATGGTAGGGACAAAATTGGTCCACAGAATCAAGTTCCAAATTGGAGCAAGGCGTATTTTGTTGGAATTAGACAGGGGATTGCAGGGGATGATTGGAGTAATTTGTTTCGAGGTAAAATGATCCCATGCAAGTGGGAGGGCTTCAAAAGTGAGATAGCTCGAGTTCAAGATCTATATGTTCCTGTTAGAATGAAGGGAGAGTGAGACTGGAACAGAGAACCCTGGATAACAAGAAATATGACCAGAAAAAAAATGAGGCGTGGCTCAGATACAGGCAGCTGGAATCAGGGAATCCCTGGAGGAACACAGGGATACAATTTACTCAAGAAGGAAATCAGCAAGGCAAAAGGGAGAATGAGATAGCCTTGGCTGAGCAGATTAGTGCGAATCCAAATTCAGTATAGGAAAGAAAAAGAACAACCGGAGGACGCCTTAAAATTCAAAATGGGTATGCATGTGTAAAACTTCAAGAGATGGGTGAGGTCCTCAATTTCCCCTCTGTGATTGCCATGAAGAAAGACATGAAGACTTGTGACCTTTGGGAGGTTAGTTGTGATATCTTGGTACAGTCCATATCACAGTAGAGGTGCTGATGGACATATTAGAATGCATAAAGTCAGATAAATCTCTTGATCCTGACCAGATATACCCAAGAGCACTGCAGGTAGCGAGAGAAGACAGTTCAGGGGCCAAGGACCCGGAAGACAAATGTGCTCTTATTTAAGAAGGACTGCAAAGAAAAGCCTGGGAAAGATAGAACAGTAAGATTCATATCTGTTTTCGGTAAACCGCTTGAGAAAGTTCTGAGATATAAGATATGCATGCATTTGGAAAAACAAAGTTTGACTTGGAGCAGTCAGCATAGCTTTGTGCGTGGCAGATCATGCCTTAGAATATTTGTTAGAGTTTTTGAGGAAGTGACCATAAAGGTTGACAAGGGCAGGGTGGTGGACATAGTCTATATGGATTTCAGTAAGGTCTTTGATAAGGTTCCACATGGTAGGTCGCTCTGGAATGTTAGATCGCATGGACTCCAATGTAAACTGGCAAATTGGTGACACAGTTGGCTTGATGTTATGAAGCAAATGGCTATGGTGGAGGTATGCATGTCGGACTGGAGGCCTGTGACTAGTGGAGTGCCTCAGTGGTCGGTCCTGGGACCATTGCTGTTCCTTATCTTATACCAATGATTTGGACCAGAGTGCACACGCAAGGTTAGTGAGTTTGCAGATGACTCTAAATTCGGAGGCATCATTTACAAAGAGAAATATTATCAGAAATTGCAGCAGTACCTTGGTCAGCTGAGGAAGTGGGCTCAGAAATAGCAATTTGAGTTTAATACAGATAAGTGTGACGTCTTGCATTTTGGAAAGTCAAATCCAGGTAGGAGTTTAAGGATGAATGAGAGGGCCTTAAGGAGTGTAGTGGAACAAAAGGATGTTGGAGATCAGGTGCACAGTTGTCTAAAGTTTGAGTCACAGATACACAGGACAGTGAAGAAGGCTGTTGGCACGCTGGTCTTCATCAGCACATTGAGTACAGAGGTTGGGACGTTATGTTGCAGTTGTACGGAATGTTGGTAAGGCTGTAGTTGGAGTATTGTGTTCAGTTTTGTTCATCTTGCTCTAGAAAGGATATTATTGAACGAGAAAGAGTGTAGAACAAATTTACAAAGATGTTTCCTGGGCTAAAGGCTCAAAATTATAGGCAGAGGTTGGACAGGTTAGAACTTATTTCTTTACAGCGTAGGAAGCTGAGAGGGTTCTTATAGAAGTGGAACTCTTATAAAATCATGAGAGGCGTGCATGGGGTGAATACTTCAATTTTTTTCCTAAGATTGGGGAATCGAGGACTCGAGGACATCCATTAATGTTTGGAAAGGATAAAAAATATAAAAAGGAAACCAAGGGGCAATTTCTTTGCATAGAATGTGGTACGCCTATGAACTGAGCTGTCAGTGGAAGTGATTGAGGTGGGTACAATAACAACATTGAAAAGGCATTTGGACAAATACACAGATAGGAAAGGATTAGAGGGATACAGTGCAAGAGCAGGGAAATGGGGTGAATGTGGATGGGCATTTTGGTTGGCATGGACGAGCTGGGCCAAGTGGCCAGTCATACTGGCAGTCTCGTGCAGTATGACTGCAAATGAGTGTGTTTTGGAGTGGATGCAGAGTCGGGGAGACTGAGAAAAAATGTCATTGAAGGATATGTTCACAGGTTTCAGAATGTTGAAATGAAGACATTTCGATAGTATCATGCAACACGGGTCAGTATTAAGAAGAATTATGAGTGAAAGGGATATTGCTGTGAGTTCAGGCGATGGAGACTTTTGGATGAGCATTTGTTCTGCAGCTTTGTAACTGCGAGGGAGGACAACAGAGTCTTCGCCTCACTGGGCTGAATCTAACAAAAATCTGTCTCACTGACATTTTCTTTGAGTGTGACAGAAGGGTTGTCTGCACGAGGCTGAGCTAGATTCCTGGTGCTATCTTACCAAACTCATCTCATTAACTACCCACCCCACTCCATGGTGTCCCTGTCATGCAATGCCAGCCCGATTCTCCCACCAATAATGACTGGAGGTACTCAAAATCGCCCGGATGACCCTGGATATTCCATGACCCCTGACACTGGGGCCACCTTTAAAAGGCCAAGGGGCACACGGTTGAGCTTTCTCAGTTTGGAGCTGCCCTGCACAGTTTACCCCGAGTATGGCAGATAAGAGGAAATTACATCACGGTTGGTTTACAGGGGCACGGAGGTACGGGTGGATGAGCTAGTACAGAGGGGGACCATTCTTTTCCCAGAGGGATCACACCACCAGACAGACCGAGCATGGTCTGAGCTCACCACCCAGCTCAGTGCAGTATCTGCAGTCTGAAGATAGGTCCAGCAAAACAGGACAAGAATCAATCACCTTCCCCACTCTGTTAGGATAAGGGTGACACTCACTGTATGTCTGTTAAAGCACCGGTTCCTAAACAAGGCTCATGCTCTACCACTCTCGCTACTGCATACAGCATCTTCCCAATCTTTCTCGCTTGCATCTCTAATGCCCCCCCCACCACCCCCAGTTATAGAATATTCTGGAGAATTCCAATTATGGAATTTTCCAGATCATGTTCCAACTTATTTCCAGTTTCAGTAAAGTGGCAGTGCCCCTGGGTGTGACATGTAAGAGGATGGATTGGAGACGTACATTTTTCAAATGACACACAATTAAAATCCATCATGAGGCCATTCACTACTTCAAACATGCTCCAACATTCAACACGTTTGGAGGTGATCTGATGGTTTTCTCAGCTCCACGTTAGAGGAACCTTCAGTCATTCAACCTCCAGCTCCCTGTTACCGAGCAGATGATTCTCAGACACTTCATACCCCGGGTTTCTTCTAGCATGTGCTAAGAAGGCATTTCCCATGGGGACAGACTCTCCTAACAATATATTTCATCTGCTTTATAACTTTATACAACTGTCATACAAAATTCATACAACAGACCAATCAAAAACATGCACTTATTTTATGGTTATCGATATCCAATCGCAATTAGACATTCTGGTTATTTCACTTGTCTCACCTTATTGTATTCAGCGAAAGAAACTTCCAAACACTCGTCTCAATATAAAATACAATTTCTAGCAAAGAACGTTTTTATCCTCAGCCGTTATCATGACAATTATCTGAAATATACTTTTTTCCTGGTCATGAATGTTTCTCTTGCCCTTTGTCTGTGACTGATTCTGTGTGTAGCAGTTACACAGTCTCCCAGTCAGTTGGCTAGATAGTTGGCTTGTGATGCAGAGGGTGGCCACGAGCGCAGGTTCAATTCCCCCCACTGACAGAGGTTACCACGAAGGCGATGCTCTCTGAACCTCACCCCATCACCCGAAGTGTGGTGACATTCAGCGTAAACCACCATGAGTGCTCTATCTAATGAGAGCTCTTTGGGACTCTATTCTATCAATGTTCGCATTTTAACTTTTTTAACAACATTTTTTTACTGAAAAATCGATTTTTATTATTATATTAAACCAATAACAAAATAACTCAAATGACTGAACAATATTTCACCCATGTGCATGCACATACAAAACAAGTTAAAGTCTATAAACGGACAGAAAAAAACCCAAAAATAAACAATAAATAATAAATAAATAATACAGCTCAGAATAACAAAACGATAGGTCTTGTTCTTCGAGAGCATTAACTGATACACATTCATATGTTCACAATTCTTCATATGTGATTCATTAGACAATATCGTCATGGCTATATAAAAGCCCTTTTTAGAGTGGCAGATAAGCCTGTGTCGCGGTAATCCAAAAAGGGTTGCTATATCTTATATAAATCTCTGCTTTCTGGTGCACCACACAGGTGAAAACATCCAAAGGGATATTCTCCATGACGAGCTTACGACGAGCCAACAGACCCGGGGGACGGTGTTTCAGACATCCAACACAACAGAATACCTTTCGTAGCACAGGACGTGTGGGGGAGATACAAAACCAGTATTTTGCATCAGTATTTACTGTGGAAAAGGATATGGAAGATATAACATGTATGGAAATAGATGGTGACACCTTGCAAAATGTCCATATTACAGAGGAGGAAGTGCTGGGTGTCTTAAAAACACTATCGGTGGATAAATCACCAGGACCTAATTAGGTGTACCCTAGAACTCTGTGAGAAGCTAGATAAGTGTTTGCTGTGCCTTTTGCTGAGTTAGTTGTAATATGGATAGTCACTGGTGAGGTGCCGGAAGACTGGAGGTGGCTAACGTTTAAGACCGGTGGTAAGGACAAGCCAGGGAACTATAGACCAATGAGCCTGACGTTGGTGGTGGTCAAGTTCTTGGAGGGAATCCTGAGGGACAGGATATGCATGTATTTGGAAATGCAAGGACTGATTCGAGATAGTCTACATGGCTTTGTGCGTGGGCAATCATGTCTCACAAACTTGACTGAGTTTTTTGAGGAAGTATCAAAGAGGATTGATGAGGGCAGAGGGATAGATGTGATCCATATGGACTTCAGTAAGGGTTTCGACAAGGTTCCCCTTGGGTGGCTGATTAGGACGGGTAGGCCTCATGGAATACAGGGAGAACTAGCCATTTGGATACAGAACTGGGTCAAAGAAGGAAGATAGAGGGTGGTGATGGACGGTTGTTTTTTTTTAGACTGGAGGCCTCTGACCAGTGGAGTGCCACAAGGATCGGTGCTGGATTCACTACTTTTTGTCATTGACATAAATGACCTGGATGGGAGAATAAGCGGTACAGTTAGTAAGTTTGCAGATGGCACCAAAATTGGACGTACAGTGAACAGGGAAGAGGTCACCTCAGATTACAACAGGATCTTGACAAGATGGGCAAATGGGTAGAGAAGTGGCAGATGGAGTTTAATTCAGAAAAATGTGAGGTGTGGCATTTTGGGAAAGCAAATCATAGCAGGGCTTATGCACTTAATGGTAAGGTCCCAGGGAGTTTTGCTGAACAAAGTGACCTTGGAGTGCAGGTTCAAAGCTCCTTGAAAGTGGAGTCGCAAGTAGATACGATAGTGAAGAAGGCGTTTGGTATGCTTTCCTTTATTGGTCTGACTATTGATTGCAGGAGTTTGAAGGTCATGTTGCAGCTGTACAGGATAATGGTTAGGCCACTGTTGGAATATTGCGTGAAATTCTGCTCTCCTTCCTATCGGAAAAATGTCGAGAATCTTGAAAGGGTTCAGAAAAGATTTATAAGAATTGGAGGGTTTGACTTATAGTGAGTGGCTGAATATGCTGGGGCTGTTTTCGCTGGAGCTTCGGATGCTGAGGCATGACATTATAGAGGTTTTCAAAAGTATAAGGGGCATGGATAGGGTATATAGGGAAAGTCTTTTCCCTGGAGTCAGGGAGTCCAGAAGTGGACGGCATAATTTTAAGGTGAGGGGGGTAAGATATAAAAGAAACCGACAGGGCAACTATTTCATACAGAGGGTGGTACTTGTATGGAATGAGCTGCCAGGTGAAGGAGGGAAGACTGGTATAAGTGCAACATTTAAGAGGCATTTGGATGAGTATATTGAATAGGAAGGGTTTGGAGGGTTATGGGTCAGGTGCTGGCAGGTGGGACTAGATTGTATTTGGATATGTGGTCGGCATGGACGGGTTGGACCGAAGGGTCTGTTTCCATGCTGTACATTTCTATGACTCTATTATTTATATTAATCTCTGTTTTTTAGTGCTCCATACTGGTGAGAAAGTCCAAAGGAATATTGTCCATGATGTGCTTACAAGACCCAACACATCTTGGGAGTTTCAGATATCCAACGCAACAGAATATTATTTCCTAGCACAGAAAGTAAGGATATATTTTTTCCCATGTGCATCTGCGTAAGATACTCTGGGCAGGCGCAGGAAAAGAGAAACCGTGTCCATCTCCAATTCGGTCCCCAAGGCCCCCTCTACCACACCTAACACAGTGATCCGATATATACAAAGCCTGCAGCAGAACCACACGCAATGAGTAAAAGTGCCTGCCGTCATTCAGCATTTAGGACATGCTGAAGATAATCCCACATTGAATTTTGAGAGAAAATCTGGTGTCGGATAGACTCTATGAAGAATTTTCAACTGCATGGAATAGGTCCTATTACAGATCAAAATCCTTCGAGCATTTTCACAAATATCCTCCCATGTCTCCAAAGAGATCTAAATCTGACAACTCTCTCGCACAGACGTCGCGAAGCTGCACAGTCTTGTCTGAAGGGGCACTCTCCAACAAATGATAAAGGGTACTGATAAAGAGTGTATTCTTAGCAATAAGCACCCGCTTCATTGTATCAAATCTGTAAGAGTCTGTTAAAAGTGTGTGTCTTTCAAATCAAAACTCTAATCTGGAAAAAAAAAACAGAAGAAACCTCTACTAGGTAGTCCATACTTACGAGTTATTTTATCAAATGATATTATTGTTTCTCCCTCAAGTAACACGTGGTGGCTCAGTGGTTTGCACTGCTGACTCACCACACCAGGGTCACGGGTTTGGTACTAGTCTTGGGTGACTGGCTGTGTGGAGTTAGTATGTTTTCAACTGCGTCTGCGTAGGTTTCCTCCTATGGTCACAAAGATGTACAGGTCAGATGAATTGGCCAATGCTAAATCACTCATAGTGTTCCAGGATCTGTAAGTTCAGACATTAGTCAGGATAAATATAGAATGGTAGGGGAATGGGTCTGGTTGGGTTACTCTTCAGAGGGTCGAAGTTGACTTGTTGGGCCCAAGGGCTTGTACCACACTGTAGGGATTCTACTAATTCTAAATCACCCAAGCAAGGTACCCCCCTCGCTGCACACAGTTTAAACCTGGAATCCATTATCCCCGATTGACAACCAGGTATACCAATTTAAGGGGTATGAAACGTGGTTTTGGCTGTCTTGCCCTCGATCTGACGCATTGTTCTTCACGTTTTAACATTATTGATAATCATTAGGTTTTGACAATACTCCATACATGTTGTCATTTTATCGAAGAACAACAGACTAATAAGGGTTCACTTTGTCTGAGAGGGCTCAATTTCCAGCCGTAGTGACGCTGAGTCCTCAGCGGCCCAGGCACGAACATAGGATGATAAAAAAAGCTTAATTGATTGCTTTTAATCTGGGAGATTGAACCCCCACAATCTGTGGGGCAGTTGCGATTTTGTTTGCTTGATAAGGAATCGCTTAAGGTGCCAAATAAAAGAGCTAAACCAGCCATTCTGTTTCCTAAGTATCTGTCTGGGAAACATCAAATAAAGCATTCGCACGGGGTCTAGGAAATGAGGAAGGACATTCATTTTAATAACAACTATCCGATCTAGCCAGGATATTTGAAATACCTCCCATCTTTGAAGGTCTTATTTAATTTTGTCAAACAATAAAATAGGGAAACCTCCCCAGTGACCATTAAAAAGGAAACCAGGATTTGCCCTCAGTATCAGGCATTTCCCTAAGACCTCCCATAGGCATGGCCTCCAACTTTGTAAAATTAATCTTATCGCCCGGAAAGGCAACAAGCGAATTAATGCATTGCATCACATGAACTACCGAAATTGCGGGATTTGACAAAAAAACATAAGACCCTCATCTGCATACAATGCAATCTTACGAGACTTCGATCCCACCTCTGAGGCAGAGTTGTTGGCATCCCGACGGATGACCTCCGCCAGTGGCTTAATCCCCAACGTAAACAACAATGGTGAACGGTGTCAACCTGGTCGGCTGCCTGGAGCAATATTAATATTACTGGGTGGCACACCATTAGCGAGAACCGCAGCCAGAGGATCACGGTAAAGGACCCTCACCCACTTGATAAAAACTTTGCGTAGACCAAACCGTTCTAATGTAAAGAAGAGATCCGGCCACTCAACCCAATCAAATGCCTTCTCTCATCTAAAGAGATCAGTAATCCCTGGGCAGATTGTTGTTGACACTCTTGGATCATATTGTGTAACCTCTTAACATTGTAGGAAGATCTGCGGCCATGTATAGAGCATGTCTGGTCCTCTTTGACAACGGAAGGCAGCAAAGTTTCCAGCCTTAATGCACGGGTCTCAAACAAGATTTTGAAACCAACATTTAAAAGTGAGATTGGCGTGTAAGAAGCACAATCCTCCAGGGTCTTCCTTTCTGCAGCATCAGAGAGATATGAGCCTCTCTTAAGGATGGAGGGAGGGGTTTGTGACTGTATTAGTGACGGAATATGTTAAACATCAGCCCTGACAATAGGTTTATAAATTATTTATAAAATTCACTAGGAAATCCATCAGGAACGAGCACCTTTACATTCTGAAGCTGCTTCACACCCTCCTGCGCTGACAATGGTGCATTAAGGCACAACACTTATTCAGGGGTTACTCCTGAAAAATGAAAATATACTCCATCTTAATCCATCTATCCACATAATGCTCAGTCTGAAATAATTCGGAGAAAAATCTCGGACAGGAGGCATTAATCTTTTTGGAATTGAAGGTAAGGATCCCAATACCTTCCCTAATTGAGGTAATGGCTTAAGAGGGGCGATCGTTTTCCTGGCAAGATAGAATAAAAACCTGCCTGGCTTATCACCATGTTCAAACAGCCTTTGTTTAGCAAAACTAAGTTCCTTCTTGGCTGTCTGTGTGAGCGTGGAATTCACCGTAGACCGAAGCGTTGTGATCCTCTGCAGCTTAGCCACTGAGGGTCTATCACAGTATGCCCTCTCGGCTGCCCTCAGCTGTACCTCAAACCAGCGTTCCTGCTCCCCCTTCTGCTACATCCTAAGGGATAATTATTCCCTTGGCATAAACCTTAGCCATTTCCCATAGAATGGATGGGTTACTGGTTGAATCTGAATTAATGGCTAAAAAATATCTGAATTCATTACAGAAATACTCAATGAACTAACTAGTCTTAACAATAATGGGTTACATTCGCATATTTCCCTCAATCTTTATCAATAAGCATGTCAGAAATGATAATATTCCCAATTGTGCAGGATGCCACTGAATCTAAGATTGTTGCAGGGATAGGGAAGAAATCAAACCTGGTGTGACATTTCGGCGGGTTAAAGAAGATATTAAAAGCCCTACTTGTGAGGTAGATGTGCCTCCAGACATCCACCAGCTCTAGTTCTGCACACAAATCTACCATTTGCGAACATTATAACGAGGATATGAGGGACCTTCGGAAATTCTTTCTACCGTGGCTTCTATAAGACAGTTGAAATCTCCTTCTAAGATAATGTGCCATGATGCAAGGTATCTGAATTTGGAAAATGCATCTACCAGGTTTTTAGGAGGGTGCGCCGGACTGGGGGTGGGGTGTCCCACAACTGGGATTCCATCAAATGTTGTTCAATGTAGAGGGACACTGATCCACCAGCTGAGGAGGGGTGTCAGCAGGAGGTTTCCATGTCAGCGTTTGATCTGACACCGTGAGGCTGAGGGAGGGGAGTCAGCAGGAGGTTTCCGTGTCAGTGTTTGATCTGACACCGTGAGGATTAGGGAGGAGGGTCAGCACGAGGTTTCCATGTCAGTGTTTGATCTGACACCCTGAGGCTGAGGGAGGGGAGTCAGCAGGAGGTTTCCGTGTCAGTGTTTTATCTGACACCGTGAGGCTGAGGGAGAGGAGTCAGCAGGAGGTTTCTATGTCAGTGTTTGATCTCACACCGTGAGGCTGAGGGAGGGGAGTCAGCAGGAGGTTTCTGTGTTAGTGTTTTATCTGACACCTTGAGGCTGAGGGAGGGGAGTCAGCAGGAGGTTTCTATGTCAGTGTATGATCTGACACCGTGAAGCTGAGGGAGGGGAGTCAGCAGAAGGTTTCCGTGTCAGTGTTTTATCTGACACCGTGAGGCTGAGGGAGGGGAGTCAGCAGGAGGTTTCCGTGTTAGTGTTTGATCTGACACCGTGAGGCTGAGGGAGGGGAGTCAGCAGGAGGTTTCCATGTCAGTGTTTGATCTGACACCGTGAGGCTTAGGAAGGGGAGTCAGCAGGATGTTCCAGTGTCAGTGTTTGATCTGACACCGTGACGCTGAGGGAAGGGAGTCAGCAGGAGATTTCTGTGTTAATGTTTTATCTGACACCGTGAGGCTGAGGGAGGAGAGTCAGCAGGATGTTTCCGTGTCAGTGTTTGATCTGACACCGTGAGGGTGGGGGAGGGAAGTCAGCTGGAGGTTTCCATGTCAGTGTTTGATCTGACACCGTGAGGCTGAGAGAGGTGAGTCAGCAGGAGGTTTCTATGTCAGTGTTTGATCTGACACCGTGAGGCTGAGAGAGGTGAGTCAGCAGGAGGTTTCTATGTCAGTGTTTGATCTGACACCGTGAGGCTGAGAGAGGTGAGTCAGCGGGAGGTTTCCGTGTCAGTGTTTTATCTGACACCGTGAGACGAAGGGAGAGGAGTCAGCAGGAGGTTTCTATGTCAGTGTTTGATCTAACACTGTGAGGGTGGGGGATGGAAGTCAGCAGGAGAATTCCGTGTCAATATTTTATCTGACACCGTGAGGCTGAGGGAGGGGAATCAATAGGAGGTTTCCGTGTTAGTGTTTGATCTGACACCGTGAGGCTGAGGTAGGGGAGTCAGCAGGAGTTATCTGAGTCAGTGTTTGATCTGACACCGTGAGGCTGACGGATGGGAGTCAGCAGGATGTTCCCGTGTCGGTGTTTTATCTGACACCGTGAGGCTGAGGGAGGGGAGTCAGCAGGATGTTTCTATGTCAGTGTTTGATCTGACACCGTGAGGCTGAGGGAGGGGAGTCAGCAGGAGTTTTCTGTGTCAGTGTTTGATCTGACACCGTGAGGCTGACGGAGGGGAGTCAGCAGGATGTTTCTATGTCAGTGTTTGATCTGACACCGTGAGGCTGAGGGAGGGGAGTCAGCAGGATGTTTCTATGTCAGTGTTTGATCTGACACCGTGAGGCTGAGGGAGGGGAGTCAGCAGGAGTTTTCTGTGTCAGTGTTTGATCTGACACCGTGAGGCTGACGGAGGGGAGTCAGCAGGATGTTCCCGTGTCGGTGTTTTATCTGAAACCGTCAGGCTGAGGGAGAGGAGTCAGCAGGATGTTCCCGTGTCAGTGTTTGATCTGACACCGTGAGGCTGAGGGAGGGGAGTCAGCAGGATGTTTCTATGTCAGTGTTTGATCTAACACCGTGAGGTTGGGGGTGGGAAGTCAGCAGAAGGTGTCCGTGTCAGTGTTTGATCTGACACCGTGACGCTGAGGGAAGGGAGTCAGCAGGAGATTTCTGTGTTAATGTTTTATCTGACTCCGTGAGGCTGAGGGAAGGGAGTCAGCAGGAGGTTTCCATGTCAGTGTTTGATCTGACACCGTGAGGCTGAGGGAGGGGAGTCAGCTGGAGGTTTCCGTGTCAGTGTTTGATCTGACACCGTGAGGCTGAGAGAGGTGAGTCAGCAGGAGGTTTCTATGTCAGTGTTTTATCTGACACCGTGAGGCGAAGGGAGAGGAGTCAGCAGGAGGTTTCTATGTCAGTGTTTGATCTAACACTGTGAGGGTGGGGGATGGAAGTCAGCAGGAGAATTCCGTGTCAATGTTTTATCTGACACCGTGAGGCTGAGGGAGGGGAATCAATAGGAGGTTTCCGTGTTAGTGTTTGATCTGACACCGTGAGGCTGAGGGAGGGGAGTCAGCAGGAGTTATCTGAGTCAGTGTTTGATCTGACACCGTGAGGCTGACGGATGGGAGTCAGCAGGATGTTCCCGTGTCGGTGTTTTATCTGACACCGTGAGGCTGAGGGAGGGGAGTCAGCAGGATGTTTCTATGTCAGTGTTTGATCTGACACCGTGAGGCTGAGGGAGGGGAGTCAGCAGAAGTTTTCTGTGTCAGTGTTTGATCTGACACCGTGAGGCTGACGGAGGGGAGTCAGCAGGATGTTTCTATGTCAGTGTTTGATCTGACACCGTGAGGCTGAGGGAGGGGAGTCAGCAGGATGTTTCTATGTCAGTATTTGATCTGACACCGTGAGGCTGAGGGAGGGGAGTCAGCAGGAGTTTTCTGTGTCAGTGTTTGATCTGACACCGTGAGGCTGACGGAGGGGAGTCAGCAGGATGTTCCCGTGTCGGTGTTTTATCTGACACCGTGAGGCTGAGGGAGGGGAGTCAGCAGGATGTTTCTATGTCAGTGTTTGATCTGACACCGTGAGGCTGAGGGAGGGGAGTCAGCAGAAGTTTTCTGTGTCAGTGTTTGATCTGACACCGTGAGGCTGACGGAGGGGAGTCAGCAGGATGTTTCTATGTCAGTGTTTGATCTGACACCGTGAGGCTGAGGGAGGGGAGTCAGCAGGATGTTTCTATGTCAGTGTTTGATCTGACACCGTGAGGCTGAGGGAGGGGAGTCAGCAGGAGTTTTCTGTGTCAGTGTTTGATCTGACACCGTGAGGCTGACGGAGGGGAGTCAGCAGGATGTTCCCGTGTCGGTGTTTTATTTGAAACCGTCAGGCTGAGGGAGAGGAGTCAGCAGGATGTTCCCGTGTCAGTGTTTGATCTGACACCGTGAGGCTGAGGGAGGGGAGTCAGCAGGATGTTTCTATGTCAGTGTTTGATCTAACACCGTGAGGTTGGGGGTGGGAAGTCAGCAGAAGGTGTCCGTGTCAGTGTTTGATCTGACACCGTGAGGCTGAGGGAAGGGAGTCAGCAGGATGTTTCCGTGTTAGTGTTTGATCTGACTCCGTGAGGGTGAGCGAGGTGAACCAGCAGGAGGTTTCCGTGTCAGGCTTTGATATGAACCCATGAGGTTTTGTCATGTCACATTGTTGCTTGACAGTCTGGAGGGCATCCCTCTCAATTCTGGCATTAACTCCAAGGCATTAGGGAGGATGAGTTTGCTTCAGTACCAGAGTAAATCACTAATTGTGGTGAATATTGTCTATTCCCAGTTGTGGGATTCGCAATTTAAATGGAAGATTCTTCTTATCCAGTATGGCTTCTCCCCTACTCCTAGTATTAAAAGACGAAAATAAAAACCCGTTCAAATCCGCCCTGCTATAACGTCAAATGTTCCTTGTCATCGAGGTGCATCTTTTGCAATAGGACAAAGTCCACCCTCTCTTTTTTAAGATTAGAAAGTAAGTTTTTTCCTCTTGACTGGGCAATGGCTCCCCTTTATGTTCTAGGTGCACCATTTAAGTATATAATTTTCCAGAACAGACTGTAGCAACACTTGAACTCGTGAGAGGAAGAACTCGAATTACTGATCATTAATAAACAAAGTCTCATAGAGCTTAAAAACTACACAATCGAAAACTATTTCAACTGACAAGCTCTCAAAACTTTCCAGAACTAAACATATAAAAAAAACCCAAAAAACTAAAAAAATCGATAGGGGAATTTATAATTTCCACAAAGTTTTCGCTTTCTCTGCAGAGTCAGACGAGTTCATGGATCCATTAAATGCAATACCGAGAACAGTTGGGTACCAGAGGGAATACTGATTCCCGAGTTCTCTTACTATTCTCTTGATAAGGGTTAGACCCGGAAGCAGGTGAGCACTTTGGTGACAGCGATCACAATTCTGGTAAGTTTACTTTAGTGATAGCAAGGGATAGGTGTATACCACTGGGCAAGAGTTAGAGCTGGGGGAGAGGTAGTTACAATGCGATTAGACACGATTTAGGAAGCATAGGAGGGAGAAGGAAACTGAAGGGAATAGGCACATAAGAAATGTGGAGCTTATTCAAGGAAAAGCTACCGTGTGTTCTAGATAGATATGTACCTGTCAGCCAAGAAGGATGCTGTAGAGTGCGGGAACCATAGTTTACGACGGAAATGGAATCTCTGGTCAAGAGGACGAAGAAGGCTTATTTTAGGATGAGATGTGAAGGCTCAGTTAGGGCGCTTGAGGGTTACAAGGTAGCCATGAAAGACCTAAAGGAGAGCCAGGAGAAGACATGAGAAGTTGTTGGCGGATAGGATCAGGATAAACCCTAAGGCTTCTGTAGGTATTTAAGGAATAAAAGAATGACTAAAGTAAGATTAGGTCCAATCAAGGATAGTAGTGGGAAGTTGTGTGCGGAGTCAGAGGGGATAGGGGAAGCACTAAATGAATATTTTTCAACAATATTCACTCTAGAAAATGACAATGTTGTCGAGGGAATTACTGAGATATAGGCTATTCGGCTAGTTGGGTTTGAGGTTCACAAGGAGGAGGTATTAGAAATCCTGCAGAGTGTGAAAGTCCGTAAGACCACTGGGCCGGATGGGGTTTATCCGAGGATCCTCTGGGAAGCCAGGGAGGAGATTGCTGAGCCTTTGGCATTGAACTTTAAATCGTCACTGTCTACTGGAATAGTGCCAGAAGACTGGAGGATAGCAAATGTGGTTCCCCTTTTCAAGAAGGGGAGTAGAGACAACCTGGTAATTATAGACCAGCGAGCCTTACTTTAGTTGTTGATAAAGTGTTGGAAAAGAGGATAAGAGATAGGATTTATAATCATCTAGGAAAGAATACATTGCTTAGGGATAGTCAGCAGGGATATGTGAAAGGTAGGCCGTGCCTCACAAACCTTAATGAGTTCTTTGTGAAGGTGACCAAACAGGTAGATGAGAGTAAACTGGTTGATGTGGTGTATATGGATTTCAGCAAGGCGTTCGATAAGTTTCCCCACAGTGGGCTATTATAAAAATGCGGAGTAATGGGTTTGTGGGAGATATAGCAGTTCGGATCTGTAATTAGCTTGCTGAAAGAAGACGGAGGGTCGTGTTTGATGAGAAATGTTCATACTGGAGTTAAGTTAGTAGTGGGTCATTGTTGGGTCCACTGCTGTTCGTCATTTTCATAAACGACCTGGACTTGTGTAGAATGGTGGGTTAGTACATTTGCAGATGACACTAAAGTCGGTGGAGTTGTGGATAGTGACGAAGGATGTTATAGGTTACATAGAGACATAGATAAACTGCAGAGCTGGGCTGAGAGGTGGCAAATGAAGTTTAAGTGGATAAGTGTGTGGTGATTCACCTTGGTCGGAGTAAACGGAATGCAAAGCACTGGGCTAATGGTAAGATCCTTGGTAGTGTAGATGAGCAGAGAGATCTCGGTGTCCAGGCACACAGATGCTTGAAAGTCGCCACCCAGGTTGATAGGGTTGTTAAGAAGGCATACAGTGTTTTAGCTTTTATCAATAGAGGGATCAAGTCCAGGAACCATGAAGTTATGCTGTAGCTGTACAAATCTCTAGTGCGGCCGCAATTGGAGTATTGTGTACAGTTCTGCTCACCACATTATAAGAAGGATGTGGAAGCTTTGGAAAGGGTGCAGAGGAGATTTACTAGGATGTTGCCTGGTATGGAAGGAAGGTTTTACGAGGAAAGGCTGAGGGACTTGAAGCTGTTTACGTTACAGAGCAGAAGGTTGGGAGGTGACTTAATAGAGACATATAAGATAATCAGAGGGTTAGATAGGGTGAGCCTTTGTCCAAGAATTGTGACGGCGAAGAGGAGGGGGCATAGCTTTAAATTAAGGGGTGATAGATATAGGACAAATGTCAGAGGTAGTTTCTTTACTCAGAGAGTAGTAAGGGTATGGAATGCTTTGCCTGCAACGGTAGTGGATTCGCCAACTTTAAGGACATTTAAGTCGTCATTGGACAAGCATATGAACGTACATTGAATAGTGAAGGTTCGATGGGTTTCCGATTGGTATGACAGGTTGGCGCAACATCGAGGGCCGAAGGGCCTGCACTGCGCTGTTATGTTGTATGTTCTGTATCATCAAAGATTTTTTTCTGAATCACCGCCGCCGAAACGTTCCGAAAGGACATAATCCTGGAGCCCGTGAATTAAAGGCATTGGATTTTGCCGCTGGGTTCTGGAAGCTTCCATTAGTCTTTCTTTATCCCCATGACTGTGGAACCGCACGCGGACAGGGCGAGAACGCTGGTCTGAGCCTGACCTGGGCACCGTAACCCGATGGACTGTCTCAGTCTTCACCCGTCCCTCTTCAGTTTCGAAGTGAAGGAATCGCTGCAGCCAGTTCTCAAAAAATACTCACTGGCTGACCACCTGCTGTCTAGGCCAGCAGACCGACGATGTGAACATTCTTCATCCTGCCCCTGTTCCCAAGGTCGTCATCATGTTCAATTAAGATACGGACCTGTTTTTCAACGGTGAGCATCCTCTCTCGTGAGGAATTTATTATCGCAGACTCTGTCATGCAGTTCGGCGCTTGACATCGTCCATTTTGTTTCCAAGGCTGTCAAGTTGCTGCTCATGTTTTTGGAGCACGCCTGAGAGTAGTAGTGGTTCTAGCCTCTGTTGAACACTTCTTCAATCATGGCTTCCACCATTTCACATAACTTGGTGAACTCAGTGACCAAGGCCTGGTGAGGAACTGGGTCCATGGAACGAGAAGAGTGGGTTGCAGCGACAGCCTCAGGCAGGCTCGATGCGGCTGATGGCTGCACCGTGTGTTGGGACTTATTCGATCCTTTCCCGTGTGTTGTCATTTCCACTTGACAAAACGGGATTAGTAAAGATTCTACCACTCTTTTAGGGTTGAAGTGTAAGTAAATTGCTGGGATTGAGTGGCTTAGGGAACCACTTTGCCCATGCTGTGATGCAGAGCCCAACAAAACAGACCTTCCGGATCGCCACTATCTTGGATTCCCCCTTAACATTTTATCAATATTATCATTTCGGTTTGCATTATATTCCTGAATGTTCTGGAGCGCTGTGATTTTGTATCACTGTCTACATTTCCTCCTACACTGCAAATTGTTGTCCATTCCTCGATACTCCTTGACTCTGTTGTTACTTATGATACTTCTGAAGTGCCTCTAAAATCTCTGCCTCCAATGCGCTGCGGGGAAGAGAGTTCCAAACACTCTCACCACTGAGAAAACAAAAGTTAACTTCATCTGTGTGTGAGATCATTTTTGTCTCCTTACCTGAATTAACTTGGAAGCAGTTCGGAGATGTTTCACTTCATGTATTCCAGGGATGAGGGTCTTATATAATGAAGGCTTTAACAGGTTACTCTTGGAATGAGAGGTGATCTTATTGAAACAAACAAAACCTAGAGGAGAGTGAATCAGATAGATACCCACTGGGTGTTTGTTTCGACCAAACTTCTTGTTGTTCTTATAGAATCTCTACAGTGTGGAAGCAGGATATTCCGTCCATCAAGTCCACATTGACCCTCAGAACAGTATCCACTCCGGACCTGCCCCCCTACTCTATCCATGTAACCCTGCATTTCCCATGACTAACCTATCTAACCTACACATTCCTGGGCACTATGGGAAATTTAGCATGGCTAATCCACTGTAAGCTGCATATCTTTGGACTGTGGGAGGAAACTGGAACACTGGTAGGAAACCCACACAGACATGGGGAGAATGTTCAAAATCCAAATAGAGCGTTGCCAGAGGTTGGAATTGAATGCAGCTCCTGGGCGATGGGAGGTATCAGTGCTAACCACAGATCCACTATGTGCATCCGTTAGTTCTATTAGTTACTTATGGCTGACTTAAGAAATCTGCCTGATTTGTTCCAGTCACTGAACCTGACCCAGTCTGAGATCTTTATCATCGGCCATATTACCAACCTGGTTACATTTAAAATTTGTTGTGAGCAGTGGAAAAGTGGGACTAGAAAAGGGAAGAGTGACACCCTCCATCCTCAGTCACAACTGGAGTGAGAAAAAAATCACAAAGTGGTATTTCATTCCAGTGGTAATTCTCTTTCCCAGAATTTGTGGTGGCCAGATATTTATATTATAACGAGGCTGGCTTTGCCTATAGACAGGTGAATCAGAGATAATGGTGGATGGAGAGCAAAGTGCAACTGGGACCACAATGAGATGAGCCACGAGCTTATCTACTGGTGAAGTAGTGTCAAAGGGCCGAATGGCCCCTCGTGTTCCTCAGCCCTGTGTTCTGACGTTCCATTCAGCCCTTCGGACCTGCTACACAGGGGCAGATCGAGGCCATTCCGATGGTCAGGTGCAGTTGCGGAAATGTACGTCGAAAATGCAGGCTGGGCGAGAAAGTTCCCCCACCACTCGCTCCCCAAACAATCCCTGCTTCCAGGCTTCCCCTGTCTGTGAATTATGCTCCAGATGAGGAACATATTGAAGCCCCAGATACGCTGCGAATACAACCCCATACCCCCCACGCAGCGTTAAAACAACAAACCCTCTGCCCTCCCTGAATGCAACATTTTACAACGCGATTTCCATGAAAATAAACCGTTACTTTCCAAAAGCATAGCATATGAAATTAATAAATAGGAACAGGAGTAGGTCAATCGGCCCCAAGCGTTGTCATTTAAAAAGAACATGGCTGATCTACTCCAGGGCTCAAATCCACTTTCTTGCCGACTCCTTGTATCCTTCCACACCTCTCTGGTTCAGGGAATTCCATACATTCACTAACTTCTGAGAGAAGACATCGGTTTGCATCTCAGATTGAAATCGATGTTCCTTATTCGAAATCTATATCCTCGAGTTCGACACTTTGCCCAAGAATGGAAACAACTTCTCAACATCTAATTTCTCAAGCCCCTGCTGTGTCTTGTATGGTTCAGCAGTATCACTCATCATTCATTTAAACCCAATGAATGATCGCATCAATTTTTTTAGAGATTCTCTATAAGTAAACCCTTTCATCGCAGGAAAAGTCCTAATGTACCAACATAGTTACTTGCTGCACCAGCATGCTGACTTTATGTTTCACACATAGGAACACTCCAAACCCTTTGTACTGCTCCTTTTCTGGAAGTCCTCTCCATTAAATAACAGCCTGCATTTTGATTCTCAGTGTCATCCTCAAACTCGGATGAAAATTGCACTCAGCTCCGACCTTCAGGCGGTCAGCATAGATTGCAAATAACTGATGCCATCAGACTGATATTTGTGGTACTCCAGCAGATACACCTTTATCATAAATATCCATTAATCCTGATTCCTCGATATCTGTGTTAACCAATCATCATCCCATGTTAATACAGTATGCGACATCCTAGAGCTTCTGTTTTGTGTAATAACTTTCATTTTGTAATATTTGTGGAAAATCTCTGGAAAGTTTTGCGTCTACCAGATCCCCTTTATCAAGTTCGTTGTTACATTTTCAGGCATCTCCAGAAGTACTTTGCATGAATTTAGAGGCAAAATATCATTTCCCGTTCACAAACCCACACTGACACTGCGTGAAGCTTTTCTAAACGTCCATGCTGGACAAGTTTTCCAAACTGTACTAGTCCCATCTGCTTTCATTTGACCCATATGCCTCTAAGTGTTTCCCAGTCATATATTTGTCCAAATAATGTTTAATGTTGCAGCTGTACACGCCATCTACCACTCTTCCTCTGGCAGCCCATTCCATACCCACACCCATTCTGCGGAGAAACATTGTCCCTTCGTCTTTTTTAAATATTCCCTCTCACACCTTAAACCCATTCTCTCTATGCTTGAACTCCCCCAGCCGAAAAATCTTGGCTATTCACCCTATCCATTCCTCTCATGATTTTATAAGCTTCTACAATGTCAGCCCGCAACCTTCTACACTCCGTCTGATACTAACTTCAAGAACAAGCATTTAAAGATAAGCACTGCAAATTTGAAGCGATATTAAGCATCACAGGTAACCAATATTCAGCCCAATCTGCACACTGTAATTTGTTTTTCTCCACATTACAATACTAAGGCGACATGAAAATCTTACTAGTGCCAATAAGAAGTTAATCATCTGAATTCATTTGTCTAAAGGGGATGATGATCACCACAGTAAAAACGTATCTGTGGCCATATCTATATAATACCATATGGTCAACATTCTCCCTCCTGGCCTCCCTGTGGCTGTATGTGGTTGTGTCTTCTTTATCTTGCAATCAATAGAGTGAACCCCTTTCCCCATTTACACCTTAATTTAAACCCCTTTTACAGAATCTTCTCATTCACCACTGCTAAAAGCCCGTTTATCTTTTGCCACACCCTCCTTTCCCTGCCACCCATTCCCCAATTCTGGCAAGGGATTAAAAGACCATTTTGCAATTGTATTCAGTTTTGAAGAAGTGTCACACTGGAAACGCTAACACTGTTTCTCTTTCTCTGCAGATGCTGACAGACCTGCTGAGTTTCACCAGAAATGAATAGGCATAGAAGAAAGTTTCAATTAAACAAATAACTATGGATACTGGAAATAAGACTACAAAAATGCTGGAGATACTGGTAGCTTTATAGAAGATTAACTGGATCTGAAACTTTAACTCTGCATTCACTCCAGAAAATGCTGCAACACCTTTTGCAATTTCTTCAGCAATTTCTGTTTTTGAACAATTTCCAATGACGTATGTTAAAGATGCCCAAACATCTTGTCCAACATGGAGCGCCGTACACTGGGAACTGAACAATAACGCATGGTGCAGAAGTTCGTTGACTCTGCATAAGGTTGGCATCACTGACACTGCAGAGCTCTCAATCATGGTCAGGGAGAAAAACAGGGAAACACACTCACTTCAAATACAGAAGATGGCATTATGGAAAGGAGAAGCTTCAGATTAGTACCTTAAATGGATTGAGTTTATGCAACGAATTGGAGGCGAGGCACAAAAGAAAGACTCCAGCAGAATGAGAATATGAAAATTGAAGTATTTCCTCATCAGAAACCAGAATAGGTCACTGAGTACAGGGCTGATGGGTGAATGGGCCTCGGTGTGAAATGGGGCACAGTCAGTCGAATTGAATTGTATATAATGCAGCTAAAACTGGGTTATCATCTGATGCTGTAGAATCAACAGCAGAAGAAGCACAGTTGTATTCAATGAAAATCTGTAACATTTTCCCGACGATACTTCATCAGTCTACCATTACCATCAAGCCGAGCCATGGTTCAGTGACAAGTGTGTGTGATCATGCCAGGGTCGGAATCACGAGCACCTAAGCCTGATGACAAGCCATTAATGCGACCACACTTGACTGGTTACACTCCAAACAGCAGGACTAACACCTGATACAGAGGGAGAAATTATACCAGGACTAACAAATCAGATCTAAGCTCTGTCGGCCTATCAAATCAATGCATAAAAGTCGATGGACCCTTAAACAACTTACTGGAAGAGATGACTCAACAAATATACGCACCCTAAATAATGGAACAGTCCTGTACGTCAGTGTAAAAGATGCAGTATCTGCACCATCCTTAGCCAGAAGTGTTGAGTCGATTATCCACCTCACCCTCACCATGATGCCCACAGAATCATAGATGGCAGTCTTCAACCAATTCAATTTCCTGCATGTGACATGAAAAAAACAGCTGGACACTGTAGATACGAATGAGGCAGTAGGCCCTGACCCCATTCCTGCAATAGGACTGAAGACTTGTGCTGCACAACCAGCTGTGCCCCTGGGGAAGCTGTTTCATTCCAGCTCCAACTCCGACATCTCCCTGGCAGTGCGGAAAATTACTCAACTATATCCAATCCGCTAAAAGAAGGATTACTGCAATCTGACTCTTAACTAGTCCTTCAGTCCCATCACGACAGTTAAATTGGTGGGAGTTCAAATTTGACAGAGCTGTCAAGCAGCACAGAAATAATCTGCTCAGTGTAGTTTCCGATAGATCCCCATGTGAAGATGGTGCTGTTGTAGAAATGTCACTGGATTACTAACCCAGACCAGACTAATGCTCTGGCAGCTGATGCCAATTAAAAACAATTAATAAAATATCAAGATCTAAAATCAGGTGTCAGTAATAGTGATCTTGTGTTCAATGTCAGTGTAAACTTCGATTTCCTTCCCCAATGTACTTTCAGGAAGTGAATCTCCTGGTCTGGCCTAAAAGTGACTCCAGACACAGAGACATGTGATATATTCTTCAATGATGTCTGAATCGGCCAAACAAGACACTCAATTATATCAACTGCACTGAGGTCTTAAATGATAAACCCGTTCTGAACACCAGGCACCAGCCTCGTTAGTAGAAAAGGAAATGGGAAACACAATCCTGTCGACCTGCAGAGTCCTCTTCCCTAACAGTTGAGAGCTTGTGACAATATTTACAGAGCTTTCTCACACACTGCACAGAAACATTGTGACAGGAGCAGGTCATACAACACATTGAGCTTTCCCTGTGCTAGTTAATGGCTGAACATATCCTCAGTGCAGTTTTCCCCATACAATTGTCATATCCCTTAATATGTTTAAACATTGTGAAATATAAAATGAAAACTGCCTTAGTGCCTTCAGCCCATCAGTTTTGCTCCTCCGTTCTCCGCAAACACGTGTTGATTAAATACAATTTGGCTGCAATGTGATTCGTGAATCTTTTTTTCTGTAAAGTGAATTCCCGTTCACTGTGACGCGATTCCTTGCCAGGAACCAGCTGAACAGCAAAACCCTGTCTCAGGATCCTCTCTCTGCAAAATGTACAAACAATGTGGTCAGCTAAAACAGGAATGCAATGCGCACAGGAGGCCTTGAACTGAGCCTGAAACTGGAAATTATAGACTACATTTAGAAAGAACTTTATTTCAAACTGTGGAGAGAATCTTGAGGAGAACCGGAATTCCCCATCGGCATCACGTGGTTACTCAGCCCCCACATGCTTTCTGGTGAACGGTACAGTGCTCCAGTGAGTGACGGTAGTGTGAAAGTGTTACATTTACGGCACTGTTCCATTACAACATGTGATTTAAAGATTTATTTAGACTGAACTAGTATGGTTGTTAGACCAAAGTTAATTTTTGGTTTTTACTGATTTTTTGAGGGGTTTGCCCCTTATCCTTTTTTCCATAGACCCCATTATTAATATTGCACGATTTTCAACAACACAGTGTTGCACAGAAACACAGTTACTGTGTTATTGGAGAACAACCTGGACTGATAGCTGATCTGCGATCTTCACACGTACTCCTGCTCTTTCCCTATCCCTTTAATTTCCAGAAATCCTTATTTATATTCAGCGCCATAACTTCCACAGCCTGATCTGGGATAGAGTACCCCTGGTTCACCAGTCTCAGAGTGCAGATATTTATTCTCACCTCAATGCAAAGCGGCCTGTCTGTACCTGATACTGTGGCCCCTTGCTTCAGACATCCGAGCCAGGGGAATTACCATCCCTGCTTCCAATATATAACACTCAATCAGAGTGTTATATATTTCACTGAGATCTCCACTCATTTTCCTAAACCGCATGAAATACAAGTCCAGACCCCCAAACTCAGATCCCATAACAAGTCTGTCATCCCAGAGATCATTCTGGTCATCCTTTACTGCTCTCTCTCAATGTCAGGTTTGTCCCCGATTAGAAACAGAGACCAAAACTGCACACAATGCTGCACAATGTTCTAGATGGCGTCTCACCAAGACCCTGTACCGCTGCAGTAATAAACTCGCACTCCTGTACTCAAATCCCCCTGAAATGAAGGTGAATACAGCAGTTATCTTCCTCCCTACTTGCGGTTCCTGAAATATTGCTTTCAGTGACTGGTGGACAGGGAGATCAAGATTCCTTTCAATGTTACAGCTCCCCACTTGCTGGGTCTATATACACTGGTCAGCGTGCCAATGCCATTCCCAGTATTGACACCTGGATTCAGAACTCACTGCCTTACATGGATTCGGAGGCTGCACAGAAATAAACAAAAATGCAGCTTAAGTTCCTTTATAGAGCAACATTTTCAAACACTCCCTTTTGAAATGATAGGCTGCCATTATTTTGTTCCCTTTCAAAGTACACAGCAACTCATCTCTCCCATTGCTCTCCATTCGCCACGTATTTGTTCAGTCATTTCACTTATCTCAGTCACCTTGGAGCTTTTGTACATCCTCCTCACCCACTCACAAGCTGACATTGTTTAGTGCTGTCAGCAAACCTGGGAATATTGCATTTGAGACACTCAACCAAATATATGATGTGTATTGGCAATAACTGGCGCCCAAGCCACGATCCTTGCGATATACCCCTAGCCTTCCACTAAAAAAAATGTTGTTTTATTCCTTCTCACTGTTTTCTGCCAGCTCTGTCCTTCGAGAACCATGTCCATGTATTAGCCCCAGTCCCACAGGATGCGAATTAGCACAATAGGCGTGGGGCTTTATCAAAAATCTTTCTGAAATTCCACTCGGATTGCATTGATAGCTTCTACATAATTTTGCTTAAAGCCGCTTTCTCAAATTTGATTCCTATTTCATGAATCTCTGTTGACTTTGTCTATTCCCATTAATTTCAGTCTGATACTTTCTCTAAACTGTTTAGTTGATAATTTAATTCTATTCCCCTTTTCTCACCAGGCTAAAGTTCCCTCGTATTACTAGGAAGTTTTCTTTTTTGTTTTGCTTTCTTCCGTCAAGGCATAACTGAAGTATTTGCTCCATAGTTCTGCTATTTCCCGGTCCTCAATTATCTGGTATAAAACTGTAGGAAATCTGCACATTTATTTCCCTTAATTTTGACATTGACATATTTTCAGAAAATATTATAAGTTCTGTCTTATAAACTTTGTTAAGATATTCTTCAGAAGCCTATCAATTCCTATTTTATGGTACTCAGTGATTGGCCTTCCACAGCCATACAATCACAGAAGCAAATACTCTGTGCTATCAGAAATAAAGCACGGTCTACATTAGACACACTTCGCGACACAATAACCATAGCCGTGAATCTTAAGGCATTTGAAGTGCATTTGCCAGGTATTTTCTCATAGTTTTGAGGTTACCATGACAATTCGCCTCTCAAGAAATGCATTTCAGACCCCAACACACTCTGGATGAAAAGCAATCCTCAAATTCTCACTAAACCGCAAGCCCTTCACTTTAAAAGTGTGGCCCTTTGACTAAAAGGAACAGCTGCTGTCCATCCACACTGTCCATGCTCCTCGTAATCCTATCCTTCAGAATCACGTCTCCCTCAGCCTCTACTCCCCCAAACTAAACAATCCAAGCTTATCCAGCCTCTCTTCATAGCTAATATGCTCCATCTCAGGGAACATCCTGGTGAATCTCCTTTGCACCCCCTCCAGTGCAGTCATATCCTTCCTGCAATGTGATTCTCAGAACTACACACAGTATTCCATCTTGGCTTCACCAAAGTTCCGCATAGGTCTTATAATCTGTGCCTCAATGAATGAAGGTTTTGTTTACAGTCCCCTATGCTTTCCCAAATTGTGTATTAACCTGTACATCACATTCAGGGATGTGTGGAGAAGCACCCTCTGACCTTCCTAGTGTGCTGCCATTCATTGAGTCCTCTCCTGTCTGGTTCCTTCTTCCAAAGTGTATCACCTCATATTCCATCTGCCATTGATCTTCCCAGCTGACCATTCCATCTGTATCTTCCCGTAACTTAAGGCCTTCCTCTTCACTGCCAACCAACCGGCTAATCTGCGTATTAAACACAAACTTATTTTTCTCACTCCCCACCTCTCGTCCATATTCACAGCTACATCATTTATGAGTACCACAAATATTAAAGTTGAAAATCGCACAATATCAGGTTAGAGTCCAACAGGTTTGTTCGGAGGCACTAGCTTTCGAAGCTCTACTTCTTCATCATGTGATTGTGCGCTTTGATGAAGAAGCAGAACTTTGAAAGGTAGTGCCGCTGAATAAACCTGTTGGACTATAATCTGGTGGTATGCGATTTTTAGCATTGTCCACCCAATCCAACACCAACACCTCCGAATCACAAATAATAAGGGACACATCACTGATCCCTGTAGTATACCATTGGACACTGGCCTCCAGTCACACAAGGGGTCAACCACCATCTTGTGTCTCCTACCACTAAACTTCATTTGGATGCAATTTGGCAAGTCACTAATGAGTCCTACCTGTTCCCTGGTCATTCTGTTCCGCTGGACACACTTGTAGAATATCTGGGAATTCTCCCTAATCTTGCCCTGCCCGCAGGTTTCCATGCCCCTGTGTTAGTCAGTCGCCTACACGTGCAGAATTTCCTCCTTATTGCAGTCTTAAATGGTCTGTCCTTTATCCTGCCATTATTTCCCTTGATTGTGTATTAGGCAGCCGGAGAAACATCCTACTAATTTCCAACTTGTCACATGTTTTGTGAATTTTATACATTTCATAGTGACCCACCTCTCATTCTTTGAAACTCTAGAGAACACAAGCGGAGTTTCCTCATCACGCAATCTCGCCAATTGAGGGATTAATCTGGAGAATGTCCATTGAGCTTTCTCTGTGGTCAGTATATTCTTTCTCAGATTTGGTGACCAAAACTGTACTCAATATTCCAGGTACATTACTCACTAACACGCTTTCAACTACTTCAACATGTCTTTACATCTATATTCTGACTCCCTTAAAGGAAGGCAATCCAATCTTTAATTGACCACTTGCACATATTCCTCCAAATACCCTTCACATTCATTGCATTTACGAACTCATTGTGAGTTCTTATAGAAAACCTTCCGATAATCTAAAATATGCCAGTTGTACTGGTTCCCCATTATCTATGTTGTAAGAATCAACTTCAAACAATTCCAAAGCTTGTCAAGTATGTTTGCCCTTTCAGAAATGCATACTCATTTTCTCCAATGTTGCTGTTAATTTCTAAATAACGAATATCACATCCTATATAATAGACTCCAACAGTTTCCCCACAAATGTCAAGTTAATTGGTCTGCTGTTCTCCACACTATCTCTTCTTCCCTTTCTGGATATTTGGATCACTACCGTACATCTATAGTGCTTGGATCACGTTTACGAATGTCCATTTATCTACAACGGCTTCCGTTGTAGAATGCACGGGGTAATAGAACACAGTCATCAACAGTGCAACTAATACTTCTATTAGTGGTTTATTTTTGAAGATTTTGGTTTGAAGTACATTTTGTTTGTCAAGGTTAGCAATGCTCAATCTATCTGCATGTTAAAGTAGAGCCTTGTTACTAATATAAATTGACTTTGTCTTTCGATCCACAAGGCTTATATAATGACGTTGTATTTCTGGGTGATTTTCTGGATCTTCCTCCATGAAGACAGATGGAAAGTAATTAGTTATTTGCTAGGCCATTTCCCTGTTATCCATAATAATCTCGTATTTCCTGATTGCAGATTTCCACATTTGACTTTGCTTTTCTCTTTCGTTTGAAATATAGAACATAGATTTATGCAGTCTTTGTGTTCCTGTTTGTTTGCATGCGTGTTCGCTTTTTGATTTCCTTACCCGTTTCATGGCCCTCCTTTTCTGGATCGTAAATTTCTGAGAATTCTCAGGATTCCACAATGTCTGGAATTCTTCTGAAGTCACTTCCTGTGATTCATGTAATCTTTTATTAATTATGTTAACCATTGTTAACTCACTTTCTCACTCTTGAGTGTTTTACCTAAATAAGACCATAAGACATAGACATAGGAGTAGAAGTAAGGTCATTCGGCCCATCGAGTCCACTCCGCATAAATAGACATATTTTTCAGACTTTGTAGTATTTCTATAAATCTCCTGGTCCTGACCAGGTATACTCAGGAACACTGCAGGAGGACAGGAAAGAAATAGCGGGGGCCCTGGTTGGTACTTTTGCTTCAGCGGTAGCCAACAGGTGAAGTCCTGGAGGATTGGAGGGTAGTGAATGCTGTGCCGTTATTCAAGAAGGGCTACAAATAAAAACCGGGGAACTATAGACCAGTAAACCTAAAATCTGTAGCAGGTCAGTTACTTGAGAAGATTCTGAGAGAGAATATATACATGCATTTGGAAAGACAGGGCCTTGTGAATGGGGGTTATAACACATTTGTTAGACTGCTTTGATGAAGTGGCCAGTAACTTTGGCAAGGGCACGGTTGTATATGTAGTCTGCATGGATTACAGTAAGGGCTTCAATAAGGTTCCACATGGTACTCTGCTCTGGAAGGTTAGATCATATGGAATTGAGGGGGAGCTGTCAAATTAGGTCCAAAATTGGCTTGATGATCGGAAAAAGAGGGTAATCGTGGAAGGATGGTTGTCGGACTGGAGGCCTGTGATGAGTGGAATGCCTCAGGGGTCGGTGCTGGGACCACATATTCATATATTACACATATCTATGATTTAGATGAGAATGTGCAGGCATGATTTTTAAGTTTCAAGGTGACACTAAAATAGGTGGTATCGTGGACAGTGAGGAAAGTTCTCAGAAATTTTAGAAATTACAGCAGAACCTTGATCAGGTGGGGAAGTGGGCCGAGAAATGGCAAATGGAATTTAATTCAGATTAGTGTAAGGTCTTGCATTTTAGAAAGTCAAATCAAGGCAGGAATTTCATGGTGAATGGCAGAGCCTTAAGGAGTGCAGTGGAACAGAGTGACGCTGGAATTCAGGTGCACGGTTTTCTGTAAGTGGAGTCCCAGTTAGACAAGGCACTGAAAAAGGCATTTGACTCACTGGCCTTCATCAGTGAGAGCACTGAGTATCGAAATTAGGCAGTTATATTGCCGTTATACAATATGTTGGCGAGTCCATACTTGTAGCGTCATGTTCAGTTTCGTTCACTTTGCTCGTGGAAGGATGTTATTAAACTGGAAAGAGTGCAGAAGAAATTTACAAGGATGTTGCCAAGACTCAATGGTCTGAGTTGTACTGAGGGGTTGAACAAGCTAGGAGTTTTTACTTTGGAATGTATGAAGCTGAGGGGGATCTGATAGTAGTGTATAAGATCATGGGAGGCATGGATAGAGTCAATGCACTCAGTCGTTTTTTCCCCAGGATTGGGCATTCACGGACTAGAGGGCATCAAACTAAGGTCAGAGGGTAAAGAGTAAAAGGGAACCTGAGGGGCAATTTCTTTTAAACACTGAGTGGTATGCATATGGGATGAGCTGCCAACAGAAGTGGTTGAGACGGGTACATTCACAAAATTTAAAATACATTTGGACAAATACACAGGTAGGAAAGGATTAGAAGGATACAGGGAAATGGCAGGGAAATGGGGTTAGTGTGAATGGACATTTTGTTCGAAATGGACCAGTTTGGGCCGAACAGCCTGTCTCCGTGCTGTAAGACTATATGGGTCTAACAACCATTGTTCTCCTACTGAATGTTATATTGTATTTTCCCAATTCACTGGAGCGAACTTGACACTCCAGCCTCTGGGCTTCCATGATGTTTGATCAGAATGTTCAAACATTCCACATTGAATGCAGACGCCGTGTAAAATACAACATATTAATGTCACTATTCCTCCAAAGCTGCTTCAGAGCAAGGTCAGTAATTAGTCCTTCCGACCACACAATAGATGCAGGAGTAGGCCATTCTGCACTTCCAGCCTGCACCACCATTCAATATGATCATGACTGATCATCCTTATTCAGTATCCAACAACACCAAATCCGAAATAATATGCTCTCTAGTTTGGTTCACAACATTCTCTTCAACCTACCTGATATACACTAAAGGAATTTATTTTTCACAACATTAGCAGTCACTTAGTTAACTCAGTTTCGATGCAACTTGACACCATCTATTATTACTGCAGAACCTACAAGTATTTGCTACTCATTCACAGAATGAGGGCTCAGCTGGATAACCAGCATTTACTGGCCATGCCAGACGGCAGTTAGGAGTCAACAGCATTGCCTTGGATCGGAGTGACATGCAGGCCAGACCAGATAAGAACAGCCGTTTCCTTCCCTAAAGGACATTAGTGAACCAGATGAGTTTTTCCAACAATCAGGAATGGATTCCCGATCATCATAAATCCTTGATTCCAGATACTTATTGAATTCAAATTCCACAATCTGCCATGGCAGGATTTGAAACCATGTCCCCAGAACATTACCTGGGTCTCTGGGTTAAGAGCCCAGCGTTAATATCAGTATGTCATAGCTTCCCTTTGCATATAGTTGCATATATGATTTCCAGAGCATATGATGCAAAATATTTGCGCGACAATTTTGGTTCAGATATATAACACAAGTTTGTTTCTTCTTGCTATTTGTAAGACCCACCCAAACTCATTCTGTGGAATCTGAGGGACAGAGCTTGTGTCGTTATTAGTGATAGAGTTGGATAAGGCATTCGGGGAGGCTCATCTCGATGCTGAGATGATCTGAAGACATGTCAAGCAATACAGGACAAGCATCAATATCCAACCCCCTCTGTCAGGATAAGTGTCACCATATATTCTCACTGCTCCCTCACACTCACTGTATGTCTCTTCTAGCACCTACCCTTGACCAAGGCTCACACTCTATCTCCAGATAAGGTTCAAGCACAACCACTCTCATTGTTGAATTCAGCACCTTCCCTCCCCCACATTTTCTGTCTCTGGTGCAATAGCCCCGCACACTAATAGCACTACATGGATACAACACTATGGATAGACTCGCTCCGGCCACCTCACCATGTCACACCTTACCCAGCCCAGCACTAACAGCAGGGCCATCCACTCCCACCCTCACTCATTCCATCCCTTTCTCCCATTCCAGGAGAAACAGCCTGGAATAGGACAGAAAGGGCCATGCCGGGTGGTGGAGTGCCGGATATCTGTCCCCTCATCCCCCTACCCTGATATGTGGGGAGGATCCTGGAGAGAACCGGAAAGGACCAGGAGGCCTTGTGTGGAGATTCGGAAACATCCATGTCCCACCTACCGAATAAGAAGCTGTGTTCAGTAAAGAACAATTCTCAATTCAAACCTGCTGTCAGTTCCAGCTTCATCTCTCTCACTCGCAGAACAACAGATACCCCATTGCACAGAGATGCAGGCATTGAAATACAGACGTATTGGTAAATACCCCAAAATACTAACATACACAATGCATACAAGGAGATAAGCATACACACACGGAGAAGTACACAAAGACATAAACAGTCACACACAAATAGACACAAACATAGATAGAAACACATAGGCTGATACAAAGACAGACAGACATAGTCACACAAATACAAAAGTAACAAGTACATGGACACACACGATAATAAATGCATATTAAGATACAGACACGAGTGCCATTAGGACACAAATAAATACGTTTTTGATTTATAAGGAGATCCAGGATTCCAGGGCAATGTGTGAGAATGATGTTGAGGAACATATTAGAAATAACTGAATGGTATATCAGACTCGATAGGCCAAATGGTATAATTCTGCTCCTTTTTATAACGCTCGTGTGGTGTTTTGCTATCAGCTATTCTCTTCATGAGACAGTAGCAGCAGCATATTTGATTGGAAACAGTCAGTGGTAATGTGGGAAAAGATTGGAGGGCAGAATAGTTAATGTCTATTCCTAGTTATTGTAGCACTTTATCGGAAAAGGGGCAGTGATTTGATATGAGGTCAACACAATTTTTTAAAATTTGTGTCCCACAATGAAAGAAGGATGTCCCTTTCCCTTTACTGTTGTGCTATCTGTGGTGTCCTCATCCTCAGGGAGTAGTGAAGACTCGGTTAATTTAGGTATTTAGGTTGAGATTGACTGATCTTTGCAGGACAGGAGAGTCAATGCTTATTGGGAACACACAGGAGACGGATGGTCAGACACACTCGGATCAGCCATGAGCATTCTGAATAGTGCCATCAAATGACCAACTGCTGCCCCTTTCCAATGTGTTGTTCCGTCAATCCAGCCTCCCGGCCGTTACCAGAATACACTGTTGCCCCTATCCCATGTGTTGTTCCCTTAATCCACGCTCCCGGCCGTTACAGAGATATGCTGCTGCCCCTACCCTTTCTGTTGTTCCCTCAATCCACACCTCGATGCTGTTCCAGAGATATACTGCGGCCCCTACCCCATATGTTGTTCCCTCAATCCACCCCTCGAGGCTGTTACAGAGATATACTGCTGCCCCTATCCCATGTGTTGTTCCCTCAATCCACGCTCCAGGCTGTTACAGACATATACGGCTGCCCCTACCTCTTGTGTTGTTCCCTCAGTCCACCCCTCGAGGCTGTGCAGAGATATACTGCTGCCCCTATCCCATGTGTTGTTCCCTCAATCCACGCTCCCGGCAGTTCCAGAGATATACTGCTGCCCCTACCCCATGTGTCGTTTTCTAAATCCACCCCTGAATGCGATTACAGGGTAGAGGACCATCACATTCAACCAGACTGGATCGTTACAATGAGACTTGAGGAGACCATTCTGCCCCTCCAAAGAATTACATAGAAATATTGAATGAAGTAATTCAGCTCGTTGAGTACATTACACAGCCCAGGACGAGGCTATTCAACCCGCCTGAACTGCTGCACAGGAACAGGGATGCTGTCACTAACAGGAAATAGACAGTAGTGATATATGATTTTTTAAAACAAAACTGTAACTAGTTTTGACTCAGAGATCACTGTAGGGTCATCAATGATCAATAATCTATGTCAAATATCTGGATGAAGGGACTGAATGGATCAAAGCTGAACTACCTAGTACACCAAAATGATCATTCAATAGATCTTCAAATGGAGGTAGTGAATCTGCATTATGATTAGACAGGGAAGGTTAGTGAGCGTACCCTCAGCAGAAATAATAGAATGTGAGTTGCCTCTTGCAGTCGGAACAATTTAAATGGAGAGAGATTGCAGATGTTTTTCATATTCTTGGTAAATGAATCATATGAAGTCTGTCTGCAGATGCAGCAAGTGATTCGGAAGGTAAGTGGAATGATGCTGTTTGTGCCAACGGGTATTGGGTTTAATTAGGAATATTTCACTGTATCTGTACAGGGCACTGCTGAGACCACATCAAATACACTGGGTGCAATTCTGATCCTCTAAACTAAAAAAAAACGGATACAATTCCTTTCAAAGATGTTCAAAGATGCTTCCCTTTTCTCATTCCTGAAATGAAGGCCTTTTGTTATCGGGGATTATCTGTTTAGATCTAAGATAAGAAATCTTACTGAACCACGATTTTCAGAGAAATCTTTCAGCTGGATACATATTTTCTCTTGTTAAGAAGACAAAAGCGAGATAATAATGTTTTGAATGAGATGCATTGGTATTAACACAAATATTATGAAGATGTCAACACATTTTTATAAATTACGCAGATGCATATAAACATCTCATCAAATCATAAAACGAGCACATGATTTTCTTTTGCTAATGAAAGGCACTGTGCACAAATACAGCAATGATGCTGCATACAGCATACATTCTATTATAATCCATTCCAGAGAAATGTGCATGGAGAGTGCACATGGTCCAGTTTAGTGTACAGTTGATATTCTTGAATTTTTCCACACAGAGACGGAGAAAAATATTACTTGCTTCAGAAGCAGCAGCCAATTGGTCTCTCTCTCTCTTACTTTGTTCTGACTGAAAACAAGGCGTGAGAGCAGAAAAATCCTGAGTCATCCTTACGACTCGTGGAGGATTCCTGATGAGGATTCACAGGAATCTCTGTCCAGCTCGAAGTAAAGGGAATTCAGCCAAATCCACCTGTTCCGGGAAGAAATCCGTATTCCCAGACATTTGTGTGAGCAGAATAAGTTCAAAGTCAGAAAAATATTTGAGACAATCTATCATTTTACCAATTGTTCACAGTTCAACCTTCTGTGTCTCAGATTTTTCTAGAAAATTACCCAGTCCGATACCTATATCATTGGACACAGCACTCAACTGGTTACATTTAACATTTGCTTTCACCAATAGAGGAGTGGGAAAAGACATGAGTGACCCTCCAACATTGGTCAGAACACAAACAAGAGATTCTCAAAGGGTTATTAAGATGTGAATTCCATTCCACAGAAGATTGTGATGCCTGGATATTTCCATTTGTTCAAAATTATCTATGTAAGACATTTGAAAGACAAATGAATGTAGGGAAATGGTACAGTGACAGAAAAGTACTGCTGAGACCTTAATCAGGTCATAGTGCATGGTAGAGCCGTGACAAAGTGTCTGATGACCCACTCTTGCTCCACAGTCCCGTGTTACTATGGTGCCTTCAGCCTCTCACAACTCCTGTAAGGTGCAGATGGGGGCCACCTGGTCCACAGTAACACAGGATCTCAAATAATCCCTCACAACTGTCACACACAGATTGGTACGGATTGGAAAATGTTATTTGGAAATTCAGGGTTGTTTTGAAAGACGCCTCTGGTCTGTTTACAGAGTGCCCCCTCTGCAACTTGTGCTTCATTTGTTGGTCTTGGTCTAGACCAGGATTCGTTATGAATAAAGCTCCATACCTCACTCAGAGATGACTCACAAATGCTTTGCTCTCTCTGATTACAACATACAATAACAGTACATCCAGGAAAATTACAGCCATTTACTTTGAAATTAAAGAAAATAGGTAATTCGGAGGATCAAGCCATTGTATACGATCATGGCTGATCTACTGTTAGCATTACCTCCTCCTTAATGCCCAGTTCTTCACACTCCTCAGCTCTCTGACAGGTCAACGATTCGTGTACCACCTGTTTAAATACTTTCAGTGATGTAGCTCCCCTAACTCTCTAGTCCAGATAATTCTTGACATTGATTATCCTCTGTGAGAGGAAAACACTCTCTACACATACACCATTACCAATTGATATGAACAAGAGGTGAACACAGGGGCTCAGGAAAGAGTGAAAGGCCTTGATATCAAGGTAGTAGTTGACTGAGGATGTCATCGGGACCATCTACTTATTTGAGCTTAATGAGAATCAGGTCTAACCTCCACATTGGTTGGGGTCTTTCAGAGCACAAAGGAAGATGTTTGTGGTCGGTGGCCGACAATCCTCTCAGTCCCGAGACATCGCTTCAGGAGATCCTCAGATGAACTTCCTCAGTACAAACATCTTCAGCTCCTTCGTCAACGTCTATGTGCCCCATTCCCGGCGCCACCCATCTATCCCAAGATCAGAAGCGGAGTGATCACTGAAGATCACACAATATTCAGAACATTTTTTTCCCCACTCAGCTCCTGAACCGGTCTGTGTCCATATTCAGCAAGACCCAAATAACATTCATGTTTGTGCTGTTAAAGTGTCGGTAACATTCATGTAACAGAACGGCCAGGCACTGCACATTTCCACAGTTAAAACAGGAGTTCATTCAGCACCTCAAGCTGGTTACACCCGGATATGTGGAAACTATTCAGCCCATCGAAATGACTGATCAAGAAGAGGGACAGCCCATTCAATCCTCCTGACTGTTCCAAAGGAAGAGGAGGCATCTGGTCAATACATTGATTTGTTAAACAGGAACAGCCAGAGTCCAGTAAGACCCCTAAACCTGTTCTATGGACCCAGGAGGAGACCATTCACCCCTCGAGACACTTACACAGGAATAGGAGGGTGTCATTGATGCTCCAACCTCGAAAACGAATGGAGCAGATGCTGCACTCATAGACTGCTCACGATGTTCCTCGTGGCTCCATTGCCTGTGGAATAAATGATACTTTAACTAGTGTTGCCGGCAGTGAGGAAGGAAGCCAAATGTTTTGTGCCAAGCCTCAAGGAGGCATCTTCCATCTCCAAGAAGACAGACCCATGTTCTCCGTGGGGGTCAGAAGCTGTTGTGGACAGTTAACTGTTTTCCAATGAAGGTATTGTGGCTCCTGTCGCGATGGTGGATAACGTGAAGTTCTATGTATGATCACACACCAAATTCATTGTTTTAATGTTGGAAGTGTTCAGTTAAAGACTGGCTTTCTCTCTCTCAATCGAAATGGGGAGTGGCGTGGAGTGAGAGGAACGTTCTCAGACTCTTTTAAGCCACCGAGAATCATGTAAACCAAGTAAAAAAAACATGGAATTTATCACCGTATTAATTCTGTTTGGAATATAATGAGTGACTGTCCATCACCTTAAGTGTCAATGCAATCACCTCCTATTCTTCAAAGCGCAACAGATTAATTATCATGCACTCCCGATGGTACAATCATCCCATCAATTAGTCTGGTGAAACTCCTTTATACTCTTTCTGCCAAGAGGATTATTCCTTATTCAGGAGAGAAAATCTGTGCACAATACTCCAAATACTATATCAACAACACTCTAGGGTTGATCACAATAATTCTCTTCCCTCACTTAGCTGTCTCAGCTTCTTTCCTGTGGTATACAAAGCCACTCCTTCTCTCTGCGCTGCTAATGATGTGGAATTTTGAAATTTCTTATATCTCTGCGTCAGTCATCACCTGAGGTGTCGATGGAGATGTATATCACGCTCAGAGGGAGACTCAATAAGAAAGAATTCACTTGAAACAGGGATGGTCACCTACCTGAATGGAAATGACTTGCAGTAACATTGAAATCAGGCAGAGGAAGGGAGCTAGCTTTCCTTTTGTTCTGCTCTCATGGGATGTGTGCAGGCCTGGTCAGGCCAGCATGTTATTCTGATCTTGAACTGAGTGGCTGATTCAGCTGTTGCACACATAATAAAGAGTAAACCACATTGCTGTGGGTTTGCAGTCACACAGAGACCTGAACATGAAACGATAACCCATTGCCTTCTCTAGAGGACCTGAGGCAAACAGATATGCTTCTGTGGAAAACTAGTGGTGATGATTTCAATTGCATTCCCTCAACTTCCTTCAGGCGACACCAAAAGATTATTATTCTGTGCCGCTTGATTATGAGTCAATGACTTGACCACCATGCGCTGTCTGTCCATCTGACAGATTATGTGGAGAGGACGAATTGCCCAGCTCAAATGCAAATATTTTGTGACGTAAACATATTTTGAAGGGACTTGAAACGGTTATATCTGGATTTGCCAAAGGCACAAACGATGGATTATTCAGCAGTTGCATTGAGGCTGAGAAGGTGACTGAAATATCCTGATAGTGGTCTTGGGCAGGATTGGTAAGTGGGAAGAATATGTAGAAATGTAAATATGAATGAAGAAAAAAGATAATGGAGATTAAGAACAGTGTGGTTTCTCCACGCGTATTGTTGAGTAAGTTGTGAATAGTAATTTGCTAGTTATAATCAGTAATGAATAAAATTTTTGACTGGATCTGAAAATGATGACTTCAAACTTTTAAAATTTGAATATGAGCAGCAATTCAGTTCAACTCAGCTTAATGGTCAGATGGAATGACTTACCAGGAACACCAACTACAGCGAGGATGGGATAGTAACCACCTTGAATAATCCAAAGGATATCTTCGATCCGTGATGCTAATGATATCCAAGACTGAGAAAGGTAGTAAAGACCCCAGGATAAACTCCTGTCTGTTGGAACATTCCAGTCTAATGTCCTCAGATTCTGATCCATTAATGGAACATTCCGTCAATGTTCTCAGATTCTTATCTCTCCTCCCCTGTCTCTCGAGCTACTGATCCCTGTTAGTCCAGTCATTGATGCTCCCGCCAATACTGGGATAACACATTGAACCGAGTCCTTAATTAATAGAAGAGGCAAACCCTCAAGTGACACATCACGGATCCACGGAGACTGACATCAATCACAGTCAGTGAACAAATAGCTCCAGCTAACGCCTTTCAATTCAATATTGTTTTATTCAAATTCAAAACAATGATTCAAACTGTCATTTTCTGGATGGGCTATGTGAGGGTGACTGATGGAACAAATCTCGAGGCCGGGAGATCAATTGAGTGTAACTATTCAATCTGTCTTGGATGCAGGAGTAATGCCATAAGTTGATCAGAACGTAAACATGCGTCTCTGATTATAAATGGAAACATACATCCTGGAACTATTGATCAAGCAACAGAATTTCAATTAAACAATTTTTATAATTCATGATCTGAGACGAATGTATGTCTGAGAAACGTGAGGTTGTAACAGACAAATAGCATGGATAACAGAGAATTGTACGTGACAAATGCAATTCAGATTGTTATTCCAGGATCAGAGAGAGGCAGATGAGGCCTGTACTATTGATGTTATCGATGTTAGTGAATTGTGATGAAATGTCATTTACTGGACTTCAATTGCAGTGTTATTATGGCATTGTGGAGGAGACAGAAAACAGAGAGAATTGTGGGACATGGCAGTTCAGACTGGAGGGAGGGACAATAATATTCCTCAGTCATCAATATTGGAATGTTACTCTTTATAACTCATATGAAGAACAGATTCAAGAATACATCTAAAGTGAGGAATGAGGATTACAATTTGTTTATTGAACACAAAATACGGGGACAAAATGATTTTCTGTCCGCGCTAAACTATGGGAAGTACAAAGAGATAAGATACACTCATTTCCCCTCTGTCAGTGATCCACCTCATTGAGATTCTTTGGCGCAGTATCTCAGTATTCAGGGGGTTCTCAGTTCCTGCTGCTGTTCACCCAGTCTGTTTAAATTAAATCACCTTCTCACTGTAGAGAAAAAAAAATCACTTAGCCTTTTGGACTCTGTTTAACTATCAGCAACTCAGCTCTGTGATATTATTGAAGATAAATGCTCTGGGACTACAGCCAGTATCTGCACAGTGCTCAAACGGTATGGCAATAGATAAAGACCTTGCCGTCCGTGAGAATTTCTAAATACAACTTCCATTTTCTGTCTGTTCCTGTCTATCTCCTCTCATGCTGTCTTCTGATCTATCCAACTCATCCTCGTTTAACATCCCTGTTTCCAAATTGTGCAGTTGTACAGCTTGATGTTTTTGGCCATTTTGGAGAAATGGATAGAGCAGGCACAGGACTGATTGATGTAGGGTCCGGGGTTTAGATGCTTCAATAAGAACAAGGACGGAACTAAAAGTGGGGCGGGGGAGGGGGTTTGTGTGGGGGAGGATGGGATGGCATTGAAAATCAAAGACAGCATTACATTGGTAGAAAGGATGCTTGATAAGGACTCGTCTGGTGAGGTCGTATGGGAAGAGGTTAGAAACAAAAACAGAGAGGTCACGCTTTTGAAAGTTCACTATTGCCATCTGAAAAGTTCCAGAGAATTAGAGGAAAGGATTACAAAGATGACACTGGATAGGAACGAAAATAACAGAGTAGTTGTTATGGAAGAATTTAACTTCCCAAATATTGACTGGACATGCTGCAGTTCAATTACTTTATATGGGTCAGTTTTTGTCCAATGTGCGCAGAATGGTTTCCTGATACAGTATGTAGATAGGCCAACAAGGGCAGAGGCCAAATTGGATTTGGTACTGAGTAATGAACCAGACCAGGTTTTAGATTTGGAGTTAGGTGAATACTTTGCTGATAGTGACCACAATTCATTTATGTTTACCTTCGCGATGGAAAGGGACAAGTGTATACTGCAGGACATGAGTTATAGCTGGGGGAAATGCAATTATGATGCGATTAGGAAAGGTTTTAGGATGCATGGGATGGGGAAGGAAGCTGCAGAGGATGGGTACAATTTAAGTGTGGAGCATTTTCAAACATCAGTTACTGTGTGTCCTTATTAAATTTATGCCTGTCAGGAAAGGAGGAAGTGGTCGAGTGAGGATGTTGTGGTTTACTGAAGAAGTTGAATCTCTTGTCAAGATGAAGAAGGAGGCTAATGTAAAGATGAAACGTGAAGGCTCAGTTCGGATGGTTGAGAGTTACAAGTTAGTCTGGAACGACTTTAAAAAAGAGCTAAGAATAGCCAGGAGAGAGCATGAGAAGTCTTTGGCAAGTAGGATCACGGAAAACCCTCAAGCCTTCTATCAGTATTTCACGAATAAAAGAGTGACCAAATGAAGATTAATGGCAACCAAGGACAGTAGTGTTAAGTTGTGTGTGGAGTCTGAGGAGATAGGACAGGCTGTAAATTAATATTTGAATCAGTATTCACAATGGAAAAAGAAAATGCTGTCAAGGCCAATACTGAGATACAGGCTATTAGACTGGACTGGATTGAAGTTCGTCACGTGGAGATGTTATCAGTTCTGGAGAATGTGAAAATAGATAAGTCCCCTGGGCCAGATGGGATTTATCCTAGGATTCTCTGAGAAGCTAGGGAGGAGTTTATACAACCATCTGTTCAGATTTTTACATCGCCATTGTCTACAGGAACAGTGCCAGAAGGCTGGGAGACAGAAAACATTGTCCCTTTGCTCAAGAAATGCAGAAGAGACAACCCTGGTAATTATATACCTGTCTTACTTCGGTTGTGGGTAAAGTGTTGGAAAGGATTATAGGAGATAGGATTTACTATCATCGAGAAAGGAATCATTTGATTAAGAATAGTACACAAGGTTTTGTGAAGGGTATGTCATGCCTCACAAATCTTTCCGAGTTCATTGAGCAGGTGACCAAACAGGTGGATGAGGGTAAAGTGAGATGTATGGATTTCAGTGAAGCGTTTGATAATGGTAGGCTATTGAAGAAAATATGGAGAGTGTGGTGTTGGAAAAGCAGAACAGATGAGGCAGCGTCCCAGATGCATCCAAGTTGATATTTCTCTTGTAAGCCCTTCATCAGGAATCAGTTTTCTGGTCTGCAGCATCTGCAGTCTTCATTTTCTCCTCGCTCCTCGGATGTTGCCTGACCTGCTGTGTGTTTCCAGCGCCACACTCTCGACTCTGATCTCAAACATCTGCAGTCCTTACTTTCTCCCAGAAAATATGGAGACATGGAATTGTGGGTGATTTAGCGTTTGGATCACAAATTGGCGAGCTGAAAGCAAACAGAAGGTGGTAGTTGATGGGGGATGTTCATCCGGGAGTTTAATTCTGGTGGTATACTGCTTTCGAGTGGCTGTTGTTGTCCTTTTGAAAATGACCTTAATGAGGGCATAGAAGGATGAGTTAGTAAATTTACGGTTGACAGTAAGGTCGGTGGATCTGTCGGCAGTGCTGAATGATGTTGTAGGTACTGAGCTGTAATGTTCTATGTGCATGCATCTACAATGGGCTAAATAGCTTCCCTCTGTGATGTAACGATTCTGAGGTACTCTGGCCCACAATAAAAGCCTTAGGTGCCTAGAGAGACAAGCTGGTCCAATAAAGGAGACACACTGCACAATCATCCAACATCTCTTCCTGTTTTCTGATATACAGCGGCCTCAAAATATTAGTCCAAACAAAATAGATTGATTCAAATTCAAGCAGTCAGAACGTTCACCCGAGGGGATTACCGTCAGAGGATTCAATGAATAATAAGATTTCAGAATAACACAAAAAATAAAACAATATCACAGCAGCATAATAATTGGCTGCAGAGTAAAACTTACAGTTCCAAATGTTTCCAAGTTCAGCGTTGTGTACAGTTTTGGTCACCTTGCTATAGGAAGAATGGTATTGAACTGGAACTTTACAAGGGTGTTGCCAGGACTCAAGGGTCTGAGTCATTTGGAGAGGTTGGATAAGCTGGGACATTTCTCTTTAGAGCGCAGGAGACTGAGGGGAATGAAGTTCTTCGAGAAGCTAGTCATGGCCCACATCAGTTCCAGTCTCCCAGCCTGCCTCGATCCCCTACGGTTTGCCTACCAGTGGAATGGGTCCATAGCGGGTGCCATATCCCTGGAATATCTGGACAACAAGGACACCCTCGTCAGATTCCTGCTCATTGACTATAGGTTCACCTTCAACACCATTATTCCCTTCAGAATAATCACAAAACTCCCTAACCTTAGTCTTGGCTCCGCCCTCTGAACTTTGATCCTCAGCTTTCTGACCCACAGTACAATCAGTGAAAAATAGGTAAGTGTGCCTCTTCCATGATAGCATTCTACACTGAAATTCCAAAGATGTGTCCTCAGCCCCCCTACTATATTCCCTGTACACCCACGATTGTATTGCCAAATTTTGAACGAATGCCATCTTCATGTTCACTGATGACGCCATCATCGTAGGACAGGTATGTAATGATGGCAAGTCAAAATACAGAACGGAAATAGAGGACTTAGTGATGTGCTGCATGGAGACCATCCTCTCTTTCAACGTCGGCAGAACTAACCAACTGATCAATGACTTCACAAAGAAAGGAGGAGAACATGCCCCCATCTGCATCAATGGAACTGAAGTTGAAAGAGTGGAAAGCATTAAGTTGCTTGGAGTAACGATAACAGACCTCTCATATAGATGTGACAGCCGAGATGGCACAAGAACGCCTCTTCTTTCTCTGACAGCTCAGGACATTTGACATGTCCAAGAGGACCCTCACCAATGTCTACAAATGCACCACGACAGCAAACTATCTAGGTGCATAATGTCCTAGTGTGGCCACAGCCCTGCCCAAGACAGTAAGAGAAATGACAGAAGGTTGTGTGCACAGCCCATGCCATCACGGAAACTAACGTCCCATCCATTGTCTCCATTTACACAGCTCACTGCCGCGGAAAGGCTAACAACATTATCAAAGACCCATCGCACCCTGGATCTCCTGCAATCTCTCCCATCAAGCAGACAATACAGAAGTTTGAACACACAAACCAGCGGATCATGAACAGCATCTTCCCAGCCATTATTAAACTGAGGAATGGACTCTCTAACTTCAAATTATGCTGGTCTTGTTCACATGGTTGTTGCCTATTGTATGCCCTTTCTGGTGTAGCCTGTATGCCTCAGTCTAAGGTTTTCCTTTACCCTATGATCTGTATGTCCTTGCTTATTGTAGGAGCGAGATTCCCCAGCTCGGGTCAAAGACTCTGGAGGCAGACAGGGCACAGGCACGGAATGGACTTAAATTCAAGCAAAACCTGGTTAATGCTGGGAGAATACCAAAGAATCTTCCTCGAATCTGGCTTTGACATGAGAAGACAATCCTTTCCTTAATCTTTAGCTCAGATCAGAAGGTAAATCAATGACCCACTTCGATTTTGCATTAAAAATACAGTATCTTATACGTTTTGTGTTGCAACGATCGTACACAACTTTGTCAGTGTACCCTCCACTCCCCTTCTGCAGAACCAATCTTGTAAAACAACTGATCAATAATGGACACTCGCATGGACAGCCCGAGGTTCTTATTTGTTTCGGATGTTTAACGATTGTTGTTATCTCCAGTCCTTGGGATCTTTCAATAATGCATTCCAAAGTTCGGGGCTGTGCTCTTTTTAGTCATACCCCTCAATGTTTATTTTGAAGGATTGCATAAATTCTATTCTCCAATGGGCAGGGTATCTCTTATCAAATTCCGTGATCCCAATTTACAGTAAAAGGTTGATTTTGTTACAAAATTTGTAATGTTATTATTAGTTCTACTGTTAATCTTTTTTCTTAGCGAATTAGACAAGACATGCCAGGCATCTCTTTAAGGTTTTATAATTACGTTGAAATCTGTGTCCATGATTATTTACCAAATAGTTAACTAGAACTTATTACTATTGTAAATAGTTTCAAAGGCGCATCTAGCTTCGGAAAGATAACTTGAGTTGCTGTTTATGTGGATGAAAAGAATCCTTACTGAGATCAGAATAAGTTACCTTTTGTAGTGATTCTTCAGAGTTTTTGTGCTACAATTTCATTATTTAATCTGTGTTCTGTTACAAATCATCATTTTTTTTTAAAAAAAAGAACCTGCTTTATCACAATGTTGGCATGTTTCAGAATCTTGCGAATCAGATTATCCTTTCTTTTGCCTTGGAATAATTCCCTTCTCAAAGGCCCTTTTTTTCACTAATGCTGAAGCAATCTATTTAAATTTCTAGCTATTTTGTGCCTCTTCAAAAACAGACAGTTGAACTAGACTTTTAAATTTCAGCCACTCCATGTCTCTAAAAAAAAACAGCTCCAACTCTCACGATGATCTGCCAGAACTGTACATAAACAAAAAGTTTCACTCTACTTAGATACATGCGACAATGAATCCTATCAAATCAAATGAAACCAAATCTAATGATAGAGAGAGAGAAATTGTCATAAGGTCAAGAGACCCAGATCGCTGCAGCCTGTCACATCCGACCAAAAATCGTAATAGACGATTAAACAACTAATTGATGGAGATGGCTCCACAATTATTCCCATTCTATCAATGGATCAGCTCTGCACATCAGTGTAAAAAACAAGGAAATATTATCTGTACCATCCTAGCCAGGGGTGTTGAGTCGATGATTCAACTCACCGTCATCATGATGCACACAGGATCACAGTTGCCAGTCTTCAACCAATTCGATTTGCTGCACGTGAAAGTTGAACACAGTAGATGACAATGGCAATGGGTCCTGACTTTTGATAGAGCTGTCGAACAGCACAGACATAACTTGTTCTGTGTGGTTTCTGATAGGTCCCCATTTGGAGATGGTGCTGTTTTGGAAAAGCCACTGGATGAATAATCCAGACCAGGCTAATGCATTGGCAGCTGGTGGAAGTTAAGAACAAATAATAAAATATCGAGATCTCAAATCTGGTGTCAGTAACAGTGACCTTGAAGTCAATGTCGATCGTAAACACCAATTTGCTTTTCCAAGGTACTTTTAGGAAGTGAATCTCCCGTGCTTTCCTGGTCTGGCCTAAAAGTGACTTCAGACACACAGACATGTGATAAACTCTTCAATGGTCTTGAAAAGGCCAAGCAAGACACTCTATTGTATCAAACTGCTCCAACGTCTTAAATGATAAAACCTGATAGAACACCCAGCCCCAGCCTCAGTATGGAAAAGGGAACTGGAAAGACAGTCCTGCCGATCCTGCAGAGACGTCCTTCCTAACATCTGTGAACTTGTGACAACATTTACAGAGCTTTCCCACAAACCACACAGAAACATTGGGAATGTAATAGGCTATACAGTACATTGAGCCTGCCCCATTCTAATGTCTGACATCTTGTCAATGCACTTTCCCCACTCACTGTACACATGCCTTAATGTGATTAACATTGTGAAGGTATAAAATAGGAACTGTGGAAATCCCCTTGGTCTGTCGAGTTTGCTATCCAATTCAATATAATGATGGCTGACCCTTTATTTCTACACCATATTTCTGCTGTCTCCCCCATCCTTTCGGTGTCTAGACATCCTTGTTAGTCTTTTATGCCTTGTCTTCCACAGCCTTATGTGAGAGAGAATTCCCAGGTTCACCAGTTCTGAGTGCAGACATTTATTGGTATCTAAATGCAATATGACCTGCCTGTACCTGATACTGTGGCCTCTTGTTTTAGACGTCCCAGCCAGGGGAATTATCATCACTGCTTCCAATCTACCTAACCCTGTCAGTGTTTTAAATATCTCACTGAGATCTCCACTCATTTTCCTAAACCCCATGGAATACAGGCTCAGTCGCCCAAATCTCTGCTCCCGCAAAAGGTCTGTCATCCTAGAGATCAGTCTGGTCAGCCTTCGCTGCACTCACTCAATGTCAGGTTTGTCCTTTGTTAGGTACGGAGACCAAAACTGCACACAAGACTGCACAATGTTCGAGTTGAGGTCTCACCAATAGCCTGTACAGCTGCACTGAAACACCCTTACTGCTGGACTCAAGCCCAACTGAAATGAGGGTCAACATCCCATTTATCTTCCTGACTGCTTTCTGCTCCTGCAATCCTGCTTTCAGTTACTGGTGTATAGGGAGATCGCAGATCCTTTTCAATGTTACAGCTCCCCACTTGGTGGGTCTGCATAAACTGGTCTCTGTGCCAATGTATTCCCTGTATTGGCCTCTGTCGCCATAACTCACTGCCCTGGAACTCAGATGTCTGTCCAAACAATAACAGAAGAAAAGTGCAGTTCCCTTCATAGATCGACATTTCTCAACCATTCCCTTTTCCAATGGTTATTTGGAATTTTAGTGTTTCCCAACAAAGTAGAAAACATCACATCTATCCACACTGCTCTTCATCTGCCACAGATTTACTCATTCACTCCATTTGTTTCAATCATCTTGAAGTTTTTTTCACACCCTCCTCACTTTTCAAAATCCTAGTTCCATCAGCAGACTTAGAAACTTTGCATTTGATTCCCTCAACGAGATGTTTGAGATGTATTGTGAATATCTGGCGCCCCAGCACCAATCATTGCGATGCCTCATGAGCCTTTCAAACTGAAAACCACCCATTTATTCCTGCTCATTGTTTCCTGTCAACACTCCCATTTTAACATCATGTTCATATATTACCTCCTATCCCATATGCTTTTACTTTGCACACTAGACTTGGGACTCTATTAACATTCTTGCTGAAAATCCAAGTTCATAGCCTCTATTGTTTTTTTTCTGTAATTAATCTACCAGTCAGTTTCTCAAATATGTTTCCCATTTCATTAATGTGTGTTGAATTTTTCCTATGCCCATGATTTTCAGCTCCAATAATTACTCCAAATTAGTTTATTTACTAGTTTAATTCTACATCATTTTCTCATCACATTCAGATTTTCTCCTATTGCTGGGAAGTCTTTGTTTATGTATTTTTCTGTGACGGCAGAAGTGAAGTAGTTGTGTCATGTTTCTCTGTTCTCCATTCTCCATTCCCCGGTTTCACTCTGTTAGGAATCTGAAACTTTGACTAAAAAGAACAGCTGTTATCTATTCATCCTGTCCATGCCCCTTGTAATCTTAAACCTGAATTACTTACCCACTCAACTTCCTCTGCTCCAAAATAAATAACTCGAGCTTACCCAGCCTCTCTCCACAGCTCATTTGTTCCATCCCAGGGAACATCCTGGTGAATCTCTTCTGCACCTCATCCAGTGCAATCACAGCCTTCCTGTAATTTGGCTCTCAGAACTGCACACAATATTTCATTTGGCCTTACCAAAGTGCTATATAAAACTCGTGTAATCTTTGGGTCAATGAATAAAGGCTTTATCTACAGTAATGCCGAACTCATCAATTATCATATCCAGTCACATTCAGGGATGTGTGGAGAAGCACGCTTTGAGCTTCCTAGTGTGATGCCATTCTTTGAGTACTCCCCTGTCTGTTTCCTTCTTCCAAAGTGGATCACCATATATTTATCAGGGTTACATTCCATCTGCGATTGATCTGACAATCTGACCATTCCAGCTGTATCTTTCTGTAACATAAGACCTTCCTCTTCACTGCCAACCACCCGGCCAATCTTTGTGTCAAACACAAACTTACTTATCACACTCCCCCTACCCACTTCAAATTCACATCGCTTATGAATACCATAAATAATAAGGGACACAGCACTGATCTCTGTCGTACACCAGGGGAAATTGGGCTCAGTCACACAAACGCCCTTCTACCATGACGTTGAGTTGGGATGCAACTTGGCAAGTCACTAATAGGCCAGACATGTTCCCTGGTTGTTCTGTTCCACTTGATATACGTGAAGAATATCTGGGGATTCTCCTTAATCTTGCCCTGCCAACAGGCTTCTATGCCCCTGTGTTAGTCAGTCCCCTCTGAGGGAAGAATTTCCTCCTTATTACGGTCTTAAATGGCATATCCCTTATCCTGTCATTATTTGCCTTAAATATAGAGTAGACAGCTAGAGAAACATCCTATTTATTTCCATTTCATCACATGTATCATAGATTGTTGAAGTTTCACTGCATTCACCTCTCATGCTTTGAAACTGAAGAGGTCACAAGACAAATCTCCCCATCAGAAAATCTTGTCATCTCACGAATTAATCTGGAGAATGTTCATTGCATGTCCTCTGTGATCAGTGTAATCTTTCTTAGAGTAGGTCACCAACACTGCACTCAATACCTCAGGTACACTCTCACCAACACTCTATGCAACTGCTTCATGATGTCTTTACCTCTATATTCCGATTCCCTGAAACAAACTACAGCCTAACTTTATCTTTCCAATTACACGTATTCCTCCAAATACCATTCACACTAATTGCATTTACGAACTCACTGTGTGAGTTATAGAGGCATAGAGATGTAAAGCATGGAAACAGACCCTTCAGTCCAATCCGTCCATGTCTAGCAGATATCCCAATCCAATCCAGTCCCACCTGCCCGCATCCGGCCCATATTCCTCCAAATTCTTGCTATTCATATAACCATCCAAATGACTTTTAAATGCTGCAATTGTACCAGCCTCCACCACATCCTCTGGCAGCTCATTCCATACACGTACCACCGTCTGTGTGAAAAAGTTGTCCCTTAGGTCTCTTTTACATTTAGATTTCTTAAAGTGTGGAACCAAGTCCACAACGACCCGCTGAAGCGCAACCCACCCAGACCCATCCCGCTTAAACTAACACTGCGGATAATTAAGGATAGCCAATTCACCTAACCTGCACATTTTTGGATTGTGGGAAGAAACCTACGCAGACATCGGGAGAATGTGCCAAGTCCACACAGACTGAAGCGGGAATTGTAACCCGAGTCTCTGGCATCGTGAGACACCATTGCTAACCACTGTGCCACCGTGACGCCCAAGATCTTTCTCCTCTCACCCAAACCAATGCCCTTTAGTTCTGGACTTCACGACACCAGGGAAAAGACTTTATCCATTTATCCTCTCCTTGCCCTTCGTAATTTTGTACATCTGTATAAGGTCACCACTCAGCCTCCAATGATCAAGGGAAAACAACGCCAGCCAGTACAGCCTCTCCCTATACCTCAAATCCTCCAACCCTGTCAACATCCTTGTAAACTTTCCTGAACCCTTTCAATTTTCACAACATATTTCCGATAGCAAGGAGACCAGAATTGCACGCAATATTCCAACAGTGGCCTAACCAATGACCCGTACAGCCGCAACATGACCTCCCAATTCCAATACTCAATACTCTAACCAATAAAGGAAAGCATACCAAATGCCGCCTTAACTATCCTATCTACCTGCGACTCCACTTTCAAGGAGCCATGAACCTGCACTCCAAGGTCTCTTTGTTCAGCAACACTCCCCAGGACCTTGTATAAATCCTACTAAACTTTGCTTTCCCAAAATGCAGCACCTCGCATTTATCTGAATTAAACTCCATCTGCCTCTTCTCAACACATTGGCCCATCTGATCAAGATCCTTCTGTACTCTGAGGTAACCTTCTTTACTGTCCACGACACCTCCAACTTTGTTGTCATCTGCAAACTTACGAACGATACCTCTTACGCTCGCATTCAAATCATTTATGTAATTGACAAAAATATAGAGGACCCAGCACTGATCCTTGTGGTACTCCACTGGTCACAGGTCTCCAGTCTGAAAAACAACCCTCCACCTCAACCCTCTGTCTTCAAAATTGAATTAGTTCTGCATCCAAACAGCTAATTGTCCCTGTATTCCGTGAGATATAAATTTGCTAACCAGTCTCCCATGGAGAATCTTGTCGAATGCGTTAGTGAAGTCCATATAGATCATATCTACCGCTCTGCCCTCTTCGTTACTTCTCAATCAAGATGATGAGATATGATTTCCCACGGAAAAGCCATGTTGACTATCCCTAATCAGTCCTTGTCTTTCCAAATGCATGTACATCCTGTCCTTCAGGATTTCCTTTAACAACTTGTTCACCACCGACGTCAGGCTCACTGGCCTATAGTTCCTTGGCTTGTCCGTACCACACTTCTTAAACAGTGGCGCTACACTTGCCAAACTCCAGTCTTCTGGCACCTTTCCTGTGACTATCAACGGTACAAATGTCTCAGCAAGAGGCCCAGCAATCACTTCTCTGGCTTCGCACAGAGTTCTATGGTACACCTGTTCAGGTCCTGGGGAATTATCCATCTTTACCCGTTTCAATACATCCAGCACTTCCTCCTCTGTAATATGGACATTTTTCATCGTGTAACCATCTATTTCCTGACATTCTATATCTTCCCTATCCGTTTCCACGGTAAATACTGATGCAAAATGCTCGTTTAGTATCTCCCCCATTTTCTGCAGCTCCACACAAGGACTGCCTTTCTGATCTTTGAGGAGCTCTATTCTCTCCCTAATTCTGATTTTGACATTAATGTATTTGTAAAACCCTTTGGATTCTCCTTAATTCTGTTTGCTTAAGCTATCTAATGTCCCCTTTTTGCCCTCCTGATTTCCCTCTTAAGTATACTCCTACTGCATTTATACTCTTCTACGGATTCTCTCGATCTATCCTGTCTCTACCTGACAGATGCTTCGTTCTTTTTATTAATCAAACCCGTTAGTTAGCCAGCATTCCCTGTACCTACCAGCCTTTCCTTTCATCCTAACAGGAATGTACTTTCTCTGGATTCTTGTTATATCATTTCTGAAGGCTTCCCATTTTCCAGCCGTCCTTTTACCTGTGAACATTTGCCCCCAATCAGGTTTTCAAAGTTCTTGCCAATACCGTCAAAATTGGTCTTTCGTCAATTTAGAACTTCAACTTGTGGATCTGGTCTATCCTTTTCCATATTTTTTAAAAAAATATAAGAGAATTATGGTAGCTGGCCCAAAGTGCAACTCCACTGACAGCTCAGTCACCTGCCCTGCCTTATTTCCGCAGAGTGGGTCAGGTTTTGCACCTTCTCTAGTAATTTCATCCACATACTGAATCAGAAAATTGTCTTGTACACACTTAACAAATTCCTCTCCATCTAGACCCTTCACGCTATGCCAGCCCCTGTCTATGTTTGGAAACTTAAAATCTCCTACCATAATCACCCTATTATTCTTACAGATAGCTGAGATCTCCTTGCAAGTTTGTTTCTCAATTTCCCTCTGACTATTCGGGAGTCTCTAATACAATCCCAAGAAGTTGATCATCCCGTTCTTATTTCTCAGTTCTGCCCAAATAACTTCCCTGGATGTATTTCCAGGAATATCCTCCTTCAGTACAGCTCTAATACTATCCCTCCCTTTCTATCTTCCCTGTAGCATTTGTATCCTGGAATATTTAGTTGCCAGTCCTGCCCATCCCTGAGCCATGTTTCTGTAATTGCTATAATATCCCAGTCCCATGTTCCTAACCATGCCCTGAGTTCATCTACCTTCACTGTTGGGCCCCTTTGCATTGAAATAAATGCAGTTTCATTTATTAGTCCTACCTTGTCCCTGCCTGCCCTGACTGTTTGACTCATTTCTATTCTCAATTGTACCAATCTCAGATTGATCTATTTCCTCACTATCTCCCTGCTCCCAGCCCCCCCCCCCCCCCCTTACTAGTTTAAATCCCCCCGCCCAGCTCTTGCAAATCTCCCTGCCAGTATATTTGTCCCCTTCCAATTCAGGTACAATCCGTCCTTCTGGTACAGGTTCCTTCTACCCCAAAAGAGATTCAAGTGATCCAAAAATGTGTATCCTTCTCCCATACACCAGCTCCCCAGCCATGCATTCATCTGTTCTATCCCTCTATTCCTGACCTCACTAGCTCGTAGCGCCGAGAGTAATCCAGATATTACTACTCTCAAGAACCTCCTTTTTAAATTTCTGCCTATCACCCTGCAATTTCCGTCCATAATCTCAAACATTTTCCCTTCCTATGTCGTTGGTTCCAATTTGGACAATGACCTCTTGCTGACCCCTCTCCCCCGTGAGAACATTCTGCACCCTTTCTGGGACATCCTTGATCCTGGCACCAGGGAAGCAGCACACCATTCTTCTTTTTTCTCTTTTGGCCACAGAACCGTTGTCTGTACCTCAGACTAGCGAGTCCCCTAACACAATTGACCTCGTGGACTCCGACGTATCCCTTGTTGCATTAGAGCCAGTATCCATACCGGAAACTTGGCTGCTCGTGCTACGTTCCCCTGTGAATCCATTACCCGCTACATTTTCCAAACCAGCATATTTATTTGAAATGGGGACAGCCCCAGAAGACTCCTGCACGAGCTGCTTAACTCTCTTCCCTTTCTTGGAGTTAACCCATCTAAGTAACTGTATCTGAGACGTTCCCCCCTTCCTATAACTGCCATCCATCACATACTGTTGCTGTTACCAATTCTTTATTGTCTTAAACTGTCTCTCCAACCGATCCATTTGCTCTGATAGGATTCGCAACCAGAAGCATTTATTGCAAATATATCCCGCAGTAACCCTTAAATCCGCCTCAAACTCCCACATCTGACAAGAAGCGCATATGATTCTACTAAGGCCATTTGTGTTCCTTCAGACCCAGAGAAAGAAAAATGTCTTATTCCTCTACAAAACACTGCCCAAGATTAAATTAATATTTATGGCTTATATTTTAAGATTAATCAAGAGACATATCTCAAAAACATATAGTTAAGGAAGAACCCACTCTACTCACTTCTGCAGACTTTCTGTAGGACATAGTTAAAACAATTCACTATCTGTCTGGGAACGTTGCCCAAACAGTTCCTCAAACCAGTTGTAAATTTCACTGTTTGTTAATTTTCCTAGGGGCACTCTGGTATCCAGCGATACATGAATTCAAACAGCAAAGGCAGTAACTGTGCAGGTATGCTGTCCTGTCAGTTTCTTCCCCTCACCATGTGCTTCCTTTGTCTGTTCCTTTCCCTCTTAAAACTGCTGTTGCTTTGACTGTTTTTTCCCAAAGTTCCAAAACAATGCAACAGCATACAAAACAGTAATTGCTGCTTCTGGGATTCGAGGAAATCACCTCCAACACCTAAAATTGCTCAAAAAAAGGAGCAGCTGTTACAGCCAGGAATTTTTCCCCCACCCGCCCAGACTTCTGAAAATCCAAATACACTACTTCCACTGGTTGTCTGTGGTCTATGTTGCAAGAAACAACTTCAAATATTTCCGATGTTTGTCAGGCATGATGTCTCTGTCAGAAATGCATTGTGATTCTCTGCAATTTTGCTGATCATTTCTAAGTACCCAATATCACATTTTAGATAATGGATTCTAACTCCTTCCATACATATGTCAAATCCATTGGTCTGCAGTCCTCCACATTATCTCTTCTTCTATGTGTACATAGATGGATCATGTTTACTACCTTTCAGTTATCTACAATGGCTATGGCCATTGCAGGATCTGCAAGAAAATAAAACACAGTCACCGACAGTTCAATTAATATGCTGTTTTATTTCTGGTATTTTGATATGAAGTATATCTAGCCCATCAACTTAGCAATGATCAATCGAGCTCCATTTTCAAGTCCTACCTTGTTGCTGATATGAATTGACTTTATTTCTTTCGTTCTAAAAGTCCCATGTAATCACTTGCTTTACACGGAGGTTTCCTGGTGCTTTCTCCATGAAGACAGATGCAAAGTAGCTGGTCAGTTTCTCTGTCATTTCCTTGTTCACCACAATAAATTCTCCTATACCTTACAAATTTCCACATTTGGCCTTACTTTTGTTTTTTTTTGATACGTGGATTTGAGCAGTCTTTGTGATTCCTGTTTGTTTGTATTCATGTTCTTTTGATTTCCATAACACTTTCTTCGTCCTTATTTTCAGAAAAGTAAATCTCTCAGAATGTTCAGGTTCGCGCAATATCTGGAATTTTTCTGAAGCTGCTTCTTTAGATTTAATGCAATCATTAATTTCTTACGTAAACCATTAATGTGTCACCTTCCCTTTCGTTGGTGTTTGTAAGTTAATGGTAGGTACGTATTTTTCAGACTTTACAGTATTTCTATCACTAACAGCCAATGTTTGTCTCACACTAAATGTCATATTGTATTTTTCGAATTCACTTGACCCTCTAGCCTTCAGGTTTTCATGATATTTGAGTGTAATGTTCAAACATTCTATATTGCTTGCAGGCGCCGTGTAAAATGCAGCATATTAATGTCACGATAGACCAAAAGCTGCCTCAGAGCACGGTAAGTAATTAGTCCTTCTGACCACACAACACCACGCCCGAAATAACCTGCTCTGTACTTTGGTTCACAACATATTCTTCAGTCTACCTCATATACACTTATGAAATGTATTTTTCACAGCATTAACAATCATTTAGTTAACGCAGTTTAGATGCAATTTTAGATCATCCAGTGTTACTGCAGCAGCCATGATATTTGGATATATAATTTCCAGAGAATCGAATGGACAAAATTGCACAACAGTTTTGGTTCAGATATGTAAGGCACAAATGTGTGTTCTTCCTTGTTGTTTGCAAGATCCATACAAACTGATTCTGAAGAAGCTGTGGGATGTGCTCTGTGGTGTTATTAGTGATAGACGGAGACAGGAGATTGGAGAGGCTCATCCCGATGCTGAGATGATCTGAAGAAATGCCCATCGATACAGGACAAGCAACAATAACCTTCCCCGCTGGGCCAGGACAAATGGCTCCCTGTTCTCTCTACTCCCTGACACTCTCTGTATATCTGTTACAGCACTTACCCCCGAACAAGGCTCTTGCTCCACCACTCTCACTATTGTATGCAACACTCCCTTTCCTTCACTCTCTCTGTCACTGAAAGCAAATCGAGATGGAATTTATTGTTTTGCCAACATTGAACTAGTGAGACAATTTGATGCTGGGGTCATAAGCCTGGGGATCAACCATCTTGCTCCTCAAGAAATTCGGAAATACTCACTATTATAGATACTTTTTCATATGAAACATATTCACAGTAAACAGAATTACGATGACCCAAGGAATTCAGCAGCCAGGAGAGTAACATCACAGAGGACGGCAGTGGCTGTCTGGTTGTGAAATTAAGTTGAAGTAATCATCATAAATGTCTTATTGAAACAGCATATTGTTAGAGATTTGGGGGCAGTTGTGGGGGGTGGGTTGGTTAAAGTTGTAAATAGATGTGGCGTAATGTTCACTTTTACAGTTAAAAATAAATTGGCGTTATTTTCTTTAAATAGTGGAATTTGGGAGTTCTCTGTCACTCATATTCTAATGGATTACGCGGTGATTTGAGCTTTACGGGTGTTTGGTTTAATTAACAGAGACTTTCACCACCATGTTGTAACACTTGCAAAGACCAACAGAGTGCATAAAAAATGAAATAAGGAGTGAGAAGGTTAAATATGAGGGTAAGTAAGACAGTCATGTAAAGAAAGACTCTAAGAGCTTCTTTGGATGCATAAGGGGCAAACGAGAGGCAAAAATGGGCATCTGGTCGCTAGATATTGACACAGGAGAGATAGTAATGTGGAACAAGTAAATGGCTGAGGAGCTGAAAAATTACTTGGTGTCAGTCTTCACGGTTGAAAACACGAGTAATATCCCAAACATTGAAAAGACTTAGTGGACAGACCTGAGTAAGGTGGTCATCAACAAGGAAAAGGTGCTGGGAAAACAGAATTGCCTGAAGGTAAGTAAATCACCTGGACCAGATGGACTCCACTCCAGATGTCTAAGGCAGATAGCTGATGAGACAGGGTGATCTTTCAGGAATCTCTCGAATCAGGGAGATTCCCAGAGGACTCGAAAATCGCTAACGTGATACCCCTGTTTAAAAAAGTAAAGCAAAAAACGGAAAATTACAGATTGATTAATCTAAACTTGGCTATGGGTAAGATCCTGGAATCCATTGTGAAGGATGAGATTTCTGAATTCTTGCATATGGATGGTAAAGTAGGACAAGGTAACCATGGTTTCATCAAGAGGAGGTCATGCCTGGAAAATCTGCTAGACAACCTTGAGGACGTAACGAGCAGCTTAGAACAAGGAGAGCCAATGGATGTCATTGACCTGGACTTCCAGAAGATATTTGACAATGTGCGACAGGAGGCTACTGAGAAAGGCAAGGGCCCATGGTGTTAGAGGGAAAGTGCTAACATGGATAGAAGTTTGGCTGTCTGGCAGGAAGCAAAGAGTGTCAATAAAAGTGTCCCTCTCAGGTTGACAGTCGGTGACAAGTGGTGTTCCATGAGGCTCAGTGTTTGGACCACAACTTTTCCCTTTATACATTAACAATCCAGATGAAGGATCTGAAGGACTTCTATCTACGTTTGAAGATGAAACAAAAATAGGTATAGGGACAGGTAACGTCGAAGAGGGAGGGAGGCTCACGAAGGATTTGGATAGATTAGGATAATGGGAAAATAAATGACATATGGAGTACAAAGTGGGAAATTGTGGGAACATGCACTTTGTTAGGAAAAATAAAAACATGGACTACCGAGAAAATTCAGATGTCTAAAGTGCAAAGGGACTTGGGAGTTCTACTCCAGGATTCTCTCACTGTAAACTTGCAGGTTGAGTCAGTAGTTAGGAAGGCAAATGCAGTGATGGAATTTATTTGGAAAGGATTTGAATATAAAAGCAGGGACGTACTTCTGAGACTCTATAAGGCTCTTGTCAGACCATAGTTGGAGTATTGTGCGCTGTTCTGAGCCCCATATCTCAGGAAGGATGTGCTGACCTTGGAATGGATTCACAGGAGGTACACGGGAATGGTCCCAGGAATGAAAAGCTTAACATATGAGAACGTTTGAGGACTCTGGGTCTGTTCTTGATGGGGTTCAGAGGGATGTGGGGGATCTAAATTGAAACATACAGAATACTAAATGGCCTGGACAGTACGGATGGTGAGAAGACTTCCATTGGTAGGCGACTCTAGGACCCACGGATACAGCCTTAGAGTAAAGAGAGATCCTTTAAGAACGGAGGTAAGGAGAAACGTCTTCAGCCAGAGAGTGGAGAATCTATGGAATTCGTTTTCACAGAAGGCACAGGAGGTCAGATCATTTTTTTTAATGGAGGTAGTTAGCTTCTTGAGTCTCAAAGGGATCAAGGGTTACAGGGAGAAAGCAGGAGAATGGTTTTGAGAAACTTGTCAGCTATAATTGAATAGTGGGTCAGACTCGATGGGCTGAATGGCCTAATTTATCTTCCTATTTCCGATTATCTTATTATGGTCGTAAGCCACAATCTATTGCCCCCTCCTCTCTCACTTTGTCCCTTCTGACAGCAAAATGTGAGTAAAAAATCCCTGAGTCATCTTCACTAAACTTGGAGCATTCCTGTTGGAGATTCATGGGAATCGCTTCACTGATTGAAGGAAAGTAAACTCTGCCAAATCCAACTGTTCCAGGAAGAAGTCTCATACCAGCAGCTTGTTTGAGTAGAATAACTTCGGAGACAGAGTATCATTTGGGACACATTATCTCTTTTCCATTTGAAATAAGTTCAACTACTATGAAACCCTAGAAACCTTTTCATATTCTTTTTGTGTATGTGTCTGTACGTGTGTCACTCTGTGTCTCACATTTTTCGAGAGACTGGACTAGGTTGCACTTAAAACCTGTTGTAACCAGTGGAGAAGTGGGGCTGGAAAATGACACAACGACCCTGCAACATTTGTCAGAGCAGAAACGAGAAATTCGCAGGGGCTGTTCAAATGGGAATTCTCTTCCACAGAGGTTTCAGGTCAAGATGGCAGCTCAACACCACCACTTCCAGCGTAATTAGACATGGTCCATAAATGTTGGTCTATCAACAACACCCACATTCCATGAACAAATCTAAAATGATAATCTGCAGCAGAATTAATTGGATGGGAACAAGACTGATAGATAAATGTCTGTTGCCTTACAGAATTGTGCTGCCTGTGTACTTCGGCTTTGTGCAGTTTCCTCGTATTGTGCGTGGATACTTGCATTTATTCCAAGTTGTGTTTTGCAACATCTGACAGACATGTGAATTGAGGGAAAATGTGGACAGACAGAAAAGTGCTGCGGAGACCACACTCAGATCAGCTATGATATTACTGTCTGGCCGAGCAATGACAACGTGTCGAATGACCCACTCCTGCTCCTCAGGTCTCTGTTCCTATGTTCCATTCAGTCCTTAAAACCACTTGTATAGGAGCAGATGGAGACCACTTGTTCCAAATACCTGGTCCGCAGTATTACAGGATTTAATTCAGTCTCTCAACACTGTGTGGTTTGCTGTGGGTTGGAAAATGTGATGGGAAATCCAAGCTGTGTAAGAAAGTGGTCTCCCACCTCTTTAAAGAGTGTCTCCGCTTTGCAAGTGGTGTTTCATTTGTTGGTCATGTTGTCGACCCAGATTCATGTGAATATCGGGCCCATATCTCTCCCAGAGATGGTTCACAAAATTCTTTTCTCTCACTGTCCTCAACATTCAATAACAACATTTCCAGGAAAATTAAAATCATTAACTTTCCAAAGGCAGAATATGAGATCATAAAAGCAGGAGTAGTAATTTGGATGCTCACACCATTGTATGCTATCATGGCTAACCTACTTTTGGCATGAACTCTTCTTTAATGCACAATTCTTCACACCCCTCAGCTCTCTGACAGGTCAAAAATCCATCTACCTCCTCTTGGAGTAATATCGCTCCCCTAACTTTCTAGACCTGATAATTCCTGACATTCACTACCCTCTATGAGGAGAAAACACTCTCCACACAGACACCATCACGTATGAACATTAACAAAAGTGTTTAACTGACCTGCTTAGGTAAAAGGGATTGACCCTGATCTCAAGGTCGGATTTGACTGAAGATTTTATCCTCAGAGGCACTTAAATATCTAGAATCATGCATCCCGAGTAAAAATAAAAATATAAGCCATGGAATTTATGACATTCTCAGTGTCTGTGTAGAACATAACGAGTGATTGCCCATCACCATCAAGTTTCAATGCAATGACCTCTTATTCTCTGGCAGTGCTACAGATTAACCTTCACTCACTCCTCTTTTACCATCAGCCCAGAGATTAGTCTTTTGAAATTCCTTTACACAGCCTCTATTGTAATGAGATAATTCCTTTTAAAGGAGAAAAATCTGTCCATAATACCTCAAATACTACCTCCACTACACTCTCAGTGATGATCACAATAATTCCTTTCCCTCACTTAAAGGTCTCCGTATCTTTATTACGAATAAAAAAAACCCATTCCCTCTCTATGCATTGCCACTGTTGTGGAATTTAAAAGTTCCTCACATCTGTATGTCAGCCTCAGTAAAGCCAGCACCAGAGGTGCCGGTGGAGATGAACATCACTCTTGGGGAGAGACTCAGTCAGAAAAATTGCACTTGAAATAGGGAATGGTCACCTACCTGAATGGAAATGAAGGGTAGAAATAAGGAAAACAGGCAGAGGAAGAGAGCTAACTTTACTTTTGTTCTTCTCTCACGGGATGTGTGCAGCCATGGCCAGGCCAGCATGTTATGCTGAGCTTGAACTGAGTGACTGGCTCAGCTGTTCCACAGGACAGTCAAGAGTAAAACACATTGCTGTGGGTTTGCCCAGACATGGCTGGGGAAGGATAACGCATTGACTTCTCTGAAGGACATGAAGCAAGCAGATGGGCCTTTTCTCACAAATGATGCTAGTTTCAGTTCAATTACAGCAATTTTGTTCATAAGATATCAACAGATTATTATTCTGTGCCTCTAGATTATGTGTCAATGACTTAAGCAGTATGCAGTGTCTGCCTGTCTGACAGAAGCTGTGCAGTGAATAAGTTCAACATACTCAAGAACAATTGTTCTGTAATTGATGTGTGGTTACAAGGGACTTGATAAGTTGTATCCAGATTTAACAAAGGCACAGTTGATGGTTTATTCAGAAGGTGCACTGAGGCTCAGGAGGAGTCGGGGATATCATGATGGTGGTATTGGACAGGATTAGTGAGTGGGGAGCATATAGAAATGTAGATCTGTGCAGGGCTAGAAGGATTATGGAGTTTGAGAACAGTCTGGTTCTCCTCACAATTTGGTAAGGAATTTGTCATGAGTAATTTGCTCGATACAATTGTGAGGAAAGAAATAGTTCATTGGAATTGAAAATGTTGACATCCACCTTTCTAAATGTTAAATAATATGTGCAGCAATTCAGTCCAATCTGGCTTAATGAACAGCTAGAATAAATTACCAGGAACACCAACTTAGCGAGGATGGGATAGTAATCAACTTGAATAACCATTAGTACATCATAGATCCGCAAAACTAATGAGATCCAAGGCCGAGAAAGACGGTAAAGACCGTCGGATAAACTCCTTTCCATTGCTGGAACACTTCAGTCGAATGTTCTCAGATTCTGATCCATTGTTGGAACATTCCAGTCTAATGTTCTCAGATTCTGAACACTCCTCCCCAACTCTCTAGGCCTGCTGATGCATGTTCGTGCTGTCGGTGATGCTCCCGCTGATACTTTGGGATAACACATTGAACCGAGTCCCTAATTAATAGAAGAGAAAAGCCCTACAGTGACAAATTTAGGAAGCACGGAGACTGACATCAATCACAGTCGCTGAACAAATATCTTCCATTAACCCATTTCAATTCAATACGTTTTTATTAAAATTCAACATTATGATTAAAAGTTACATATTCTGGATGGGACATGTGGGGGAGACTGAGGGAACAAATGTTGGGTCTGGTAGATCAATCATGTGTAACCACTCAATCTGTCTTGGATATGGGAGCAATTATCAGAATATAAGCATGATTCTCTGTTTATAAATTGAAACATACGTTTTGTATCTACAGATCAGGCACTGCAATATCAGGAAGACATTGAGAGAACTTTTATCGTCCATGATCTGAGAGAAAATATCCCTAAGACTGCATATGGTTATAACAGACTGCGACATGGCTATGTTAAAAGGGAATTGTACCTAAGAGATTGTGGGGACTGCAGATATTGGATAATTCAGTGTAGGTAAAGCATGGCAGTGGAAATGCACAGTACGCCAGGCAACATCCGAGGAGCAAGAGAATCGACGTTTCAGGCAGGACCTTTCATCAGGACTGGGGAGGGAGAAGGGGCTAAGAGAAAATGGGTGATGGGGTGATGCTGGGGGGAAGATCAGTGATCGGTGAGTGATGGTAGGAGATGATAGTGATAGATCGGTGGAGAGTGTGGAGGAGATGATGGGAAGGAAGATGGGCATTAGGTCTCCTCGAGAGGGCAGATATGAGTTCGGAGGTTGGATCTGGGATCTGGATTGGTCAGGGGAGATTTGTAAACCAGTGAATTCAATGTTTATTCCGTGTGTTTGTTGGCTTCCGAGGCAGAAGATGAGGTGTTAGTGGTAACATCCTGCTAAATCTCTTCCCAACCATCTCCAGCTTAATAATCTTCTTCATTTCACAGAACTGCACACAGTACTTCAGAAGAGGTTGTATCAATATCCTGCACAATCTCAGCATGACTTCCTAACTTCTAACCTCAAAGGTATGAGCAATGAAGTAGCCTTAAACACCCTACGCCACCAAGTTCAAAGAATTATACCTGCGCCCCTGGGTCCCTCTTTTCTAAATAACTACTAAAGCCCACCATCAATTGTATAAGCCCTCGCCTTGTTTGTTTAATCAAAATGCAATGCCTCACATGCATCCATGTTAAACTCCATCTGCCACACCTCAGCCCAGTGAATGATATTACTGCCCCCTCACACTCCCCCTTCGGATTAAAACGACAATCCCCTCTCCAGAAGGCCTACAAACACCAGCCTTGAGTTTCCCAAAGACCCAGAGCTTGGTTTGCCTTGCGCAGGCAGAGGGAGGAGTCGGTACGCCAAAGCTGGAAAGGAAACAGTTGCCTTTTACCAATGAGTGATTTTAGGAGGAGGGAAGCCACATGATAGAAATTTGAAATAGTGACCGGCGTTTTGGGCCCAGAATTGTGCTCCTTTCTCCTCTCTGGTGTTCAGTGTTGATATCTACTCGAGATCCTTCATAGTGCAGAGTGTGTCTGCAGGATTTCTTTCCCTAATATAGCAGACTACTGGTAATAGCCATTTAAACCGGAAATCATACCCAAGCAATTGAAGATGTTCACTGGTTATCGCAATGGCATAGCGAATGTACTCAACATCCTTTAGTTGAGGCTAATAACTTGTACTGTTTTTTTCAATGAGAAATGTCCCCTGTATCATTTGGTAATGTTAACCAGAATTTAATAAATCCATACACTTCAAATATGACCGGAAATCTGGGCATGATTTAGGCCTGATGAACAAACACACACGAGCATCATGTTGCAGCTTTATGGGCTAATGCTGGATGATGGTAGTGTCACTGTCACTGTGCGGAAAATTTTAGTTCCAAATCCCACAGAGCTGTTCCATAATATGTCTGAACAAGTTGATTAAACTTTTTTGGAATCGTGCCTTGATGGAGAAGGAAGAGGTACGACGACTGAATTTGAGACTATAGACCCAGGGTGACTGAAAGCGCAGCCAACTGTCTTTATTGGAGTCACATTTACACTTTCTAGAGGTTTATAAAATTATGAACGGCATGGATAGGGTGAGTGGTCAAGGTTCCTTCCCCCCAGGGTAGGAGAGTCTATAACTAGAAGGCATAGGTTTAAGGTGGGAAGAGAAATATTTGAGAGACAATGAAGAACAAGTTTTTTTTTTCCCTGCAGAGGGTGTGCTTCTATGGAATAAACTGCCAGAGAAACTGGTGAAGGCTGGAACAATTACAGCATTTAAAAGGCAACTGGATGGATTTATGATTAATGGGACATGGGCCAAGTGCTGGCAAATGGGAGCGGATTAATTTAGAATAATCGGATGGCATGAACCAGTTGAAGGGTCGGTTTCCCTGATGTACATTTCTATGAATCATTGATTTAATTAATGAAGATCTCTTTGTAATCTTCAACTGTTCACCATTATACAAACATTGTCCACTTTACACCAACACTTGATGTCATCCGCACATTTGCGAAATATACCTTCTATAACTCTCATCTAAATCATTTATATAAATGACAAACAAATTTGGACCCAACAATTTTGCCTCTGGATCATCGCTGCCCACAGGCTTCCAGTTCATAAAACGACCATCCATCACCACCCTGTCTCCTGCCATTAAACAGATATACACAGAAACACGCACGCAATCACACACATAAACAGAGACACTGACGCAACCATGTCTTTAAGAGAAAGGTTAGGTTAAAACAACGATGGAGAGTTATAGCGAGAAGGTGGGAAAGATGTGTTGAGAAACACACCCGACAGAATCAAATAGCAAAGTAGACTTGATGGGCCAAATGGCCTATTTCCAATTTCATATTCTCTGTGCCTTAAGGTGTCAGGATTATTTTCCAAGGGTGCAGTAGAAACTAAGTTTGATAAATACTTGACTGAACAGTCAATGAGACTGTGAGATACGTTTGAGGGGCTGAATGGTATATGTTTGTTCCTATTTGCTGTGCCCTTGTTTCTGAAAAGAGTAGGTGACTTGCTGTGAGGTTAACATGCTTTAATATAAAAGGGGTCTCCCATTTCCATTTGAGATAACGTTGCTTCTTTCTCCTTTGGATTATGCGATCTGTGGCGTTCTCATCCCCCGGGAACAGTGAAGTCTAGCTCATTGAGGATATTCAAGGTTGACCTTGACTGACCCGTTGATGGACAGGAGGGTCAATGTCTATTGGGAACTGACAGGAAAGGGGTATTCAGTTACAATCAGACCAGCCACGATGTTTCTAAACTGAGCAGCAAGTTGGAAGGGACGAATGGCCAACTGCTGCTCCTACATCATCCGTTGTTCTGTCAATTGACCCCCGAGGCTGTTACAGAGGGAGAGAAAGATCCCATTCAGCTAGTCAGTATCGTGATAATACAGCAAGATCAGGCCATAATGCACCTCTATGGGGCTAGACAGGAATAGAATGAAGTATCCAAATCATTTCAGTAAATTACACAGCACAGGAGGACGCCCATATAACCATCCCAGGCTGTTACACAGGAGCAGAGGCGCCTTGGGCAGCATCAGGAAACACAGAGAAGAGATCATTCCTCATTTTGTGTTTGGCAAGCTGCAACTAGTGGAATTCTTCAGGGATCTGTGTGAGGTCATCAACAAATTACAATCCACACCAATGAGTTGGATGAAGAGGATGGAGCTCAGTTTGCTCATACATCAGGATAGTCAATCAATCAGATGCCAAAATGGAGACAGAGCGTCTCCAATCAGATACAGACAGGGGAGGGCAGAGCGTCTGCAATGGGATACAGACAGCAGGAGGGAAGAGCATCGGCAATGGGATACAGACAGGGGGAGGGCAGAGCGTCTACAGTGGAATATAGACAGGGGGAGGGCAGACCGTCTACAATATGATACAGACAGGGGGAGGGCAGAGCGTCTGCAATGGGATACAGACAGGGCAGGGCAGAGCATATGCAATGGGACACTAACAGGGGAGGGGCAGAGCTTCTGCAATGGGAAACAGACGGGGGAAGGCATAGCGTCAACAGTGGAATACAGACAGGGGAAGGGAGGACCGTCTACAATATGATACAGACAGGGGAGGGCAGAGCGTATGCAATGGTATACTAACAGGGGAGGGGCAGCGCTTCTGCAATGGGGTACATACAGGGGGAGGGAAGAGCATCTGCAATGAGATACAGACAGAGGAGGCCAGAGCGACTGCAATGGGATACAGACGGGGGAAGGGCAGAGCGTCTTCAATAGGATACAGTCGGGGAAGGTATAGCGTCTACAATGGAATACAGACAGGGGGAGGACAGAGCGTCTGCAATGGGATAGAGACAGAGGGAGGGCAGAGCATCTGCACCAGAATACATACAGGGGGAGGGCGGATCATCTGCAATGGGATGCAGACGGGGGGAAGGCAGCACGTCTGCAATGGGATATAGACAGCGGAGGGCAGAGCGTCTGCAATGGGATACAGACAGGTGACGGCAGAGTATCTGCAATGGGACAGAGACAGGGGGAGGGCAGAGTATCTGCAATGAGATACAGATAGGGGGAGGGAAGATCGTCTGCAATGGGATGCAGACGTGGGGGGCAGAGTGTCTGCAATGGGATACAGGCGGGGGAGGGGCTGAGTATCAAGCAATGGCATACAGACAGAGGACAGTTTTGAGCAAACCTTCAGCAGAAAAAAAGTACAAAATTTCTGTGATGGGAATTTTCTGTTTTGGGGAAAAGACAAAACAGCAGAAAATTATTTAAATGCAAGGAGAATGCAGAACTGAGTGATACAGAGGGACCTGTGTGTCTTAGTACATGAACCACATCAAATTACTCTGAAGATGCAGCTGGTGATTTGGAAGGTAAATGGAATTATTCTGTTTCGTGCAAGGGGTGTTGTGTTTGATCTTAGCGATATTTTTTGCATCAGTACAGGGCATTGCTGAGATCACACCTGATGTATTATGTGTCGTTATAATTGCCTTAACTGATAAAAACAAAATTGCTTTCGAAACGTTTCAAAGATGTTTCTCTTTACTCATTCTTGGGATGAAGGCATTACGTTATGAAGAAGGAACAGTTCGACCTGAGAATCAGAGATGATTTATTGACCGTATAACATCTTGAGAAGAGTGTAGTTGGTAAATACCGGATGGATATTTTTTCTTATTTGGGAGAATAAAATTGGGGAAATAATGTAAGAATAAGTCAGGTTCAAAGGAAAAGTCATTGGACCGTAAAATTGAACTATGATTTCTCTTCATATCTGTTGCCAGACAGGCTGAGCTTTTCCGCAATTTCTGTATTTGTTTAAGAATAAAACATATTCATCTTAACACAGATATTGTGAAGTCATCAAACGCTTATGTTTACATTATGCAGGCACATATTAACACATCTTCAAAACAACTAGGGCCATTTATTGTTAATAAATTGATTCAGTGTATGACAACAGCAATAATGCACTGACCTGGAGTCGAGAATGTGATGGAGTCATATAGTTCGGACAATATTCAAGGAGAGCTCACATGGTTCCGTTTGGGACCTGATAACTTTACTGATTTAACTTACAGATAGAAAAAATGTAGCCTATCTGTGAAGGAACAGCCTATTGCTCCTTTTCTCTTTCCCTGCCGCTCAACACAGCACTGTGTGAGAGTGAAAAAAAGCCGAGTCGTCTTTTCCACTCATGGAAGATTCCTGATGATGATTCATTGGAATCTCCCCACTGCCTGAAGCAAAGCAATTCAGCCAAATCCAACTGTTTCAGGAAGAAATCCCATTGTCAGAAGGTTATGTGAGACAAATAACTTCCGAACTAATTATTCTGACTCGATATGTGAGGGGATCAGACAAGAGACTCTATGGCTGCAAATGGGAATCCAAGATGATGTATAGCCTCGTACGTGCCAGTGTCCGGAATGTCTCAGAGCGGCTGTAGTACGTTCTCACCGGGGTGGGGGAGCAGCCAGAAGTCATTGTGCACATTGGTACAAATGACACAGGTAGAAGTAGTGATGAGGTCATGCAGAATGATGATAGAGAGTGAGGAAAAAGGGTAAAAGACAGTGGTAATATCCGGTTTATTTCCAATGTTCCGTGCTAGTGAGAGTGAAAACAGACGGACATGGCAGAGGAATGCGTGGCTAAATAAATGGTACAGGAGGTAGGGATTCAGAGTTTTAGATCACTCGGATCTTTTCTGGGGCAGAGGTGATGTGTTCAGGAAGGACGGGATGTACCTGAATTGGAAGGGGACTAATATCCTTCGTGGCGGGTTTGCTAGTGCTACAAGGGAGGGTTTCAACTAGATTGGCTGGCGTGAGGAACGGCGTGGGATCCTCAACAGCAGGGTTGCAAGTGCGAGGCTGGAAGGAGATACCGTAATCACAAACAGTAAAGTGCAGAGATAGGTTCGGCAGGAACACGACAGGGAGCAAGGAATGCCTGTTGGATTAAATTGCATCTCTCTAAATGTAAGATGGCTGACAGGTAAGGCCGATGAACTCAATACGTGAAGAGGGACGTGGGACTGCGATATTATAGCCATTACAGAAACATGGCTAAGGTAGGTACAGTACTGGCAGCTTAATGTACCAAGGTACAGGTGCTTTATGCGAGACAGAGATGGTGGAAGGAGGTGTGGGGGCGTTAATTTTTGATTAAGGCGAGTACCACAGCAGTAATCAGATAAAATAACTGAAGGATCATCCTGTGAGGATTTGTGGGGGAAGCTAAGAAATCAAAAGGGAATGATGATATTATTTGGGTTTTACTATATGCTCCCAAATAGTAAACGGGGAATTAGAATAATTAAAGTATGTAGAGAGATTGGGGAGACTTGCAGGGCCAATAGGATTGCCATAGTCATAGACTTTAATTTTGCTAACATTGACTGAGAATTACATAGAATTAAGGACTGAGATGGTGTGTATCTATTAAGTGGGTTCAGAAACGTTTCCTCAAGCAGTATGGAGAGGGTGCAATTCGGGAACGGGTAAAACATGACCTACTCTAAGAAATATGGCCGGACAGGTGACTGAGGTGAAAGTGGGGGAGCACGCTGGGACAGGGACCATAGTTCTGTTAGTTTTAAAATATACTTATGGATATGGACAAAACTTGCCCGCATGTTCACGTTCTAAATTGGGGCAAGGCGAATTTTGATGGAATTAGATAGGAGCTTGTAGGAGTTGTTTTGAGGAGTTTGTTTGCAGACGAAGGAACCTCCGGCTAGTGGGAAGCCTTTAAAAGTGAAATAGCTGGAGTTCAAGATCTATATGTTCCTGTGAGGGTAAAAGGCAAGGTTGACAGGAAGAGGGAACCCTGGATGTCAAGAGATATTGAGGCTTTGACAGTCAAAAAGGAGGTGTGGCTGAGGTCCATGCAGCTGGGATCAAGGGAAATCCTGGCGGTGTACAGGGAATACCAGAGTTTACCGAAGAAGGAAATCAGAAGGGCGAAAAGGGCGCACACGATAGCATTGTCTGAGAAGATTAGGGTGAATCCAAAGAGGCTCTTTAAGTATATTAAAGTTAAAAGAATAACTACATGAGAATATGACCCCTCAAGGTCCAAAGTGGACATGCATGTCTAGAACCATAGGAAATGTGTGAGATTCTCAACAAATATTTCTCCTCTCTCTTTACCGTGGAGAAATACAAGAAGACTTGGGAGGTTAACAAAGGTCGTGGTGATATCTTGGGGTTAGTCAATATCACAGGAGAGGACGTGTTGGATGCATTAGAATGTATGAAGGTGTGTAAATCTCCTGGCCCTAAACAGATGCATCCAAGAACACTGCAAGAGGCTACAGAAGAAACTACGGGGACCTGGGTGATATTTTGCATCATCGTTAGCTGCAGGTTAGGTTCCAGAATAGTGAAGTGTAGCAAACGTTGTGCCATTATTCAGGAAGGGAAGCAAAGAAAAATCTGTGAACTATAGACCGGAAAGCCTAAATATCTGTGGTAGGTAGGTGACTTGAGAAGATTCTGAGGGATAAGATATGCACACGTTTGGAAAGACAGGGTTTGATTAGAAATAGTTTATTTTTTTCAATTTCCTACAGTATGGGAACAGGCCATTTCGCCCAACAAGGCAACACCGACCCTCTGAATAGCAATCCACCCAGTCCCATGCCCCTATCCTATATTTACACCTGACTAATGCACATGAGGCTGTGGCCAATTCACCTGACCTGTACATCTTTGGATTGTGTAAGGAAAATGAAGCTCCCAGAGGAAGCCCACGCAAACACAGGGAGAATGTGCAAACTCCACAAGAGAGTCACCCGAGGCTGAAATCAAACCTCAGTGCGAACCACTGAGCCACCATGCCACCCTTGCTTTTTTTCAACGCAGTTCAATGACGCAGAGACAAAATCTATTCTGTCCTTCACCAATGATGCACGTTCTATGGATAATTTATTCTCCGCAGAAAATGTCATTTTATTATTATTTATTATTGTTTGTTGTTATTTATTTTAATAATTATTATTAATAGTTGTTTTTAGACTGGAACGATTGCATGACTTTGTGAGTGGGCGATCATGCCTCACAAATTTGCTTGAGTTTTTTGATGAAGTGACCAGGAACGTTGATGAGGGCAGCGCGGTAGACCCCATAGTCTGTATGGTTTTCAGCAAGGCCTTTGACAAGATTACTCTTAATAGGCTGGTCTGGAAGGTTAGAATCGCATGGAATCCAGAGGGAGCTGACAAATTGGATGCACAACTGGCTTGATAGTAGTAAATAGAGGGTTATAGTGGAAGGATGCTCTCGGACTGGCAGCCTGTGACACATGAAATGCCTCAGGGATCAGTGCTGGGCCCATTGTTGTCTATTATCTAGTTCAATGATATTCTTCAGAATGTACAAGGCATGATTAGTAAATTTAAAGATGACACTAAAATTGGTGGTATCGTGGACAGTGAGGAAGGTTATCAGAAATTGCAGCAGGATCTTGATCAACTGGAGAAGTGGGCTGAGGAATATTTTTTGCAAACTTAGATCAATGTAGGAGTTTCATGGTGAATGGTAAGGCCTTAAGCAGTGTCGTTGAGCAGAGGGACCATGAAGTTCAGGTCCACCGTTCTCTGAAAATGGAGTCACAGATAGACATGGGCAGTGAAGAAGGCTTTGGTTCACTGGCAGTCAACTGTCAGGACATGGAGGAGAGAAGTTGGTAAGTTATGTTGCAGTTATACAGGATGTCGGTGAGACTGCACTTGTAGTGTTGTGTTCAGTTTTGTTCACATTGCGATCAGAAGGATGTTTTTAAATTGAAATGTGTGCAGACGGAAGTTGCAAAGATGTTGCCACGACTCAACAGTATGAATTATAGGAAGAGGTTGGACAAGCGAGAACTTATTTTCTTTAGAGAGTAGGAGACTGAGAGGGATCTTATAGAAGTGTACAAGATTATGAGAGGCATGGATAGGGTGAATGGACTGAGCCATCTTTCCCGGAGTTGGGGAATTGAGGGCTAGAGAGCATCAATTTAAGGTGAGATGGGAAGTAATAAAAGGGAAACTGATGGAAACTGTTTTACACAGAGTGTTGTACACAAAGGGAATGAGCTGCCAGCGGAAGTGGTTGAAGCATTTATATTAACAATATTTAAACGGCATTTGGACAAGTACATGGACAGGAAAGGACGGGGTGTGCTGAAAGAATCAGTGCTGAGCTCAGTGCTTTTCATCATGTATATAAACAACTTGTATGTGATTATCGGAGGCATAGTTAGTAAGTTGACAGGTAACATCAAAAACATAGTGGGGCAGTGGGCAGTGATGATTATTTCAGAGTACAACGGCACCCTTGACAAACAAAGTGCCATGGACTGGCAGATAGAATTTAATGCAGACATTTGTGAGGTTTTGCATTTTTTTAAGTTAAAGCAGGGGAGTGCCCTCGGGAATGTTGCTGAACAAAGAGACCTACGGATGCAGGTTCATAGTTCGTTGAAAGTGCAGTAGCAGGTAGACAGAGTATTAATGTTCAGTCAGAACATTGAGTACAGGAGATGGGGTAGCATATTAGGCTTCTACAGGACGTTGGAGAGGCCACGTTAAGAATACTGCGTACAATTCAGTTGACACTGCCAAAGGATGGATGTCGCTAAGCTTGAGAGGGTGCAGAAAAGATTTGCAAGGATTTTCTGGAACCTGAGAAATTGAGCTGCAGGAGAGGATGAACAGGTTGGGGCTTCCCCCCCCCCGGACTGTTGGAAGAGAGGTGTATAAAATCCTGAGGGCTATTTATAGTCTCAATGGCCAACATCTTTTTTCCCAGTGTAGGGAGTTCGAGAACTATACGGCATAGGTCGAAGATGACAGGGGAAAGATTTAGACGGGACCTGAGGGGAAACTATTTCATGCAGAGGCTGGTGGGTGTACGGAAAGTGCTGTCAGAGGAAGTGGTGAAAGCGGGCAAAATTACATGTTTAAAATATATCTGGATAGATACATAAATAGGAATGGTTCAGAGGGATATGGTCCAAATGCTGGCCAGTGGGACTAGGTCAGGTTAGGATGCCTGATCGGTATGGAGAATTTGGACAACAGGATGTGTTTCCATGCTCTGGATCAGTGGTGCTGGAAGAGCACGGCAATTCAGGCAGCATCCGAGGACAGGCAAAATCGACGTTTCGGGCAAAAGCCCTTCATCAGGAATAAAGGCAGAGAGCCTGAAGCGTGGAGAGATAAGCTAGAGGAGGGTGGGGGTGGGGAGAGAGTGGCATAGAGTACAATAGGTCAGTGGGGAAGGAGATGAAGGTGATAGGTCAGGGAGGAGAGGGTGGAGTGGATAGGTGGAAAAGGAGCTGGGCAGGTCGGACAAGTCCGGACAGGTGAGGGGATCGAGTTGCTGGAGGTTAGAAGCTAGGATGAGGTGGGGGAAGGGGAAATGAGGAAACTGTTGAAATCCACATTGATGCCCTGGGGTTGAAGTGTTCCGAGGTGGAAGATGAGGCGTTCTTCCTCCAGGCGTCTGGTGGTGAGGGAGCGGCGGTGAAGGAGACCCAGGGCCTCCATGTCCTCGGCAGAGTGGGAGGGGGTTGAAATGTTGAGCCACTGGGCGATTTGGTTGATTGGTGCGGGTGTCTCGGAGATGTTCCCTAAAGCGCTCTGCTAGGAGGCGCCCAGTCTCCCCAATGTAGAGGAGACCGCATCGGGAGCAACGGATACAATATATGATATTAGTGGATGTGCAGGTAAAACTTTGATGGATGTGGAAAGCTCCTTTGGGGCCTTGGATAGAGGTGAGGGAGGAGGTGTGGGCGCAGGTTTTACAGTTCCTGCGGTGGCAGGGGAAAGTCCTGGACAACATTCAATTTTGTGCTGCTAAAGTCTGGATAACATTTATGTTACAGCACTGTACATTTCCACAGTAAAACGAGGAGCACATTCAGCGCTTCATCTGGTTTCACAAGAATATGGGGAAGCCATTCAGCCCATCAAAACTACTGGGCAAAAAGAGGGATAGTCCATTCAGTTCCTCCTGCCTATAAAACAGGAAGAGAAGGAATCTGCTCACTTCCACACCCACTTACACAGGATCAGAACGAGACCACTTCACTCCCGGTTTCATTAAAAAGGAACAGGAAGAGGTTATTCAGCTTCTCAAGCCACTAACACAGGAACAGGAAAGGGTCAGAGATGTTCTGACGTTGCAAACAAATGGAGCAGAGGCTGCACAGGTAGACTGCTCCAAATTGATCCACATGACTTTATTACTCAAAGTACATAAGTGTTACTTTAACATGGTTTTCTGGCATTCGAAATGAAGCCAACATTTTTAAAGTATTCACCAAATAATTGTCTTCAATCTCCAAGAAGGCAGACCCATGGTCTCCATGGACGTCAGAAGCTGGTGGGGAATGACTAATTCTTTCAAAATGAAGTTTTGTAGCTGCTGACAGGATGGTGCACAAAGTGACATTCAATGCATTGTCAAACACTAACTGTGCATTCAAGTGTCCCGAGTTCATTCAGAGCCTGTAGCTCTCTGTCAATCGTCATGGGGCTCTGCAGATGCATGTAAACTATCGGGAATCAATCATCCAATGAAAAGTATGGAATTTTCACACTATTTTGCTGTTTGGGACATAATGAATGTCCGTCCATAATCATCAAGTTTCAGCTTCTTATTTTCTCAGAGCCCTACACATTAAACACATAGTCACTTCACTCACTCCGCGGGGTACCATCATGCCAGGGTTTAGTTTGGTAAAACTCCTTTGTACTGTTTCGGTGACAAAGAGATCATTATCTACAAAGCAGACCAAACAAATACTCTCTCAACAAAACACGACCAATGGGAAAGATGTTCTAACTCTGGTGCTTCAATCATTTTGCATGAAGAGCCACACATCACTTACTTCCTGTCCCATAAGAATTCTGTTTGCGAATTATGACCAAGGACATCCAGGTCCTTTTCAACAATAGCACTTCTCAATCGCTCACCATTTAATAAATACAAGTGTGCATGATGATATTTGCTGTTCACATCTGAATTATTTTTATACCTTGTGAACAGCTATTGCTCAAACAATGATCCTTCTGCCACCCATCAAGCCTGCAGTCCAGAGAAAAACAGTATTCTTCTCGTATCTCCATTACCAATGTTTAATCCATATGGTATATATTCCTCCCTGACATCCCCATGGACTCTCAAATTCCCCACTCTCCTTTATTCAATCAGGTCAAGCGTCTTCTAAATACTCAAATAGTCCACTCCCATTGGTTCTCAATTGTCGATGGCACAATGCATAATCTCCACAAAAAGGTTTATCAACGATCATTTCCCTTTCCTCAATCTAGGCCGATTCTTCCAAATCATATCATTATTTTCCAAGTGTCGAGTTGTTATGTTCCTTATAAAAGGTTCCAATGTTTTTTTTTTTCTCACAGCTAACACCAAGCGATTTAGTTTAATGTTTTCCCTCTCCGTCCTGTTTTAAATATTTATGTTTCCAATAGCTGCTTTCCAGTCTGCAGGATCTTTTCCAGAATCTTAGAAGCTTTGAAGGATAATCAATAAGCTTTTCACTAGCTCTGTTTTCATCTCCTCGATACTCTGGGATGTAACTTATCAGATGCAGCAACTTATGAAACTTCAGTTCAATTAGATTTCCAAAAGGATAACCTGCATTAATTCTAATTTCCTGCATTTCCCCATTTTCACCAGTCCCCCTTCTCTCTAGTATATCTGGAAGTTGGTTTCTGTACCTTCTCCTGTGGAGATGGAACCAATGCATTCCTCTCAGCAGGCGGTGGCTTCTGTCATCTCGTTATACATCGGAGGACTACACTTCAGAGATGGTGGAAACATTATCCACTCCTGCCTGGAAATTTCCAGAATTAAAACAGGTAAATGCATAGTCAGAGTCAGCACAGTCCAGTCCCTGGTGTGAGGCTACAGGTTATACTTAAGGAAGGACACAGTTCAGTGAGCACCCCATTTTTGAAACAGGCTGGTTTCACACTTTACACCTGAATGGGTCCAGCTTAGACAAATGTTCCTGGAAAGCCCAGGAAGGAAAGTGCAGTGCTTTGCTCCTCCTTGTTTCCAGAGCTTCCCTTCTGTATAGTCTTCGCTCCATTTGTTTACCATGGACCCAGACACGCTGTAAATGCAGTGTCCAGAGTGCGGTCACCAGACCCTCGGGTCTCCCTGAATGAACTCAGCAGTTGACAAAACAAACCTGAGAGCACCATCCACAGAAACTTCACTGACTTTATAAGGACAGCAGCAAGTCAATGCCCCACATACATGGTGCACCCATTCAGTGTTGAAAATTCCCCCCTCTCCTTAGTTTCTCTTTCTGGCTGAGAAAGCCGTTGCATCTCTGTAAAGCCCCACAGTAACAGTTCCTCTCTCCAAAGAAGCAGCAGACTCTGGAACATTTCCTTCTTCTGTATCTCAGCAACTGTAAGGACAGCACCAGTATTGCCAATGGAATAGATTATCACACTCAGAGAAGAGAGACAGAGGGAACATGACTCACTTTAATCAGGGACATACCGAAATGGACGTGATATTCGGGAATATGAGAAAGTCAGGAATGTTAGAATAACTTGTCATTCTATTTTCTTTCCATTCCATCATCAGCAATCCTTTTGTTTTCTTTACCTCTCTCTCTCTCCCTCTCGACACTGGAGAATTTTATTTCAGTCTCCATTATTCACAGTTCCTTGGTTTATTTCACCTTTAATGTTGTTGTTTCATGGTATGTCAGTATCACTGGCAAGGGCAGCATGTGTTGTCTATCCTAATTGCCCTTGACTCTGAGGCCATTTGTCAAGACGACATGGAGCCAACCATTTTATGGTGGAACAGAAGTCGCCTTTAGTCCAGACCCGGCAATAATATTAACTTTCTTTACCAAGGGCTATCAGTGAAATATTCATCGAATCCTGATTGTTTTTTTTCCATCAGTGAAATTTTATTCCAATTTTTGTCATTCGACTTTATGTTCAGTCATCGGCTGTGGTAGAATTTTCAGTCGTTATTTTAAACGTTATCTGAATTGTACCTTTTTCCTTGATAAGAAAGTTTCTCTTGCCTTTTGCCTGTGACTGTTTCAGTCTGTAAGAGTTACACTGTCTTCCACTGAGTTGGCTGGACGGCTGGTTTGCGATGAAGATGGAGGCCAAAAGCCCCGGATCAATTCACCACACTGAGAGAGGTTACCTTGATGGGGACACTGTCTCACCCTCAATCCATCAGCCGAGGTGTGGTGGCCCTCAGCTTAAACGACCATAAGTGGTCTCTCTCTAATGACAGAGCAGCTTTATGGTCCTTTGGAACTCTGTTCTATCGCTGGTAGCATTTTAAAATGTTTTCTAGATTACCATTTCGTTTTGCCGGATGTTCTGAAGCAGTGTCATTTTGTACCACTATCAACATTTCCCCATGCTGCACATTCCAGCCCATTCCTTGATAATCCTTGACTCTGTTGCTACTTATGAACCTTCAGTCTGTGCCTCAAAAATATTCAATATCTCTGCCTCCAATGGTCTGCGGGGAAGAGAGTTCCAAAAAACGTATAGCACTGAGAAAAAAAAGCCTCACTTGGGGTGTGAGGTTATTTTTTGTCTACTTCCCTGAGATTGGATATAATTACATTGGAAGCAGTTCATAGATGTTTCACTTCATGAATTCCAGGGATGAAGGCCTTATATTATGGTTACTCAGAAAGAGAGGTGATCTTACTGAAACATACAAGACCTTCAGCAGCGTGTAACAGGTAGATGCCCACTGGGTATTTGCATAGTCCAAACGTCTTGATATTGTTATAGAATCTCAACCGTGTGGAGGCAGGACATTCTGCCCATCAAATCCACACTGACCCAGCGAACAGCATCACAGCCAGACCTGCCCCCCATCCTATCCATGTAACCCTGCATTTCGCATGACTAACTCACCTAGCATACACTTCCCTCGGCACTATGGGCAAATTAGCATGGCCAATCCACTCTAGGCTGCACATTTTTGGACTGTGGAAGGAAACTGGAACACTGGGAGGAAACCCACACAGACATGGGGAGAATGTTCAAACTCCACATACAGGACCCCCGAGGTTGGAATTGAACCCAGCTCCTTGGTAATGTGAGGCAGCAATGTGAAACACAGATCCACCATGCTCCTCCGTTAGTTATATTAGTTACTTGTGTCTGACTAAAGAAATCTTTTTGACTTGTTCTTATCACTGAACCTGACCCAGTCTAAGACTTTTATCATCGGCCATATCACCAACCTGGTCACATTTAAACTCTCCAAACTCAGTCAGAACCGGCGTGAGGAGAAATTCACAAAGTGGAAATTTATTCACGTAGGAATTCTCCTTCCCAGAAGTATGGGATGGCTGAAGCTTTATATTATATCGAGGCTGGCTTCATCTGATTGTCCATAGAAAGTTGAATCAGGGATAATGGTGCTTGGAAAGAAAAGTGCAGCTGGGACGACAATGAGATGAGCCACGACCTTATTAACTGGTGGAGTAGTGTCAAAGGGCCGAATGTCCCATTCGTGTCCCTCAGCCGTATGTTCTGATGTTCCATTCAGTCCTTCGGACTTGCTACACACGGGCAGATCGAGGCCACCCCGATGGTTAGTTGTAGTTTGGAAAATGTAATTGGAAAATCCAGGCTGAGCCAGGAATTGACCCGCACCCCAATCCCTCTTTTCAGGCTTCCCGTCTCTGTAACTTCTGCTCCAGATGTGAGTCATGTTACACATCCAGATTCGCTGTGAATAGAGTCCTGTACCGGCATCCAGCGTTAGCTCAAAGAAATCCTCTGCTCTCCCTTAATGCAACATTGTGTAACACCATTTTCAGGAAAATAACCAGTTACGTTCCAGAAGAATAACGTAAGAATGTAAGAAATAGAAACAGGAGCAGGCTATTCAGCCCCTCAATCCTGCACTGTTATTTAATAAGAACATGGCTGATCTACTTCAGGGATCAACCTCATTTTCCTGCTAACCCCTTGTAACTCAACTCGCTGATATGTCAAAACCCAATCCAACCAGTCTGTAAATACATTCAGTGACCCAGTCTCCACAACTTCTAGGTTAGGGAATTCCAGGCATTCACTACCTTCTGAAAGAAGACGTTTCTTTGCATCTCAGTTTGAAATCGATATCCCTTATTCTGTATCTACAACCCTGAGTTGGACTCTCTGCCCTGGAATTGATCCACATTCTCGAAAGCTACCTTATCATACCCCCTCTGCATCTTGTCCACATTCATTTCAACTACAATGAATAAATGTCTCACCATTTTAGATGTACACAATAATTCAATCCTTTCATTCCAGGAACCCGCCTAATGAACCAACCTAGTTACTTGCTGCATCCGCATGCTGACGTTATGTTTCAGACACAAAAACAAACCTATCCCTTTGCACTGTTCCTTTTGTGGGTGTCCTCTCCATTAAGTAACAGCCTGCCTTTTGGTACTCAGCGTCATCCTCAAACTCGGATATATATTGCACTCACCTCCAGCTTTCAGTATAGATTGTTACTAAATCTTGCAATTGCACTGATATTTGTGATACTCCAGCAGATATATTTCACCAGGAAGATCCAAAAACCCCGACAGTCCGATTTCTATGTGTTAACCAAGCGTCATCCCATGCTAATATATTAGCCGTCAAATTATGATCTTCTGTCTTGTGTAACAAGTTTTATTTCGTGAAACCTAATAAAAAATCTCGAGAAAGCCTTGTGTCTACCAGATCCCGTTTATCATGTCCGCTTGTTACATTCTGAGGGATCTCTAGAAAAAATCTTTGCATGATTTAACAGGCAAAATATAGATAGCCTTTCACAAAACCATGTTGACTTTGCGTGAAGCTTTTCTAAATTCCCCTGCAATTCCTTCCTTAATAATAGACTCTAGTACATTCCCAACAATAATGTTGAGGCTAAATGGTTACTGCTTTCAGTCTCGCCGTTTGTAGGGCCACATTGTCGGGTCTCCAGTTTCACTGGAACATTCCTGCAATCCAAAGAGTTATGAACTATTTCACACAGTAACACCAGTCACTCTGTAACCACTGCTTTTAAAACTAACTGTGAATTATTGTTGACCTGCGTACTCCTACTCTTATCTGTTTATTAAAAAGCCTAGTTCCTTTTTTTAGGGCAGTTCCTATTGCTATTTTGATTATATCATATAAATACTTACAGTGCCTTCTAATGTGAGGAATGTTATAAAATTCTGGTGAACATTATCTGTCTGTTCCCTCTAGGCATACACTCCAAACATCCTCAATATATTTTCCTGACTTCTTTTCTACCAAAGGGCATACATTCATCTTGAACTTTCTTTATATACACAGAAAAGTTTGCACTGCTTGCTTTTATATTTCTTGCCAGTTTACTTACATCATATTTTTTCTTCCACTTTCCCTTGCTTTCTCGATTCATACAGTCATATCGCACACAAACAGACCCTTTGGTCCAACGTATCCATGCTGAGCAGGTTTTCCAAACTAAACTTGTCTCATCTGCTTGCATTTGGCCCATATGCTTCTGAACGTTTCCCATTTATATGTTTGTCCAAATGTCTTTGAAATGTTGTAGCTGGACTTGCATCTTCCTCTGGCAGCTCATTCCATAAGCAAATTACCCTCTGTGTGAAAACGTTGTCCATTTGTCCCTTTTGAATTTCCTCATTTTTACCTTAAAGCTACGACATCTATGTTTGGACTCTCCTATCCTCTGAAAAAGACCTTGGCTATTCACCATATCCATGCCTCCCATGATATCAAAACTTCTAGAATGTCACCCCTCAACACTCGATCTGATTCGAGCTTCAAGAGCAAGCATTTAAAGATAAGCACTGCAAATTTGTAACAACATTAAAAATGACAGGTAAACAACACTCAGCCCAAACTTCATAATGTGATTTGTGTTTCTCCATGTTACAATACTAAGGAGCTTGCAACTCTTACTAGTGCTAATAAGACGTCAAGCAAACACATTCCTTTGTCTAAAGTGGGTGATGATCTCTACAGGGAAAACGTATCTTTGGCAAGTTCTATGTAAAAAAAAAAAGAATTCTTATACCATACGGTCAGCATGCATCTTCAGCAGAGTGAGATGAAGGCTGGGTGTACTTTTTGGATTTGGGATCACAGTGTGAATTCAGTGCAAAGGGAGAATGGTGGTTTCAATACGGTTTACTCCAAGAATGAAACTTTCCGGAGTGAGGTGTGAGTGGGAGGTCTAAAGCAACATGAATGAAGAGGCCGAGCCACACTCAGACGAGAGGCAAGGTGGCAGCACAAAACGTAGATTGATGATAGTGCAGGGAAGGTAGACTGGATCAAAGAGCTTCAGGTGAAGTGGGGAGGGACCAAAATGTGAGAGAATGTGCTCTGTAATTTGAGATGGAGAACCTGGAATCAGAAAGGGGAGAGGAGCAGGGAAGAGGGTGGAACAGCAATGGCAGGGGTTTCTGGGAATAATTCAGGAAGCACAGCTGAAAGTCATGCCCAGCATCTGCTTATGATCCGTGAAATAAGCATCCTAAATCTGGCCCTACACAAGTATCCTTGTCAACCATGGTTGTTACATCTTCTAATCGAGTCCTTCTGTTTGAACAGAAACAACAATTTCTGAGCGTTATTGGATACCTGCTTGAATGTCTGCCCAGGTATACCCACTGACCTTCCTCTGGGTCTACTTCCACATGTCGCTTCAGATCATATGTTAGACAGAAAGCCTCAATTTAGATCTCTGGTTCTTTTCAATCATGCAGGGGGACTTCTGCATGCAGCTGTACACATGATAAGCGGAGGCTGACTCCATTCTCCCAGTTTCTCTGTCTCTGTTATTTCTGTTTGATGACGCCACATTCCAGTGCACTGCTTGTGACTAGACCTCCTTTTCCTTCAAATCAGAAATCCGCTAATTCTGGTGGACAGGGCCTTCAGCTGTGACTATACCATCTCCCACGCTTCTGCCCTCCCTCCGTCCCATTCCCAGAACAATGATAAATCTGGTGTAATATTAGAAATGATGGTAAAAGTTTCTTTCAATGCATAAGAAACAAACGACAGGCAAGAATAGACATTGGGCCACTTCAAACTGATGCTGGAAGCCTAGTGATGGGAGATAAGGAAATAGCAGGAGAACTTAATAAGTACTTTGCGTCAGTCTTCACAGTGGAAGACATGAGTAATATCCCAACAATGAAAGGGAGTCAGGGGTTTGAGTTGAGTATGGTTGCCATTACAAAAGAGAAAGTGCTAGAAAAGCTAAAAGGTCTTAAAATTGATAAATCTTCTGGCCCTGATGGGCTACATCCTAGAGTTCTGAGGAAGGTGACTGAGGAAATAGCGCAGGCGTTGGTTGACATCTTTCAAAAGTCACTGGAGTCTGGGAAAGTCCCGGAAGATTGGAAGATCGCTGTTGTAACCCCCTTGTTCAACAAAGGATCAAGGCAAAAGATGGAAAATTATAGGCCAATCAGCCTAACCTCGGTTTTGGTAAAATTCTAGAATCCATCATTAAGGATGAGGTTTCTAAATTCTTGGAAGAGCAGGTTCGGATTAGAACAAGTCAACATGGATTTAGTAAGGGGGGTCGTGCCTGACAAGCCTGGTGGAGTTCTTTGAAGAGGTGACAAGTAGGTTAGACCAGGGAAATCCAGTGGATGTTATCTACCTAGACTTCCAAAAGGCCTTTGATTAGGTGCCACAAGGGAGGCTACTGAGTAAGGTGAGGGCCCATGGTGTGCGAGGCGAGCTACTGGTATGGATTGAGGATTGGCTGTCTGATAGAAGGCAAAGAGTTGGGATAAAAGGTTCTTTCTCGGAATGGCAGCTGGTGACAAGCGGTGTCCCGCAAGGTTCAGTGTTGGGGCCGCAGCTGTTCACATTATATATTAATGATCTGGATGAAGGGTCTGGGGGCATTCTAGCGAAGTTTTCCGAAGATACAAAGTTAGGTGGACAGGCAGGTAGTACTGAGGAAGTGGGGATGCTGCAGAAGGATCTAGAAAGTTTGGAAGAGTGATGCAGGAAATGGCTGATGGAATTTTACGTGAGCAAATGCGAGGTCTTGCACTTTGGAAAAAAGAATACAAGCATGGACTACTTTCTAAACGGTGAGAAAATACTTAAAGCCAAAGTACAGAGGGTTCTGGGAGTGCTAGTTGAGGATTCTCTAAAGGTAAACATACAGGTTGAGTCCGTGATTAAGAAAGCGAATGCAATGTTGTCAATTATCTCAAGTGGGTTGGAATATAAAAGCACTGTTGTCCTACTGAGACTTTATAAAGCTCTGGTTAGGCACCATTTGGAGTACTGTGTCCAGTTTTGGTTCCCACACCTCAGGAAGGACATACTGGCACTGGAGTATGTCCAGCGGAGATTCACACGGATGATACCTGGAATGGTAGGTCTAACATATGAGGAACGGCTGAGGATACTGGGATTGTATTCATTGGAGTTAGAAGATTAAGGGGAGTTCTAATAGAAACTTACAAGAAAATACATGGCTTGGAAAGGGTGGACGCTAGGAAATTGTTTCCGTAGGCAAGGAGACTGGGACGGGTGGACACAGCCTTAGAATTAGAGGGGGTAAATTCAGAACAGAAATGCGGAGACATTTCTTCAGCAAGAGAGTAGTGGGCCTGTGAAATTCATTGCCGCAGAGTGCAGTGGAGTCTGGGACACTAAATGTTTTCAAGGCAGAAATTGATAAATTCTTGATGTCAAAAGGAATTAAGGGTTACGAGGAGAATGCGGGTAAGTGGAGTTGAAATGCCCATCAGCCATGATTGAATGGCGGAGTGGACTTGATGGGCCGAATGGCCTTACTTCCGCTCCTATGTCTTATGGTCTTATGGTAACTGCTTTCCACGCCAAAAAAAGGAACTGTTTATTCTGACTCACTTTTTCTTTCTGCTCTCTACCATTCTCAACCCATGCCAGAATATTAGATCTCATTGTTGCCCACTGTTCTGGGCCAGGACAGACCACCTCAAGTCATTTCAAGGAAGTAGTGAAGACTCAAACTTTGCTTGTTGCCTTAAGCAGGTGTCGGGCGGATATTCCAGGAATGACGCAGCTGGTCAAGCCACTTAGTTTTAAATAAAACAAAATTTATTTTTAAGGTTACGGAATGAAACACAAACAGAAGAGAATAGCATGCAGAATAACAAACTATCCGAAAACCCAACAGATTATCCTAGCTTAAATATGTCAGCAAATTAAATTAATAAGGAGTGGGTACATGGGAAGACCAAGAACTGACTTTCAATCCAGCCTACAAAAATGTAGGGCCTTACTGTGTAACATGATTAGGGATGACAATACCAAGAGGGAGCCAATTAGAAGCCATATCCATGCTACTAATTCCACAGTAAGTAGAACTAAAGTGACTATTCCCAGCTTTTGTCATTTTAAAGTTTTATAAGTAAATAGTTAAAAATATTAAAAGTTGGCTACTTAACTAATATTCCAGGTGAAGATTGCTCGTATTCAGTAGCACTCCACTTCTCAGCTGAGAATCTGAAAATGATTGAAAACCATTGGTGGTATCATGGCACAGTGGTTCGCACTGCTGCCTCACAGTGCCAGAGACCCCGGCTCAATTCCCACCTCAGGCAACTCTCTGTGTGGAGTTTGCACATTCTCCCCGTGTCTGTATGGGTTTCCTCCGGGTGTTCCGGTTTCCTCTCACTGTCCAAAAATGCACCGGTTAGCTGAATTGGCCATGCTAAATTGCACGTAGTGTTTGGTGAAGGGGTAATTGTAGGCGAATGGATCTGGGTGGGTTGCTCTTTGAAGGGTCGTTGTGGACTTGTTGGGCCAAATGGCTTGTTTCCACACTGTAAGTAATCTGTATCTAAATAATCTAAGGTGTTGTTCGAAGTACTTGAAACAATCCCCATAAATACCCCGTGGAAAAATCAAACCCAGGTTCTTCCAGGAGAGATATCAGAGAGAGGGGGGATCAGCATGGGCTTCTTCTTTGGCCTGATAGCTTCACAACTGGCTGCCTGCTTTCAGTAAACAGCCTGTCTGTGAAAAACCAGTCCAAACAAATCAAACCAGAGGGTCTGCGCTGGGAGAACTGGCCATTTCCCTTTCATAAAAACAGAAGGACTAGGAGCAGGAGTAGGCCATCTGGTCCTTCTAATCTGCTCAGCCATTCTGTAACATCAAGGCTGATCTACTCGTGGACTCATATCCACTTACCCGCGCTCTCACCATATCCGTAATTTACTTCATTGTTCAAAACATATCTATCTCAGCTTGAAACACATTTACTGAAGTAGCGTTAACTACTTCACTGGGCAGGGAATTCCTTGGAATTACAAGCCTCTGGGTGAAAAGGTTCTTTCAGAAATCAATCATAAATCTGCTCCCTCTAATATTGAGGTTATTCCATCTTGTCCTAGCTTCACCTGCCAGTGGAACCATCCTCTCTACTTTTTTCTTACCTCTTCCCTTCATAATATTTTATATGTTTCTATAAGATCCTCCCCTCATTCTTCTAAATTTCAACGAATATATTGCTGATCTACTCTGTCTGTCCTCATAAGACAACTCCCTCAACTCCAGATTCACCAGAGTGAATCTCCTCTGCACCACCTCCACTGCCAGTACATCGCTTTGCAAGTAAGGAGGCCAAAACTGCTCACAATAATCCAGGTATGACCTCATCAGCACCCTGTACAGCTGCAACATAACCTCCCTGCTTTTAAATTCAACCCGTTTCGCAATGAAGAACAAAATATCATTTACCTTCCTAATTACTTAATGTACTTGCAGATCAACCTTCTGTGATTCATGCACACGGACACCCAGGTCCCTCTGCACAGCAGCATGCTGCAGCTTTTTACATATCAAGTAATAATCCTTTCTTCTGGTACTCCAAACAAAAATAGATACTTCATTTTTATTAACATTATATTCCATCTGCCAGACCTTTCCCCATTCATGCAATGTAACTATTTTCCTCTGCAAAGTTTCACAGTATTCTGCACACTTTGCTCTGCCACTCATCTTCGTGCCATCTGCAAACTTTGACAAACTACGCATGCTCCCAACTCCAAATCATCTATATAAATTGTGATTAATTGCAACCCAACACTGATCCCTGAGGCACACCACTCAGCACTGATTGCCAGCCAGGATAGCACTCATTTATACCCTCACTTTGCTTCGCGTTAGTCACCCAATCTTTTATCCGTGTAAATACTTCAGCTGTAATGCCATCCAGCTTTATCTTATGCAGCAGCCTACTATGTGACACACTGTCAAAGCCTTTTTGAAACCTAGATACACCGCATCCACTGCGGACTCGTTGACTACCTTGCTCGTAATGTCTTTGTAGACTTCCAAAAGACTTATTAAGCATGATCTGCACTTCATGCATCCTTGCTGCATCTGTACAATGGGCCGTTTTCTATCAAAATGCCTTGCTATTTCTTCCTTGATAATACAGTCAAGGCATTTTCCCCACTACTCAGATTAAGTTAACTGGAGTAAAATTCCCCAACTTTTATCCACCTGCCTTTTTTAAACAATGGCATCGCATTTGCTGTTTTTCAATCTGCTGGGAATGCCCCAGAGTTCAGCAAATTTTTGAAAATTACCACAAGTGCACTTGTTATTTCTCCCGCTATCGTTTTAGTACCCTGGCATACATTCCATCAGGGCCACGGGATTCGTCTACCCTTAGCTCCATTAACTTGCCCAACGCTACCTCCTCTGTAATAATAATTGTTCACAAGTCCTCACCTACCCTCATCTCTTTGGTAAAAACAAGGACTGCAGATGCTGGAAACCAGATTCTAGAATAGAGTGGTGCTGGTAAAGCACAACAATTCAGAGCATTCCTGATGAAAGGCTTTTGCTCGAAACGTCGATGTTTCTGCTCCTCAGATGTTGCCTGAACTGCTGTGCTTTACCAACACCAATCTAATCTAGAATCTTCATCGCTTCATCGATCACAGGCATGTTATTAGTGTCGTTCACTATGAAGACTGATACAAAATACCTTTTCAATGCCTCAGCCATTTCATCATATCCTTCTTATTCTCTCACGGACCAACATTTAAGTTAGCCACTCATTTTCATTTTATATATTTAGGGAATCATCTGCTATCTGTCTTCATATACTGTGCTAGTTTTTTTTTCTCTCGTGTGCTATCCTACTTTTCTTTATAGCTCTTTTCGTGGCTTTCTGTTGGCCTTTAATCTTTTCCCAAACTTCTAGGTTCCTGCTGATCTTGGCCACTTTGCAGTCCATCTCTTTCAATTTGATAACCTTGCGTATTTGCCCACCCACGACAGATTTCCCCTTTTCTTAGAGGCTTTCCTTTTCACTGAATATGCTTTTGCTTAGGACTTTGAAAAACTACTTTGAAAATCCTCCACTGCTCGTCAACTCTCACCATAAAGTATTTGTTTCCAGTCGACTTTTGCCAAGTCCTCCCTCCATTCTGTTGTCGTCTCCTTCGTTTAAGCACAGGACCCTGGTATTGAATTTTATCTTCACTCTTCATCTGTGTTTTAAATTCAACCATACTGTGATCATGCCTTCCAAGTTGATTCCTAAGAATGAGGTCATTAATTATTCCTGTCTCATTACACAGGACCGGATCTAGCATAGCTTACTCCTCATTGTACGTGTTTTAATTTTAGACTTCAAAGTATTCCCAAGTAGTCAAACCCAGACTCTTCGGATTCGCTGCTTTTAAGACTGCTATGAAAGAAAAACAAGGACAGCATAACCATGTTAAAGGAGGAGTATCGTCACAACACTACACTTGGGACGTCATCAAAAATGTTTCTGAAAATTCAAATTCACTGCATATATTGCTTCGCCATAATTTATTTCGCAGTCGGATTCTTAAATATGATTCGCCATTAATAATTTGATATTGACTTGATCCACGTTCATTACTTTCAAATTAACATAATTCTCAAAGTTCGCTGGCAAAGCATTCTTTCTCATAGATTCTTGTATTGTCCTGACTGCTTCTTTGGTGCTGTCTCCCTGTCTCCTTTAGAAACACTGGGGTTATATTTGCTGCTCTCAAATCTGTCAATTCAATCATCTGGAATTTGGAAGACGGCAAGCAAAGTATCCATTATTCCCATGGCCACCTCCTTTAGGAATCAGAGATATAGATTAACATTCCATGGGGATTTATCAGATTTCAGTACACATAATATCTCCAAAATTGCTTATTTAGTGATTTGATTGCATTTCCTTTCTTTCTCAGTAGACCTAGAATTGTTTGGAAGCATTTTTTAAAAACCCTATCAGGAAGGCAGAACTAAGGAGATGCTTCATAGTCTGCCATTTTCCTGTTCTCCACTCGTTAGTTTTGGACTGTAAGGAAGCTACAATTATCTTCTCCAACATTTCACCTTGGTATATTGTACATTGAGAAGATTTTACATTTCATGCTTGTTAATGTACTATTCCAAAACCCATTACTTCCTGTCTTAAGCTGTTCAATGATTAACGTTCCACAGCCATACAATCACAGAAGGATAGACTCTGTACCATCAAAAATACAGCACGATCTATATTATTCCAAATTCCCTACATCGGTCCCGTAGCCATGAATGGTATGACACTTCAAGAGCTCGTCCAAATAATTTTTAATGGTTGTGATTAGATTAGATTAATATAATTACAGTCTGGAAATAGACCCTTTGGCCCAACGAGTCCACACCACCCCGCCGAAGCGCAACCCACCATACCCCTACATTTACCCCTTACCTAACACTACGGGGTGACGTGTGATAACTGCCCCATTAGGAGTGCATTCCAAATCCCATGACACTCTGGGTGAAAAACAATCCTTGAATCATCTCTAAACCTCAAATCCTTCCCTTTAAAAGTGTGCTCCCCTGTTCTTGGCCGCTGCTGTCTATCGATCCTGTCAATGTCCCTTGTAATCTTATACTTCTGAATCACGTCCTCATCAGCCTTCTCTCATCCAAACTAAACAACCCGATCTTATCCAGCCTCTCTCCATAGCTGATATGCTCCATCCCTGGAAACATCCAGGTGAATCTCTGCACCCCCTCCAGAATAATCACATATTTCCTGTAATGTGGCTCCCAGAACTCCACACAGTATTCCATATTGGCCTCACCAAAGTGCTACATAGATCTTGTAATCTATGCCTCGATGAGTAAATGTTATGCCTACTGCTTACATTGACTTCTTACGTAACCTTTTATCCTCCCGCGTCACATTCGAGAATGTGTGGAAAAGCTCCCTATGAGCTTCCTTGTGTTACAATTAATTGCGTATTCCCCATTTAGTTCCTTCTTCCAAAGTGCATCACCTCAGTTATCAGACTTACATTCCATCTGCCATTGATCCACCCATCTGACCATTGCATCTGTATCTTACTGTAACATAAGACTTTCCTCCTCACTGCCAACCACCCGGTCAATCTTTGTATCAAACACAGACTTACTTATCACACTCCCACTCCCCCTCTACATTCACACCTGCACCATTTATGAATACCACAAGTAATAAGGGACACAGCACTTATCACTGTGGTATACCAGGGGACACCGGACTCCAGTCACACAAACAGCCTTCTACCACCGCCTATTTTGTGCAAAATTTTCTTTAACACTGATCTGAAACACACTGGTGTATAGTTCCCTGCTCTATCTCTACAACCCTTCCTATAAAAGGTGTTCTCCTGTCCTCGGAAACCTCACCTGTGACCAGATTCTGTTTAAACATTTGCATCAGCGCCTTTCATCCCTTGTCTCCAACAGCAGCCTGGGCATTGGTCCAATTTTATATTCGCCAATTCATCAATCCCTGCTCACATCTTACATCAATCGTAAAAGAGCTTCCCAGTCCATCTTCTTGTATTCTGTACCTGCCTCCTCCTTTTCCCAAGTAAAACAGACGTGAAGTTGTCATATAACAATCAATCAGCGTCTCCAGTTTCACACACAAATTTCCGCCTTGATCCTAGACCAAGTCTCCTCAGCAGACAATCGTGCCATCTGAGGAATTGATCTGGAGAAAGTCCATTCAGTATATATGATCAGTATAGTTTACTTAGATCGCGACATCAAAATTGTACAGGTACAGTCTCCCCAACTCTTTGTGTTACTCGTGCAGAATGTTTTTACTTCTAATAGGAGCAAATTACTGCAGAAGCATAATCTGTACTGAAACAATCACAGGCTCGAGATCGCAGTTAGTCAGACAGCATCGTAAAGAGAAAGCAATCTAACACTTTGAGTCGAGTTGATTCTTCATTGTCTGTATTCGGATTCCCTTTAAATGAACGCGTTTAAAGGGACACAGCACTGAAACCTGGGACTCACCAGCGTACACCGGTCTTCGGTCACACAAACAACCTTCTACCACCACCTATGTTCTCCAATAATTTCTCTAATGCTTACCTTCCCCTGTTTGCATATGTTCCTCTCAATATACTTTGCTTTAATGTTTTCTGCTAACTTACTGTGTGTGCTGATTAAGCCTCCTCCTGAATATCTGACTGTACCACATTCACTGATTCGCCATTGTTTACAAATACAAGAGACATCTTCAAGAAAAAAATTGTAAATTATAACTTCCCTTTCATAAATGCAGAACAATTCACTTGAAATTTGCTATTACTTTCTCAGTGTCCAATAAGATCTTCGTTACAATAGGTTGCAACAGATTCCCTACTGTGGATAACAACTAACTGGCCTGTAGTCCTCCACTCTCCCACTTCTTCCCTTCGTAATTCATTTGAATACATTTATAACCTTCCGAACTGAATACAGAGAAATACAATGGCCCCTAATGCAATCAATATGTGTATTGCTGTTTTCTCTGAAATTTCAGTTTGAATTATATCTGGTCTTTCAGACTTATCAATACTCATCCCAGTTCTGTTTCCAAATATTACCTCGTAACTGTATGTGAATTATTTTAGTCTTTAGTTAGAAAGGTCCCGTGGTGACTTGGTATTTCTGGGAGATTTTCTGGATCTTCCTCTTTGAAGGCAGATGCAATGTAACTGTTTCGTCTCCTTGTCATTTTTCTGTTCTCTACAATAAATTCTCGTATCCATACATTCGCTTTGCCATATTTGATCTTGATTTCATTTTCCTTTCAAGTATTAACAGACGCTTTTTGCCAGCATTTAAAATTAACAAAGAAAATCACAGCGCAGGAACAGGCCATTCAGCCCTCCAAGCCTGTGTCGATCCAGATCGTCTATCTAAATCTGTCGCCTATTTTCTAAGGATCTGTATACCTCTGCTTCCTCATATTAAATGACGCTATAGTCACCGCCTCTACTTCCTCAGCTGGCAATGCATTCCAGCCACCCACCACCCTCTGCACAAAGAACTTTTCGAGCATATCTCCAATAAACGTTTCTCCTTTCATCTTGAATTCTTGACCCCTAGTAACTGAGTCCCCCCCCTCTGGAATAAGCTTCTTGCTATCCACCCTGTTTACATCTCTCAAGATTTTGTAGACAACAATCAAGTCTTCCCTCAACCTCCGTCTATCGAATGAAATTAATCCTAATTTACCAAACCTCTCTTTATATGTCGTTCTCTCCATACTAGGCAACATTCTGGTGAAAATCCTCTGCCCTCTTTCCAAATCATCCAGATGCTTTCAGTAATGTGGCAACCAGACCTGTCCACAGTGTTCCGAATGTGACCGAACCAAAGTACTATGCAGCTGTAATATGGCCTGCCTGCTCTTGTACGCAATAGATTCCAACAGATTCCCTCCTGTGGGTGACGAGTTAACTGGTCTGTGGTTCTCCACTTCTTAAGTATATTGTTATGGTTCTGTTCGCCGAGCTGGAAGTTTTTGTTGCAAACGTTTCGTCCCCTGGCTAGGCGACATCATCAGTGCTTGGGATCCTCCTGCGAAGCGCTTCTTTGATGTTTCCTCCGGTGTTTATAGGGGTCTGTCCCTGCCGCTTCCGGTTGTCAGTTTCAGCTGTCCGCTGTAGTGGTTGGTATATTGTGTCCAGGTCGAAGTGTTTGTTGATGGAGTTTGTGCATGAATGCCATGCCTCTAGGAATTCCCTGGCTGTTCTCTGTCTGGCATGCCCTATGATAGTAGTGTTGTCCCAGTCGAATTCATGTTGCTTGTTGTCTGCGTGTGTGGCTTCGCAGGAGTCTCCCAAGCACTGATGATGTCGCCTAGCCAGGGGACGAAACGTTTGCAACAAAAACTTCCAGCTCGGCGAACAGAACCACAACAACGAACATCCGAGCTACAAATCTTCGCACAAACTTTGAACTCTTAAGTTTATATAATGCAGGAAGGAAAGTATGCTGTATGCCTTCTTGATCATTCAATCGACCGGCCACTTTTAGCGAAATATTGACCTGAACATCCGGTCTCTCTGTACATCAATATTCCCCAGGGCTTTTACCAGTTACTGTATATTTCCTTCTCGAATTGGATCTTCCAAAGTGCATCACCTCACAACTGCCCTTTCTCCACCCAACTCTCCAATCTATCTACATTCATCTGTGTTCTCTGACAGTCCCCTCAACTTTCTGCTACTCTACCAATCATAGTGTAATCTGCAAACTTGCTCATAAGACCACCTATACCTTCCTTCAGATCATGTAAGTATATCACAAAAAACAGTGGTCCCAGGACGGATCCCTATGAAACACCACACAGAACAGTTGTCCATTTTAAGAAACTCCCTTCCATTACTATTCTCTGTCTCCTGTTGCCCAGCCAGTTCTCTAATCCATCTAGCTAGTACACCATGGACCCCTGCGACTTCACCTTCTCCATCAGTCCATCTCATCAAACGCCTGACTGAAGTCCATGTATATGACATCTACAGCCCTTTCTCCACTATCAACTTTGTCATTCCTCAAAGAATTCTATTATGTTTGCTAAGATGTGACCTTCTCTGCACAAATCATGGAAGGTCTTGTGTGGAGTCCGACTTGTTTTACTCTGGAGTAATACTGGTTTTATTTCCAAAGCAGGACTTTATAAATTGCCACAATGATTGTCTTCTAACAAATTGAATGTTGTTTTGAACAATATACAATCTATCCACAAATATAAATCTGCAAACGCAAATTCGCCCCTCAGATGTATAGGTGTGTCTGTGCGAGAGATGCGGAGTGTGTGTGTGTTTTGGGGTGGGGGGGGTGGCGTGCGAGTGAGAGAGAGAGGATGTGTATGTTTGTTTCCATGTGTGTGAGCGAAAGAGGGTGTGTGTGTGTGTATGCTTAAGGATGAGAGTGAGACCCTGTGCTCACGTAAAGACACAGACAGATTTGGCAGATCCCTTTCCCCACACACACCCAGTCCGTAGTTTCAGAGCTTCCATGCTCTGCAGCCTCTGCTCCATTTATTGTTCATGTTACAGACACTGATGCTGTAACTACAGTGCCCATGCTGCATCCAGAGTTGGGTCACCAAATCCTCTGGGCTCCCTGAATATCTGAGGTCGCTCACAGCACAACCTCCAGCAAACCATCCCCATCCCCACCACTAACTTTTCAGTAACAGGAGACAATCAGATTTCCCTCCACTAAAAGGGAGACAGCTACACCTTTATAATTATACTTCAGAGTCCTCCTCATGTTTCTGACCACGCGATCAGCTGTGAGGGACAAACACAGGCGTTCAGTGGACAGGCACAGACCAAGTTTTTAAAGACATGTGTCAAAGATGCTGAAACTCCCTGTCCAACATGGAGCACCACTTGGGACACACCGGGAACTGAACAACAGCCCGAAACACAATCCCCTGTCCATGGAGCACCACATGGGATACACCAGCAACAGTCCAGCACACACACCGCTGTCCAACATGGAGCACAACGTGGAACACATCGGGAAGTGAACAACTGCCCTACACACACAAACACACACACGCACACATACACACACCTCTTCATGAAGCACCTTAAGGGACACACCAGGAAGTGAATAACAGCCCGTCACACACTCTCCTGTCCATGGAGTAACACATGGGACACAGCGGGAAGTGAACAATAGCCTGACACACACCATCACATTATTTCTGAACTTCATGATACCAGCATTCGATACAATACACAACCAAAAACCAAGGCCGGAGAAAGATAGAGATGGACAGAGATATTCACATTAAAGATAGAAACGGACAATTTATGTAGAAACAGAGCATGTTGTTGAAATATGAGGAACAAACAAGGGAGTGGGTCTAACTGGAGCAGTGAGACCTTGGCGGCTCAAATCACAAGAATGAGAATATTGAATAATGGCATTGCTAGATCAGTTGACCAAATTTGTTCCACTAAATTCTGAATTTGCCTCACAGAACAAACGCAGAAACTATACACTGTGACAAGTAGACAACCCAGCGTGGAGAGCTGTGCAGCTTATGCCAGTGTATTGCTCAGTAAACCGGACTATCTGCCCAGCATGGGGAGCTATGCAGACTATCCCAGTGTTTTCTCAGTTCGCTGGACCATCTGGCCAGCATGGGGAGCTGTGCAGACTGTGCCAGTGCATTGATTAATAAACTGAACTATCTGCTCAACATGGGGGGCTGTGCAATCTATCGCAGTGCATTGCTCAGTAAACTGGACTATCTGACCAGCATGGGGAGCTGTGCAGACTATGCTAGTGTATTGCTCGGTAAGGTGGACTATCTGACCAGCATGGGGAGCTGTGCAGACTATGCTGGTGTATTGCTCAGTAAGCTGGACCAGCTGCCCAGCATGGGGAGGATTGCAAAACTTTGCCAGTATATTGCTGCTACATTTGCACTACGTAGCTGACTCATACGGGACAATTTGCCGCCCATACTGAGAGTGACAGTAAATGGGCTCCCACAAATTAATGTCTCTGTATCTTCTTGCATCAGTTCGAGGCAAGGGGTTTTATGTGTGCATGTGTGTGTCGTTCTGGGGCAGTGTAAGATGTGAAAATCATTGTCTAAGAGAGAGCACACATGGAGGAAATCAGTTTAAATGTGAACAACTGTTAGGGTTTGGTATAAGGAACAGAGAGAGATAGTTCATGGGCAGCTGTTAATGACGTGCTTGAGAATATTAAAGTAAAGTCATTGCCGGACCCAATAGCATTATAAGTCAGTACACACAGGAATGATGGATGGATGGGGAGTTCTGTGTGATATCAGATATGAGCTGTGGAGTATTAACTCAGATTTGTTTCTGCAGTATTGCAGCTGAATGTCAGCAACAGACGAATGCCACCTTTAAGACCATATTTCACAGCTCATGGTTCAAATAGCAGATGGGATGAGATAGTGAAGTATATGCTGGATGTATCAGTAGTTACAATTATGAATGGTCAGGGTGTAGTGTCAGGATTTGGTTCATGGCCAAAGGGATCACCATTGTTGTCATTTGTCTATTTCGGCTTCAAATATTGGCCAGTGATGAGATGGCGTCAGAGGAAGGAAATGCAGTTTGTAACCAGAACAGAAGATAGTGACCTCAATGCTTTCAATATTTAGATAGCAAATGCAGTGATACAACGAATCATGGTTCATAGCTGAAACTGAGCCAGTCAACATAGCAACCCATGAGTAACACTGCCAGAAGCAAGGAGGGAGAGAGTGAATTAACAATTTAGTAATGGTTTGTCAGAGGAATATCTGGATTCAGAGTCATAGCAGGGACTATAACAGTGGCAAGGAGAGTAGAGTGAATGAAAGATCAGTATTATTGTCAAACATGATTTATAGAATTAATGATTGAACAGTGAGACTTACCACGTACACCAACAAAAGCCAGGATTGGATAATAAAAATATTGCATAATGTAAAGCACATATTTGATCCGTCACGATAATGACCTTCGGTCAAAATATGTAGAAAGATACCAAACATCCCAGGTTAAACTCCTGTCCATTCTTGGGACATTCCAGTCTAATGTTCTCAGATTCTGATTCATTGTTGAAACAATCCAGACCCTTGTGCTCAGACTCTGATCCCTCCCCTCTGTCTCTCTGGAGCTGCTGATTCCTGTTAACACTGTCGGCGATGCTCCCACAATAATGTGGGATAACACATTGAATGGAGCCCACTTATCATTAAAAGATGGAAACCGTCCACTGGGGTAATTGCAATCCATGGAAACTAACAATAATCGCAGTCACTGAACAAATAGGTCCAGTTAACCCCTTCCTGACATCACCTTACATATCCCAATAAAAGGGTACATTTACTCGGTGTGGGTGGAATGGATGGGCGTTGCTGAGGGATGGACCATAAATCTTTCAATCTTCTTATTGTTTCTTCCATGTATGTGGGAGTAGTGCCAGAACACTTCAGGACTGTGTATATTACATACTGTGTATAAAGGGCGACAGTGAAAAAGTAACAGACCGGCTGCAAAAGGTGACTGGTGGGGTAATTTCCAGAGCCAATAAACCAGTATATATATTTATTGTCCATTGACTTTGTGTAACGTTGCTCCTGGTTTTATGTGCACTGTTGTCAAATTCTTCCATAACCTTGGGACATTATTCAGAGCATCTAGACTGCTGCGCAGGAACAGGAGGAATGAATTCTGTCCACACTCCCCTGTTACAAAGGGAAACGGAAGGCCATTCAGCCTCTCAAGTCTGTTACAGAGGGACAGGAGGAGGCCATTCTGCTTCTTGAGCCTGTTATGCAGTAACTATTAGTTGTAAAATACTTATGGAGAAGACTCGTCCTAATATAATTTTTAAAGTTTTAAATTGAGTCAGGCCAACTTTGAGCGATTTATGTTTGCACTTTGAATAGCTTCTTTGGAGAAGCTATTGGCAGGAAAGTGGGAGGCCTTCACAAATGAGTTACAGAGTATAGCAAAAGCATGTTCCTGTCTATGAGCAGGGTAAGGCTGGTCAGTGGAGGGAATGCTGAATAGTGAGCAGAATGATAGGTACAGACAGTGGGGATCGAGTGAATCCACCGTGGAGTACCAGGGATGTAGGCTAATACCAAAGAGGGAAATCAGGAGGGCAAAATGGGGACATAAGGTATCTTTCAAAAGTAGGGTAAGGGACATTCCAAAGAGATTGTGCAAATATTTTAAGGTCAAAAGAGTAACTAGGGAAAGAACAGGACCCCTTAAAGATCAGCAAAGTGACCTATGGGTGGAACTACAGGACATCCGTGAGATACTGAATTAATATTTTGCATCAGTATTTACTGGGGAGTAGGATATGGAAGGTAGAGAACTTGGGGAAATAATTAGTAATACCATGAAAATTGTCCATATTACAGAAGATGAGGAGCTGGATATTTTAAAATGCATTAAGTGACCTTTTAAGTGAATCTTGGCTAGGTACATGGATTTTAGTACAATGAAGGTTACTCTGACCTTAGAGTAGGATAAACTGCCGGCACAACATGAACAGCTTAAGGGCCTGTACTGTGCTGCACTGATCTATGATCCATGAAGTAATCAGATGTACCCCAGATCCGTTGGGAGGCTCGGGAAGTAATTGTTCAGTCTCCGGCTGAGATATTTGTATCATGGATAGTCACAGCTAAGGTTGTGCAATTGTTTAAGAACAGTTGGTAAGAAAAAGCCAAAAAACTGTAGACAAGTGGGACTGACATCATTGATGGTTAAGTTGTTGGAGGGGATTCTGAGGGACAGCATTTACTTGTGTTTGGAAATGTAAATCCCGACTAGTGATAGTCAACATGACTTTGTGTGTGGGAAATTGTGTCCCACTAATTTAATTTAGCATTTTGAAGAAGTGACGAAAAAGTTTGATGAAGACACAGAAATATAACTGTGGAATAGAATATAGACTTTAGCAAGGCATTCAAAAAGGTTCTGCATGGTAAACTGGACAGCATGGTGAGATCACATGGAATACAGGGAGAGTTGGAGGTTATTGGCTCGAAGGTAATAGACGAAGGAAATGTTTGTGAACTGTGATATTTTTTTGAACTGGAGGCCTGTGACCACCAGTGTACCACAAGTATCTAATGAATTTTGTCATTTTGTATAAATGATTTGGATGTGAATACAATAGGAATGGTTAGTGACTATGCAGATAACACCAATATTGGTGAGGTAGTGGACAGTGAAGGGTCTGGGGTACATCTGATTAGTTCATGGATCATAGATCAGTGCAGTACAGTACAGGCCCTTAAGCTGTTGATGTTGTGCCGGCAGTTTATCCTACTCTAAGGTCAGACTAACCTTCATTGTACTAAAATCCATGTGCCTAGCCAAGATTCAGTTTAAAAGTCAGAGGGGTTTATCCACCTTAATGCATTTTAAAATATCCAGCTCCTCATCTTCTGTAATATGGACAATTTTCATGGTATTACTAATTATTAACTCAGAGTAAAACGGGACGCTGATCAGATAGGCTGAAGGGCCGTGGAGTGGCGGATGGAGTTCATGTTAGACAAATGGAAGGTGTAATATTTTGTTGAGGCACATTGTGTTAGCACTTATAGGTAGGATCTTGGGAAGTGTTTTCAAACACAGACAGCTACACAGAAATTATAGAAGCCCTGCAGTGTGGAACCAGGCCTTTTGGCCCACCGAGTTCACACTGACCCTCCAGATATCATCCAGATCAACAAACCCAAACGTTACCCCGGTAACTCTACATTTCCCATAGACAATCCACTGAACTTGCACATCGCTGGATACTGCAGATCAATTCAGCGAAGTCACTAAACCTAAACTGGACATTTTTGGACTCTGAGAGGAAAACCAGACACCCAGAGAAAGATCACGCACACACAGGCAGAAGGTGCAAACACCGCACAGAGAGTCACCAAAGGGTGGAATCGAACCCAGGTAATTAATACTGTAAGTCAGTATTGCTAGCCATTGTGCCACTCAATGACCAGCTGCAAGCGAGTCTGCATCCTCCACATTCTCTGAATCCATCACATCTGTTCAAATGATGTAAAATTCCAGTGTGGTCATTCCGACAAGCCTTCCTTTACCTCCACCACAGACTTAACATTCTGAATGACAGGGCCTTAAGTTGTGACTGACACATTGCCTGCTGTTCTGCCCTCACCCCTTCCCCTTCTTCCCAGATCAAATTGTCCATTAATACTGCAGCATGGTGCTTTCTTATCGAATTCACCTCATTAACTACCCACCCTATCCCATGGTATCCCTCTCATTCAATGCCATCCCGATTCTCCCACCCGTCTTGGCTGGAGGTACCCACCATCGACCCTTATGCCCCTGGATATTCCATGAGCCCTGGCACTGGTGCCATCTATAAAAGGACAATGGGCACACGATTGAGCTTTCCTCAGTTTGGAGCTGCCCTGTACAATTTACCCAGAGCATGGCAGATTAAGGCCGATTGCACCACGGGTTGTCAACAGGGTCACGGATGTCCTGGTGGATGAGTTAGTACGTCTCTTCCCAGAGTGGGCCACACTACCAGACCCACCGAGCATGGTCTGTGCTCACCACCGAGTTCAGTGCAGTATCTGCGGTCTGAAGAATGTTCAGTAACACACGACAAGCATCAATAACCTTCCCCATTTTTTCAGCATAAGGGTCACTGTATTCTGTCTGCTCCCTCACACTCACTGTATATCTGTTACAGGACCGACCCCGAACAAGGCTCATGCTCCATCACTCTCAATCCTGCAAGCATGCACCTACCCACCTCTCTCTCTCTCTCCCCACCCCCCCCCCCCCCCCCCCCCCCCCCGCTGCTTACCTTTGTAATACCCCCACGGATTGTAGAATGCTCTGGAAAATGCTGATTATGGCATGTGCCAGATAATATTCCAAATAATTCCCAGTTTTAGGAAAATGGCAGTGCCTCTTTGTGTAAAACATGAGTGGAAGAAACAGAGTGTTTTTTTAATCACTTGCAATTAAAATCCATAATAGGCCATTCAGCCCTTCAAATGTGCTGTATCATTTAATAAGATCGGGGACGATCTGACTGTCTCCTGAGCTTCACGTTGCAGGAACTTTCGATCATTCACCCCCCTGGTTTCCTGTCACTGACCAAATGACACTCAGGCACTTTTTACCACGAGTTTCTTCAAGCATGTGTTCGGGAGGTATTTCCCATGGGGATGGACCCTCCAAAAAATATGCTCCATCAGCTTTTTACTTTCATGCGATGCTTAGCATTCTTCACACAGACCAATCAAAAATATACTCTTAATTTACGGTTATCGATATCTAATCACAATTAGTAATTCTGGTAATTTCGCTTGTGTCTCATTATTATATTCAACCAAAGAAAGCATCTAATCACCTGTCTCGTTATAAAATACAATTTCCAGCGGCTTTTCTTTTCCTCAGCCATTATCTTGACCGACATCTGAATTGTACCTTTTCCCTTCTTATCAAAGTTTATACTTTACTTTGAATTTGGCTATTTCTGTCTATAGAAATTATGCAGTCTCCCACTCTGTTGGCTTGATGGCTGGCTTGTGATGCAGAGGAAGACCAACAGCGCAGGTTAAATTCCCCAAACTGACGGAGGTTACCATGAAGGGGACGTCCTCCCAACCTTACCCTGTCACCCGAGATGTAATGACCCTGAGGATAAACCACAATTTGTGGTCTCACGAATGAGAAAGTGGTCCTTTGGGACTCTATTCTATCCAGGATAACATGTTATTTTTTTCAAAAATATTGTTATTGAGAGAAAAGATTATTAATGCTACAATGAACCAATAAGTACCCAACTCAAAAGAAATGCAAATTGAACAAAATTACACCATTGTGCATGTACATACAAAACAAAAAGTTAAATAAACGGACAGAAGAAAAAATAAAAATAAAAACAAATGAATAATACAACTCAGCGTGACAAAACTTTGTCTCTCAACCTACACGAGCACTAACTAATACACGTTCATTTGCCCGTAATTCTTCCAGCCTGGACATTAGAATCATTAGTCAAGTTCGTCATAGCTACATAAAAGTCCTTATTGGAGTGGCAGATCAGCCTGTGTCTTGGTAATTCAAAAAAGGGGTACCATGTCTTATAAAAATCCTCTATTTTCTGTTGCACCATACCTTTAAAAAATGTTCAAAGGGCTATGCTCCATGACGAGCTTGCGAAAACTCAACAGACCCGGAGGTTTTCAGGCACCAAACAAACAGAATGTTTTTCTGAACACAGAGAGCGAGGGTATTGAAGTATTTTTTTTTCCTATGCACAACGGAGTAAGGTACACTGGGCAGGCCCATGAAAAGGGAAACCAGATCCATCTCTAATTCGGTCCCCAAGAACCTCTCCATAACACACCGCTCATATAGCGCTGGTGCAAGTTCAACAAGCAATGAGTAAGAGTGTCCATAGTCATTCTGTATTTAAGACATACTCCTATTTTGAATTTTGAGGGAGGATATGGGGCCAGATAGACTCTATGAAGAATCTTTAAATACGTGGCAAGAGTATTCTTATAGATTGAAATCCTTCTTGCATTTTCATAAATATCCTTCCCTGTGTCCAAAGAGATCTGAACGCCCAACTCTCTTTGCAGACATCAGAAAGGCACAAAGTCTCGTCTGAGAGGCCACTCTCCAACAAGGATACTAACAGAGAGTGTGTTCTTAGCACTAAGCACCTCTTCTATATATCGGATCTCTACGGGTCTGTTAAAAGCGTGGTTCTTTTTTAAATAACATCTCTGATCTGATAAAAAAGAAAACAGAAGACATCTCTGCTCGGTCGTCTATAGTGACGACTTATTTGATCAAAGCACATCCTTGTTTCTCCCTCAGATAAATCATCAAAGCAAGATACACCGACGAGTTGCACATAGTTTAAACATGGAATCCAGTATCCCCGGTCGGAAACACGGTATACAACGTTTTGGGATAAGAAATGAGGTTTGACCATATTGCCCTCGATCGGACACATTGCCCTCAATGTTTTAAAATTATTGATACTCGTTGGGAAATGTCAATACTCCATAGCAGTCCTCATTTTGTCTATGAATAGCAGACTAATAAGGGAGCGCTTTGCCTGAGAAGGTTCAATATCTAACCATTTTGACGCCGAGGCCTCACTAACATCGGGTAAAGAAGAGCTTAATTGTTAGCTTTTAATATCTGAGGTATCTACTCCCCGCAAACTGTGGGGTCTTTGTAATTTGCTTAACTTGATAAGGGATCGCTTATGGTGACAAATCAAAGAGCTAAATCATCCATTAAGTCTCCTAAATGTCTGTCCGGGAAACATCAAATAAGGTATTCGCATGGGGGAGAGCAAACAAGGGAGGTAATTCATTTTAATAAGAGCTATCTGATCTAGCCAGGATATTGGAAGTGCCTCCCATCTTCGAAGTTCTTGTTTAAGTTTGTCAAACAAATGGACAAATTCCAACTTAAATATAAGTTCGAAGATAGGATTAATGTATATACCTAAATAGGGAATATCCCCATACCCCCGGGATCATTGAAAAAGAAATCAGGTTTCTCCGTCGACTTCAGGTATTTCGCCAACTTCGCCCATACACATGGCCTCAGACTTTGTAAAATTAATGGTATTAGCGTGACTTCTCTCCCACTTCTGGGGCAAATATGTTGGGGTTCCTGCAGATGGCCTTCACCAGTGGCTCAATGACCAACGTAAACAACACTGGCGAAAGGGGTCTACCTTGGACTGCCTCTTGGAACATTAATGTTATAGGATCTCAAAACATTGGTGAGAAACGTGGCCAGAGGATCGCTTTCAAGGACCCTCACCCACTTCATAAAAACTTTGCCTCGACCAAACCATTCTAAGTTATAGAAGACATCCAGCGACTCAACCCAATCAAATGCCTTCTCTGCGTCTAAAGGGATCACTAATAGCTATATAGTTTGTTCTGGTAATGCTTGGACCATATTAAGTAATCTTTTGGGCGGCACGGTGGCACAGTGGTTAGCACTGCTGCTTCACAGCGCCAGAGACCCGGGTTTAATTACCACCTCAGGTGACTGACTGTGTGGAGTTTGCATGTTCTCCCCGTGTGTGCGTGGGTTTCCTCCGGGTGCTCCGGTTTCCTCCCACAGTCCAAAGATGTGCAGGGTCAGGTGAATTGGCCATACTGAATTGCCCGTAGTATTATGTAAGGAGTAAATGTAGGGGTATGGGTGGGTTTCGCTTCAGCGGGTCGCTGTGGATTTGTTGGGCCGAAGGGCCTGTTTCCACACTGTAATGTAATCCAAAAAAAATCTAATCTTCTAATGTTGTTGGAGTATCTGCAGTCCATTATAAGCTGGTGTGGTCCAGTTTGACAATGGAAGGATACCCATTTTCCAGCCGTAATGTAAGGGTCTCAACAGGATTTTGAAGTCAACATTTAAAAGTGAGTTGGGCCTCTAAGAAGCACAATCTTCCAGTGTCTTCGTTTTTTTTCAGAATAAAAGAGACTTGAAACTCTCTTAAGGATGGTGAGAGTCAATCGTGACCGTGTGAGTGACTAACATGGTAAGCATCGGCCCTGACAATAAGTTTATACATTCCACATAAAATTCACTTGCAAATCTGTCAGGACCGGGCGCCTTTTCGCCCTGAAGCTGTTTTATACTCTTCAGCACTGACAATGGTGCATTAAGGCAAGACACTCATTTGGGGGTTACCCCTGGAAGATCCAAGTTCTTGAAGAAAGACTCCTTCTTAATCCTCATAATGCTCAGTCTGATATAATTCGGAGTAAAATCTCCGAAATGCTGCTTTAACCTTTATGGGATTGCAGCTAAGGGTTCCAGTACCTTCCCTAATTGAGGTAATGGCTTTGTGGCTCTCTTTTAATTCGCAAGATAGGCTAACTACTTGCCCGGCTTATCACCATGCTCAAACAACCTTTATTTTGCAAAAGTAAGTTTCTTCTTGGCTGTCTGTGTGAGCATGGAATTCACTGTAGACCGATGTGTTGTGATCCTCTGCAGCCTAGCCACTGAGGGTCTATCACAGTATGCCCTCTCGGCTGCCTTCAACCGTGCCTGGAGCAAGCGTTCCTGCTCCAGCATCTGCCGCATCCTAAGAAATAATTATTCCTTTGGCATAAGCCAGAGCCCTTTTCCATAGAATGGATGGGTTACTGATTGAATCTGAATTAATGGCTAAGAAAGATCTGAATTCAATACAGAAATACTCAATGAACTTACTATCCTGAAGAATAAAGGGATCCATTCGCCAATGTCTCGAACCTGTTATATTGCCCTTAAACTTAACCAATAAGTATACTGTTGCATGGTCAGAAATGGTAATATTCCTAATTGTAGAGAACACCACCGAATCGAAGATTGCTGCAAGGTGAGGAAGAGATCAACCCTAGTGTGGCCTTTCTGCGGATTAAAGAAGAAAGTAAAATCCCTATACATGAGGTGGATCTGCCTCCAAACATCCACCAGCCACAAAATGTGCTCAGATTATTAAGATGGAACTGGGGGCTTTTGGCCATTCTGTCCCCAGTCGGTGTAAATGACAATTGAAATCTCCTCCTACAATAATGTGCTGCGAAGAAAGATAACTTAATTTGGAAAATGCATCTATCAGGATTTTAAGGCTGTGTGCCAGGGGGCAATAAACATTCAATATACCGTTTTCATTCCCATATATCTTTGAGGATTATGATCCTCCCGTTTGTGTCTCATACAATCTCGTAATTTAAGTGGAAGATTCTTCCTCACCAGTATGGCTTCTCCCCTACTCCTAGTATCAAAAGACGATAAATAAACCCGATCAACCCACCCTGCTGTAATGTGAAATGTTCCTTGTCATCAAGATGCATCTCCTGCAGTAGGACAATAACCACCTTCTCCTTTCTAAGGCTATAACGTACCCTTTTCTTATTAACTGGCTCCCCTTAATGCTCCAGATACACCATTTAAGCATGACATTGGCCATAACACACTGGAACAACATTTGAACTCCAGAGAGGAAGAACTCGAATTACAAATCGCTGAGCATCAATGAAAAAAAACTCATAGAGCCTAAAAAGACTAACTAAAGCTACTACAGCTAACAAGCTCTCAAAATGTTCCATAACTAAATACATACAAAGACAACAAAAACAAAAACAGGATACAAAGTGCCAATGGCTCTCAGGAGGGGCATTTACCCCCGCCCACTGGAGGCATTTGCACGTCACAAATCTTTATCTTCTACCCCATTGATAATATTGCATCCAGGGCAATTAATCACAAACATCGGGATTGAACTGCCCTTAGGTAGGTATTCAGTCATCACGATCACCTTCAGAACTCCCTACAGCTTGAGCCGAAACCGACACACAATCTAAGCAAGTGAAAAAGGAGTAGTAATATTAATGAAGTTAAAAGTGTGTACTCCACACATCCCCAACTATAATTTAATAGCAGAAAGATTCAACAAACTTCCTTTAAAACGAGAGAAGCATGATTATCGATATCCATGAAAGCATCCAGCCTGCTTTATAGTGTCCACAAAGTTTTCGCGTCCTCTGGAGAGTCAATGGATCTACATAAAGATTCACCAGTGCGTGGATCTATTGAAAGCATACGGAGCACCGCTGGGTTCATTAAGGAATACTGAATCTCAAGTTCCCTTAGTATTCTCTTGATATCATCAAAAGATTTTCTTTTTAGAATCACTGCCGCTCAAAAGACCTGGAAGAACATAATTCTGGAGCTCTTGTTGGATCTTTTCCCTGTGTTCTGGAAGCTTCCGTAAGTCTTGAATGCCCCTGCAACTACGTAATCACACAAGGACAGGGTGAGGGCGTTAGTCTGAGTCTGACCGACGCGCGGTAACCTGATGAACTGTCTCACTCTTCACCCGCCGCTCTTCAGCTTCGAAGTGAAGGAATCACGGCAGCCAGTTCTCGAAAAAAAAAATCTCTGGCTGAACACCTTATGTCTCCAGCAGACCGATGATATGAACATTCTTCATTCTGCCCTGTTCTCGAGGTCGTCACCTTGTTCAGTTAAGGTACGGATATGTTTTCCAAGGGCGAGGTTCCGCTCCTTAGAGGAATCGATCACAGACTTTGCCCCTGCAGTTTGGCGCTCGACCTCATCCGTTCTGTTTCCAAGGCTTTCAAGTTGCTCGTCATGTTTTTAGAGCACGGCTGAGAGTGGTTCTAGTTTCCTGTGGAACTTTTCTTCAATCATAGCTTCAATCATTTCACGTAACTTGGTGAACTCGGTGACCAAGGTCTGGTGAGTAACTGGGTCCATCGAACTAGCAGAGGGGGTTGCAGCTACAGCCTCAGTCATGCTGAAAGCTTCTGACGTTGCCCGGCGTGTTGGGACTGAATCGATCCTTTCCCGTGTTTTGTCATTTCCACTTGACAAAACGGAATTAGTCAGGATTCTATAGCTTATTTAGTGTTCAATTTTAAGTAAATGACTGTGGTGGGGTAAGTTAGATTACCACTGTGATTCAGAGCCCAGCAAAGCAGACCTTTCATATCGCTGCCATGTTGTTTCCCCATTAAAACTTTATCGATGTTATCATTTTGTTTAATTCCTGGATATTCTGGAGCCACGCCATTCAGTCCCACTGTCTACAGTTTCTCCAACACTGCACATTGCTGCCCACTACTCGATCATCCTTGACTCATCTGTGATTTGTGAACCTTGCCTCAAAAATATTCAATATATCTGCCTCGAATAGTCTGCAGGAAAGAGTGTTCCAAAGACTTACTACACCCTGAGAAAATGAACATAAACCGACTCATCGATATGTGAGATTAGTTTTATTTTGTATCCTTATCTGAGAAAGGATATAGCAATATTGGAAGCAGTTCAGAGTTGCGTCCCTTCACTTATTCCATAGATGAAGGGCTGACAATATGGAGACTTTAACAGGTTACCCTTGGAATGAGAACTGATCTTATTGAAGTATACAATGCCTTGAGGTGAATGGATCAACTAGATACCCACTGGGTGTTTGCATTGTCCAAACTTGAAGTCATTGTCATAGAACCCCAACAGTGTGGAAGCATTCTGCCCATCGAGTCCACACAAATCCACCAAACAGTATCCTACCCAGACCTGTCCCCCTACCCTGTCCATGTAACCCTGCATTTTCCATGACTAACTCACTTAACCAACACATTTCTGATCACTCTGAGTAATTTAGCATGGTCAATCACTCTAAGCTGCACATCTTTGGAATATGAGAGGAAACTGGAGAACTGGGAAGAAACCCAAACAGACGGGAAGAATGTTCAAACTCCACATAGAGGGTCGGACGAGGTTGGAATTGACCTCAGCTCATTGCTGATATGAGGTAGCAGTGCTAACCACAAATCCACCATGCTGCTCCGTTAGCCCTATTGGTTACCTGCGGCTGATGAAAGAAATCTGCCTGACTTGTTCCTGTCACTGAATCTGGCCCGGTCTGAGACCTTTATCATCGGTCATATCACCAACCTGGTTACATTTAAAATGTGTTATGAGCAGTGGAGGAGTGGGACTAGAAAAGGAAACGGTTGACACCCTCCAACTTCAGTCTGAACCGGATTGAGGAGAAATTCTGAAAGTTGGATTTCATTAAAGTGGAAATTCTCTTTCTCAGAAGTTTCGGATGGTTGTATCTTTATATTAAAGCAAGGCTGGCCTCATCTGATTGTTTGTAGACAGGTGAATCAGGGATAATAGTGCATGGAGAGAAAAGTGCAGCTGGGACCACAATGAGATGATCCACGACCTTATTTACTTGTGAAGTGGTGTCAAAGGGCCGAATGGCCCACTTGTGTCCCTCAGCCCTGTGTTCTAATGTTCCATTCAGCCCTTGAGACCTGCTACTAGGGGCAGATCGAGACCACTCCAATGGTTAGGTGCAGTTTCAGAAATGTACTTAGAAGATCCAGGCTGGGTCAGAAAGTGACCACCAACCTCAATCCTCCTTTCCAGGCTTCCCCTCTCTGTAACTTCTGCTCCATATGTGAGTCATGTTCCAGACCCAAATTCACAGTGAATACAGCCACCATACCCCACCAAGGGTTAACTCAAACAAATCTTCTGGTCTCCCTGAACGCAACATTGTACAATACGATTTCCAGGAAAATAACCCGTTACTTTCCAAAAGCATAACATAAGAATGCAAGAAAAAGGAACAGGAATCGGCTATTCGGCCCCTCAAGCCTGAACACTCATTTAATAAGAACATGGCTGATCGGCTCCATGTCCGAACTCCGCTTTCCCACACAATTCGTTGTATATCTCCACAACTCTTTTGGAATAGGGAATTTCAGACATTCACTACCTTCTGAGAGAAGATTGAAATTGGTGTTCCTTATTCGGTATCTATCTCCTTGAGTTCGAGGCTCAGGGGAAACACCTTCTCAGCATTTACTTTGTCAAGCCCCCTCTGTATTTGTACATTTCAGTAATATCACTCTTATGCATTTCAACCGCAATGAATAATCGCCTCACCATTTTCGATGCACTCAATAAATCAACCCTTTCATGCCAGGAACCCGCCTCATGAACCAACCTAGTTACTTGCAACATCAGCATGCTGACGCTACGTTTCATGCACTGGAACACTCCAATCCCTTTGTACTGCTCCTTTTTTTGGGAGTGTTCTCCATTAAATAACAGCCTGAATTTTGGTTCTCAGTGTCAACTACAAACTCGGATGTATATTGCACTCAGCTCCCGCCTCTGGCTATCAGTGTAGATTGTAAATAACTGATGCCATCGGCCTGATATTTGTGGTAATCTAGTAGATACACCTTTATCATGAAAATCCAATAAGCCTGATTCTCCAATTTCTATATGTTAAACCCACCGTCATTCCATGCTAATATATTATCCATCAATCTAAAAGCATCTGTCTTGTGTCAGAACGTTTATTTTGTGATACCTCGTGCAAAATCACTGGAAAGCCTCATGTTGATCAGTTCCCTTTATCAAATCTGCTTGTCACATTCTGAAGAGTTCCTGATGAAGGGCTCTTGCCCGAAACATTGACTTTCCTGCTCCTTGGATGCTGCCTGACCTGTTGTGCTTTTCCAGCATGACTCTAATCTTGACATTCTCAGGATCTCCAGAAAAAAACATGTATGATTTTACAGAACAAAAGTAGTTTCCCTTTCACAAAACCATGCCACTCTGGGTTTAGCTTTTCTAACTGCCCTGCAATTCCTTCCTTACCAACAGGCTCTAGAAGATTCCCAGCAATAATGGTTAGGCAAAATGGTTCCTGCTTTCTGTCTCATTCGTTTCTTGAAGACAGGCGCCACATTGGAGGGTCTCCAGTTTCGCTAGAACACTCCTGTAATCCAGAGTGTTATGGAATATTCCACACAGTACCGCTAGTCACTCTGAGGCCACTTCTTTTTAAAATTAACTATGAATTACTTCTGACCTGCTATCCTTATTCTTATCTGTTAGTTTAAAACCTTGTTACTTTTGTTGCAGACAGTTCAAGAAATTCCCTCCTATTACCATTTTATTTATACCATTTAAATGCTTACAGTACTTTACCCATGAGGAACGATTTAAAATACTGGTGTAAGTTATTTGCCTGTTCCCTGTGGCCAGTTCCCTAGTTACACCTTCGATATGGCCTCAATGTACTTTCCTGACTGCACTTCTGCCTCAGCTCACAAACACATTTTAAGCTTAATTTTATACAGACGGAAAAGCACGTGATGCTTGCTTTTATATTTCTTGCAAATTTATTACGTCATATCTTTTCATACATCTTCCTCGCTTTCTAGATTCATACAGTCATATTGTGCTCAAACAGACCATTTGGTCCAATTTGTCCATGCTGGCCAGGTTTTCTAAACTAAACTAGTCTCATTTGCTTGCACTTGGCCCATATGCCTCGAAAGGTTTCCCATTCATATGTTTGTCCAAATGTCTTCAAAATATTGTAGCTGTACTTGCATCTACGACTGTTCCTCTGGCAGCTCATTCCATACTTACATTGCCCTCTTTGTAAATAAAGTTGCCCCTTTGTCCCTTTCAAGTTTTCCCTCTTTTACTTTAAAGCTATGCATCTATGTTTGAACTCCCCGATGCTGCAGAAAGGACCTTGGCTATTCACCCTATCCATGCCTCCCATGACATTATAAACTTCGAGAATGTCATCCCTCAACCTCCTACACTCCATCTGATACTAATTTCGAGATAATATGTTGAACAATAAGCACTTCAAATTTGAAGTAATTATAAAGATGACAGGTAAAGAAAACAGCCGAAACTTCATACTGCCAGTTTTGCTCTATGTTACAAAACTAAATCAGCATGAAACTCTTACTGGTGCCAATAAGAGGTCAAGCACCTGAATTCCTTAGTGTGAAGGAGGTGATGATCTATAGAGTGAAAACCTATCTCTTGCTAGATAATACCACATGGTCAACATTCACTCTCCTGTTCTCTCTGTGTCCTTGTGTGTTGTGTTTTCTTTATCTTACACTCAGTTAGAGAAAACCCCTTTCCCCCATTTACATCTTAATTTAAACCCATTTTGCATCATATTTTCGTTTACAACTGCTAATAGCCCGTTTATCTTATGCCATGCCTCCTTTTCCAAGTCATGCATCCCCCAACTCCGGCAAGGGATTAAAAAGCCCAGTTTCCAAACTTTTTCAGTTCTGAACAAGTCACACGGACTTGTTTCTCTGTTTCTCTGTCTCTGAAGATGCTGCCAGACGTGCTGGGTTTCTCCAGAAACCAATAGGCACAGCACACATTTTCGATTAAAGAAATAGCGAACGATCCTTGAACTAAAAACACAAAAATTGCTGGAGAAACTGAGAGCTACGTAAAAGGGTCACTGGACCCAAAAGATTAACTCTACATTCACTACAAAAGAGGCCCATAGGCCTGCTTTGTTTCTTCAGCAATTTTTGAACAAGCTCCAATTTCTGAAAGCTTCTCAAACGCCGCGTCCAAAACAGAGCGTCGTACCCTGGGAACTGAACGATAACGCAAAGTGCACACATTCATTGGCTCTGAAACTGCATATGGCTGGCATCACTGACACCACAGAGCTCCTCATCATAGTCTGGGAGAAAACCAGAGAGAAACACATTCAATTCAACCGTAGAAGATGACATTAAGATAAAGGAGAAGATTCAGATGAATATGTTAAAGGGTTTGAATAATGTAACAAATTGGAAGCATGGCACCAAGGAGAGACCCTCAGCAGAATGAGAGTAGGAAAATTGAAGTATTATCGCATCAGGTGATGTCACTGAGTTCACGGCTGATGGGTGAATGGGTCTCGATGTGAACTGCGGGGCAGTCAGTAGAATTGAATTGCAGATATTGCAGCTGAAAGTGGGCTATCACGTGATGCTGTTGACAACAGCAGCAATAGAAGCAGGATTGTATTCAAACATAATCTGTATCATTTTCCCCAGGATATTCCATCAGTCTACAATTACCACCAAGCCGAGTGATGGTTCAGTGATGTGTGTGGGTGAACCTGCCAAGGTCAGGACCATGTGTACCTAAAGCTGATGACAAACCATTAAAGCTACCGCACTTGAATGGTTTCATTCCAAACAGCAGAACTAACATCTGATAGAGAGGAAGAAATGATCCCAAGACCAACAGTTCAGATCTAAGCTCTGCAGTCCTGCCACATTCAGACATAAATGTCGGTGTACTACTAACCTGGAGGAAAGGATTCCAGAAATATCCCCATTTAAGTAATGGAACAGCCCTGCACATTAATGAAAAAGACAAGGATGTAGTGTCTGCACCATCTTCAGCCAGAGGTGTTGAATCGATGATCCACGTCACCCTCATCATGATGCCAAAGAATCACAGATGCCAGTCTTCAACGAATTCGATTCGCTGCATTTGACATGAAGAAACAGTTGGACACGTAGATACGACAAAGGCAATGGGCCCTGACACCATTGCCGCAATGGTACTGAAGACTTGTGCTTTACAACAAGCCGTGTCCCCAGGGAAGCTTTTCCATTCCAGTTCCAACTCCGACAGCTCCCTGGAAATGTGGAAAATTACTCACACTATGTCCCGTCCCTAATAGATTAATAATTACATTCTGACCATTTAACACTCCCTCAGTGCCTTGATAATTGTTGGGAGTTCATTTTGACAAAGCTGTCAAGAGGTACAGAAATAACCCGCTCAGTGTGATTTCCAATAGGTTCCTTTGTGGACATGGTGCTGTTGTGGAAATGTCACTGGATTACTAATCCAATACAGGATAATGCTCTGAGCAACTGGTGGAAGTTAAAACAATTAATAAAATATCAGGATCTAGAATCTGGTGATGGCAACAGTGACCTTGCATCCAATGTTGATTGTAAACATCGATCTCCTTCCCCAATTCAGGAAGTGAATCTCCCGTGCTTTCCTGGTCTGGCCTAAAAATAACTCCAGACACAGAGCCATGTGATAAAGTCTTCAATGGTCCCTGAAACGGCCAACCAAGACACTCAATTGTATCACACTGCTCCAAGGTCTTAAAGGATAAAACCAGACAGAATTCCCGGCACCAGCCTCGATATCAGAAAAGGGAACGGGAATCACATTCCTGTTGATCCTGCAGAGTCCTCCTTCCTAACATCTGAGAGCTTGTGAAAACATTTACAGAGCTTTCCCACAGGCTGCACGGAAACATCGGGAAAGGAGTAGGCCATTCAACACATTGCGCCTTCCCCATTCTAGTTCATTGAGAAAATCTCCTCAGTGCAGTTTTCCCGACACAGTGTTCATATCCATTAATATGTTTAAACATTGTGAAATATAAAATAAGAACTGTTGTAGTCCCTTCAGTCCATCAATCTTGCTCCTCGATTCAATATATAAGCAGTTCTCTGATAACGCGGGTTTATTAAACGTGATTTGACTGCAGTGCGATTCATGAATTGTGCATCGTTTTTCTAAAAAGTGCGCTCCCGTTCACTGTGACGCGATTCCTTGCCAGACATCAGCTGAACAACAAAACCCAGCTTCAGGATCCTCTGTCTGCAAAATGCACCCTCTGAGTGTTCAGCTAAAACAGGAATGCAATCCGCTCTGCAAAGCCTTGAACCTGAGCCTGAAACGGGGAAGTGTTCTCTCCAATTAGAAGGAACTTTATTTCAAACCGGGGGCGAATCTTGAGGAGAAATTGAATTCCATGTTGGCATCACGTGGTCAGTCAGCTCTGCGCGCTTTCTGGTGAAGGGTTTGGTGAAAGGTACAGGGATGTAGCCAGTGACTGTATTGTGAAAGTGTTGCATTTAAGCACTATTTCATTACCATATATGATTTAAAGGTTAAATTAGATTGTGCTAGTGTGTGTGTTAGACGGACTTTAATTTTGGTTTTGTACTGATTTCTGCGGTTTGCCCATTATTCTCTTTTCCCCATAGACCACATTATTAATATTGCATGATTTTCTGCAACACAGTGATGCACAGGAACACAGCTACCATGGTATTGGAGAGCAACCTGTAATGATATCTGATCCTCTATCTTCATAACATACCCTGCTCTCTCCCTAGCCCTTTAGTTTCCAGAAATCCATTTTTATATTCAATGCCTTGGTTTCCACAGTCTGATCTGGGAGATAATTCCCCAGGTTCACCAGTCTCTGAGTGCAGACATTTATTCTCATCTCACTGCAGAGTGGTCTGTCTGTACCTAATACTGTGGCCCCTTGTTCTGATGTCCCATCCAGGGCAATTGTCACCCCTGCTTCCAATCTGCCTTGTCCTGACAGAGTTTTATATATTTCACTGATATCTCCACTCATTTTCCTAAAGCCCATGGAATTCAGGCCCAGCCACCCCAGATTCTGCTCCCACAAAAGCGATCAATCTGGTCATCTTCGCTGCTCTCCCTCAATGTCAGGTTTGTCCTTTATAAGGTAAGGAGATCAAAACTGTGCATAATACTGTACAGTATTCGAGATGAGACTCACCAATGCCTTGTACAGCTGCAGTAAAAACCCTTACTCCTGCATTCAAATCCCCCTGAAATGAAGGTGAATACACGATTTATCTGCCTATCTGCTTTCTGTTCCTGCAATATTGCTTTCAGTGGCTGGTGTACAGGGAGATCCATATCCTTTTTCAATGTTACAGCTCCCCACTTGTTGGGTCTGTGTACACTGGTCAGCGTGCCACTGTCATTACCAGTATTGATTCCGATCCTATTGCCCTACACTGACCTTGGCGGGCTGCATAGAATAAACAAAAATGCACCTTAAGTTCCTTTATAGATCAACATTTTTCAACCAATCCCTTTTCAAATGATAGGCGCCAGTTCTGTTTTTCCCATCAAAGGTCACAATATCACATATCCTATGCCTCCCCTCCCCATTGCTCCTAATGTGCCACATATTTGCCCAGACACTCCACTTGTCTCAATCACCTTGGAGCATTTTGACATCCTGCTTACCCACTCACAATCTGATATTGTTTAGTGCCATCTACAAACTTAAAAATATTGTATTTGATCCACTCAATCAAATATATGATGTGTATTGGGAATAGCTGGTGCCCAAACCCCGATCCTTGCTATATCCTCCAAGTCTTCCATTCAAAAAAATACATTGTTTTATTTCTACACACTGCTTCCTGCCAGATCTCCCATTCTAAAACCACATTAGTCCCAGTCCCATAGGATTTGAATTTGCATTATCGGCTTTATCAAGAATGTGGCCGGCAGGGTGGCACAGTGGTTAGCACTGCTGCCTCACAGCACCTGAGACCCGGGGTCAATTCCTGCCTGAGGCAACTGACTGTGTGGAGTTTGCACATTCGCCCCGTGTCTGTGCGGGTTTCCTCCCACAGTCTAAAGATGTGCCGGTTAGGTGAATTGACCATGCTAAATTGCCCGTAGTGTAAGGTTAGGGGTATGTATGGGTTGCGGGTCGGTGTGGACTTGTTGGGCCTAAGGGCCTGTTTCCACACTATAATGTAATCTAATCTTTCTGAAAATGCACATATTTCATTGATTGCTTCCCCATAATTATGCTAAAGGCACTTTCTCAAATATGATTCCCATTTGATCAATCTCTGTTGACTTTGTCTGTGCTCATTACTTTCAGTTCCAATACTTCCTCTAAAACTGTTCAGTTGCTAATTTCATTCTATTCCCTTTTTCTAAACAGACTAATGTTCACTAGCTTTTAATGGGAAGTTTTCTTTTTTGTTTCGTTTTCTTATGTGAAGACATAACTGAAGTATTTTGTCCACAGTTCTGCCTTTTCCCTGTCCTCAATTCTCTGGTATCAGACTGTAAGAAAGCTGCAACTTTATTTCCCGTAATTTTGCCATTGACATTTTTTCAGAAGATATTACAAGTTCAATCTTAAAACCCTTGTTAAAACTCTTCAGAAACCCATCAATTCCTACCTTAAGCTACTCAATGATTGACCTTCCACAGCCATACAAACACAGAAGCACAGACTTAGTCCCATCAACAATACAGCACGGTCTACATTGGCCCCACTTTCCGACACAAGACTGTAGCCATGAATCATATGGCATTTCAAGTTCACAACCGTATATTTTGGAATGGTTGTGAAGTTACCATGACAATTCTTCTCTCAGGAAGTGCATTCCTGACCCCAGCACCCTCTGAGTGAAAAACAATCCTCAATTCCTCTCCATATCTCAAATCCTTCACTTTAAATTGTGTTCCATTGATCTTGGCCCTTTGACTAAAAGGAACAGCTGCTATCTATCCATCCTGTCCATGTCACTCATAATCCTATCCTTCTGAATCACGGCCCACTCAGCCTTCTCTCCTCCAAACTAAACAGCCCGAGCTTATCTAGCCTCTCTCCATAGCTAATATGCTCCATCCCAGCCAACATCCTGGTGAATCTCCTCTGAGCCCTCTCCACTGCAATCACATTCTTCCTGTAATGTGGCTCCCAGAACTACAATCAGTATTCCAACTTGGCAAAAGCAAACTTCCGCATAGCTCTTATAATCTATGCCTTGATGAATAAAGGTTATGCCTACGATCCCCTATGCTTTCTTAAATTGTGCATTAACCAGTTTAGTCACATTCAGGGATTTGTGGAGAAACACCCTCTGAGCTTCCTCGTGTGCTGCCATTCATTGAGTTCTTCCCTGTCCATTTCCTTCTTCCAAAGTGTATCATTTCATATTGATCAGGGTTACATCCCAGGGTTACGAACCAACCCAATCACCCTGTAGCACAGCATTTCAACTCCCCCTCCCACTCCACCGAGGATATGCAGGTCATTGGACTCATCCACCGCCAAACCACAACAACGCGACGGTCGGAGGAGGAGCGTCTTATCTTCCGACTGGGAACCCTCCAACCACAGGGGATGAACTTGGACTTCACCAGTTTCTTCATCCCCCCTCCCCCCACCTTGTCTCAGCCGAATCCCTCCAGCCCGGCACCGCCTTCCTGACCTGCAGTCTTCTTCTTGACCTCTCCGCCTCCACCCTACTCCGACCTATCACCCTCACCTTGATCTCTTTCCACCTATCACATTTCCAACGCCCCTCCTCCAAGTCCCTCCTCCCTACCTTTTATCTTCTCCTGCTGAACACTCTCTGCTCATTCCTGAAGAAGGGCATGTGCCCGAAACGTCGAATCTTCTGTTCCCTAGATGCTGCCTGACCTGCTGTGCTGTTCCAGCAATAAAGTTTCAGCTTACATCCCATCTGCCATTGATCCACCCATCTGACCATATCATCTGTATCTTCCTGGAAAATAAGACCTTCCTCCTCACTGCCAAACACCCGGCCAATCTTTGTATCAAACACAAACTTAGTTGTCACACTACCGCCACCCCCATCTATATTCACAGCTGCATCATTTATGAATACCACAAATAATCAGGTTAAAGATGACACAACACTAGGTTATAGTCCAACAAGTTTATTCGGAGGCACTTGCTTCGAAGATCTGCTTCTTCATCAGGTGGCTATGCGCTTTGAAGTCTCGTGCCTCTGAATAAACCTGCTGGACTATCACCTGGTGTTATGTGATTTTAAAGTTTGTCCACCCCAGTCCAACACCAACACCTCCGTATCACAAATAATAAGGGACACAATACTGATCCCTGTGTTACACAATTGGACACCGGTCTCCAGACACACGAACAGCCTTCAACCACTACCCTCTGTCTCCTAACAGTAAGGTGATTTGGATGCAATTTGTCAAGTCACAAATGACTCTGACCTGTTCCTTTGTTATTATTTTCCGCTTGACACACTTGAAGAATATCTGGGGATTCTCCCTACTCTTGCCCTAACAGCAGGTTTCTATGCCCCTGTTTTAGGCAGTTCTCACCAAGTGAAGAATTTCCTCAGTATTGCGGTCTTAAATGGTCTGTCCCTGAAACTGCAATTATTTGCCTTGAATGTGGAACTGACAGCCAGAGAAACGTCCTGTTTATTTCCAACTTGGCATATGTTTTGTGAAGTATCCAAGTTTCATTGTGGCCCTCCTCTCATTCTTTCAAACTCTAAAGAACACAGGCCGAGTTTCCTCGTCAGGCAATCTCGCCATCTGAGGGATTAATCTGGACAATGTCCATTGCACTTTTTTGTGGTCAGTATATTCTTTCTCAGATTGGGCCACCAACACTTTGCACAATGGATGTAGGTTTGCTCGCTACATTTCCAGACGTTTCGTTATCTTACTAGGTAACATCTTCAGTGGACCTCATGCGAAACAATGCTTAAAATTCCTGATTTCCATTTCTATGTTTGGATTTTTTGTGTTGGTGATGCTATGTCCTGTGGCGAAGTCACTTCCTGTTCCTGTTCTCAGAGGGTGGTTGATGGGGTCTAAAAACTAATAGCACATCGAGTTAGATATCGATAAGAAATACGTATGGATTTTCTCCATTGTAACTGTTAATTCCTAAATATCCAATATCACATGCTGTATAATAGATTCCAACAGTTTCCAACTTGCAGATGTCAAGTTAATTGTTCGGCTGTTCTCCAAACTATATCCTCTTAACTTTATAGATGCTTGGATTCCTTCCATTAATCTATAGTGCTTGGATCACGTTTGCTAACTTCCATTTATCCACAATGGCTTCCAGCCTCTGCAGAATGCACAGGAAATGAAACACAGTCATCGACAGTGCAATTAATATTTCTATTGTCAATTTATGTCAGACATTTTAATATGAAGTACATTAGGTTTGTCAGACTTAGCAATGCTCAATCCAGTTACATTCTCAAATACCACCTTGTTACTGATATAAGTTGACTTTATGTCTTCAGTTCCAGAAGCCCTACATGATCACTTGGTATTACTGGGTGATTTTGTGGATCTTCCGCCATGAAGACAGATGCATAGTAACTGGTTATTTTATTGGCCATTTCCCTGTCCTTCACAATAAACTCTCTCCTCTCCCGATTACCAATTTCCATATTTGACCTTGCTTTTACTTTGTTTCCTTTGAAATACAGATTGTAGATTTATGCAGTGTTTTTGTTCTTGTTTGTTAGCATTCATGTTCTATTTTTGATTTCCTTATAAATTTCATGGCCCTTGTTTCTGGATCGTGAATTTCTAAGAATTCTCAGGTTTCCACAATGACTGAAATTCTTCCGAAGCCACTTCCAATGATTATCACGTTTTCTAATTTGTTATGTTAAACAACATTGTGTCACTTTCCCTTTCTTTGGTGTTTATACCTGAAATAAATAGACGTATGATTCAGACTTTGCATTATTTCTATAAATCTCCTGGTCCTGCCCAGATATATTCTGGAACATTGCAGGAGGACAGAGAAGGAATTGCGGGAGCCCTGGCTGATATTGTTGCATCATCGCTGGCCAACAGGTGAGGTCCCGGAAGACTGGAGGGTTGCGAATGCTGCGCCCTTACTCAAGAAGGGCTACAAAGAAAAACTTGGGAACTATGGACCACTAAACCTAAGATCTGTAGTAGGTAACTTACTTGAAAAGGTTCTGATAGATAAGATATACGTGCATTAGGAAAGACAGGGTGTGATTCGGAGCAAGATTAGAGTGGTGCTAGAAAAGTACAGCAGAGCAAGCAGCATCCGAGGAACAGAAAAATCAACGTTTCGGGCAAAAGTCTACCATCAAAGTCAGCACGGCTTTGTGCATCGAACACCATAGCTCACAAATTTGTTCGAATTCTTTGACGAAGTGACCAGCAACGTTGAGGAGGTCAGAGTGGTATGCCTAGTCTATATGGATTCAAGTAAGGCCTTCAATAAGCTTCCACATGGTGCGCTGCTCTGGAAGGTTAGATCGCATGAAATTGAGGAGGACCTGCCAAATTGGATACAGAATTGGCTTGATGGTAGGAAGCAAAGAGTAATAGTGAAAGGATGCTTGTCAGATTGGAGGCCTGGGACTAACAGAATGCATCAGGGCGATGCTGGCACCACTATGTATTACATATACCTATAATTTAGATGAGAATGTACGTGCATGATTTGTGAGTTTAAAGGTGACAATAAAATAGGCGGTAACATGGAGAATGACAAAGGTTATCAGAAATTTCAGAACTTACAGCAATACCTTGATCAGCTGGGGAAGGGGGCCGAGAAATGGTAAATGGATTTTAATGCAGATCAGTGTAAGTTCTTGCATTTTAGAAATTCAATTCAATATCGGATTTTTATGGTGAATGGCTGGGTCTTAAGGAATGTAGTGGAACAGACGGACCTTGGAATTCAGGTAGATGGTTCTCTGAAAGTTGATTCAGAGGTAGACAGGGCATTGAAGAACACTTTTGGGACACTGGCATTCATCAGTCAGGGCACTACGTAGCGAATTTTGGGAGCTATGCTGCAGAATATGGGACACTGATGAGGCCATACTTATAGCGTTATGTTCAGTTTTGTTAACTTTGCTATAGGAATGATGTTATTAAACTAGAATGAGTGCAGAAGAAATTTACAAGGATGTTGCCAAGGACTCAAGGCTCTGAGTTATAGGGAGAGGTTGGAAAAGCTAGGACCTTTTACTTTTGCGTGTGTGAGACTGGGTTGAGGACCTTATTGAAGGATATAAGATCATAACAGGCATGGACAGAGTGAATGCGCTCAACCTTTACTTCCTAGGATTGGACAATCACGGACGAGAGGGCATCAGTTTAAGGTCAGAGGGGAAGAATAAAAGGGAACCTGAGGAGCAACTTTTTTACACACAGGGTGATACGCATATGGAATGAGCTGCCAGCAGAAGTCGTTAAGGTGGGTACATTCACAACATTTAAAATGCATTTTTACAAATACAGGGTAGGAAAGGATTAGAAGGATACAGGGCAGTGGCTGGGAAATGGGGTTAATGTAAATTGACATTTTGGTCGGAATGGATCAGTTTGAGCCGAAGGGCCTATAGGACTCTATGACTCGAATAATCATTGCTTATCTCCCACTGAATGTTATTTTGTATTTTCCCAATTCACTGGAACAAATTTGACCCTCTCGGCTCCATGCTTCCATTATGTTTGACCAAAATGTACAAACATTCTATATTGTATGCAGACGCCGTGTAAAATACAACATATTAATGTCACTACTCCTCTAAAGCTGCTTCAGAGCAAGGACATTGATTAGTCCTCCTGACCACACAACACCAAATCCAAAAAAACTTGATCTCTAGTTTGGTTCAATACATACTCTTCAACCCACCTGATATACATTTACGGAATTTATTTTTCACAGCATGAGCAGTCACTTAGTTAACGTAGTTGATATGCAAGTTGAGACCATCCAAAAAGGCTGCAGTATCTATGATATTTGCATGTCTAATTTTCAGAGCATATGATGCTCAGAATTTCTGTAACAGTTTCAGTTTCGACATATAATACACGAATGTTTGCTTCTCCTTGTTATTTGTAAGCTCTCCTTAAACTGAATCTGAGGGACATGGTCTGTGGCGTTATTGCTGATAGACTTGGACAAGACATTCCGGAAGGGTCACCTTGACGCTGTGATACAGGACAAGCGTCAATATCCTTCTCCGCTCTGTCAGGATAAGGGTCACCATATTCTATATGCTCTAACACACTCCCTGTATACCTGTTATAGCCCTGACCCCCGAACAAGGCTCACACTCTATTTCCAAATAAGGCTCAGGCATTTCGAAACTCACTATTGAATTCAGCAACTTTCTTCTTCACTTTCTCTGTCACCTACACAATACCCCGCACACTAATAATACTAAATTGATTTACAACTGTCGACTGACTCATTCCAGACACCTCATCATTCCCCCAAGCCCCACATCCACCAACACTAACAGCAGGGTAACCTATTTCCACTCTCCCTCCCTCTCTCCCTTTCTCCTGTTCCAGGAGAAACTGTCTGAAATGGGACAGAAAGGGCCAAGCCGGGTGGTGCTGTGTCTGATATCTGTTCCCTCACACCCCCTTCTCCCGCCATGTGGGGAGGAACCTGGCATGAGCCGGACAGAAACAAGGTGGCTCATGTGGAGCTTCTGAAACATCCAGGTCCCATCTACTAAGTAAAGAGCAACATTCAGTTGTCAGTTTAAACCCGCTGTCAGTTCCAACATCAGTCAATTCACTCTCAAACAAAAACAGATACCTCACTGCACAAAGATGCAGACACTGAAATGCACAGACGTATTGGTAAACACCCCAATATACTAACATGCACAACATATTTAAGGAGATAGTATACACACACGTTGCAACAGACAAAGACATATGGGGTACATACAAGAAATTATTGAATGGCATATCAGACTCGATGGGCCGAATAGACTCATTCTGCTCCTTTTTTCAAGCTCATGTGGTGTTATGCTGTCAAGTATTCACTTTCTGAGATTGCAGTAGAGGCTGGATTTGATACATATTTGACCGGAAAGAGTCAGTGGGAATGTGGGACAGGCTTGGAGGGCAGAATGGTTCATTCTTATTCATAATTATTATATCCTTAAGTATGAAAAGAGGTGGTGATTTGTTGTGAGGTTAGCACAGTTTTAATGTAATGGGTCCGACAATGAAATAAAGATGACCCTTTCCATTTAGTGCTGGGCGGTCTGTGGTATCCTCATCCTCAGGGAATAGGGAAGACTCTGTTATTGAGGATATTCTAGGCTGAGCTCGACTGGTCTTTGCTGGGCAGGAGAGTAAATGTTTATCGGCAACAGACAGGAGAAGGATGATCAGAGACAATTGGACCAACCATGATCATTCTGAATGTGTTGTTATCTCAATCCACCCTCTATGCTGTTATAGAGATATACTGCTGCCCCTACCCCATGTGTTGTTCCCTCAATCCACCACTAGAAGCTGTTTCAGAGATATACTGCTGTCCCAACCCAATGTTTTGTTCCCTCAATCCGTCTCACGGTGCCGTTACAGAGATATACTGCTGCCCCTAACCCATGTGTTGTTCCTTGAATCCACCCCTCGATGCTGTTACAGGGTAGGGGACCACCCCAATCCGTCAGACAGGATCGTTACAATGAGACAGGAGGAGACCATTCTGCCCCTCTAAGAAATTACACAGGAATACAGAATTAAGTAACTCAAATCGTTGATTACATTACACAGCCCAGGACGAGGCCATTCAACTCGCCTGAACGGCGACACAGGAACAGGAAATATGTCGCTAGCAGGAAATAGAGAGGAGAGAGAAATGCTTTCTTTTGGGCTGCAAAGCTCTAACTGATGGAGTGCCTCAGAGATCACTGTGGGGTCATCAATGACCAATAATCTGTATCAATGATCTGGAGGAAGGGGAGGGAATGGCTTGGAGCTCAATTAGCTCGTACACCAAGATGGTCATTCATTGTGCCGTCAAATTGAGATACTGAGTCTGCAAAATGATTATAGACAGGGAAGGTTAGTGCGGAAACCTTCAGTAGAAATAACATAAGGTAAATTGTCTGTTTTGGCATGAAGGATAAAATAATGGTAATCAATTTAAATGGAGAGAGATTGCAGAACTCTGTGATACCGGCGGTTTCCATGTTCCTGGGACATGAATCATGTGAAGCCAGTCTGCAGATGCAGCAAGTGATTTGGAAGGTAAATGGAATGATGCTGTTTTTGACAAACGCTTAAGGTTTAATTGCAGGAATGTTTTACTGCATCTGTACAGGGCATTGCAGAGACAATATCTGATGCACTGTGTGCAGTTTTGATCCCCTAACACTAAAATAAAAGGATATAATTATTTTAGAAATTTTCAAAGAGGTTTCCCTTTTCTCATTCCTGGGATGGCGACCTTTGATAATCGGTTCTGGTCTTAGCCTAAAAATAGGATTGAACCACCATGACTTTCAAAAAAGTGCATCAGCTGGAAGCATATTATCTCTTGTCAGGGAGACTAAAGCGAGAGAATAAATTTGAATAAAAAGATGCATTGCTATCTTCACACATAGTATGAAGACACCTACCAGTATTTACAAATTACACAGACACGTGTAAGCATGTCATCAAATTATAAAATGGGGACATTTTCTGAGATTGAATGGAATTGTGTACAACAAGAGCAATGGTGCCCCTGCATATAATCCATAATCAGATTTTCCACAGAATGATCCAGGAGAGCACACATGGTCCAGTTTGGTGTTCAGTTGACATCATTGTATGTTTCAATACCGAGAGGGAGAAAATTGTTCCCTGCCTGAGAAGCAACAGCCGATTTATCCCTTTCTCTTACTTTGTTCCACCAGATAGCAAAGTGTCAGTCTATAAAATCCCTGAGTTATCTTTGCCACTTGTGATGGATTCCTGGTGAGGATTCATTGGAAACTCTCATATGCCCGAAACAAAGGGAATTCAGCCAAATCCAACTGTTCCAGAAAACAATCCCACAACCGATAGCTTATTTGAACAGAATAACTTCAAAGGCAGAGCAACATTTGGAGCACTCTGTCATTTTACCATTTGATATGAGTTCAACGTTCTGTGTCTTACATTTTTTTTCTAGAAAATGACCTACTCTGAGACTGATATAATTGGTCACATCATTAAACTGGTTACATTTAAGACTGATGTAACCAGTGGAGGAGTGGGACGGAAAAGGACCCTCCAACATTGGCTGGAACACAAATGAGAAATTTTCAAAGGGCTGTCCAAGTGGAAATTCCCTCCCCAGAAGTTTATGGTGCCTGGATGTTTACATTTATTCAAAGTTGTATTTTTTGATATTTGACAGAAAAGTGAATGTAGAAAATTGGAATACAGACAGAAAAGTGCTGGGGAGACCACAATAACATGACCCATAATCTTTGTGCATGGTGGAGCGGTGACAAAGTGTCTAATGGCACACTCCTGCTGCTCAGTCTTATGTTCCTATGTTCCATCAAACCACTCACAGCTCCTGCAAGGAGCAGTTGGCGGCCACTTGCTCCAAATACCTGATCCACAGTAACACAGCATCTCATTCAGTCCCTCAAGACTGTCACACACACGGGGTTGTGGGTTGGAAAATGCTATTTGGAAATCCAGGCTGGGTTCAAAAGACGCCTCTGGTCTCTTTGCCGAGTGTCTCCTCTCTGCAACTTGTGCTTTATTTGTTGGTCATAATACAGGCCCAGATTCACTGTGAGTACAAAACTCATATCTCACCCAGATATGACTCACAAAATACTTTGCTCTGTCTGATTGCAACATTCAATAACAGAACGTTCAGGAAAATTACAACCATTAACTTTGTAATTACAGAATATGAGGACGTAAGGAACAGGATCAGCTAAGTCGGACGATCAAGCCATTGTCTACCATCATGGCTGATCTATTATTGGCATTAACTCCTTTTTAATGCCCAATTCTTCGCATCCCATAGCTGTCGGACAGGTCAAAAATCCATCTACCTCCTCCTTAAATACTTTCAGTGATGTAGCTCCCATAACTCGCTAGCCCAGATAATTCCTGACATTGATTACCCGCTGTGAGAGGAAAACATTCCCTACACATACATCGTCAACTAATTGATATGAACGAGAGGTGAACACAGGGGCTCAGCAAACAGTGAATGGCTTTGATATCAAGTGAGTATTTGACTGAGGATGACATCAGGACCACCCACTTATTTGAGCTGAATGGAAATCAAGTGTAACCTCCCACTTGTCTGGGTCTTTCCGAGCACAAAGAACGATGCTTGTGGTCGGTGGCCTCCAGCCCTTACAGTTCCGGGATATCTCTGCAGGAGATCCTCAGGTTAGCCTCCTCAGCACAAACATCTTCAACTGCTATATCAATGTCTTTCCCCATCATAAGATCTGAAGTAGGGATGATGACTGAAGATCACATAATATTCAGAGATGTTGTGCCTCCTCAGCTCCTGAACCATCTTGTGTCCATGTGCAGCAAGACCTGGGCAGCATTCAGTTTGTGCTGTTAAAGTGTCGGTAACATTCATGTAACAGCGCTGCCAGACACTGCACATTTCCACAGTTAATAAAGGAGCTCAATCAGCATTCCAGGCTGGTTGCACACTGATATGTGGAAGCCATTGAGCCCGTGGAAACTACTGAAAAAGGAGAGGGACATTCAATCCACCTGCCTATTCCACAGGAAGAGAAGGAGTCTGGTCAGTACATCGATCTGTTAAACAGGAACAGGCAGGGCCCAATCAGACCCTTAAACCTGTTCCATGAGACCAGGAGGAGGCTATTCAACCCCACGAGATAGTTATACAGAAACAGGAGGGCGTCGTTGATACTCTAACATGACAAACCAATGAAACCGAGACTGCATTGATAAGGGGCTCCATGGTGTTAATCATGGTTCCATTGTTTGTAGAGCATGTGCTACCTTAACATGGTTTGCTGGCAGTGATAAGGGAAACAAAATATTTTGTGCAAAGTCTCAAGGAGGCATCTTCCATCTCCGAGAAGACACTCTCATGCGTTCTATGTAGGTCAGAAGCTGCTGGGAAGAGTTAACTCTTTTATAATGAAGGTACTGTTGCTGCTGTCGGGATTATGGATAGCATGACGTTCATTGCAGGATCACGCACCAATTGATCTGTATTAACGTTGGGAGAGTTTTTTTTCCAAAAACCTGAACCTCTCTCTCTCTCTCTCTCTCTGAATCAAAATAGGGAGTGAGGGTGGTTGGGTGGAACGTTCCCAGAGGCTCTTAAACTATCGAGAATCATATAACCCGAATGAAAAAAAAAAGCCATGGAATTTATCACCGTAACAGTGTCTGTTTAGAACATCATAAGTGATTGTACACCCTCCTTAATGTTCAATGCAATCACCTTATTCTCTCACTGAGCTTCACTCACTGTTCATGTTGCCATCATCCCAGGGATTAGTCTGGTGAGACTTGAGAGAAAGTCTATCCACAGTACCACAAATACTGCCTCAACACACTCAGGGATGATCACAATAATCCTATTCTCTCACTTAGACATCGCCGTTTCCTTCCTGTGTTATGAAACGCCATTATTTCTCTATGCACTACGACTGACATGGAATTTATAAGTCCCTTACATCTCTACGTCAGCATCAATAAAGCCAGCACCAGAGTTGCCTATGGAGATGTGCATCACACTCGGGCAGAATTTCAATGAGATCGAATACACCGAAAAGATGTAATGATCACCTACCCGAATAGAAATGAGCTGTACAAATACGGGAAACAGGCAGAGGAAGGGAGCTATCTTTACTTTTGTTATTCTCTCACAGGATGTATGCAGCCCTGGTCAGGGCAGCATGTTACTCCAATCTTAAACTGAGTGGCTTGTTCAGTTGTTCCACACGACAGTAAAGAGTAAAACACATTACTGGGGGTTTGTGGTGTTATAATTCAGGATAAATTCTTCTGCTTAATTATAACCAGCATCACAGAAAAGATTTATCCAATGCAGTAATATGTGATAATTCTACAGTCTAAGAACTATTTAAAGTAAAAATTAACAACTTTATTTCTTAAAGTATTGCAGAGAATAATAATCGAACGAATATTTACGACTTCTTCCTCTAACCTAACTTTTACCATTCCGCCTCCACAATACGAGACCGATAAGACTCCTAATTAAGATTTACAAAATAAAACTTCTTATCTCAAAACCAGGAAGCTTTCGGTTCTTCTCCATAGTCCTGTCTTCTTTTCTTCTGAGGGATTCTGCTTCACTCGTTACTAATCAATGAATATACTTTTAAAGGAGCTATATTTCAGGCAGTCTTTGCTTGCTGGTAGCTTGGCAGCTCTGCTCTCAACTGTTCAATTTTCCATGGTCTTGTACCTCGAAACTATTGGATTGTGTCATTGGCTTTTAAGATTATCAATATATTACATTCAAACTTGGTTGGAGGTGGGTCATTTGGGGTAGAATTTAAACTGTTTGGCTGAATTTGTTTTTGTCTCAAGACAATGAGCTAATCGAGTTGTTCGACCAAATGTTAAATTATATCTATTTTTCAGAAGACTTGGTGCTGTCATGTAGTTAAAAGGTGCAGTACACCCACATGTTCATCACTGAAGTCACACGGAAACCTGACGAGGGAAGGTTGACACATTGACTTACCTAAAGGACTTCAGGCAAGCAGATGGGCTTTTATAACAAATGATAATGGTTGCTTTTAAATTCCACCACTTCCCTTCATGAGATATCAGCAGACTATTATTCCGTGGCTCTAGATTATGAGTCAATGACTTTATTACCATAAACTGTCTTCCTGTACGTGCAGGGAACACGTCAAACATCCTCAAGAGCAATTATTTAGTGACGGACATGTGATTAGAAGGCACTTGAAACTGTTGCATCCAGATTGAACAAAGGCAAAAATCATGGTTCATTCAGAAGTTACACTGAGACTGCAGACGAGACTGAGATATCATGATGGTGGTTTTGGACATGATTGGTGAGTGGGGAGGACATGGAGATGTAAATCCGTGAAGGACAAAATGGATTATGAAGTTTGAGAACATTCTGTGTACTTCTCGCATATCAGTGAGTAATTTATAAATAGTAGTTTGATAGTTATAATTTATAAGGAAAGGATTTTTTCTTTGGAACTGAAGACATTGATTTGCACTTTCCAAAATTTATATATCATGAGCAGAAATTGAGTTCAACCCAGTTTAGTAGACAAATATAATGACTTACCAGGAACATCAACTATCGCAAGGATGGGGTAGTAGCCACCTTGAATAATCCAAAGGATATCCTGGATCCGTGATACTAATGATATCCAAGGCCGAGAAAGCCAGTAAAGACCAGAGGATAAACTCCTGTCCATTGTTGGAACATTCGAGTGTAGTGTTCTCAGATTCTGATCCACTGTTGGAATATTCCAGTCTAATGTTCTCAGATTCTGAACTCTCCTCCCGCTCTCTCTCTCTCTCTCTCTCTCTCTCTCTCTCTCTCTCGAGCTGCTGATCCCTGTTAGTGCTGTCAGTGATGCTCCTACTCACACTATGTGATAGCACATTGAACAGAGCCCATTTATATTTCAACCATGGAAACTCACCACTGCCATAATTAGGATCCACTGAGATTGATATTAATCACAGTCACTGAACAAATAGCTCCGGTTAACCCCTTTGAATTAAATAATGATTTTATTAAAATTTAAAAGAATTTTTAAAGTTTACACATTTGGCATGGGATATGTGTGGTGGGTGAACAGGAAGAAATATTTGAGATGGTCGATTGATTGAATGTAATCATTCAATCTGCCTTAGATATGGCAGTAATGTCAAAGGATTGTCAGAACTTAAACAACTTTCTCGGCTTAGAAATCGAAACATATAGTCTGTAACTACTGATCAGTGATTATAATGTCAGTAAAATATGCAGAGAACTTTCCTCGTCCATAATCGGACAGAAAATTGCTTATGACAACATGAGTGATAACAGACAAATGGCATGGATATGATAACAGAGAATATGATGTGACATACAATTCAGATGGTTATTCAAGGATCAGAGAGGGCAGGTAAGGGTCATGCTGTTAATGTTATCAATGTCAATCAACTGTATTGAAGTAAATTCCACTGGATTTTAATTGCAGTGTGCTTATGATATCGGGGCATGGCTGCTGAGACTGGAGGGAGGGAACATGATATTTCCCAACCAACAGTATTGGAAATTTTATTCTTCATAAATCATATGAAGATCAAATTCAAGGATACATCTCCAATGAGGAATGAGCAGAGCCAATATTAACCATACAACCAGAAGACATTGGAACAGAAATTTCGCCATTAGGCCCATTGAGCCTGCTCCGCCATTCCATGATGGCTGTTATGCTTCTCAACCTCATTCTCACACATTCTACCTGTAACCCTTGATCCCCTTTACAGTCAAGAGCCCATCCATCTCACTCCTTTTCCTCCGCTACATCGATGACTGTATCGGCGCTGCCTCGTGCTCGCACGAGGCGGTTGAACAGTTCATCCACTTTACCAACCTTCCACCCCGACCTCAAATTCGCCTGGACCGTCTCAGACTCCTCCCTCCCCTTCCTAGACCTTTCCATTTCTATCTCGGGTGACCGAATCGGACATTTACTATAAACCGACCGACTCCCACAGCTACCTAGACTACACTTCCTCCCACCCTGCTCCCTGTATAAACGCCATCCCATATTCCCAATTCCTTCATCTCCGCCGCATCTGCTCCCAGGAGGACCAGATCCAAAACCGTACAACCCAGATGGCCTCCTTCTTCAAGGACCGCAATTTCCCACCAGACGTAGTCGTCGATGCCCTCCACCGCATCTCTTCCACTTTCCGCTCCTCCGCCCTTGAGCCCCGCCCCTCCATCCGCCACCAGGACAGAACCCCACTGGTCCTCACCTACCACCCCACCAAACTCCATGTACAACGTATCATCTGCCGTCATTTCCGTCACATCCAAACGGACCCCAGCACCAGGGATATATTTCCCTCCCCTCACCTATCAGCGTTCCGAAAAGACCACTCCCTCCGTGACTCCCTCGTCAGGTCAACACCCCCCACCAGGTGCCATTCAGGTGGATAGAGCTTGTAAGAAGGCCTATGGTGTATTAACGTTCTTTAGTAGAGGGATTGAATTCAAGAGTCGTGAAGTGATATTACAGCTGTACAGGTTAGGCCACATTTGGAGTAATGTGTGCAATTCTGGTTGCCTCACTTTAGGAAAGATGTGGAAGCTTTGGAGAGGGTGCAGAGAAGATTTATCAGGATATTGCCTGGAATGGAGAATAGGTCGTACGAGGATAGGTTGAGAGTGCTTGGCATTTTCTCGTTGGAACGGAAAAGGATGAGGGGTAACTTGATAGAGGTTTATACAATGATCAGTGGAATAGATAGAGTAGACAATCATAAACTTTTTCCCCGGGTACAATAGAGTGTTACAAGGGGACATAAATTTAAGGTGAAGGGTGGAAGGTAAAGGGGAGATGTCAGGGGTAGGTTCTTTACCCAGAGAGTGGTGGTGGCATGGAATGCGCTGCCTGTGGGAGTGGCAGAGTCAGAATCATTGGCGAACTTTAAGTGGCAATTGGATAGGTACATGGATGGGTGCTTAAGCTAGGACAAATGTTCGGTACAACATCGTGGGCCGAAGGGCCTGTTCTGTGCTGTATTGTTCTATGTTCTATGGTCTATGTTAACCCAACCTCCACTCCCGGCACCTTCCCCTGCAACCGCAAGAAATGCAAAACTTGCGCCCACACCTCCCCCTTTACTTCCCTCCAAGGCCCCACGGGACACTTCCATTTCCGCCACAAATTCACCTGCACCTCCAAACACATCATCTATTGCATCTGCTGTACCCGATGTGGCCTGCTCTATATTGGGGAGATAGGCCGCCTACTTGCGAAACGTTTCAGAGAACACCTCTGGGACATCCGGACCAACCAACCCAACCACCCCGTAGCCCAACACTTTAACTCCCCCTCCCACTCCACCAAGGACATGCAGGTCCTTGGAATCCCCCATTGCCAGACCATGGCAACATGACGGTTGGAGGAAGAGCGCCTCATCTTCTGCCTGGTAACCCTCCAACCACAAGCGATGAAGTCAGATTTCTCCAGTTTCCTCATTTCCCCTCCCCCACCTTGTCTCAGTCAAAACCCTCGAACTCAGCACCGCATTCCTAACCTGCAATCTTCTTCCAGACCTCTTCGCCCCCACCCCACTCCGGCCTATCACCCTCACCTTGACCTCCCTCCACCTATCGCAATTCCAACGACCCTCCCCCAAGTCCCTCCTCCCTATGTTTTATCTTAGCCTGCTGGACACACTTTCCTCATTCCTGAAGAAGGACTTATGCCCGAAGCGTCGGTTCTCCTGTTCCTTGGATGCTGCCTGACCTGCTGCGCTTTTCCAGCAACACATTTTCAGCTCTGATCTCCAGCATCTGCAGCCCTCACTTTCTTCACTCCAAAATATACTCAATAAGCTGGACTCGACAGCCCTCTGTAGCAGTGAATTCCATAGATTCACCGCTGTCTGGCTGAAGAGGTTTCTCCTTATCTTTGTTCGAAAAGGTCTTCTCTTTCCACTGTCCCTCGGGTACTAGTCCCTCCTACATTGGATACATCTTCCCAAAATCTCCTGTCTCCCAGGTCATTTAGTATTCTGTAAGTTTCAATTAGACCTCGAAACATCCTTCTGAATTCTACCAAATACAGACCCAGAGCCCTCAAATATTTTTTATATGTTAAGCTTTTTTTTTCCTGGCACCATTCTCGTGAATCTCTTTGGAAAACGCTCCAAGACCAGTACATCCTTCCTGAGATTTGGGACGCCAAACTGCGCACAATAATCCAAATGTGGCATGACCAAAGCCTTGTAGAGCCTTAGAAGTACATTCCTACTTTTATATTTAAGCCTTCTAGAAATAAGTACCAGCATTGTATTTGCCTGCCTAACTACTGACAAACTGGAAGTTTTCCTTTCAAGACTCCTGGACTAAACTCCCTAATCTTTTTGCCGTTCAAACTTCTGAATTTGCTCGCTATTTCGAAAATAGTCCATGCCTCTATTCATCCTGGCAAAATGCGTTCCCACACTTTCCCACATTGTACTGCCGTTTCTTTGCTCACTCTCCAAACCTGTGAAAGTCCTTCAGCAGGTGAATGTGAGGACCGCAGATGCTGGAGATCAGAGTCAAAAAGTGTGGTCACAGAGAAGGACAGCCTGTCAGGCAGCATCCGAGGAGCAGGAGATTCGACGTTTCCGGCATAAAGCCTTCATCAGGAATGTGGGGTGGGCGGAAGGGGGCAGAGAGATAAATGGGGTGGGGGTGCTGGCGCTGGGAGGAAGGTAGCTTGGAAGGCGACAGCTAGATGAAGGTGGATATTGATAGGTCAGAGTGGAAGGTGGATTTGATACTTGGGAAGGTAGATGGACAGGTAGAACAGTTCAAGAGGGCGGTGCTGAGTTGCATGGTTAGATCTGGGATCAGGTGGAGGGAGGGGAGATAAGGAAACGGGTGAAATTGTCCTTGATACCGTGTGTTTGGAGGGTCCCAAGGCAGAAGATGATGCATTCTTCCTCCAGAAGTCAGGTGGCTAGAATTTGGCAGTGGAGTAGGCCAAACGCTTGCAGGACTTTGGTGGAGTGGGAGGGGGAGTGAAAGTATTCGGCCACAGGGAAGTGGGGTTGTTGGGTTTATGTGTCCAAGAGTGTTCCATGAACCGGTCTGTAAGTTGACATCCTGTCTCGCCAATGTATAGGAGACAAGAGCAATGGACTGACTAGAAGAGGTGTTTGAATGCACAGGATGTTCTCTGCCTGATGTGGTAGGATCCTTTGGGGCCTTGGGTGGAAGTGAGGAGGGAGGTGTTGGCACAGGTTTCATATCTCTTGCAGTGTCAAGGGATGGTGTTGGGAGTGGAAGGTGGCTTGGTGGGGGCGTGTGGACCTAACGAGGGAGTTGTGAGGGAATGGTCTCAGCAGTATGATGATAGGGGTGGGGAGCGAAGTATACCTCTGGTGTTGGGGTCTGACTGTTGGTGGCAGAAATGGCGGAGGATGATGCGTTGTATCCTGAGGTTGGTGGGATGGAAGGCGAACACCAGACATGTTCTAATTTGTTGTTGTTGGAAGGGTGGAGTGCAAGGGCGGAGGTGTGGGAAGTTGAGGAGATGCACGAGAGCACCCTCCTGCAGCCGAACCACCTCTTCAATACTGCCTGTCCCCCTATCTTTCTTTGCACTGTTTAAAAGCTTAGCCAGAATGCCCTCAGTTCCTTCATATAGATAATGAATGCACAAAGTGAAAAGTTGTGGTCCCAACACTGAGTTTTGTGGAACACCACCTGTTACTGGTTGCCATCCTGAGAAAAACACTTTTATCTCCACGCTATGCTTTCTCTCAGGCAGCCAAACTTCTATCCATGCTAGCACCTTGTCTCTAATACCATGGGCCCATACCTTTCTCAATAGCCTCATGCATGGCACTTTGTCAAAGGATTCTTGAGTGCAGAAGGATAACATCTATTGGTTCTCCTTGATCCAATCTGCTCATAACTCCCTCACTGTTTTCTAGCCGGTTTGGCAGGACTGATCTCCCCTTGATGAAACCATGCTGACTCTGTCCTATTTTACCAAACACCTCCAAGTATCAGAAATCCCATCCTTCACGATGGATTCCAGGATGTTACCCACAACCAAGGTTAGGCTAATCAGTCTGCAATTTTCCATCTTCTACCTAACTCCCTTATTAAATGTGGTGTCAGGTTAGCAATTATACAGCCACTTTTCCGTTTCCTGATTTTAGTAATTCCTGAAAGATTTCCACTTACGCTTGCACTAACTCTTCAGTTATCTCCCTTACAAGGCTGGGGTGTAGTCCAGCTGGTCCAGGTGAGCTATCCACATTCAGGCCATTCCGTTTTCTAACATGCTCTTCTTGGCGATGACCACCATATTCAGGACAGCCCACTCAGTCTCTTCAATTCTTGAGAAATTACTCGTGTCTTCCACTGTGAAGGCTGATGCAAAGTTCCTCAGCCATTTCTTTGTTTCCCACTACTGTCTCTCCAGCATCATTTTCCAGTGGTCCATATTCACTTTTACCTCTCTTTTGCACTTTATATATCTAAAGAATCTCTTAAAGTTTCCTTTATATTACTGGCTAGTTTACCCCCATATTTAATCTTCTCCCACCTTATTTATTTTTCCTTGCCTTCTGTTGGCCCCATTCTCCAGTTTCCCTTTGCCCTTCACATTGCTTGCGCTTTTACTTATATGAAATCACTGACTTCCCTCGTCAGCCCTGGTTGCCTCATAGGGGCGGCACGGTGGCACAGTGGTTAGCACTGCTGCCTCACAACGCCAGAGACCCGGGTTCAATTCCTGACTCAGGTGACTGACTGTGTGGATTTTGCACATTCTCCCCGTGTCTGCGTGGGTTTCCTCCGGGTGCTCCGGTTTCCTCCCACAGTCCAAAGATGTGCAGGCCAGGTGAATTGGCCATGCTAAATTGCCCGTAGTGTTAGGTAAAAAAGGGGTAAATATAGGGGAATGGATGCGTTACGCTTCGGCGGGTTGGTGTGAACTTCGGGGCCCACTCAGTCTCTTCAATTCTTGAGAAATTACTCGTGTCTTCCACTGTGAAGGCTGGTGCAAAGTTCCTCAGCCATTTCTTTGTTTCCCACTACTGTCTCTCCAGCATCAGGCCCCCCGAAGGGCCTGTTTCCACACTGTAAGTAATCTAATATAATATAAGTAATCTAATATAATATGGGCGGCACGGTAGCACTGCTGCTTCACAGCGCCAGAGACCCGGGTTCAATTCCCGCCTCAGGCGACTCTCTGTGTGGAGTTTGCACATTCTCCCTGTGTCTGCGTGGGTTTCCTCCGGGTGCTCTGGTTTCCTCCCACAGTCCAAAAATGTGCAGGGGTTAGGTGAATTGGCCATGCTAAATTGTCCGTAGTGTTAGGTGAAGGGGTAAATGTTGGAGAATGGGTCTGGGTGGGTTACGCTTCGGCGGGTCAGTGTGGACTTGTTGGGCCGAAGGGCCTGTTTCCACACTGTAAGTAATCTAATCTAATCTAATCTAATTCTCCCTGTACCATGCCTTTATTGCTCAGCATGTCTCTCTGCAGTGTCTCCTGAATTAATCTTGGAATTTCCTGCCATTACTGTTACCTGTCTTTCCTGCTAGACCCCTGTCCCGGTCAATTCTACCCAGCTTCTTCCTTGTGCCTCTCCAGTTGCCTTTATTCAGCTGAAATACTGGTAACTTTGATTCTACTTTCTCTCTCTCAAATTGCAGAATAAATTCAACCATGTTCTAATCACTGCTTCTGAAGTTTTCTTTCACCTTAAGCTCCCTTATCTAGCCTGCGTCATTAAATCCAGTGTCATCTGTTCCCGAGTGGGCTCCACCATGTGATGCTCCAAAAAGCCATCCCATAGACATTCCTCAAATTCCTTTTCTTGCGATCCACTCCCAAAATGGTTTCCCATTCCACTTGCATATTGAAATCCCCCTATGTTCACTGTACCTTTGTCTTTCCTACATATCTTTTCTATCTCCTGATGTATCTTGTACCCCAGCTCCTGACTACTCTTTGGAGGCCTGTGAAGTCTCCAACTGTGATTGTCTTATCTTTGTGATTCCTCAATTCTACCCACGCAGATTCTACACCATCTGACTTTACTTCCTTTCTTACTATTGATTTAATTTCATTTGTTAATAATGTAAACCCACTCCTTCTGCTAACTGTCTTTTCGACAGGATATTAGTCCTTGACTATCCTGATCCCCTTGCAACCACTTCTCTGTGATGCACATCACGTCATACGTACCAATTTCAATCTGTGCCACAAGCTCATTTACTCTATTCCTTATACTGCGTGCATTCATATATAACCCCTTCAATCTTGTATTAACGGTTCCTCTTCTCATTTTCATTTGTTTGTCCAGTGTGCTTGAAGTCTGATTGCTTACACTTTCCATACACTCTGTCTTATTTGCGTCTGTGCTGGAGATTTTAATAACCTCTCCTGAGCTCTGTACATTTACCTCCTCTTTTCTAATTAAACCCTATAACGGACCCCCCAACCCTGCCAACACACACACGCTCCTAATCAGTTTCGACCTCTGTCTACAGCCTTAGTTAGGATTCAATCGGACTGTGGTCCCAACACAAAATAAAGGTACAAAAAACAAGCTTTTCTGTTCCTACCAAAACATGAAAACTACAAAGATGCAAGTTTGTGGAGTTATATGAATTGAAATGTGAATTTAAAAACTACAGCCGAGGTTTTCAACTTTTATCAGTGGAACGGTGACCACTGTTTCTAAAATTATGTCTCACTGAAAGGTCAGTCACCTGGCCAGGCTCAATAGCCAATACGAGGTTCAGTATGGTTCTTCCTCTCGTTGGACTATCTATATACTGCTGCAGTTAACAAATTCTGCCCCGTCTAAGCCGTTTGCTCTAATGGACTTCCAGTCATTATTGGTGATATTAAAGTCACTCACTATGACCACTTTTTTTAAAATACACCTTTCCTTAATCGACATACATATCTGTTCCTCAATCCCTCCGTGGCTGTTGGAGAGATTACAGTAAAGCAGTGCTTGCATCCATCGTATTTTTGAGCTTGACCCATATTGCTGCACTGGATGGTCCCTCCTGTATGTCCTGTTCACGTGCAGATGTAGCATTCTCCCTGATCAGTAAAATAACTCGTCCACATCTTTTAGCTTCTTCTCTGTCTCGCCTAAACCAATGAAACCCTGGATACTTTGAACGGTCAGTCCTTTCCCTCTCTCAAGCAAGTCTCTGTAAAGCTGCACCATCATAGACCGATGTATGGATTCAGGCTCCCAGATCATCGTCCTTACCCATACTCTTGCATTGAAATAAATACACTTTAGCCAAACTCCATCAGATCCTGACCTGATATTTGGTTTGAGTTTCCCTGATGTACATTCTCCTTGTCTATTCTCTGGTAACAGGAGATTACAAAGGACTGTCAGTAAAGCGTAAAATATTGTAAACAGACAATTTCAGTTTCCTCCCTTGTCCCTTTAATCTGTACATTGCATCCCATTCTGTCCAATTCCAATAAACTGCTGGGTAATTATTTTGCTCAAACAACCATCTCCAGCCTCTCACTGCACATTCTTCAACTCGCTCTGGACCCATTGGATTGACAGTTTTCTGATCCCTCTCTCAACCAAATCTCTAATATTTGTATCATAGTTATATATACTTATCTGCCTTGCCTGTCACACTGCTCACATTAAAATCAGCATACTTCAGACTTCCAATCCCATTGTGTCAGTTTGTTGCTGGTCTTAGTTGTACTGGAATTAGTCTCCAACTGCTCTTCAGTCACTGTGCTTGTGGACGTACTGCTCTGGCTCCACCCTCCCTCCCCCACCGCCACACCAGTTAAAACCCTCCTGAGTGACAATAGCAAACCTGCCTGCCAGGAGATTGCTGCCAGTTCACGTCCATCCCGTCCTTCTTGTGTATTTCGTACTGACCCAGGATTCCCAATGACCCACATATCTGAGATTGCTGCCAGTTCAGCTGCATCCCGTCCTTCTTATGTTTATCCTACCGACCCGGGAATCCCAATGATCCACATATTGGAAGTGCTGCCTACCCTACCAGCTCTTTGGCCATGTTTTTTAACTATACTGCCTTCCTATTCCTAACCTCACTGGCACGTGGCAGAGTATAGTTTCCCCAATATTCAAATACGCTTTCAGCACAACTCCAGCAAGACCTTTACTTTAAAATTGATAGACTTGACAATAAAAACTTAAGTGTGATCTCATTAACTAGGAAAGTGGAGCCCAACGAATCAGTCGTAATGACCATAGGAGCTGATATCTGTCACCTCCACCAGACCGATGCGACAAGATATACTTATTGAGCATCTATTTGTACATGGACGGGGATAAACAGAAATTAGTCCAAAAGACCTGAAAATGTCACAACAGATGGGTTCCAGTCAGACTGTTTACTCTGCTTTGCTGTTCAATTGATTTTAGCTATTCTGTTCCTTTTAATGGCTGGGTCTTTACCCGGATACCTCGCGCGTCAGAAAGTGCCCAGTGTCTTTGTGCACTCACTGCGTAGGGAGCATCCAGTGCCAGGCAATGGGGTGTGGGGAATCCCGGGGTGGCTCGATGAAAGGCTGCATGCAGTGACGGATGGACTCAGGGATTGAGAGAGACAGAGTCGGTAATCAGGGACATGCACTCACATAAGTGGCTGGGCAAGATTCCCAAACACTCAGGAAGCCTGAGGACTAGAGCTACTTTTACAATAAACCCGTCATATTTGCAGCAATTCTCCATCAAACACAAGCAAATATACTGTAGATGGCAGAAACCTGAAACAAACACAGAAACATACTGTGGAGAGAGAAAAGAGGAAATTCTCCCAATGCAGAGATTGCAAAATCTCCAGAAAGAAAGGGTCCAGAGATTGGAATTGAACCCCGAGTCCCTGGCACTGTGAGGCAGCAGTGTTGTGTCACCACGCTATCTAATGATGGACAATAGGATTAGGACAGTTACATTCGAATATTTTCGACAGTTAGTTAACAGGAATGCTCTCACGCAGCCTGGGAAGATTGGGAAGCTTTTATACAGCAGCAGAGGACAATTCAAGAAGCAATAAAGTGATGAACACGAAACATGTAAGATAGCTTGCTTTTGAAAAGGAGATTGCAGGAGTTTTGTTAAGATATGTAAAAGGGGAGAGTGAACATTGGACAATCAGAAATGGAGGCTGGCTGCAGAGAAATGGAAAACAAAGAATTGGAGAATGACCTGAATCGGTACTTTCTGTCAATCCTCACAATGGTAAATACTATGAACATTCCAGAACTTCAAGCGAGTCAAGGGTGAGGAATGGATGTAGTGATCAGCCCTGAGGAGAAGGTACTAGGGAAGCTGCATTGTTTGAAAATGGATAAATCACACAGACTGGAAGGATAACAACCAATGTTCTGAAGGAATTAGCGGAGGAGATTGTGAAACCATTGGTCGCGACTATTCAGGAATAACTATCATCAAACAAAGTCCCAGAGAACTGGGAAATGGACAATTTAATTTCTCTGTGTAAGAAGGAAGAAAGGCAAAATACAGGAAATCATAGGGCAGTATGGCCTGGCATCGGTCGTTATTAGGGATTTAGAGTGCACTGCTAGCAATGAGATTGAAGAGTACCTGGAGGTGCATGGTAAAATAGGGCTGAGTCAGCATGGCTTCATCAAGGAGTGGTCCCGCTGACAAGTCTGTCAGAATTCTTTCAGAAGATAATGAGCAGATTTGACAAAGGAAGGAAGTGATCTGATTTGCTAATAGGGAGTGTGTTAAATTTGAATCTGTGTTAAATTGAATCATGTTAATTTATTGGTTGTAACTTGCATAAGCAGATGTACAAAAACAACTCAAAATTGTAAAGAAACAATTCAATTGTAGTTAAATAAAGTAAGGATGGAGGGTCGGGTGATGTGTTGTTTCAGTGGGCTCCACCACTCCCATGATATGGGAGTGGTGGAGCCCACTGTGGTTCCCAGTGACCATGTCTGGAATAAATGTTGCATGCTAGAAGAACTCTGGCTCAGAGTCGATGAGCTGGAGTTTAAGCTGTGAGGCATCAGGGAGAGGGAGAGTTCCCTGGATGCTGTAATTCAAGAGACAGTTACACTCCTTAGGTGAACTGACTCAAAGTCAGCCAGTGGTTAGAAAGCGGAGGGTTTGGCTATGAGTGAGGCAGGTAGAGGGATACAGGAGGTAGAGATGCAGGAGCCTCAGCACCTGTCCATGTCTAACAGGTTCAAGAAACTTGTTCCCTGTGTGGATGAGAATGGAGACTGCAGGGAGGGTGAGCTGATTGGCCTCAGCACCGAGTTGAGTGAAACTTTCAAGCGGGACAAGAGAAGAGAAATATTATTGTAATTGGGGATAGTATAGTTAGACACTGTTCTCTGTGATCGCGATTGAGAGTCCTGAAAGCTGCGTCACCTACTGGTGTTTGGGTAAGGGATACCTCATCTGGGCTGCAGAGGAACATCAAGTGGGAGGGTAAAGGTCCATTGGTCATGGTCTGTGTAGGTACCAACGACAGAGATAAAACTAGGGCAGAGTTTCTGCTAAGGGATACGAAGATCTCGGAGCTAAATTAGAAAACAGAACCAAAAAGGAAATAATCTCTGGATTACGGCCTGAGCCATCAGGTAATTAGCACAGGGTCAGCAGGAAAATGCGTGGCTCAAAGTTTGGTGTGGGAGAAATGGGTTTGTATCATGGGACATTGACACCAGTACTGGTGTCAACCCTAACCCTAACCCTAACCCTAACCCTATGCTTTCCTTTATTGATCAGAGTACCGAGTACAGGAGTTAGGAGGTCATGTTGCAGCTGTACAAGACATTGGTTAGGCCACTGTCAGAATATTGCATGCAATTATGGTCTCCTTCCTATTGGAAGATGTTACGAAACTTGAAAGGGTTCAGAAAAGATTTACAAGGATGTTGCCAGGGTTGAGAATTTGAGCTCCATGGAAAGGTTGAACGGGCTGGGGCTGTTTTCCCTGGAGCGACGGAGGCTGAGGGGTGACCTGAAAGAGGTTCACTAAATTATGAGGGGCATGGATAGGGTAAATAGGCAAAGTCTTTTCCCTGGGATCGGGGAGTCCAGAACTAGAGAGCACAGGTTTTGGGTGAGAGGGTAAAGATATAAAAGAGACTTAAGGGACAACTTTTTCACGCAGAAGGTGGTACGTATATGGAGTGAGCTGCCAGAGAAAGTGGTGGAGGCTGGTACAATTGCAACATTCAAGCGGCATTTGGATGGGTTTATGAATAAGAAGGGTTTGGAGGGATTTGGGCCGGGTGCTGGCAGGTGGGACTAGATTGGGTTGGGATAGCTGATCGGCATGGACGGGTTTGACCGAAGGTTCTGTTTCCATGCTATAAATCTCTATGATTCTATGACTCCAAGTTATTCAAATCTCCAGCACAGACGCAGCACCATACACAGGGAGTATGGAAAGTGTAAGCAATCAAACTTCAAACACACAGGACAAACAAATGACAATGAGAAGAGGAATGGCTATTACAGGGTTGAACTGTTATATCGGAATACAAGCAGTATAACGAATAAATTAAAAATGCTTGTGACTCATACACAAATTGGCAGGTCGCCATCACGGAGACGTCGCTGCAAGAGGATCAGAATTGGCAGCTGAATATTCAAGGATATGCATCTTATCAAAAGATAGGCAGTTAGATAGAAGGGACGAGGCTCTCTTATTAGAAAGAAATGAAATTAAATCAATAATAAGAAATGAAGTAAGGTCAAGTGGTGTGGAATCTGTATCGGTAGACTTGAGGAATTAAAAAGGTGAAGAAAATGTAGTTGGAGCTCTGTTCAGGCCTCGAAACAGTAGTCAGGAGCTGACGTGCAAGATATACCAGGAGCTAGAAAGAAGTGCAGGAAAGACAAAGTTACAGTGATCATGTGGGATTACATTACGGAGGTGGGCTGGGAATTCAGGTTGGTAGTGGTTTGCAGGAAAAGAAATTTGTGGAATGTCGATGAGTTGGTTTTTTGAAGCAGCTTGTGCAGGCATTTTAGATAAGGGAGTTTAAGGAGAAGGAAATAATAGGAGGCAATGATTATAATATGATTGAATTTACTCTGCAATTTCAGATGGCAAAGTTAGAATCAGAGGTAACGGTATTAGAGCTGAATAAAGGCAATTATAGAGGCATGAGAGAGGAGCTGGGTAGAATTGACTGGTAGAAGGGCCCAGCAGGAAAGACACTGGAGCAGCAATGGCAGGAGATTTTTGGAGTAATTCAGGATGCAACAGAGATTTACACCGAGTTAAAAAGAGGCATGATACATGGAGAATGAGGTAACCGTGACTGACGAAGGAAGTCAGGTATAGCATTAAAGCAAAAGAGAAAGGACGTAATGTGGCAAAGCGCAGTGGGAAACCAGAGGGTTGGGAAACTTACAAAGAAAAAACAGAGGGCAAACAAAATAAAATAAGGAGGGAGATTATTAAATATCGCGGTAAGCCAGCCAGTAATATAAAGGAAGAAATGTAAGAGTTTCTTTCGATATATAAAGTACAAAAGAGAGTCAAAATATGGCATTGGATTGCTGGAAAATGACACTGGAGAGATAGTAGTGGGGACAAAGAAAATGGCCGAGGAATTGGATAATTACTGTGCATAGGTTTCATGGTGGAAGACACAAATAATATCTCAAACATTAAGGAGAGTGAGTGGATGAGATTTCTGAATACTTGGAAGTATTTGGCAAAATAGGTCAACGATAGCATGGTTCCATCAAGGGAAGGTCATGCCTGACAAATTTGTTGGAAATCTTTGAAGAAAAAATGAGCAGGTTCGATCAAGTACAGCCAATGGATGTTATCCACCTGGAGGTCAAGAAGGCCTTTGGCAAGGTGTCACACAGGAGATTATTGATTAAGATAAGGGTCCGTGGTGTTGGAGGCAAGGTAGAGGCGTGAATAGAAGCTTGCCTGTCTGACAGAAAGCAGAGAGTGGGGATAAAATGGTCCTTCTCATGATGGCAGGAGGTGACAAGTGGTGGTCAGCAAGGCACAGTATTGGTACCATAACTTTTTATCTTATACGTTAGCAATCTAGATGATGGAACTGACGGCACTCTGGTTAGGTTTGCAGACGAAACTAAGATACGTAGAGGGTCAGGTCGGAGAGAGGAGGCAGAGAGGCTGAAGAAGGAATTGGCCAGGTAAAGGATTGGCAGATGCATTCCAACGTCTGAAAGTGTTAGGTCATGCTCTTTGGCATGAAGAATAGAGGCATGGTCTATTTCCTAAATGGGGAGAAAATTCATAAATCCGAAGTGCAAAGGGACTTGGGAGTTCTATTGCAGGGTTCTCTTAAGATAAGCTTGCAGGCTGAGGTAGTATTTAGAAGGGCAATTGCAGTCATTATTGACGGCATTTATTACGAGAGAAATTGAATAGAAGAACAGGCTGTATACAGCTTTGGTCAGACTACATTTGGAGTGTTGCGCGTACTGTTGAGCTCCATATCTCAGGAAGGATGTACTGTCCCTGGAGCATGTTCAGAAGGTTTTCACGTGAATAATCATAGGAGTGAAAAAGTTTATTGTATGAGGAATGTTTGAGTCTTTGGGTCTAGACTTGATAAAGTTTATAAGGAAGAGAGGAAATGTAATTGAAACATACAGAATACTGAATGACCTGAACCGAGTGGATGTTCATAGGATGTTTCCATTGGTAGGAGAGACTAAGACGAAAGGACACAGCCTGAGCTTAAAGCGAACATCTTTTAGAACGTTGATAAGGAGACTTCTTTAACCAGCGAATGGTGAATCTTTGCAATTTATTGCCAGAGAAGGCTGTGGGGCCAGATCATTGAATATATTTGAGACGGAGATAGATTTTTTGATTATCCAGGGGATCAAGGATTACGGGCAGAGGGTCGGAGAATGGGTTTTAGAAACTTATCAGCGATGATTGAATGGTCGAGTAGACTCAATAGGCAAACTTGCTTAATTTCTGCTCCTATGTCTTATAGTCGTGTGGTCAAAACCTTAAGGAGGCACCTTACATCTCTGATGATATGGATTCACGCTCTTCATGAAGGTCAGAAGCTGGTGGAAATAGTTGACTGTTATAGAATGAAGATATTGTGGCTGCTGCCGGGGTGGTGGATAATATGACATTCGGTGCAAGATCACACACCAACTGCACTGTATTAATGTGGGGAGAGTTTATTCAAAACCTGGACCTCTCTATCTCTGTCAATCGCCGTAGTGAGTGGGTGTTTTTGTGGGTAGGCGTAACGTCCACAGAGGCACTTAAACTATCCAGCATCATGCATCCTGCGTGAAATACAGTCATGGAACTTATCACATTCTCATTGTATGTTTAGATTATAAGGAGTGATTGTCCATCCCCCTCAAGGTTCAATGCAATCATCTCTTATTATCTCACAGCGCTACAGATCAACCTTTATTCACTCCTCATGGTGCCAGCATCCCAGGGAAAAATCCGGTGAAACTCCTGTTCATTCTCTCTGTCATAAGGAGATCACTCCTTATAAAGGAGATAAAATCTGTCCACAATACCCCAAACACTGCCACAACAACGCTCTCAGAGTTGATCACAATAATTTCTTCCATCGCTTAGCTGGCTCCATTTCCTTCATGTGACACAGGAAACCATTCATTTACAATGCACTGCCACTGATGTGGAACTTAAAACATCCTTACATCTGTAGGTTAGCAACAATAAAGCCAGCACCAGAGGTGCCTTACGAGATTGACATCCCTCTTGGGGAGAGACACAATCACAAAGAATACATCTAAAATAGTGAATGGCCACCGACCTGAAAGGAATTCAGCTGCAGGAATATGGGATACACGCAGAGGGAGGGAATTATCTTTCCTTTTGATCTGCCCTCACGGGATGTGTGCAGCCCTGGTCAAGCCAGTATGTTATGCCGACCTTGAACTTAGTGGCTGGTTCATCTGTTCTACAGGACAGTAAAGAGTAAAACACAGTGCTGTAGGTTTGCAGTCACACGGAGAGTTGACCAGGGAAGAATGACCCATTGCCTTCTTTAATGGGCATGAGGCAAGCCGATATCAACAGATTATTATTTTGTGGCACTGATTCTGACTACACTGTCTTCCCATCTTTCCCATCTTTCCATATTTGTGCAGAGAACGTAAACATCTCAAGTGCAATTATTTTGCAATGGATACGTGGTAAAAAGGGACTTGAAACAGCTGTCTGTGGAGATGAAAAAAAGCACAAACAATGGTTTATCCAGGAGTTGTACTGAGGCTGAGGCGGAGACTGGGATGTCACGATGGTGGTACTGGACAGAATTGTTGAGTGGAGAGGATATGGAAATGTAAACTTGTGCAGGAGAAAATGAACCAAGGAGAACAGTCTTTTTAATCGTCGCATATTGGTGCGTAATTTGTAAATAATCATTTGCTAGTTATCATTTGTAAGGAATGGAATCTTTGATTGGAACTAAAAACACTGACTTGCACCTTTCCAAAGTTTACATATTATGACCATCAATTCAGTTCAGACCGTTTCACTAACCAATCTACAAACTGCAGATGCATCTGTCCATGACAGCATCAGTAAAACTGACCACCGCACTGTCGTTGAGGAGACAAAGTCTCACGGTCACATTGAGAATAAACTATATTGTGTTGTGTGGCACTATCACCACGCTAAATGGCACAGACTTCAAACAGATCTCGCAACTCAAGACTGAGCAACCATAAGACGCTGTGGTCCATCGATATCAGAACAATACTCCAGCACAATCTGTAATGTCAGGACACAGCATTTAAACCACTCGATCATTACCATCAAGCCAGAGGATTAACCCTAGTGCAATAGAGAGTGAAACAATGGGAAAAAACTGCTCAAGTATTTTCTGTACATAAAACGCAGGACAAATTCAACCCAGCCAAATACCACCTCATCACTCTACTCCCCATCATCAATAAAGTGATGGAAGGGTTCATCAATAGTGCTATCAAGCAGCACCAGCTCAGCAATAACCTGCTCAATGACGCCCAGTTTGGGTTATACCAAGGTCACTCAGCACCTGACCTCATCACAGCTTTTGTTCAAACATAGACAAATGAACTGAATTCCAGCACTTGAAAATCAAGGCTGCATTCTTTCAAATGTGACATCAAGGAACCCAAGCAAAAAGGATATTGTGAGTAATTACTTCATTATTGGAATTATACCTGAAAGATGGAAAACGGTCATTGTTGTTGGAGGTCAGTCATCTCTCTTCCAGAATATCTCTGCAGTGGTCCCTCAGGATAATGTGGACGTAGGTTTGCTCCATGAGCTGGAATGGTCATTTCCAGACGTTTCATCACCATACTAGGTAACATCTTCAGTTGCCCTTTGGATGAAACCTAGATCCAAACATCTTCTGTTGCTTCATCAATGGCCTTCTCTCCATCATAAGGTCAGAATGGGAATATTCGACGATGACTGCACAATATTCAGGACCATTCACAAGTGCTCAAGTACGGAAGCAATCCGTGCCAAAATGCAACAAGGTCTGGACAATATCCAGGTTGGGCTAATAAGTGAGAAGTAACACTCGCACCACTCAAATGCCAGACAATGACGATCACCAATAAGAAACAATATAACCATTTCGTATTCAGCAGCATATTTGTCACTAAATTCCCCTCCCCACCAGCCAATCAATACACTTGGGGTTACCATTGACCAGAAACTCAACTGGACTCGCCACATAAATATCAGAGCAGATCAAAGGCTAGGAATACTGCGCGAGTAACTCACCTCCAGTCTTCCCAAAGCATGTTCACCATCTACAAGGCACAAGTCAGGAATGAGATGGAATACTCCCCAATTGCCTGAATGAGTGCAGCCACAACGATACTAAAGATGCTTGACACTATCCAGGACAAAACAGCTCAATTGATTGGCACCACATCCACAAGCATTGACTCCATTGATCACCAACGTGTGTACTATCTACAAGACTGCACCTTCCAATCCTACGAACACTTCCGTCTTGAATGATAAGGGCAGCAGGCTTTTGCGAACACCACCACCTTCAAACTTCCATCCAAACCAGTCAACATCCTGAGTTGGAAATATATCACCATTCTTTCACTGTTGCTGGGTCAAAACCCTAGAATTCCCTCCCTCGCAGCATTGTGGATCAACGCACAGCTGGTGGACTGCAGCGGTATAAGAAGGCAGCTCAGCACCACCTTCTCATGGGTGCAACTAGGGACGGACACGAAATAATGGGCCCATCCAGCGATTCCCATAACCGAAAAATAAGTTTAAAAAGTTCCAAGTTGAACACCTCGATGTGACAGGTTGTCTAATTTGAACATGAACAGAAAAGCAGTGGTTCTGATACTGGACATTTTAGACCATTCTGTCATTAGATGTGTGTTCAGTGTTCCATGACATATTGTTGCTGAGTGCTGTGATAAATTGCACCTGTTTTGTTAAATTCAACAACACTAGCGTAACAGAATCGATCCTTCAAAAATACCAAACTGAAAATGACAATCATCGTAGAGACAATGTACTCCCGCCAGTTGAGACTCACAGGTAGCAGCTTATATTCAACATATTACTGCGCTACTGACTGGCACTGAATTCTCCCACCGTCCAAATTACAGGGGTTACCATTGACCAGAAGGTGAAGTCAAATCAACGTACAGATACAAGGGTTACAAGAGCAGGTCTGAGACTTTCAACTCTGCACTGAATAATAGACTGTATGACCATAAGGGCATGAGATATAGCAATAGATTCAGGCTATTCAGCCTATCTCTTCAGTCTGAAACGGCGCCATTTTGTCTTAGTCGCTCAGACAAGTGGAAATATCTTCTTTACTCTAACTGTATCAATCTTTGCAGTAGTCGGTCAGTTTCAATCAGATACGCCCCCCCGCCCCCTCCATTCTTATAAATTCCATTGACTACAGGCACAGAGTCCTCAACTGCCGCTCATATGACAAGCCATCATTCCCAGGATAAATCATGTCCAACACCCATCGATCCTTCCCCAGAACAGCTCACAATAATCCAAATGCCATCTGACCATAGTCCATTATATTCTGATCAGTTTGTCTCCGCTTTTGTATTCTCACTCTCTTGAAATGAATGCTAACATTGCATTTGCTTTCCTAACTGCCAACTGAACCTGTGCATTAACCGTACGAGAGGGCGATGACTCCAAACTGCTTTTGTGCTTCAGATTTCATGAAGCCTTTTAGAACACAGTGTCTGCCTGTATTCCGCCTACTGAAGTGCATAATCTCACATTTTTCCATATTGTGTTCCGTGAGCAATGTGATTTCCCAGCGTCCTAAACTATCCAAGTCTTTCTGCAGCCTCTCCACTTCCTCAATATCACCTGTCCATCCAATCATCATTGTATCATCTACAAACCTAGCAAAACTGCCATCAGGTCAGATGGTTCACGTAAATGGCACCTCCTGACTACCTAAGGACTGTCCACCATTGAAAAGGCACAAAGCTCAAGATGCTTGGCTCCATTGAGGTTTAAGCAGTGGCTTGACTGGAAGTACACCTGCAAAGTCTTCACTCCTTGCACCACTGGAACTGACACCCTGCCCACCATTTTATTATGAATTTACCCCATTCTGGTGATGCAGAACTTGATGGCGCATGATCCCAGTCTATTAATGGCAATCTGTCTCAATGCTGACTGTGTGGTGCTCACACCAACCAATGTCATTGTGTGTGAAGACGACAGAGGGAGGTGGGGGTGGGGATGTCGATCGTAAATGACTTTGTGACTGTCACTGAGGGCTGACACTTGCCGTGAAAGCATGTACCTGTGTCTGTTGTCACCGCTGCAGGTATGGTCAGTCTTTCAGTGAGTCAAATCAAAGAAAGTGATGGGCCTGAAGAGTGTTCCTGGCTGAGCACTCAGATCCTGTTTGCACCAACTAGCAGAGGTATTCACATACAACTTCAGCCTCTCCCTCAAGAAGCCGAAGTCACAATCTCATTCAAGAAGGCCATCATCATCCGCGTATGTGAGAAAGCACATGGAACGTGTCCTTATAGACGATGAAGTGCTTTGAGAGGCTGGTTATGGCCTACACCAACTCCAGTCTCCCAGCCTGACCTGCTGCCCTATAATGTGCCGACTCATGTAACGGGTTCACAACAGATGCCATACCCGAGCCTGCACGCATCCCTGGAACATCTGGACAACAAGGACACCTACACCCGATTCTGCTCATTGACTAAAGCTCCACCTTCAAAATCATTATCCCTTACAGACTAATCACAAATCTCCACGACCTTGGTCTCGGTTCGATCATCTGCAAGTGGCTCCTCAGGCTTCCTGAAGAAGGGCCTGTGCCCGAAACGTCGAATCTCCTGTTCCCTGGATGCTGCCTGACCTGCTGTGCTGTTCCAGCAATAAAGTTTCAACTTTGATCTCCAGCATCTGCAGACCTCACTTTCTCCTCAGGCTTTTGACACACAATCATGTAGATAGGTAAAAACACCTTTTCCACAATAACAATCACCACTACTGCTGCTGAAGGATATGTTCTCAACACCCAACAATACTCCCTCTACACCCACGGCTGTACCCTCAGCCCACTACTGTCCTCCCTGTACACCCTAGGCTGTGCCCTCAGCACCTTACAGTACGCCCTTCATTCCACGGCTGTGCCTTCAGCCAACCACTGTGCTCCCTGTACACACACGGTTGTTTCTGCAGCCCCCTACTGTTCTCCCTGTACTCACATGGCTGTGTCCTCAGCCCCTTAATGTCCTCCCTGTACAACCACGGCTGAGTCCTCAGCCCCCTACATACACCCTGTACAGCCACGGCTGAGTTTCCAAATTCCAAACAACGCCAGCTACAAGTTCGCTGATGACATCACTATAGTAGTACAGATATTAAACAATAACGCGTCAGAATCTAGAAAGGCGATAGAGAGCTCGGTGGCATGATCTGTGGATAATGAACTCTCTCTCTAATCCGGCAAACATAAAGGACTGATCACTGACTTTAAGAAGAAAGGAGGGGAACATACCCCATCTACATCAACCGTTTGAGTGAGTGCAGCGCATCAAGTGCATCAGAGTGATGATAACTCACAACCTGTCCTGAACTTCTCACATAGGTCCGACAGTTGGGAAGGTTCAACAATGCCTCTCCTTCCTGAGGTAATATAGGAAATTCAGCATGTGCTACATCTACAGATGCACCATTGAGAGCGTACTGTCCCGGTGCATAACAGCCTGGTATGGCAACTGCTCTACTCAGGACCATGAGAAACTACAGAAGGTTGGATGCACAGCTCTGACCAACACGGACTCTAACATCCCAACCATCGATTCCATTTACATGGCTCGTTGCCGCAGAAAGGCTGCCAACATCTAGCCCAGATTACTGAGGGAAGGGAGATAGGAAATAGCTGGGGCATTAACAGATATCTTTGGAGCATCCTTGAACACGGCTGATGTCCCGGAAGACTGGACAATTGTTAATCCCCTTGTTTAAGAAAGATAGTAGGGATAATCCAGTCAATTATAGACCGGTGAGACTGATATCAGGGGTGGGGAACCTGCAAGAGAAGATACTGAGGGATAGGATCTACTCTCATTTGGATAGACAGTGATAGACAACATAGTTTTGTGCAGGGAAGGTCATGCCTTAGCAACTCAATAGAATTCTTTGAGGAGGTACAAAGTTGATTGATGAGGGAGAAACTGTAGATGTCATCTACATGGACTTCAGGAAGGCGTTTGCTATGTTTCCTCACGGTCGGACTATGGAGAAATTGAAGTCACATTGTGCGCTAGGTACGTGGAGAAAGAACTGGCTGGGCAACATAAGACAGAAAATAGTAGTGGGAGGGAGTTTCTCAAAATGATGAACTGTGACCAATGGTTCCATTTAAGATGTTTCTGGAAAGATACATGAATGAGAAGAAAGCTAATGGATACAGATCCTTAGAAAATAGGCGACGGGTTCAGATAGAAGATTTGGATCGGCGCAGGCTTGGACCATCGAATGACCTGTTTCTGTGCTAGAATGTTTTTTTCTAACATTATCAAAGTCCAATCACACCCCAGTAATGGTCTCCGACAACCTCTTCATCAGGCTAAAAGATATGGAAGCTTGAAAACACAGAGCAGCTGGTTCATTAAAAAAGGCTTCCTGACTGTTATTAGACTGATGAATGTACTCTCTAATCTCAGATAATGACGATCTTGTTCATGTTGATCTCGCATCGCGCACGCCCTGTACAACGTAACCTGAATGCCTCTCAGACATGTTTTATAGCAATCGTTCTGCACATCCTTGCTTACTATGATCTGCCTGTACACCTTGGTACAGGTCATAGTAAATCCTCATCTTCCTCCCCCCAGCTCACTCCGAGCTCTCTCTGGTTCCCACCCCCAGCACCTTCCATTCCCTGTCCTCAGCTCACTGTGTGCTTTGTATCTAACTATTTCTCTCATACTGTCTGCTTCCTTGTATTTTCCTTTTCTCTATCTTCTGTTTCTTTCCCTGAACTTATTATCTCCCCTTCTCCCTGTCCATGTGACTGTTTGTTTCTTGTTTTGTTTCCTTTCTCTGTTTTATTGACTGTCCTTCTGTTTCCCTCGCTGTTTTCTCTCTCTCCTTAAACGTATCTGTCTATTTCTCCCTCGTTGTGATGGTGATGGCGTCTCTATTCTCTTGAAGCATGTGATGGCTCTTTGGTTGGATGTTGGCAATAAAATAAACTCAATTTTGGTATCTTGGACATAATTTAAATTTATTGGTTAAATTTCAATTGTTGTCCAAACAGCAAGCAGAACTTGGATATCCATTTAACAACCAATTCTTACATCTAAATATTTTGGAACTACCTCCTCTCAGTGCTCTGCATACTGGCAACTGAAAGCATTCTATTCACGTGCATAATAGTGTGACGGTAACAGCTCTTCCCATGACCATAAGAAACTACAGACTGTTGTGTGCACAGCCTAGACTATCATGGAAGACAATCTTCCATCCATTTAGACTTCTCATTGCCAGCCTTTCGCTGGCATCAAATATCTCTCCAAAACCGATAATGATCTCCTACAATCTCTTCCAAAAGGGAGGAGATACAGAGGCTTGAAAACATGGACCAGCATGCTCAGAAACACCTTCTTCCCCACCGTAATTACCCTGGCGAATTGAAGTCTCTAACTTTTCAAATAATATTAATCTTGCGAAAGTCGCTCTTGCTTTGCACACCTCCTGTGCAGCTGTCACCTTGTGTGCCTCACTCTGTCTAAGTGGCATTGAGGCTCAAGGTCTCCTCAAGGGCAATAAAATAAGTGAACTAATGCTGGCCCAGCCAGCGATACCTATATCCCATGAATAAATTTAAGAATATGACGACACTCACGGAAGACAGACAGTTGGGATCAAATCGCTTTAAACATGATCTTAGATATATATAGTTTCCCTGAGTATCTGAAAGTAGAGTGTTCCTACAAAACCTTTCAGAAGCTGATATGGCGTAAAGTGAAGTAGCATTAATTCATGTGGGAAAAAAATCATCTTTCTTGGTAAAAGTGAAAGTCCTTTCGGATTTCTTTTAGTTAGCGAAAACAGGACGTAATGGAGGTTTTTCGGAAAGGGAAGTGGCAAAAAGCGATTTTTTGAAAAGCGGGGTATACATGTACTGGCATGCGCAAGACATTCAGGAACATGGGAAAAGCCAAAAATAAATGAGGTGAATCTCACATTTTATTTCCATCCCAGCTGTTCATCATTCCTGTTGTTTGCTCTTTTTCTTCTATCTCTCTCTTTCTCTATCGATTTAGCTCACTCCTTCTCCCTTTCAAAGCAGACTTCCCTTTCACCAGCATTATTCACACGATTTTCCAACTGTTTTCAGTTCAGGAAAGTTCCGAGCACTTTCTGTTCTTTGCTTTGCATTTTTATGCAATTTCAGATCTCCAGCATCTTCTTTTATTTGGTTTAAACTTCAAATTTGTTATTCCATGGGAAGTCGGCATCTCTGCCAGGGAAGCATTTGTTACTCATCACTAATTGCCCTGACTGTGAGGCCATTCCACAAGCCAATATAAAGCGCATTGATATGGGTCTGAAGTCACACTTAACCAAAACCGGGTAGTAACATTAGATTTCTTTAAGGTAATCAGTGAAACAGCAAGATTTTCAGACAAAATCTGGGTGTTATGGTTGTTTTTCGTGAAATGCACTTTATTCGAATTCTTATCATTTTTATTGAAGTTCTGCCATCAGTTGTGGTAGGACTTGAAACAAGTCGCTTGAAACAATGTCTTTCGTTTTAATAAGCTTTGATCCTGAATTATATCCAGCGACATTCCTACTCTGATACATTGTCCTAATCATGAAGTAACGTCCGAGACAAGAACAATTTTGAGATTGAAATACTTGCAACTGGAACAGTGGCCAGAAGAGAGCTTCAAATATAAAGTCTGAATTTTACCAACGTGCAGATAATGGTTTGTTCAGACACAGCACTGACGCAGAGATGGAGATTGGGGATATCATGATCTGGTAGTAGACAGCGTTGGTGACAGAGAGAGCACGAGACATAAATCAATTCAGGGCCAAAAGGGATCTTGAGGTTGTCCACAGTTTTGTTCTTAGATGTTTGTAAGGGAGTGGTCTGCAATGCAGATGAATGGAGACTGCAATTTGAATTGAAGATAATAGTTTCTTTCTCTGACAAATATAGGTAAGAGAAATTGCAATGAAGTTCAAAATTGTTTATGGGATTAATGAACGGACAGAGGTAGAGAACACCAACAATAGCGAGAATAGGTTAGTAACACACCCTCCACCCCGCCCAGAATAATAATCAGTACTGCTGATATCCGATATGGTAGAAATTCCCAATAGAGGGAAATGTTGAAAAGGCCCAAGGAAAGCCTCCTCTCAACTAGTGTAATTATCCAGTCCATTATTCTCAGATTCAGATCTGTCCTCTCCACGTCTGTGCAGCTGCTGATCTTTGTTATTGTTGGAGCTGATACATCTGCTCCTACACTGGGATAGCGCACTGAGTGAAGCCCCTCACAAATAGGAGAGGAGAACGCTCCATGACACAGTTACAATGCATGGAGACTGATACCAATCACAGTCACTGAGCAAACAGTTCTAGCTTTCAATACAGCACTTTCAGTTCACAATATAAATGAACTGGACTGGATGCTGACATCACTGGCTATTGGTCACATCTCCCATGACTAATTGCTCTAGTGAAGTCAATTGTGAGGGAGAATGATGGATGCTTTCTTATCCCAGGCTAGATGACTCTGCTCTGTTGTACATTTGCAATGCTGTAACCATCTTACCCCGATATTCCACCCCTCCACAAAAAAAAAACACAATCAGGACTTGTTACTGTGCTGATCTCTTCTCCACGGGAACAAACGCCAGCCAACACACTGTCACTGGGCACAGTTGCTCTGCACACAGACAGGAAGTGTGGACTTATCTGAATGTTCCTCTCCCTGCTCTAATAAAGAAACGTTGGACTTTCCATTCATAATATGCTTCAGTAATTAATTTATACAAATTGACAAACATCTTAATGCAGTGTTATTTACTAAGCAATAATTTTTACACTTTTTCCCTTCAGTCCAAAACCAAAAGTGAGCTTATTCTTTAAGACTTGTGAATTAATGAGTCACGTTTGGCTGGGAGATAGGGCAGAATGGGGGCAGTGGCTGTGGAGACTGCATGGGGAGTACAATGATATTCCCCAGTCATCATCACTCTTAACGTCAGATAGAATTAAATATAGTTCACAACAAGGATATTTTATATTTTATATTTTATATTTTATATTTTATGTCCACACCATTTCATCATTGGGAATACAGATTGAGTAGGGTCACCGCACCTGAGGCATAAGGCACTGCCAGACCAGCTGAACTTTCCCTCCAAAGTCTGTTTTTGTTTGAAATTGATCATATTGTTCATATCTTGCAGGATGCTTACAATTAAAAACAGATACTAATAACAAAATGTGCAGGGATATGGGGACAATACAGGAGAATAAGAGTAGAGATATCGCTCATTCCAAACTGGAAGACACAATGGGCTGAGTTTTCACCACCTTTGCTGTGATAATTCTATGTTATGCATTGAAAGTTTTTGGAGAGTGGGGAAACAAGCTTGTTCAATGAAGGACACAGAGTGTTCCATCATCAAAAATCTATCCCGATTATTTCATGGAGTTCAGCTGCCTCTAAAATGCATTTAAAAAAAATAGGTTTCCAGAGATTTACAAGATGTTCAGAATTTTGTATTTCTTTCTATCTTAAAGAAGAAACAGATTTCGGCAGTAGTTCAGGTGTCACAGACACACCAACTGTAATAGAAACAAGAAAGGACCACATTGTCCAAATTCCTCTGTTTGACAGGGCTCTAAATATCGATGATGTGTTGTATTGTGAGAACTTGCGATGAAAATGTTGAAACAAAACAAAAGTTGCTGTAAATGCTCAGCAGGTCTGGCAGCATCTGTGCAGAGAAATCAGAGTTAACGTTGCATGTCCAGTGCCCCTTCCTCTGAACTGATGGTAATACGGAAAATGTTGATTTATATGCAGAAGGGACTGGATGGTGAGATTGGATGAGAAACCATCACTGTTCAAGAAAATCGGGATCTGGATTCCATTCAAAATTAAGAAAAGATTTCTTATACTCTCTCTTCTATCGCTTGATACTTGTTCAGGTTGTACATGTACTATATATTTCTATATCTCCATGAAGTGCAGACGACATTTTTTTTCTCCCCTACTGTGGTGTTTCAACATTTTTGATTATTTTCTAGCATGTATTTGCTTCCAATTCAAGGTGGATATGAGAGTATGGTTTGATCTTCTGCAGTTCGCCCCTAACATCGAATTTAATTGAATATTTATCCCCATCACACTCGCTGATTTAAACAAACAATGAATGAGTCCACTTCCATCCTGCAGATGAAAAATTTCTTCAGCTCTGGCTATTGCAGGGAATGTTGCCAAAGAACAGTGCCACGCAAAATGCTAATGTTCCACCGCAAGGCGCCAAACCCTAGCTTATCCTAAATTATTACAAGGTTTATAAATAAAACATGCGGAGAGGCAGAGTGTAAAAGGTGAATTCAACAAAGGTGTCGAAAATGCTATTTGTGGCTCCCTCATAAAATGTGTTAATTACATCACTTATAAATTCACCAAAATAGGGAAAGCAAGAAACTGGAATTGTCAAATCATCCTCTGAATAACATCTGGAGAACAAGAAGGAAATCACGGGTTGTTTGTGATATTCAGAAATGACGATTGTGAGAATGTGGAGGTGGGGATCAGTGGAATAACGATCCATGTTGTGGATGACACAAAGATGAGCTGGGTGGATCACAGTCAGGAGGAAAGTGTTAGGCTACAGGAGGATGTAACCAAATTATTCAAATAGCCAGAACAATGGCCTGATGAAATTTAACACCGATACATTTGAAAGATGCAAGTCAGAAGTAACAAGACAAGTGAGTACTCAAAGGTGAGTATGAAAGAGGACGGCTAAATTTGCTTGTTTTTCTTTGCAGCAGGAAAGGTTAAGGAGGGAATATGGTACAGGTGGACAAGAGCATAAGGGGGATGGAGAGGATGGACATACCGCAGCTGTTTTCCTTAGTCAAAGGGTCAAAAATAAATGGACTCACTTTTAAACAGAAATGGGGGGGGGGGTTTGAGAGAGGATTTGTGGAATGTGCTTCGAACTGAGAGTGTAGTATGAATCTAGAATGCATTGTCTAGGAGGGTGCTTAATGCAGGTAACCTCTCAAACGTTTGAAAAGCCTTTGGATATGCACTTGCTGGCACAGACGTGATAGGCCTGTTTTTCATTGCATGATTCTTTGCAGTGGCAGCCATGAACACTCTGGTATATTCTGAAACAATGAGTAATGGCAGTTGCTGCTTTGTTCCTTTGACTGTACTCAGTCAGTAGCTATATTACAAAGCAGTAGCATCTCATGCAGTTTCAGCACTTACTCACCCAAAGTCAGCCCAGCCATCTCTGGGAACATCCAGGGTAATTCACATGCTCTGTGCAAGCATTGTCCAACAACAGTACTGATAATATTCTAACTGTTTGCGACCATTATTATAGTTACAGCTATAATTTGAACACAGCTTTTCCTCCATTACAATACAGACATCTAGCAATAAGGATGTTATTTCTCTGAAACATAATAAATGATTTCCCAGGTATTCCATTTGACAAACAGGAAGTTTTCCTGTGTTTTTTTCTGCCAGTTGTTTCTCACAGAATTCCCCACCCCAACCTCTTCCCACTTTATCATTTTCTTGTGCACTGTCTGCCTGATCTCACACACCTCACTCCCTCACATCTCCCACACTCTCCATCCTTATTTATTAATCCCAGATAAACCTACGCCTAATCTCGATAATTTATTACAATTCCCAACTTACATTTTGGACTGATTTGATTCCTTCTCTCAGCATGGTCATTAGACTGGCCGTGCCTGATGTCCTATTCAGCTCGATCTTCTACTCAGTTCCTGATCTGCTGCTTTGCTTCTTATTCTTCTGGTTTATTCAAATCCATCTGACTTGCACTAACAAACCTCCCAACAAGGATGTTGGTGCTCGTCCAGTTAAGATATAACCTGTCTTTTTTGTACAGGTCCCCGCCTGTCTTGGAAGAGGTTCCATTGATCAAAAAATCTGAAACCCCCATCCTTGAACTAGCTTGTTAACAATATGTTAAGCTATACTGTCTTCCTCATCCTTCCCTCTTTTCCACATGGCACGGGGAGTAATCCAGAGATTACAGAGGATTGTTTTCTTTCCCTCTCTCTCCCCCCCTTTCTCTCTCACCCTCTCTCTCTCTCTCTCGCACCAACACCGCCCCCCCCCCCCCCCCCACCAACACACACATATTCAGAAGACAGAAAGACAGACACCAAATTACTTTGGGGAAGAATACAAATAACCTTAAAATAATCGGAATGATAACTGGAATGAAGTATTTAATTAAATGCAGGATGAGAGAAATTGCGCTTCTTCTGATTGTCAGTTTGCTCGCTGAGCTGGAGAGTTCATTTTCAGATGGTCCATCACTATACTAGGGAACATTATCAGCGAGCCTCTGGTGAAGGGCTGGTGTCATGTCATGGTTGCTATTTATGTGTTTAGGTTTCCTTGAGTCAGTGATGTAATTTCCAGTATTGGTGATTTTATGTCCGGTTCTTTTTCTCAGAGAGTGTTTGATGGAATCAAAATCGATGTGTTTGTTGATAGAGTTCAGGTTGGAATACTCTGCTTCTAGGAATTCTCGTGCGTGTTTCTGTTTGGATTGTCCTAGATGGACCCAGTCGAAATGGTGTACTTCCTCATCGGTATGTAAGGATACTAGTGATAGTGGGTCATATCATTTTTTCTAGATAGCTGTTGTTCATGTATCCAGGTGGCTAGTTTTCTGCCTGTTTTTCCGATGTAGTGCTTGTTTCAGTTCTTGCAAGGCTTATTCTTCCTGGAGAAGAACAGACAAATATGTGAACTTATTGCGGTGCTCAAAAGTATGAAAAAACGTTCTAGAGTAAAACAGGAATACTCTGTTTCCGTTAGTTGGCATGACAGCATCATTGATTTCTAATTTCAATATTTTTAGCAAAAGATCCAGGTTTGAGATAAGGAAAAACTTCTTTATTGAGAGAGTTGTTAGGATTTGGAATGGACTGCCTGGGAGAGTTGTGGATGAGGATTAAAAAGAGATCTGGATGTATATTTGGAAATATGAATTTAACAGGTTGCAAAGATAAGGCTAGCAAATGGGAAGGGCTTTGGAGACATTCCTGGAGCCGATGCACACACAGTGGCCAATGGCCTCCTCCTGTACTTTAAAGTTTTGCACTCTATCATGTGTCTGATGTGAATAAAAGTCAGGATCCGATTATTTCCCATTGTAAATGCTCGCGCATATCTGATTATTCAGTGCAGCATAAGCATTTAAAATGCAAGTATTGCAAGACCATCTTCATTATATAGTCTAATTATTGCTCAGAACATGAATATTTTAAAAGTTGTATTCCAAATACGAAAACAAATCTGTCATTGCTTTGGCACAAGGCTCTTTCAAAAGGTTTGACTTGTCACTCACACGATAAAATGTTTATCGTTTTTGTTCACTGTCTGCATTTCAAATTAAATAACATTTTTTTCTAATATTAAATATTTTCAAATTATTGTTCACTGACATTTGATAACACAAATCATTTGTTTACTTTAATATTCACAGTGCATGTTGAATTATAGCCATTTCTAATTCGCTGGCAAATAGCTGAAGCTTGTACATTTCAGTGAGAAATTAAACTGATTGATTGTGTATAAATGTATAAGAAAGCTAATTCTATTTGATTGTTCAATCGTTTGCTCACCCTGAACATTTAATCATTCAGAAGCCAACCGCTTTCAAAATGTTGTAGTAACAATGCATTGTTTTGAATCCTGACATTGTGTATGTAATTCTGATCGCCAAAAAAGTTAGATCCATGTTCGTTGTTCGATAGAAAATAAAATGTACATTCTTTATTTCTGTGTCAGAAAATCTTGACAGGAGTTTTTATTTTATGGATCTATATTTTAGATCCATAAATACAGAATCAACCTAATGCTTTTCAGAGATTATAGTACAGTCGAATAATCATAGTTGACATCTTATTTTTGCCCAATTCACGCAACTTAGCAAACATCTGATTAATAGATGGGTCACCCAACAGATTGCATCTGAAGAAAACAGCAGCAAATGACAAGTCAAGAATCACGTTAATAACTGAACTTGGCGGAGCCTACCTGGTGTAGGACACCACACATAGTGTAATGGCATTCAGGTGAATGGAACAATCAACAACATAACTGGAAGTTTTGGGCTAACGCCTCTCCCCAGCTTCCTGATCTCACACACATCACCCCCTCACACATTCAACAATTGATAAGAATGCACAGGCTGGGTGAAATATAAAACACAGCACAGTACAGCATTGCAGACTCTTCGATCCTTGACGTCCTGCCGATCTTTTATCCTACTCGAAAATCAGACTAACTGACATACCCAGACATGCTGGTCCGGTGACACGAACAGTGCACAGTCAGCCATTCTTACTTCCTGTTCTTTTCTGATGTGCAGCTGCCTTGAAATGTCTGTTCAAACCAAACAGATTGAATGAAATTCAAGCAGTCGAGAGAACATTCATGACTGTGTATTTCAATCAGGATTTAATGAAGGATGAGATTCCAGATTAACATAAGCAATGAATGAAAAACAGGGTAACACAAGAAATAGCAGTTGAGTACGCTATGTGGTTCCAAGTAGGCCTCACGGTATTACCGATAGATTATCAATCCAGACAATCAGCTCTTGTTCTTTGGACCCAGGTTCGAATCCCGCCACTGCAGATGGTGGAAATTCAATTCAATAATTTTAAAATATCCCTGGAATTAAGAATCTACCTATGAGAATAGAACCATTGCCAATTTTCAGAAAAATCCATCTGGATCACTAATATCCTTCAATGAAGGAATCTTCTATCCTCACCTGGTCTGGCTGACATGCAACTCCGGAGCCAAGGCAATGTCATTGACTCGCAATCGCCCCCTGAAATGGTCTCGTGAGTCATTCAGTTGTACCAATCGTTACAAAGTTTCAATGAAATGAAACCGGCTGGACCACCTAGCATCAAACTGTGCACTGGAAAAGTCAACATTAGAAACACCACTGTAGAACCTCCAAAGTCTTCCTTACTATAATCTAAGGGGTAGTGCCAAAATTGGAACAACTGCCTTACAGACTAGTCAAACAACAGCCCGACATAGTCATACTCACGGAATCATACCTTACAAAATTAACCCAGCCACCACCATCACCATCCCTGGATATGTCCTCCCCAAAGGTCAGGACTGATCCAACAGAGGGGGCAGCTCAGTGAGATAGAGTCGGGAGATAGTTGCTCTGGAAGTCTCCAGAATTGACTCCAGACCTAATGAAGTCCCATGGCTTCATATTAAACATGGACAAAGAATTCTCTTACTGATTACCACGTAACGTCGTTTCTCATCTGAATCAGTGCTCCTCTATGTTAAACAACACTTGGAGAAAACAGTGACTGAGGCAAGGGCACAAAGCATATTCTGGGAGATTTCAAAGTCGATCACCAAGAATAGTTTGGCAGCAGTACTACTGATCAGGCTGGTCGGGTCCTAAAGGATATAGATTCTAAATTGGGTCTGCAGCAGGTGGTGAGGGAAAGAACACGAGGGAAAAAATCATATATGACCTCATCCTTACCAAACTACCAGCTGCGGATGTATCTGTCCATGACAGTATCGGTAAAAGTCTCGCGGTCACATTCAGAATAAACTCTATTGTGTTGTGTGGCACTATCACCATGCTAAATGGCACAGATTTCGAAGAGATCTAGCAACTCAAGACTGAGCGTCCATAAGACACTGTGGATCATTAATAGCAGCAGAACTGTACTCAAGCACAAACTGTAATGTCACGGCCCATCATATCCCCCCACTCAACCAAAACCATCAAGGCAGAGGATCAACTCTGTTTCAATGGAGAGTGCAGGAGGGCATGCCAGGAGCAGAACCAGGAATATACAAAGATAAAATGTTAATCTGCTGAAGCCTCCAAACAGAAATACTTGCGTGCCAAATAACATAAACAGCAAGGGACAGACAGAACTGAGCTATTCCTCGACGAATGCATCAGATTTAAGCTCTGCAGTCTTCCTAACCTGATCATGGATGGTGGTGGACGATCAAACAACTCACTCGAGTAGGAGTCTCCACAAATATCCCCATCCTCAACGATGGAAAAGCCCAGAACATCAGTGTAAAAGATAAGGTTGAAGCGTTCGCAGAAATCTTCAGTCAGAAGTTTTGAGTGGATGATCCATTTCGGCCTCCTCTCCTGGTCCCCATCATTACAGATAGCAGTCATCAGTCAATTCGATTGACTGATATCAAGAAACGGTTGAAGGCACTGGATACTGCAAAGGCTATAACCCTGATAACATGCCGGTGATAGTCCTAAAGACTTGTACTCCAGAACTTCCCGCTTCCCTAGACAAGCTGTTCCAGTACGGTTAAAAACCGATAATGGGATAAAAAACTGCTCAAGTATGTTCTGTACATAAAACGCAGGACAAATTCGACCCATCCAAATAACGCCTCATAAGTGTACTCTCCATCATCAATAAAGTGATTGAAGGGCTCATCAACAGTGTTATCAAGCAGCACCTGCTCAACTATAACCTGCTCAGTGACGCCCATTTTGTGTTCCACCAGGGACACTCAGCTCCTGACCTAATCACAGCCTTGGTTCAAACATCGAAAAAGGAACTGAATTGCAGCCCTTGACATCAAGGCTGCATTCTGACAAATGTGACATCAAGGACCCCAAACAAAAAGGGTATCACGGGCCAACACTCCATTATTTGAGTTATACCTGACAGATAGGAAGATGGTCATTGTTGTTGGAGGTCAGTCATCTCAGCTCCAGAACATATCTGAACTAGTCCCTTCGGATAATGTTCTAGATACGAACATCTTCAGCAGCTTCAACAATGACCTTCCTTCCATCATAAGGTCGGAAGTGGGGATTATCCAGGCTTGGGCTGACAAGTGGCAAGTAACATTCGTGCCACACAAATCCAGACAATGACCATCACGAATAAGAAACAATATAACCACTTGTTGTTCAGCAGCATTATCGTAACTAAATTTCCCCACTATCAAAATCTTGGGTGGTATCATTTATCACAAACTCAACTGGACTCACCACAGATAAGTGCCGATCAGAGGCTAGGAATACTGCGCGATTAACTCACCTCCTGACTTCCCAAAGACTGTCCAACATTTACACGGCACAAGTCAGGAATGAGACGGAATAATCCTCATTTGCCTGAATGAGTGCAGCCCCAACAACACTAAAGAAGCTTGACACCATCCAGGATAAAGCAGCCCATTTGATTTGCACCAAATCCACAAGCATTCGCTCCCTTTCACCACGGTCGCTCAGGAACAGCAGTGCGTACTATCTACTAGACACAATGTAGATATTCCACAAAGATCCTCAGAGAGCTCCTTCCAAATTCACGAACACTTCCATGTAGAATGACAAGGGCAGTAGACTTTTGAGAACACCACCAACTTCACATTCCCCTGCAAACCAGTCAACATCTTGATTTGGAAATATATCGACGTTCCTTCCCTGTTGCTGGTTCAAAACACTAGAATTCCCTCCGTAATCACAACGCACAGCACGTAGATTGCATCAGTTCGAGAAAGTAGCTCACCACCACCTTCTCAAGGGCAACTCGTAACGGGCAAGAAATGCTGGACCCATCCAGTGATGCCCACATCCAAAAACGATTTTTTTTAAAAAAGTTCCAAGTTGAGCATCTCGATGGGACAGATTTTCTGATTTGAACACGAACACGAAAGCAATGTTTCTAATATTGAACATTTTAGACTTTTCCTGTTCCGTATTCGATGATATATTGTTGATGAATGCTGTGATAAATTTAACTTTTTAGTTAAAATCAACAATAGTGGTGTAACAGGCTCAATCCTTCGAAATGACTAGATTGCAAATGACAATCATCGTAGAGACAATGTACTCCCGCCCGGTGAGACTCACAGATAGTAGCTTACATTCAACAGATTAATGGACTACTGGCGACACTGAATCCTCACACCGTCTATTTCATAGGGGTTACCATTGACCAGAACGTGAAGTCAAATCAACTTACAAATACAAGAGCAGATCAGAGACTTACAATTATGCACTGTTCTGTTTGAGCACTGTCTCTCTGTCTTGTGGAAATATGTTCTACACACTGACTGTATCAATCTTTGCAGTAATCGATCAGTTTCAATCAGATGCTCCCCCCCGCCATTCTTCTAAGTTCCATCGAGTACACACACTGCCGCTCATATGACAAGCCGTCATCCCTCAGCAGCTCACAATATGCCAAATGCTGTCTGACCAAAGCCCATTACATTCTCAGCAGTATGTTTCCTCTCTCGTATTCTTGTTCTCTTGAAATGAATGCGAACATTACATTTGCTTTCGTAACTGCCAACTGAACCTGCACATTAATCATAAGTGAAGACGGGTACTTCAAAATCCTTTTGTGCTTCAGATTGAATGGATCCTATTAGAACATAGTGTCTGCCTCTATTCAGCCCATCAAAGTGCATAATCTCACATGATTCCATAATGTGTTCCATCAGCCACATGTTTTCCCACAGTCTGGAACTGTCCAAGTCTTTCAGCACCCTCCCCATTTCCTCAATATCATCTGTGCACCAAACCATCACTGCATCATCTTCAAACTTAGCAAAACTACCCTCAGGTCCTTTGTCCAGTTTGTCCATGTATAATACATTTCCTGGCTCCCTAAAGACTGGCCACCATCTACAAGGCACAACACTCAAGGTGCTTGACTCCATTCATGTTGAAGCAATGGCTTGAGTGCAATTACACCTGCAAAGTCTTCACTCCCTGCACCACTGACTCTCAGTAGAAGCACACCCTGCCCCGTTTTGTTGTGAGTTTACTTCATTATGGCGCACAATTCCAGTCTATTGATGGCATTCTGTCTGGCACTAACTGGGTGGTGTTTACACCAACCAATGTCACTGTGTGTTGATAACGATGGAGGGGGGTGTGGGAAGGAATGTCTATAATGAATAACTGTGTGACTGCCAGGCTGAAACCTGCCCCGACAGCCTCTGATGTATCTGTGCCCGCTGTCACCGCTGCAGACATGATCAGTTTTCCTGAGAGTCAAGGCAAGGGAAGTGACGGACCTGGACGGTGTTCCCGGTTGTGTACTCAGATCCTGTGAGGACCAACTGCTAGAGGTATTCACATACAACTTCAGCTTCTCCCTCTTACAAGCCGAAGTGCCAACCTGCATCGAGAAGATCACCATCATCCTCGTAAGTGAGAAAGCACATGTAACGTGCCTTAATGACTACCGCCCAGTGGCTCTGACCTCAATAAACATGGAGTGATTTGAAAGGCTGGTTATGGCCCACATCACCTCCAGTCTCCCAGCCTGACCGGATCCCTTATAATTTGCCGACTGATGTAACAGGCCCAGAACGGATGGAATACCCCGATCTCTGCACACATCCCTGGGACATCTGGACAACAAGGACACCTACACCAGAGGAGAAAGTGAGGTCTGCAGATGCTGGAGATCAAAGTTGAAACTTTATTGCTGGAACAGCACAGCAGGTCAGGCAGCATCCAGGGAACAGGAGATTCGACGTTTCGGGCACAGGCCCTTCTTCAGGAATGAGCAGAGAGTGTTCAGCAGGAGAAGATAAAAGGTAGGGAGGAGGGACTTGGAGGAGGGGCGTTGGAAATGTGATAGGTGGAAAGAGGTCAAGGTGAGGGTGATAGGTCGGAGTAGGATGGAGGCGGAGAGGTCAAGAAGAAGACTGCAGGTCAGGAAGGCGGTGCCGGGCTGGAGGGATTCGGCTGAGACAAGGTGGGGGGAGGGGGGATGAAGAAACTGGTGAAGTCCAAGTTCATCCCCTGTGGTTGGAGGGTTCCCAGTCGGAAGATAAGACGCTCCTCCTCCGACCGTCGCGTTGTTGTGGTTTGGCGGTGGATGAGTCCAATGACCTGCATATCCTCGGTGGAGTGGGAGGGGGAGTTGAAATGCTGTGCTACAGGGTGGTTGGGTTGGTTCGTCCGGGTGGCCCAGATGTGCTCTCTGAATCGCTCCGCAAGTAGGCGGCCTGTCTCCCCAATATAGAGGAGGCCACACCGGCTGCAGCGGATGCAGTAGATGATGTGGGTGGAGGTGCAGGTGAATCTGTGGCGGATATGGCGGAGTCTGGTGTACGCCACCTACACCAGACTCCTGCTCATTGACGACAGCTCCACCTTAAACATCATTGTCTCCTCCAGACTGATCTCAAAATTCTGTGACCTTAGTCGCGGCTCTACCCTCTGCAACTGGATCACCCGGTTTCTGACCAGCAGACCGCAATTAGTGAAGATATGTATCTGCACCTGGACCACAATCACACACAACACGGGATACCCCAAGAATGCGTCCTCAGCCCCCTACTTTACTCCCTGTACACACACGGCTGTGTTGCCAAATTCCAAACAACGCCAGCTGCAAGTTCGCTGATGACATGCCCAGGTAAATACAGGTATCCCCTGCTTTTCAAAAGTTCACATTTCACCGCTTCCCTTTCCAAATGACTACATTAGGACCTGTTTTCGCTAATCAAAATAAATCCAAAGAGGATTTTCACTTTTACGAAGAAAGCCGATTTTTTTCCCCATACAAATGAATGCCTCTTCACTTTACACCATATCAGCTTATGAAAGGAACACTGTACTTTCAGATAGTGTGGGAAACTGGTATATGTCTAAGACAAAGTTTAAAGCGATTTTATCTCCCTGTCTCTCTTCCCTGAGTGTGGTCATCTTTTTATATTACTTAATGGGATATGGGTATCACTGGTTGGGCCAGCATTACTTCACTTTTCTAGCTGTTCTTGAGAAGACCATGAGCCATTCTAGTCCATGTGTTTTATTTGATTTGATTTGATTTATTTTTAGTCAAATGTAAAATGGAAAGCTTTGTTTTGTGAGTAGTGCAGGAACATGATAGTAGACAAAAAACACAGCTCATGGGGTACTTCAACAGATTGAGGCATATTAGGTTACAGCTGCACAGGAGATGTGCAAAGCAAGATCGCTATTAGCAAGACTAGTATTATTTGAAAAGTTAAAGATGTCAATTCGTCAGTCTAATTACGGTAGGGAAGAAAATGTTCCTGAATATGCTGGTCGATGTTTTCAAACTTCTCTATCTTCTTCCTGTTTGAAGAGGTTGTAGGAGATCATTAGCGGTTTGTGAGTGATTTTCTTTTTGCTGCCAGCCTTTCGGCGACAATGAGACGTATAAATGGATGGAAGGTTGCCTTCCGTGATGCTCTGTGCTGTGCACACAACCGTCTGTAGTTTCTTATGGTCCTGGGCAGAGCAGTTACCATGTAACGCGAATAGAATGCTTTCAGTTGCCACTATACAGAATAACAATAAGAGATACATGTGATTCTAAGCTGGAAGAGACAATGGGTTAAGTTTCCTCAACCTTTGCTGTAATAATTCTGTGATATGCATTGAAAGCTTATGGAGGGGGATACAAGCTTGTTCAATGAAGGACGCAGAGTATTCCATCATCAAAAATCGATTCTTATTATGTCATGAAGTTCAGTTGCCTCTAAAAGGTGTTTTAAAACAAAGTGGTTTTCTGAGATTTACAGGATATTCAAAAACATATTTTTTTTTCTCTTTGAATCTTATATAAGAAACAGATTTCGGCCTTAATACACGTGTCACAGACACACCAACTGTAATCGGGCCACAGTGTCCAAATACAACCAAGGTCAACATATGGACCTGTCAAGAAACATGAGATATAATGATATGCAAACATGAGACACAAACTGAAAATGGTGGAGAAGCGAAAGAAACAGATGAGGAAGTATCTGCAGAGAGCAACAGAGTTAACATATTGATTATGATGTGACACTTCTGAAAAGTAAAAGGTTAATTCTGTGTATCTCTACTCAGATTCTGCCAAATTTGTTGAGTTTTGCTCCAGCTCTTTCGATTTCTTTTTCTTTCGGAACTGTGACAAATTTTCTGATCTGAACGATAACAGCAAAGCCCCTGTCTCACTTGGATCTCGAATAATTTGTTATGGACATTAAATGAAAAAATTACGAAGTTCCTATGTTTGACAAGGCTCTAAATATTGATGACGTATTGGATTGTGAGAACGTGCCATGAAAATGTTGAAACAAAAACGGAAGTTGCTTCTAAAGCTCAGTAGGTCTGGGAGCATATGTGCTGAGAAATCACAGTTAACGTTTCTCAGAACTGATGGTAGCTCGGAAAATGTTGGTTGATATGCAGAAGAGGCTGGACAGCTGTTAATGGAGATTGTTAGTAGATAACAATAGAGGGTGTGTAATGGAAGGCGATGTGAGAACTCGGCCTGATGTATCATTGATCGGGGAAGAGGACATTGGGTAGTTCAGGGCCGAAAGCTATTGAACTTGATTTTGAGTCTGAAGGGCTGTAGGGTCCGCACACGGTAAATGAGACGTTGTTCTTCAAGTTTGCATTGACTTTTCCTGGAACACTACAGCAAGCCTGACTCAGAGATATTGGCCAGGGAACAGGATGCGGTATTAAACTGACAGGCAACTGGAAGCTCAGGGTCATTTGTACAGGTACACTTTGGACGTTCAGTGAAGCTGAAAATGTGTTGCTGGTAAAGCACAGCAGGTCAGGCAGCATCCAAGGAACAGGAGAATCGACGTTTCGGGCATAAGTCCTTCATCAGGAAAGAGCCATTCCTGATGAAGGGCTTATGCCCGAAACGTCGATTCTCCTGTTCCTTGGATGCTGCCTGACCTGCTGTGCTTTACCAGCAACACATTTTCAGCTCTGATCTCCAGCATCTGCACACCTCACTTTCTCCACGTTCAGTGAAGTGGTCACCCAGTCCACCATTAGTTTCCCCAGTCTAGAGGAGACCGCATTGTGAGCAGCGAATGTTTTAGACTACATTGTGGGAAACGTCGGTAAGGTGCTGCTTCATTGGTGCGGTGTGGTTGAGCCCTTGGATATTAAGAAAGGAGGACAGAAGTGCGAAAGTGTTACACCTTCGGCAGGGGCAAGAGAAGTGCATCTGTGGTGTTGGGTGAGGGCGTAATATTGGGAGTGAATAAACAGTGAACCAGGGTGTCCTGGCCCCTCCAGAAGGCGGACTAGAGAGATGAGGGAAATACATATCTGGTGATGACATCTTGCTGGATGTGGGGGAAGTGGCGGCTGATGATCCTCTTCATGTGAACGCTGGTGGGATGGTAAGCCAGGACAAGAGGAATTCTCTCGCTGTTGCAGGAGGGTAGAGAGAGGGTGAGGATAGAAGTGGAGGAGGTGGGTCAGACTTGGTTGAGGTCCCTGTCAAGAGCATTGCAAGGGAAATCCTCAGTTGAGGAAGAAGGTGGACATTTTGGAGCCCACATTTTTGAAATTTACATCATCAGATGCAATGCAATGGAGACAGAATAACTGGTGGAATGGAATGGAGTCTTTGCAGCAAACAGGGTATGAGGGTGTATACTCCAGGTACCTGTGGCCGTCGGTGGGTTAATACTGGATGTTAGTGGCCTGTCGATCCCCAGAAATGGAAACAGAGATACCGAGGAAAGGAAGGGATGAGTCAGAGAAAGACTAGGTAAAAGTGAGGGAGGGATGCAAATTGGAAGTGAAATCGATGGTTTTTTTCCAAGTCAGGACAAGAGTGGGAAGCAGAATCGATTATATCATTTATGTATTGGAGAAAGAGTTGTGGATAGAGCTGGAAAAGAACTGGAACAGGGAATGGTCTACGTACCCCATGAAGAAACAGGTTTGACTAGGGCCCACGTGTGTATCCACGCACCCCCCTCTGTATGGCAGGAGCAGGCTGAAGCAATGGGTCAGCTCGGGCAGTTCTGTTTGTGGATTTTCAGGAGTAGATTCAAATGAGCTCTGCTATTAGAGGACCATCAGCTTGGGGACTGTTATGTGGGGATAAGTTGGGTGTAAATGACCAAATGAAATGTGGTCAGTTTGTCATAGTTGATACAATGGCCTGATGTGCCATGGTAGAGTCACGGTCCAGCAGGTGACATGAGGAGGTATCTGAGAGCTGGCGCTCAGTCTGTGCAATGTAGAGGTTAGTCCACCAGACTACAGCCGCACCACCCTTACCAGCACGGGCTGAATAACAAAGTCAGGGTTGGATCAAAGCACACGGCGTACAGCGTGTTCAGAGTGTAATTTGTGGATTGGGTGAGGGGATGCAGAGAAACAACCAATGTCACATCGCACATTCTCAATGAACAGATTGAATTCAAGCAAACGCCAGAGCGAGAGGTCCAGGTGGAGGAAGAGTATCGGAGTTTGGCGAAGAGTATGTGGGACAGAGAGTGGAATCTTTGCCCAAAGAAATGGGTACCAAGGAGAAGACGGTGGAAGAAGAGTTCAGCATCATGCCGTGCCCGAAATTCATTAAAGTGGGGACAGAGTGGGATAAAGTTGAGACCTTTTCTAAGGACAGAACGTTCAACATCAGAGTGTGGAAGGTTTGGAGGGATGGTGCAGATACGACAGCAGACAGCAGGTGCATTTGGGGGAGGGGATGCAGTCAGAGTGCAAGGCACGGGTCGGGAGGCAGGTTTCGAGGCGTCATAGGCACCTCTGTATTATTGCATCTTGTGGGCCCCATATATCTGATGAGCATGGCGAATGAGCCGGAGAAAGAAAGAGAATTGGGGAGTGGTGCAGCCTTGAGCCAATGGGGTGTGATGCTTTTGGAAAGATAAAATGTTGATATCACTGGCACTGACATCACACGATCAGTCCTCAAAAAGTAACTGATTGAAAATAATCTGAATCGTAATCTTATTGTAACGCCCTGATTTCATTGGGGTGACACTCAATCAGCAAGGTCTTACATTTCTGAGATTTTAGACCAAACTGTAAAAACATAATATATGTTGATATTATTAACAGGACAAAGTCATCTATGGTTTTGGAAGGTACTGGAAGGGCATAGTGTATTTGTCATTCCCAAAAGCTCTGGGGAGGTGGCATTGCTCAGTGAGGAAATTACCAGCACAGAATTTCCTCCGATTCCCATTGACCACAGTTCACTCAGGGTCCCTGATCTCACATGAGTCAAATACTACTTTGATTCAAGGGAACTGACTCTGAGCTCACATGAAATGGCATTGGAAAATCCTTAAAACAATAAAAAGCAAAAGGATAGAACATGGCTTGTTTGAACAGTGTGTTCACTGTCCTCACAAAATTTAAAGGAAAGCTGATACATGGACTTCTGATTCAGAGGAGAGATTCATCCTATTTGTGATGAGGATATTTGGTGAAGCGCTGTGATACAGAGACAGAAAAACACTCCACTCTGTACCATGGGGAACAAAACCATCCTGTTCACGGTGCATCAGGCAGTGACAGAAACACACTCTTGTCTGTTCAGATTGGATATTGATCATCCCAATCTCATCATTTACTAATGATCAATAGTAGCACAGAAGCCAGCAGCTCCCATCATCCCAGTTGGAAAGCAAAGAGTTAACGCGATGGTCAGATGAAGTGGGAGTAATTGGGGAATTTGTGTAACTTACAGTGGGAGTGGCAGAAGAAGGGTATAAGGGAGATCATCAGTGGAAGAGTATGTAGCAGCAGAAGGGGTAGTGCAAGGAAAGTAGGAGTGTAAGGAAGGAGTAGGACGGAGGACGAAGAATGGCAGATGAAGATTTAGTGACAGGGAAAAAATTGTTTTTGAGGAAGCGGGATTGTGTGCAAAAATATTACTATTCAGGGAAATCAAGATCTGGTTTCCGTTCAAAATTAAGAAGAGAATTCATGTACTTTCGTTTCTATAACTTGATTCTTGTTCAGATTGTACATGTACACTATATTTCTGTATCTGCATCAAGTGCAGACGACATGTTCTTTTTTCACATCTAGTGTGATGTTTTTGAATTTTTTTACAGTATGTATTTGCTTTCAATTCAATGTAGACATGACAATATGATTTGATCTTGCGCAGTTTGTCCATAACATAGAATTTAATTGCATATTTATCCTTCACACTAGCTGATTTAAAGAAACGATGCATTAGTCTGTGTCCATCCTGCAGATGAAAAGTGTCTTCTTTTCTGGCTATTGCAGTGCATGTAACAAAGAACAGTGCCTCCAAAATGCTAATGTTCCAGTGCAAGGTGCCAAAAGCTAGTTCATCCGAAATTATTTACATGTTTTATGACTAAAACATGCAGAGGGGCAAAGTGTAAAAGATGAATTCAACTGTGTGTTGAAAATGTTATTTGTGGCTTCCTCATAAAGGATTTTAGCCACATCACTCTGCAAATTGACCAAAATAAGAAAAGCCAGAGACTGGAATTCTCAAATCTTCCTCTGAATGAGATCTGGAGAACAGGAAGGAAATCACGGTTGATTTGTGATATTCATAAATGATGATGGTGAGAATGTGGAAGATGTGGGTGGCCGGTGGCAGTGGAATGATAAAAAAATGTTGTGGATGACACAAAGCTGAGCTGGGTGGCTCACAGACAGGAGGAAAGGGTTAAGCTACAGGAGGATAGAAACAGATTATTCAGATAACCAGATATATGGCCGATGAAATTTAACACTGATAAATGTGGGATGGTGCATGTCAGAAGTAATAAGACAAGTGAGTACTCAATCTCTGAATGGGGAGGGCTAAATTTACTCGTTTTTCCTTTGCAGCAGGGAAAGTTGAGGAGGGAAAATGGTACAGGTGTACAAGTGCATAAGGGATATGGAGAGGCTGAACAGACAGAAGCTGTTTCCCTTAGTCAAAGGGGCAATAACAAAGGGACGCATTTTTGAAGTGAAAGGCAGGGAATTGAGAGAGGATTTGTGGAATGTGTTTCGCACTGAGACGGTGGTATGAATCTGGAATGCATTGTCTAGGCGGGTCGTTGAGGGAGGTAACCTCACAAACGTTTAAAACGCCTTTGGATGTGCACTTGCTGGTGCAGACGTGATAGGCCTTTTCTTTGTTGCATGATTCTATGCGGTGGCAGCCATGAAGACTCTGATATATTCTGAGGTAATAAGGAATGGCAGTTGCTGGTTTGTTCCTTTGACTGGACTCAGTAAGTGGTGAGATTACAAACCAACATCATCTCATGCAAGTTCTCACAATGCACTTACTTAACCTAGGGCATCTCTGGGAACATCCAGGATAATTCACATGCTCTCAAGCATTGTCCAACAACAGAACGAGCACTTTGCCATCCATTATTATAGCTACAGCAATATCATGGACATAGCTTCTCCTTTAATATAATGCATGCTTTTAGCTATAAGGGTTCTAATTCTCTGAAGCATAGTAAATTACTTCCCAGGTATTCACTTTGACAAAAAGCAAGCTTTCCTGTTTTTTGGAGCCAGTTGTTTATCACAGAATTCCCCACCCCACTACACCCCGACCTCTTTCCCCTTTAATATTTTCTTGTGCACAGTCTTCCTGATTTCACACGTCTCAATCCCTCACAGCCCCCACACTCTCAATCCTTATTTGTGAATCCCTGATAAACCTGCCCCTCTTCTCTATCATTTATCCCAACTTACACCTCACAATGTGAACTGATATGATTCCTTCCCTCAGCATGGTCATTAGACTGGCCGTGCCTGATGTCCTGTTCACTTCGACCTTCTACTCAGTTTCTGACCTGCTGCGTTGGTTCCCACACTCCTGCTTAATTAGTTTAAATCCATTCGACTTGCACGAGCAAACCTCCTCACAAGGACGTTGCTGCTTCTCCAGTTAAGATGTAACCTGTCTTTTTTGCACAGGTCCTTCCTGTCCTGAAAGAAATCCCAATGATCCAAAAATCTGAAACCATCAACCCTGAACTAGCTTTTTAACAACATGTTAAGCTATTCTGCCGTCCAAATCTTTGCCTCTTTTCCATATGCCACGGGGAGTAATTCAGAGATTGAAGAGGATTGTTCGGTCTCTCTCTCACACACACACATTCACACAGACAGATGCCACATTGCTTTGCAGAAGAATACCAATAATCTTATAAATAATCAGAATGATAACTGGAATAGAGGATTTAGTTAAAGAAAGGATGAGAGAAATTGCGTTTCTTCTGTATGTCAGTTTGCTCGCTGAGTTGGAGAGTTCATTTTCAGACGGTTCATCACTATACGAGGGAACATTATCAGTGAGCCTCCGGCGAAGTGCTAGTGTTTTTTCCGAATTTATATTTAAGTGTTTAGGTTTCCTTGAGTAAGTGATGTAACTTCCAGTATTGGTGATTTCATGTCCGGTTCTTTTTCTCAGAGAATGTTAGTTGGAATGCAAATCGATGTGTTACTTGATGGAGTTCCGATTGGAATGCCATACTTCTAGGAATTCTCGTTCGTGTCTCTGTTTGCCTTGTTCTCGATGGGTGTGCAGACCCAGTGAAAATGGTATACTTCCTCATCCATATGTAGGGATACTTGTAATAGTGGGTCATGTCTTTTTTCTGGCGAGTTGTTGTTCATGTATCCAGGTGGCTAGTTTTCTGCCTGTTTGTCCAATGTAGTGTTTGTTACAGTTCTTGCAAGGCTTATTCTTCCTGGAGCAGGACAGACAACGATGTGAACTTATTGCGATGCTTACAATTATGAAAAAAAATGTTGCAGAGTAAAACAGGAATACTCTGTTTCCGTTAGTTGGCATTACAGCATAATTAATTTCTAATTTCAAGATGTTTAGCAAAAGATCCAGGAGTGAGATAAGAAAAAAACGTCCTTATTGAGAGAGTTGTTAGGATTCGGAATGGACTGCCTGGGAGAGTTATGGATGAAGATTAAAAAGAGAACTGGTTATGTATTTGGAAATATGAATTTAACAGGCTGCAGATAGGGCTGGCAAACGGGAGGCGCTTGGGAGACATTACTTGTGCTGGTGCACACACAGTGGCCAATGGCCTGCTCCCATACTTTAAAGTTTTGTATTCTGTCATGTGACTGATGCGAATAAAAGTCATTATCCCATTATTTCCCATTGTAAATGCTCGCAAATACCTGATTATTTGGTGCAGCATAAGCATTTAAAATGCAAGTATTGCAAGGCCAGCTTCATTGTGAAGTCTAATTATTACTCAGAACATGAATATTTCAAAATTTGCATTCCAATTACTAAAACAAAATCTGTCATTTTTTTGGGGAAAAAATAGCTGGGCGACCACCGGGAATGGCGAAGGGAGTAGGCATGGAGCGCAGAAATCTCCTGTGGCCATTACTCTCGAAAACAAGTATACCATTTTGGATTCTGATTTTGTGTGTGTATTGGCAGATGGGGGAATGGGTGTCAGGAAATCAGCAGTAGCCAGGTTGGTTGCATTACGACTGGCTCTGGGGAGTAGCAGGAAAGGATAAAGGTAAACAGGGTCTTAGGGATTGAAGAGTCGATTCTTAGGGGGACAGATCAGAAATTCTGTGGCCTCAAACGGGAATCCAGGATGGTGCGTTGCCTCTCATGTGTCAGGGTCCAAGATGCTTCTAAGTGGCTGCTGAATGTTCTCAAGGGGAAGGGGGAGCAACCAGAAGTCATTGTGCACGTTGGCCCAAATGACCCTGGTAGACAAAGAAATGTGGTTCTACAGAATGATTACCGGCATCTAGGAGAAAAGTTAAAAACCAGGACCTCGACAGTGGTAATCTCCTGATTACTTCCAGTGTCATGAGCTAGTGAAGGTAGGGATAGGATGATATGGCAGATAAAGATGTAACTAAAGAATTGGTGCAGGAGGAGGGATTCATAATTTTAGATAATTTGGAGCTTTTCTGTGACAGAGTTGACCTTTTCACGAGGGACTGGTTGCACATGCACTGGAGGGAGGAACCAATATCTTCAAAGCCAGTTAGCTTGTCCGACAAGGGAGAGTTTAAGCGAGATTGGCAGGAGGTGGTATCCTCAAGAGCAGGGAGGCAAATGTAAGGCTGGAAGGAGATACAGTATTCAGAATAGTACGTTGAAGAGATAGATCAGGTTGGAATACGATAGGGAGCAAGGAATGCCTATGGATTAAATTGCATTTATTTCAATGCAAAAGGACTAACAAGTAAGGTCAATGAACTCAGGGTGTGGATACGTAATCGGCGCTGGATAGAGCAGCTATTACAGAAACATGGCCGAGGGATGGATAGGACTGACAGCTTAATGTACCAAGTAAAGTGCATGAGGTTGTACAGAGATAGGGGAAAGAGTGGAGGGGAGTTTCATTTCTGATAAAGGGGAGTATCACAGCAGTGATCAGAGATAAAACAACTGATGAATCATCCAGTGAGGCTTTGTAGGTGGAACTGAGACAAAAGAAGGGGCTGGTGACATTAATGAGGTTGTACTATAGGCCCCTAAATAGTTAACAGGAATTACAGGTTCAAAAATATATAAGAGATTGGGGAGACTTGCAGGAACTTTCGGGTTGTCATAAAGCGGTTTTACTTTTGATAAAACAGACTAGAACTGCCAGAGCATTAAGAGATTTGATGGGATGGAATCAAGTAAGTGCGTCAGGAAACTTTCGTCAAGCAGTATATCGAGAGTCCTAATCTGGAAGGGGCAAAATTTGACTTACTCTTAAGAACTTGGTCAGGACAGGTGAGTGAGGTGACAGTAGATATGCATTTTCGGACCAGTGACCATAATTCTATTAATTTTAAAATAGTTATGGAGTGGGGAAAAAAATTGGTCCACATATTCAAGTTCTAAATTGGGGAAAGGTTAATTTTGATGGACTTAGACAGGATTTTGCAGGGGTTGATTAGAGTAGTCTGCTTGCAAGCAAAAGGAACTCCACCAAATGGGAGTTTAAGATCGATATTTCCTGTGAGTGTGAAAGGAAAGTTGACAGGAATGAGGAACACTGATTGACAAGAAATGTTTAGGCTTTGAACAAACAAAATGAGGAGGCCTGGCTCAGGTAGCTGCAGTTGTAATGCAGGAAATCCCTGGAGGTACACAGGGGATATAGGAGTTTACTGAAGAAGGAAATCAGGAGGGCCAATAGGGGGTATGAGATAACCTTGACTGAGAAGATCTGGGTGAATCCAAAGTGGCGCTTTAAGTATATTAAAGGAAAAGCATTAACTAGAGAGAGAATAGGACCTCTCAAAGACCAAAGTGGACATGTATGTGTTGTACCGTAACAGATAGGTGATGTCCTCAACAAATATTTCTCCTCTATGTTTTCAGTGGGGAAAGACATGAATACATGGAAATTTGAGGAAATTAGTGGTGATATCTTGGGGACAGTCCATATCACAGTAGAGGATGTATTGGATATACTAGAATGTTTGAAGTTGGAGAAATCTCATGCCTTACCAGATATATCCAAGAACACTGCAAGGGGCTAGAGAAGAATTTGCGGGGGCCCTGGCTGATAATTTTGATCATCAGTTACCACAGGTCGCTGTGAGTGTCTTTTTGTATGTGTCTGTGTATGTGTATGTTTCTGTGTATACAAACTGCATCTCAGTATAGATTGAAATATAAATATTAATGTACATATTTGTCCACACTGCTTGCCACGTATCTTTCCATCATAGCTTGAGTAAGTTTGCTTTGGTAAATTACTTTGCCAAATTAAAGATATCTACCTGACCTGTGCCTAGCAAGGAACCTGACCTAGACCGAGAACTACATCATTGCCCATATCACCAACGTAGTTACATTTAAAATGTGTCATGACCAATGGAGGAGCTGGAGTTGAAAATGAAACAGAAACCTCTCCAAACCCAGTCTGAACAAGGATGACGAGAAATTCACAGCTGTTTGAGTGGGAATGCTCTTGCCCAGAAGTTTATGGTGCCTGTGTGTTTGCATTTATTCAAAACCGTGCTACTTAGACATTGGATGATAAAGGACAATGAACTACAGACAGGAAAGTGAGGCTGAGACCACAACATGATCAGCCACAATCAATTGCTTAGTGGAGAATGCTCAAAGTGTCTAATGACCAACCCTTCTCCTCAGTCTCATGTTCCTATGTTCCACTGAACTTCTCAAACCTGATGGACAGGAACAGTCGGAGGCCATTTATCCCAGTAACCTGGTGCACAGAAACAGCGGAGACAATTCAGCAGATGAAGACTGTCACACATAGTTTAAAATGGCGTTGGAAAATATTTTTGGGAAAAGAAAGGGTAGGTGACGGTGTGAAACATCTCACTCCTCTGTCTTTACAGAACTGTCTTCATTTGTTGGTCATGTTGCCGATCCAGATTAATCGTATATACAGCACCCATACCTCACGCAGAGATAGCCCACAAAATCATCTGGTCTCCCTGACTGCAACATCCAATAACAGAATTTCCAGGAAAATAACTTCCCAATAACAGAATGAGAGAACATCAGATACGCAAATACGTCATTCAGCCTGTCTTTCGCTTCAATATGATCATAGCTGATCTGCAAAAGCCACAACGCCTCTCTTATTCTCCATCCCTGCAGTCCACAACATTCTGATACCTCATATATCCATTGTGCCCCCTTCCAAATATCTTAGTAATCTACCTCCCCTACCTCTCTGGAATACAGAACTCCCGACAGTCACTACCCTCTGTGATAAGGTAACACTCTTCACAAACACACCGTGACCTATTCACATGAATAAAAGATATGAACACGTGGTAAGAGTGACTGGCCCTGATATCAAGGCAGGATTTAACTGTGGATGGTATTAAGGAACCCGAATACAATGGAATGTAATGGGAATGAATTGTAAACTCCCCACTGGTTAGAGACATTCAGAGCAGAAGGGAAGATATTTGTGATTGGTCACAGGATATCTCTGCTTACATCCTCAAGGTAGTTCTCTTCAGCTGTTTCAACTTCTTTCCCACATCTTATGGTCAGAAGTGGAGATGTTCTCTGAAGATCACACAATATTCAGAATAATTTGTCACATGTCCACTGCTGAGGCAGTCTGTGTCCATGTGCAGCAGGGCCTGAGAAGCATCCAAACTGTGTTGTTAAAGTGAAGGTAACATTCATGTAACAGTCTTACTAGAAATTTCTCTTTCTAGTGTTCCACAGTTAAATAAGAGGAGCTCATTCAGCACCTCAAGCTGGTTTCAACTGAATATATTCAACCCACTGAAATTATTGAATATGAACAGGGATAGCCCATTCAGTCCCTACTGCCTATTACACGAGGAGGGAAGGAGTGTAGTCAGCACATCGAGGTGTTAAACAGGAACCAGGAGTTGCCAAGTCAGGTCTTTGAGCCTCTTCCATGAGACCAGGAAGAGGCCATTCAACCTGTCAAGTCAATTATGCAGAAATAGGAAGATGTCATTGATGCCCCAACATGACAAACAGCGAAGCAGAGACTACACAGATAAACTGCTCTAGGTTGTTCCTCCTGGGTCCATTGCCAGTGGTACACGTGTTACTTTAACTTGGTTTACTGAAGGTGAGAAGGTAAAGTGGCGGTTTGTGCCACGTCTCAAGGAAAAATCTTCTGTCTCCGAGAAGACAGACTGGTAATTTGGTGGAGGTTACAACCTGGTGGGACTGGCTAACTCTTTCAGGAATAAGGTATTGTGGCTGCTGACAGATTTGTGAACAGTGCAGGTTCACACCCCAACTGCATATTGAGACAGTTAGAGTTCAGTCAGAGCCTGGAGCTGCCTCGCAACCAACATGGGGTCTCTGGGCAGGTATGTGAACTATTGGGAATCAAATATAATGGAAAGAATGTAGTTTTTCACATGATTACTGTCTTTTTCTTGACAAAATGTGTGCTAGTCTCTACTCTTCAAGTCTAAATGTAAACGCCTGTTATTTTCTCTCAGCGCCATGTATTAAACATTCATTTTCCTCACACTTTCTTCATGACACCATCATCTCAGGAATAAGTTTGGTGCAAGTATATTGCACTATCTCAGTCACAATGTAATCATTCCTTATAAAGGAGACAGAATCTGTAATCAGTGGCAGAAATACTGCCCAAGCAACATACTACAAGTGCAGGAAGATTAATTTACTCCAACACTTGAATCATTTTATAATGAAGATCAACGTACCATTTACTGTCCTGATTACTTGCTGGCTCATGTGAATTGTATAAGTGATGACTGAACTTCCCAATCTCTCATCTTCTAAAAAATACAAAATGAAAAGAACTGTATTTGCTGCTCATTTCAAATCATTTCATTGCCTTGTAACAAGCTATGCTTCAAGCACTGATACATGGGATAGTCTATGTTCAATGACCTTTATTCCAGAGCAGAACCTTACTGTCTGTATTCTCCCCATTATCCAATTCTCATTTCCATGTAGTATATTCACCCCTTACACAAGGACTCTAACGTTCTTCACTCGCCTGTCAAAAGCCTCCTAAAAATTCAAATACACTGTTCCCATTGGTTCTCATTTGTCGAATTCACAATCAACATCCTCCATAAACTCCAAGTGGTTTATCAATAACGATTTCCCTTTCTACAATATAGGCTGACTCCGCAAATCATATCATTATTCTCCAAAGATCTAGTTATTGAGAATTCCTAACAAATTCTAAAATTTTCCCACACAACTGACATAGATTTATTCATCACTTGGCATGCTGTTTTCCATCTCGCACCTATTTTAAATGTTTGTGGTTACAATAGCTACGTCCAAGTCTGCAGGATCCTTTCCATAACAAAAAAAGCTTTGACATACTTTGCCCTCCCTCATAGAGTTAAGGAACTGACATTACAGATTTAGGCCATTGACCCATCGTGACTGTACCTGCTCCCGAAAGAGCTACCCGGCAAGCACAACTCTCCAGCCCTAAGTCTGTAGCCCTCTAAATTCATAACTCAATTAGTCCAGAACCTTACCAATATTCAAAACAATGAGTTTTGTGGGGTTTTTTTTATCCCCAGTACTTCCTCTTTAATAATTCTAACTTCTTGCAGTTCCACATTTTCGCCAGTTACCATATTCGCTAACATTTCGGGAAGATTTTTCTGTTCTTTCCTCTGTGGAGACAGAACCAACATATTAACCTCACCGGACGGAGATGGTTTCTGTCACCTTGTGAGTACATGAGAGGATCACACTCTGGCAAAATGGATAATTCACCCACTCCTGCCTGGAAAGTTCCAGAATCAAAACAGTTGATGGGAATTTTGAGTATAGTCCTCTCCCTGGTGTGACCCAAATTTTGTGCTGATGGAGGTTTCAGAGGTCTGTGACGTCATTGTTGAAATGAACTGGCTTCACACTTTGCATACGGAAAAGGTTCAACATTGAGAAATATTTGTGGAAAACTCAAAAAGGATAGTGCAATGTCCTGCTCCTTCCTATGAAGTCTCTGAAGACCAAGACTCTCTCCAAAATGTAGTGTCCAAACCTTGTCCAGAGTGGGGACACCAGACCCTCAGGTTTCCCTAAATCATTGCAGTAGCTGATAACACAAACCCAAGAAAACCATCCAGGGAACCTCCTCTGACTTTCCAGTGATGAGAACAAGTCAAGTCTCTGTATAAATATCACACCCACTCAGAGTTAACAAATGGCTTTCTCGCCTCAGTTTCTACTCCTGGCTGAAAAACCATTGCAGCTCTGCACAGTCCCTGTGACCTGAAATATTACCGGTTCTGTTCTCCATGGAAGTAGTTGACAATGTAACTGCACAATTTTCTGCACCTCAATCACAATAACAGCAACACTACCATTACCAGTGTAGATGCTGGGGATGCGATGGTCTAGTGCTATTATCTCCAGTCTATTAATCCAGGGACCCAGCTAATGACTCAGACCTGGACTTGAGTCCCGCCTCATTAGATGGTGGAATTTGAATTCAATTCAGTATTTGGATTAACAATCTAATGACCGTTTCACAATTGTCAAATAAAAACAAACACCTAACTAGTTGTGTCCTTCGTGGAAGGAAATCTGTTATCTTCATATGGCCAGGCATACATGTGACACCAGACCCAAAGCAATGTGATTGACCCTCAACTGCCCTTTGAAATGACCAAGCCAGCATTCAGTTATATCACTGCAAGGTCTCAAAGAAATGAAACTAAACAGATCTAAGCACTGGCAGCCAACAGCATATGAACTGCTATTGTTCAAGAAGGCAGCTCACCAACACCTTCTGGTGGGCAACCCGGAAAGGGAAATACATACTGGCCCAGCCAGTCACACCCATGTCGCTTTAATGAATTAAAGAAAATTACCACACTCAGGGAAGAGAGTCAGAGGAAACATACCTCATTTTTAAAAGGGGTTTGGATAGATATCTACATGGACATGATACTCAGGAATATAGGGGTAAAATGAAAAATCAACGAGATTAATCTCACATTTTATTTCCATCCTAGCTGGTTATCAACAACTGATTTTTTGAATCTTTTTCTCTATCTCTCTATTCCTTAATATATTCAGCTCACTCCACCAAAGCAAAGTACACCATTTCCCAGCTGCTTTCAGATCTGATGCATGCTGAGTGGATTGAAAACGTTAACTCTATTTTTCTCTCAACAGAAGCTGCCAAATCTGTTTCGTTTTCCCAGCACTTTGTTTCTTTTTGTTTCAGATCATCAGTAGCTTTCTTTGTTTGATTTAATGTTTGTTTTTGGTATTTCATGGGATATCAGCATCACTGTGAAGGGCAGCATTTGATGATCATCACTAATTGCCCTAAATTGTGACCATTCCACAAGGCAGTGCAGAGCCAAGCACATTGTTGTTGGTCTGAAGTCATTCTCAATCCAGACTAAATAACGATGTTAGATTTCTTTTCCAAAGGACATCTGTGAAACAGATAAATTTTCAGACAAAATTCTCCTCATTTTATGATTACAGTTCGTGCATTTGTTTTTATTTCGATTCTTATCATTGAAATTAAATTCTGCGATCAGCTATGGTAGGATTTGAGACAATATCTTTAGTATTCTAACCTGTGCCTCTGAATTACCCATCCAGCGACTTTACTACTATGACACAGTGTCCCTATCATGAACTTACTTTAGAGACATTTTTAGTTTGTGATCGATTTATTCGTAACTGGAGCAGTGGCTAGAAGACAACTGTAACTGTAAAATATGACCTTTATCATGGTCTAGGTAATGGTTTATTGATCAACGGCACTGACACAGTGGTAGAGACTCAATGTATTATGAAGCTGGTCGTGGGCAGGTTTGGTGATGGAGACAAAACCTAGACATACATCAGTTCAACGTAAAAAGTGTCCTCACAGTTTTGTTTCAGACATTTGTGAGGGAGGGGTCTGGAATTTGTGGATAATGAATGGAATTTACAATTGAACTAAATGCAATAATTTCTGTCTTTACCAGATATAGACACCAAAAAAAAGCAATGAAGTTCAACATGGTTTATGTAATTAATAAGTAGGTAGAGATTGAAAAACTTCTCAGGAACACTAAAAATAGCGAGGGTGGAATAATAACCTGCCTGAATAATTATTAGTACACCGAATATTTGCAATGATAATGTTGACCCAGACCAGGAAAACAAGAAAAGACCATCGGATAAACCCCTGTGTATTGTTGTAACATTCCAGAAAAAGCACCGAAATAGGTCCCTTACTAATAGGAGAGAGAAATCCTCTATTGATACAGTTAGAGTCCATGGAGACTGACATCAATCACAGTTACTGAACAAACAGTTCCAGTTAACACCTTTCACTACAACATTTTCAGCTCACAATAACAACGGGAGTGGATTGGATGTCGACATCACTAGGTATTGGTCGAATTTCCAATCACTAGTGAAGTCAGTGCCGAGGTGGGGGTGGGGGGAAACTGATGGATGTTTTCTTTTCGCAGGTTAGATGATTTTGCTGTATTGTTCATGTACAATATTGTATTAGCTAGCAGCCCCAAAAATCACACAATCAAGTTGATGTTATTATGTTGTTCTCTCTTCCGCTAGAAAACCTGCCAACCAAAATATCATCCCTGGACAGAGTTGCCCTGGCCTTACAGCGGAAGCTTGGATGGGTGTGAACATGAGTCTGACTGCTGTCTGAAGGTAATGTTGTAATGTCAACACACAAGTTGCGCTTCAGTTTCTTTTTTAATTGGCAAGCATCTTATTGCTGTTTTGTTCGCTTTAAAACAGTGAGATTTACATTTTGTTTACTTCAGTCCAAGAAAAAAAATGCTATGTACAAAGACCTTGTTCGTTAAAACCCATGAATTAATGAGCCAGGGACGAATGAAAATAACATTAGTTAGGAGACAGAAAGGAACGGGAGCAGATGTTGTGGAGATTTGAGGGGAATACAACGATAATTCCCCAATCACCATCACGCTTTCTGGCAGACAGAATTAAATGCAATGCAGAGCAATGAAACTGAGATAGAATGCTGATTGCTGATGTGGCTCTGTGGGTCAGGGATTAGCGCTACACTTTCACAGTGCTCGTGGTCTGGTTCGATTCCAACCTCAGGCGTTTCTCTGTGTGGAGTTTGCATGTTCTCTCCAGGTCTGTGCGCATTTCATCCCACAGTTCAATGATGTGCAGATTAGGTGAATTGGCCAAGCTAATCTTCTCATTGTGTTCACTGATGTGTAGGTTAGGCACATTTTTGAGGGGTCAATATCGGGGGGAGAAGAATGGGTCTGTGTAGGTTACTCTTCCAAGGACCTGTTTCCACACGACATGCATTCGATGAATGTGAACAGGACAATATCAAACGGAAAGAATAGTATGCACATAAGTATTTAATCAGTGGATATACAGTTCGACAGGGTTGTGCACATATAGAACATAGTACATTACAGCGCAATACTGACCCTTCTGCCCTCAATGTTGCGCTAACCTATGAAACCAGTCTGAAGCCCAACTAACCTACACTACTCCATTTTTCATCCATATGCCTATCCAATGACCACTTAAATGACCTTAAAGTTGGCGAGTCAACTTCTGTTGCAGGCAGTGCGTTCCACACCCCGCCACTCTTTGAGAAATAAATGACCTCTGACATCTGACTTGTTTCCGCTCCATCTCAATTTAAAGCTACGTATCCTCGTGCTAGCTATTACCGTCCAAGAGTAAAAGCTCTCGCTATCCAGCCGATCTAATCTCTGATTATATTATATGTCAGAATTAAGTCAGCTCTCAACGTTCTCTCAAATAAAACAGCCTCAAGTCCCTCAGCCTTTCCTCGTAAGACCTTACCTCCATACTAGGCAACAACCTAGTAAAGCGCCTCTGAACCCTTTCCAAAGATTCCACACCCTTCCATGAATGAGGTGACCAGAACTGTATTCAATAGTCCAAGTGCGGCTGCACCAGGGTTTTCTTTTTACAGCTGTACATGACCCAATGGTTCCGAAACTCAATCCCTCTACCAATAAAAGCAAATGCACCATATGTCTTCTGAACAACTCTCTCAAAATGGGTTGCAACTTTCAGGGATCTGTGTACATGGAAACTAAGGAATCTCTACCCATCTACACTACCATGAGTCTTAACAAGAGCCCAATACACTGCATTACTGTTGTTCCATCCAAAGTGACATTGTTCCGGATGGCATTCCATTTGCCACCTCACAGCCCATCCTCCAAATTATCCGTGACTTGCTGTAACCCACAACATCGTTTGGCACTATCCACATCTCTAGCGACCTTAGTGTCATCTGCAAATTTACGGACCCATCCTTCTACGCCATCATCCAGATTGTTTATAAAAATGACAAACAGCAATGAGCCCAAAACAGATCCTTGCGGTACACCACTAGTAACTGAACTCCAGGATGAACATTTCCCATCAGATACCACCCTCTGTCTTCTTTCAGCTAGCCACTTCCTGATCCAACCCGTTAAATTACCCTCAATCCCCAAGTCTCCGTATTTTTTGCAATAGCCTATCTTGGGGAACCTTACCCGAATGCTTTACTGAATGTCATATACACTACATCAACCGTTTTACGCACATTCACCTGTTTGATCTCCTTCTCATAAAATTCAATAAGGTTTGTGAGGCACGGCCTACCCTTCCTAAAACCGTGTTGACTATAGTTAGTCAAATTATTCCTTTCCAGATGAGTACAAACCCTATCTCTTTAACAATTTCAACACGTTACCCACAACCAAAGTAACGCTCACTGGTCTATAATTAGACTTCACTCCCCTTCTTTAACAAGGTAACAACATTTGCTATCCTCCAGCCTTCTGCACTATTCCTGTAGACAATGACAACATGAAGACCAAAGCTAAAGGCTTTGCAATCTCCTCCCTGGCTTCCCAAAGAATCCTACAATAAATCCCATCCAGCACAGGGGAGTTATCTATTTTTACACTTTCCAGAATTGCCAGAACCTCTTCCTTGTGAACCTTTATCCTATCTAATCTACTGACCTGTATCTCAGGATTCTCCTCGACAACGTTCGCTATTTTCTAGTGTGAATACTGATGAAAAAAATCACTTAGTGCTTTCCATATCTCCTCGGAGTCTAAGCACAACTTAACACTACTATGCTTGATAGGCCCAGGTCTTACTTAGTCATTGTTTTATTCTTGATATAGTTATCGAAAGCCTTCGGGTTTTCCTTGACCCAATCTAGCAACAACTTTTCATGTCCCCTCCTGGCTCTTCGATGCACAGAATATTCAGAATTAAAAACCACGACATGGATAACACAATGTGCAGGACCATGGAAAGAATACGGAACAACATCAGTAGGAATATAGCTCATTTGATTATTCAGAGATGTTAGCCCAGTAACCACCGCCTTTGTTATAATAATGATATAAAATTTTAAATTGTTAAAGTAAAATATTCGGCCCATCAGCTGACGCTGATCCTCTGAAGAACATCGCAACCAGATCCACCTCCTACACGATTCCTCTATGTCCCATAGTAAAGCAAGTAGTTGCCGATGAACAATTTTTCATGGTCAATTGGGAGGAATCAGAAACACCTGGACGAAACACTTGCAGACGCGGGAAGAATACGAAAGCTCATTACAGACGGTGGCCCAATGGTGGAATTGAGCGCAGGTTCCCAGGTGTTTCAAGAAATCAACTGAGCCACCGTGCCACACACCCAAATATGTCACTGTGCTAGCGTATACGATGGAACTTTGAAATCTCAAATACAAGTGGTGAAACACAGCTGATGAGTCAATATCTTGAGTGTGAAAGAGAATTAACACATTGAGACGAAAATGACCCTGTTCTGAAAAAGTCACATTGGTCTCAGAACGTTAATTCTCTTTCTGCTCAGATGCTGCTGGACTTGTTAAAGTTTTCCAGCACTTCCAACTTCCCTTTTTGTTTTGGAGTGTGAATATTTTTCTGATATGAAAGGTGAAGCTGCCATTTCAGTCAACTCTCATGTATTTGGTTATGGTTATTGAATGAAAAATTAAAAGATTTTTATTTGACAGAGCCCTAAATATTTTCAGTGTCATAAATCACCATGAAAATGTTGAATTCAGTGACCGTGATTCACATGATCAATCCTCTTTAAGTAGCCAATTGAAGTAAGGATCCCAATCATAATCTCAATGTAATGTCATGCTCCTGGTATCACAAGGGTCATATTAATTCAGCAAGGTCTTACATTTCTGAAACTTTGGATGAAACTGTGGAAACATAAGATACATTGATACAGGGCATTGTTATCCATAGGCTTTGGATGGAACTAGCATGGGCAGATTTTACGTGTCAAACACAATCACTCTGGAAAAGGCGACACAGAACGGCCTATTTGAGTCTCTTCTGTCCAAGTGACACACATACACACTGAGCTGCGTGTAGGCACATTCCAAGATGTTTTAACAACTGGTAGTGAAGGAACAGCAAATTAGTTCCTGGTCAGGATGGCATGCAATTTGGAAGATAACTTGTAGAGATTGTTTTCCATCGTTCACATTCACAGTGCAGAATGTTCTCTAATTCTCGTTAATCACAGTTTTGCTCAGGGTCCTTAATTCCACGCCTAGTCAAGTCCTGCTTCGATTGAAAGGGAAGTCTCTCTGATCTCACCTCAAATTATATTGGAAGATCAGTTGAAAGAACAAGGAGCAAAAGACAAGAATACTGTTTGTTTGATCAATATCCTCACAATATACAAAAGATAATTGATACATTGTTTTCCAATTCTGTCCTAAGATGTTTGTCCTTTGGTGATGAGGCTGTTTGGTTAAGTGTTGTGATAGAGGGACAGGAAGAAACTCCTCTCTGTACTAATACTTAACAAAGCCATCCTGTTCACGGCTGTTTTCTGTTGCTGTTGGACAGTGATCATCTCAAACGCACCATTCACTGATTACATGTAGTAGCAGAGAAGTCAGCAATTTCCAGCATATCACGAGAGAGAAAAAAAACGAAAGGGAAAGTCAGGGAAAGTGGGAGTGATAGAGAAATGGTGTGATATACAATGCGAGAAGTGTGAAGGGAGATGGTCAGTGGAAGGATATGTCACAGCAGAAGGGGCAATGCAAGGAAAGTAGTTGGGTAAGAAAGGAATAAGAAGGGGAGGTGGTGTGTCAGAAGGACCATCTGTGGCAGGCAATACCATGCAGTTGGAAAACTGAGATTGCTGGACAACCAATCATCACTGTTAAGGAAAATTGGGGTCTGGTTTCCTTTGAATATTAGGAAAATGTTTCTCATACTTCTTTTATGAACATGATTCTTGTTCATATTGTACATCCACTCTACATTTCTGTCTCTCCATCAAGTGCAGACATTTTCTTTTCTCTCCAATTCATTATCTCACCATTATGTCATTTTATGTCACTAAACAATATCCAGAACGGTGGGTGTTTTTTCTATGAATTTGCTTCTAATTAAACGTAGAAATGAGAATGTGATTTGATCTTCTACTGCATGCTTATAATGCAGAATTTAATTTAATCTTTATCCTCATCAGCTTAGTTCTTTCAAACAAACTTCATGAATGAGCGTGCATCCATCCTGCAGATTAAAAAAAGGGTTATCTGTGCTCTGACACGATTGCAGCGAATGTTATAAAGAATGAGCTGCAGGCCCACATAAAATGGAAATGTTGCAATGCACAGTGCCAAACGCGAGTCCAAGAATAATGATGTACAAGCCTTATGAAGAATACATGTAGAGGGGCGGAGTATAAAAGCAGAATTCAGTTCCATGTCCAAAATACTATTTGTGGCTCCCTAATAAAAGCCCTCTCCTGCATCATGTTGCAAATTCACCTAAAGAGGGAAAACTATTGACTGGAATTATCAATTCTTCCTCTGCAACAACGACTGTAGAACAGGTAGAAAATCAAGTTTTGTTTCTGATATTCATACATGTTGATGATAAGAATGTGGGAGATGGGGGTGAGGGTTAGAGAATGATAAACAATGTTGTGGATAACACAGCTATTATTCCGATCGTTCACAGTGAGGACGAAAGTGTTAGGTTACAGGAGAGTATAACCGGATTGTTCAGATGGCCAGATCAATGACTGAAAAACTAAACCCTGCAATATGTGAGATGCTGCACTTTGAAAGAATAACAACACAAGAGAGTACTCAAACTATGAAGATAGGGTAGATTTGCTTTTGCTTTACTTTGGAGCAGAGAATGTTATGGTGTGAACCTGACAGAGGTGTATAACAGCATGCGAGGTATAGACAGAGTGAAAAGACAGCAGCTGTTCCCCTTAGTCAAACGGTTAAATACAAGGGGATACACGTTTAAAGTGAAAGATAAGAGATTGAGTGAGGATTTATGAAATCTGTTTTGAAGCCGGGAGATAATACACTTCTGGAATGCATTGCCTGTGAGGGTGGTTGATGAAGGAAATCGTACAACCTTGGCAAAACACTTGTGTCAGCACTTGATGGTGCCAGATTTGATCGGCATCTTCTTTATAATACGATTCATTGATATATTGTGAAGCACCACCCAATGGTAATTTTTGTTTTTTTTTAATCGAAGTGTGCTCAGTAAGTGGGGAGATTACAAATCAGCATCATCCCATGGAGCATCAGCAGTTACTAAACCGAGGACAGCCCATCCATCTCTGAAAATATCCAAGCTAATTCATATGCTCAGTGTAAGTTTCCTTCAATATGCCCACCAACATTATTCCAGCTGTTTGACAACATTAGTTTAAGGAAAACAATAACATACAAACAAACTTTCCTTCATTGTTACATAGACTTCTAGTTGCAAAGTTTTTATTTCTCTGCAGAATAATAAATTCCTTGCCACACATTCGCTTTAACAAAGAGTCAGTTTTCCTGCGTTTTTCTGCCAGCTGTTCATCACTGTACAGCGGCTTGCTTAACACTACGTGCACCACCAGTAATATTTACTCCCAGCTAAACTGGCATATGAGATGCACAGCTGGTACTCCTTCCCAAACACCACTTGGATGGACGAACACAAACTGGGCTGGAACTTCTCAACGGCAATTAATATTAGACTAGCTCCATTGAAATCCCAAATGAATTTTTGAAAAATCCAATTTCCTAATAATAATTGAACAATGTAACCGTGTTTATTGATCTGATGAGCTTGTTACGGACTTTGAAGTAGTGTGATGCATTTGCAGAAACCATTTCATGAATACATTGAAATAAAAGGCCAACTGACAGCCCAGGCGACGAATAAACAAGTTAATGCAGCAGCTGAATGAGAACAAAATGCCAGAGCAGAGTCGGCCATGTGCTTTGAGGTAACTTTCATTAATACAGTTTGGTGTTTTCTGATTGGTTTAGACATGTTGCGCTGAATGGCCTGTTTGTGTGTCATACGACTCTATCACTTTAATTCTTGAAAACAGAAAATAGTCTCAGCATTTCTATAGCTTGTGAGCATCAATTGTTGAAGAATATAATCTCCAAGGTCACATTGCATCCTGACTTGAATCGAAACCACTGTCCCTTCTCTGTCACTTGGTCAGAATCCTGTAACTCGCTCTGAAACAAAAATCTCAGTGTTCCAGCACCACGACGGCCACTGGGGTTCACTAACACATTATGAGTGGAAAGTAGACATAGGCAACAGGTTGATGGCTTTGCTAACGAAACTCACCTTATAACAACAACTGAAAGGAAGTTGCACTATTAAGACATCTATTCGACATTATCTAATTTCTAAAGCAGTTTCAAAGGAGTTTTTCACTTGTTTAAAAAACACGTTTGAGAAGTTGTGTCCATCAATCTGAAAGGAAAAGTCTTCAGTTTATGAGAATGGTCTCCTAATTTTTGATAGCTGAAGACAACACAAAGTAGCAACTAGCATCAGGCGTAAGTGTTCCTTCTGTGCCCTTACAACGTTACTGTGTCATTCTTAGTCAAGAATCTCCCTGCCTCTGCCTTAGGAATATTCAATGTCCTAGCCTTCATCGCTCTCTGGGAAGAGAGTTTCACAAATACACAACACGTTGTGAGGGCTGAAACAACCCACATGTTGTGACATGAGATATTCTTTAGTTTTACTTTCCATCCACTTATTGTAATCTCTCATACAAACTGAAATATTAAGTTCAAAATTCAACTTAAAAAGACTGTTCGGAATATTCTGAGGATAAACAAGATCACATATTTTCCAGCTAAACTCCAGGAGATCCAAGGCCAGTCTGGTCAATATTTCCTCCTGAAATACAATTCTTCACAGGAGTCAGTTGAGTGAATCTTCTCTGGACTCCTTTGCATGTCACTACGGCCATAGTGCTTTTGATGTGGTCTTACCAGTAAAAAAATTCTGTAAAACTGTAAAAAAATTCTTCCTACTTCTGAATGAATTCTCTTTCAAAAACGTTTCAACATTTGTCTGGCCTCTCTAAAACCTTGATGTACACGACCTTTTTTGTGTGATCCAGGTGCCTGATTCCTCTGTGCCTCAATCCAATTTCTCCATTTAAATAATTCGTACGTTTCCATTAAACTTCCAACATATTTGAACACAGACACATTTTCCATTATATTCTCCATACACCAATATTTGTTGTTCATTTGACCAACTTATATCTCCCTATTAACTCGTGTCTTCTTAAATATACAAATAAAAACAACTAAAGTAAAAATATTACATTGTCAATTCCATTGGAATGTGACGACAGCCAATGTCTTTGACCAAATATTCTGTCTGTATTATGGAAGAATACAAACATTTGAAACTGTCTGTGTCCTCTCAAGCAGGTTCACATTTTTATATTCTTCCATAATGCAAACAGAATATTTCGTCAAAGGCATAGGTTGTCGCTATAATTCAGTGGAATCGACAATGTCATATTTTTAGTCCATGTCCAAGCTATAAATTAGCGTCAATGCAGAAGTGTTTTGCAGTCCCATCACTCAGTTCCCATCACTGAAATATGGACAGATGGTGTAGAATCTGTGTGGGTGGAATTGAGAAACAACAAAGGTTAAAAAGGCAGAAAACAGCGAGTGAGGATAAAATGATCATGTCAGTCTGGTAGCCAATGACATGTGATATTCCACAAAGCTCAGTGTTGTGAAAACGACTTTTTACTTTGTAAATTAATGATCTAGATGAATGTTCTAAGGGCATTCTGGTTAACTTTTCAGATAATAGAAAGATAGGTGGAGAGACAAGAAGCATTGCGGAAGTAGAAAGGTTGCAGAAGGGATAAGACACGTTAGGAGAGTGGGCAAAGAAGTGGCAGATGGAGTACAATGGGGGTAAGTGTGAGGTAAGAAGAATACCAGCATGGACTATTTTCAAAATGTGGGAAAATTCTTCAGTCTGAAGTGCAAAGAGAATTGTTAGGAAACTTTTATATCACGACACAGTGTGTTTTAAAATCTTATATTCACCAAAAGAAACGGGTGCTCCGGTTTCCTCCCACAGTCCAAAGATGTTCAGGTTAGGTAAATTGGCCATGCTAAATTGCCCATAGTGTTAGGTAAGGGGTAAATGTAGGGGTATGGGTGGGTTACGCTTCGGCGGGTCGGTGTGGACTTGTTGGGCCGAAGGGGCTGTTTCCACACTGTAATGTAATCTAATCTAAAAAAAAACTGTGAGTCGACTCATAAACATCAATATCTGTTTACTGAACACAATTAACATTAGAACAATAAATTGTACTATAACGTAACGAAACACACTACAAACTACTTAATGCTTTAACTTAACCTTGTATGATCGTATACCTCCCCAACAGAACATTGCCGGGCTCCACGTGCTGAATTCTCCTTTTTATGATGTACTTGGAGGTATCTTCTGCATTGGTGGTTATTGTCGATTTACTGCACTAAGTGGGGTTTTGGGGTGAATCTCGCTCTTCAGAGTCTTCACAACATTTTGGGAGGATATGGGGGATCTGCCAACAGAATGACCATGTTGGATAACTGAACAATCAGACCTAACCAAGGGCTGGCACATGGATGACCCAAAGGAGGCATTCCATTGTCCCATTCAAATTCAACTCCAGGTGTATATTGCAGCGTCTGTCGCTGACAGGTTTGTTTACAAACTGTCTGTGGGTAGCTGCAGCCTATCTGGATTCTACAGCATGTGGATTAGCACAGTTTACTCAAGGCTGGGATCCATTTCTCGGCGTGCTTTAATCATTTTTCATTTTTGTAACTCCATGGTAATTTGTTATTATCAATCATAAATTCATTATTTCTGGTGGCAGGATTGGTCTCAAAGGCAAATACAATGATGACTTTTTTTTAGATGAAAATAAAAAGCATCGATGTACTTCTGAGACTCTATAAGGCTCTCATCAGACCACATTTTGATTATTGTGTGATGTTTTGGGCCCCATATCTCAGGAAGGATATACTGCCCCTTGAGCGTGTTCAGAGGCAGTTCACAGAAATGGGCTCAGGACTGAAAAGCCGAACATATGAGGTCTCTGGGATTAAACTTGCTGAATTTGAGAAGGTTGAACGAATCTAATTGAATCATTCAAAATACTAAATGGCTGTCCAGAGTAGATGTCAGAAAGATGTTTCTATTGTTAGCAGGGAAAGGACCCAAAGGCATAGTCTCACAGTTAAGGGAATGCCTTTTATATCGGAGATAAGTAGAAATGTCTTCAACCAGAGAGTGATGAATCTATGATAAGGATGGAAGTTTCATTCCTTAAAGGACATCAGTGAACCAGATGAGTTTTCCCTTACAATCGATTCACGATCGCCATCAGTCTCTTAATTCCACATTTGAATTCAAGCTCCACCATCTACCATGGCAGAGTTCAAATCCAGGGCATTAGAACATTAGTTGGGTGTCTCGCTTAACAGTTCAGCGATAATACCACCAAGCCACTGCCTTGCCCAGTTCTCCAGAGTGTGATTAACTTGTGTAATATGATTTGCCCGAGACTTTTCCCTCAAGTATTATTGATTTCCGTGTCAAATCATGAATGATTTTTCTCCATGACGCAATTCCTCTTCCACTCACCAATATACTTGAATTGCGAGGTTATTTAGTATCTCCTTTTGTCTTTACCTTTTTTTATTGTCATGCCCTTGATAGTTTTGTTTTTTCCTGGCCAGTCCACCCAAGGAAACTCCTTCCTTAGCACAATAAAATTAACATTGCTCAATACTAAAACCGTCATATGTGACTCTTGTCCTTATACATTCAATCTGAGTTTGAAACTACAGCGTGTTGCGGTCACTGCGTCCAAGACGATCCTTAACTGCAAGATCATTCATCAATCCTTCCATGTCACATAATATCAAATCTGAAGTAAACCGACATGTTGCTCTTCATACAGTCTACGAATTGTTCTTCGAAGCTACCTTTGCCAAGTTGATTAATTGAGCCAATATGCATGTTCTTCCAATGTTGTGCCCTTGTCAACAGCTGTCATTATTTCCGAACTCATAAATGCTTCTGGTGAACAGTGGCTGAACTTTTTCCAAGAGGTTTCTTCTCTTGCTTTTTGTTTATGCCTTGACTGATTTACGTGTCGTTCCCTCATTCCAATATCATTTCCTAGTGCAGCCTTGATATCATACTTTACCAATACATCAATTCCATCTCTTGGCCCTCCTTGTCTAACCTTCCGGAATAGTGAGTGCCCTTGGACATGTCACTGCCCAGTCCTGATCTCCCTGTAACTATGTTTCAGCAATCTGCACTAGGTCATACATATTTATCTTGTACCTATTGTCAGCTCATCAATATTTTTCCAAATACGTTTTGATTTTAGGTACAAAGTGTTTAAATACGTTTTATTGGTTTGTCTTTCCCTTCTCATACTTTTTGTACACTAGCTTCCTGATCTCACACACTTCACTCCCTCACATCCCCCAAACTGTCCAATCTTATTTGTTTAATCCTGATAATTATGCGCCTCATCTGTATAACTTATTCCAATCTCCAACTCACATTTTGAACTGACATGATGCATCCTTCATCATGGTCATGAGACTGGCCATGCCTGCTGTCCTATTCACCTCTACTTTCTGCTCAGTTTCTGACCTGCTGCTTTGGTTCCCAGCCTCCTGGTTTATTAGTTTAAATCCACCCAATTTCCACTAGCAAACTTCCACACAAGGATGTTGGTGTTCCTCCAGTTAAGATGCAACCTGTCAATTTTTGAAAGCTCTCACTTGCCCTGGAAGAGAACCTAATGAACCAAAAGTTGAAACTCTCACCTCTGTATTGGTCTTTAACCACATGTTAAACGATATCACCTTCCTAATCATTACCTCTTTTCCACGTGGCACAGGGAGTAATTCAGACATTCCAGTGGATTGTTCTCTCTCTCTCACATACATACACACTCAAAACATATGCATGCACACGTGCACACAGACAGACTTATGCACACAAATGCACGCATGAGCACACACACGTACACACACACAGGCACACAGACAAACACACCACATTACTTTGTAGAAGTACACCAGTAACCTTATAAATAATCGGAATGACAACTGGAATGAACAAACTGGTTAAAGGTAGGATGCGAACAATTCGGGTTACTCTTCATTAAGCAGAACGGACAAAGTTGTGAACTAATTGCAGTGCTCGAAATTATGGAAAAAAATGACAGCTTAAAATACGAATAATCTTTTTCCTGTTCGTTGGCATTACAGCGTCTTGGAGTCCTAGTTTCAAGATTGTCAGCACAAGAGCTAGAAGTGACGTAAGGAAAAACTTCTTTATTGAGAGATTTGTTCGAATTTAAAATGCTCTGCCTGGGAGAGTTGTGAATGAAGATTCAAAAAGGAACTGGATATATATTTTTAAGTTACGAATGTAAAGGGCTGCAGAGACCGGATGGCAAATGGGAGGAGTTTGGGAGACATTTCCGGAGCTGATGCTTAAACAGTGGCACAATAACCTCCTTCTATCCATTAAAGTTCCGAAATCTATCATGTACAGACGCAAGTCAATATCACTATCTGATTATTTCCCGTTGTAAATGTTGGCAATATCTGATCATATTTGCTGCAGCATAACCATTTAAAATACAAGTATTGCAATGTCAGCTTGATGATGAATTCTCATTATTACTCAGCACATAAATATTTTAAATCTTGTATCCCAAGTAATAGAACAAATATTTATTTGTTTTGGCACAAAACACTTTGTAAATGTTAGACTTTTCTCTCATACGGAAATATGTTCATTATTTTTATCACGAACCAAATTTCGCATTAAATGCCATTCATTCTTTTTTAAAAGTACAAGATTTCAAATTATTGTTCGCTACAACGTAATATCAAAAATCATTTATTTAAGTTAATATTCACAGTGCATATAGAATTATTGTCATTTCTCAATTGTTGGTAAATAACTGAAGCTCGTAAATTTAAGTGAGAAATTAAACTCTTTGTTATTTAAAGATCGATTTTTCTATATGATTGTTCAATTATTTTTTCAATCTAAATATGTAATCGTTCAGACGCCAAGCACTTTCCAAATGTTGGTGTGACAATGTATTTATGTGAATACCGACAATAAGTATGTTATTGTAATCACGTCTATAGTCAGATAGCATATTCTCTGTTCGAAATAAAATAAAATGTGCATTCTTTATTTATGAGTCATTAAATGTTGACAGGAGTTTGTATTTTTGTCCATATATATAACATCAACCTCATTGTTTTCAGAGATGATGCAATTATTGTTTGGTTGAATAATCATACTTCACATCTTATTTTTGCTCAATTCATGAAACATAGCAAATATTCGGATATAAACTCATCACCTTGCGATCATAAGCTTCGTTGAAAATAGATTTAAAAGGATCTGAATTCAGGCAGAGTGTTACTGAACCTCATAGCTGCCTGAGGCACTTAGTCAGATCCTTGCCTGCACCTAAATATATCCAGAGCACGACCACGTGATTCAGGGCAGCCATTCAAGCATTAGTTCACAACAAATCATTTGGACCCCACCTTGGGCCGGGTGGAAACTATCCGCCAGGCTATCAATGGTCTCTCTGTAAGAACAAATGCTGTCCAAATTAGACATCATTGATTCGCTAGCAACCAAGCTTGACAGATCCTGTCCCAGGGAGCAGACGTATGGACATGGAGTGTCAGAAGCACACCACACAAAGTACTTACGGTGATGACATCTGGCTTACCTCCCAGACTCCATACATCTGCAACCTTGACAGGCACTGAGTGGAGACATTTTCAAGGCGAAACAGAAGACAGCAGATGCTGGAATTAAGAGCCGTGAGGCTGGAGCTGGAAAAGCACAGCAGCTCAGGCAGCATCCAAGGAACAGTAAAATCGACATTTCGTCCAAAAGCCCTTCATCAGCAATAAAAATGGGATCCATGAGGGTGGAGTGATAAATGGGAGGAGTTAGGGCTGGGGAAAGGTAACTGAGAGTGCGATAGTTGGATGGAGGTGTGGGCAATGTTGATACATCGGAGGAGAGGGTGGAGCAGATAGGTGGGAGGGAAGATGGACAGGTGGGCATGGTGGCTCAGTTTTAAGCACTGCTGCCTCACAGTGCCAGGGACCAGTTTCGATTTCAACCTCAGTCGACTCTCTGTGTGGAGTTTGCACATTCTCCCACATGTCTGCTTGGGTTTCCTCCGGGTGTTCCGGTTTTCTCTCACAGTCCAAAGGTGTCCAGGCCAGGTAAATTGGCCATGTTAAATTACTCATAGTTATAGGTGCATCAATCAGAGAGAAATGGGTTACTCTTTGGAGGTTTGGTACGGACTCGTTGGGCCAAAGGGCCTGCTTCCACTCTGCAGGGAATCGAAACAAAATCCATTCCCACTTTGAATAAAAAGATGGGACGGGTCATGAGGGCGGTGCTAAGCTGGAAGTTTGGAATTGTGATAAGGTGGGAGGAGGGAAAATGTGGAAACTGGTGAAATCCACATTTATGCCATGGGTTTGGAGTGTCACGAGGTCGAGGCTGAGGTGGTAAGGGAGTGGTGATGGATGAAGCCCTGGACCTGCATGTCCTCAGCAGAGTGGAAGGTGGAATTGAAGCGTTCTGCCACGCGACAGTGGGGTTGCTTAGTGTGGGTGTCCCAGAGATGTTCTCTGAAGTGCCCTGCGAGTAGAGGTCCTATCTCCCCAACGTATAGAAGACCGCATTAGGAACAACGGATACAGTAGCTGACATGTGTGGAACTGCAGGTGAAACGTTGATGGATGTGGAAGGATCTTTCGGGCCTTGGGGGGGGGGGGGGGGGGAGGTGTGGGCACAGGTCTTGCATTCCTGTGGTGGCAGGGGAAGGTGCCTAGACGCGAGGGTGAATTGTTGGGGACCTGACGAGCACTACCTATCTTTTATCCTGTATTCTGCATTCAAATTTGATTTTCCAGAATGAATCGCTTCACACTTTTCCAGGTTGAAATCCACCTGCCACTTATCAGCCCAGTTTTTAAACTTGTCAATGTCCCAGTGCAAACTACAACAGCCTTCCACACTATCCACAATTCTACCGACCTTTGATCCATTGACAAATATAATAGCCCACCCTTCCACTTCCCCATCCAAATTATTTTAAAAACCCACAAACAGCAGAGTTCCCAGAACTGAATCCTACAGAAAACCACTTTTCACCGAGCTGCAGACTGAATACTTCCCGTTTACTACCACATAGTGTCTCTATGGGCCAGTCAATTCTGTATCCAGACAGACAGGTTTCACCGTATCCCAAGCCTCCTTGCCTTCTGAATGAATCTGGCTTGGGTAACGTGGTCAAACGCCTTGTTAAAATCCATGTACACCGCATCCACTGCTCTACCTTCTTCAATGTGTTTGATACTATGCTCAAAGAATTCCATAAGGTTTGTGAGGCATGACTTGCCCGTCACAAAGCCACGCTGACTATTTCTAATCAAGCTATGATCTTCCAAGTAATCATAATGTCTGTCTCTCAGAATTCTCTCCATTACTTTGCCCAATACTGATGTAAAACTGACTAGACTGTAATTCTCAGGATTATACCAATTCTTTTTTTATGAACAAGGGTGAAACATTTGCCACCCTCAGTTATCTGGCACTACTCCAATGGAGAGTGAAGACGCAAAGGCCATCGCCAAATGTTAAGAAATCTCTTCTCTCACCTCCTGTAGCAACTTAGGATGTTTCCCCTCTGGCCCAGGGGATTTACTATTCTTATGTTTGTACTTCAATTAATCTGTTCTTCACCTGAAATTGTTTACTCCCTGTCCAACCAACTGATCAACTGTTTTCCATTTTCAGGGCTATGTATGATGCTACTTCACTTAGCATGTATGGTTCCCAATATCCTGTGAATCATGGAATGAAAAAGATTGGAAGGCATAAATGTGCTCCTGATGAAGGGGTGATGCCCAAATCATTGACTCTCTTGCTCCTCAGATGTTTATGACTGGCTGTTCGTTTTCAGTGCCACACGTTTCGGCTCTGATCTCCAGCATCTGCCATCCTCATTTTCCCTATTACTGACGGCTGTACACTGCACACTGAGCTGGGCTTTAATCAGCAGAAACTCATTGTATGTGGATAAGACTGCTCAGTTCTGGAAAATTGCATTACATTAATACATCTATTAAAAACTAAATTGCATTTCAACAAATACTAATTCAGTCCCAGAGTTACAGTTTTGGTTCATGAATTGGACAGCTTGATAAGGAACAGTGAATGACTGAAGAACTCCGAGGTACAGAGTATTCCAGGTGTTATATTCCAGGGTGGATGTGCTTTATCTTAATGCTGGGAATGTTATCGGACAGATAGATGTGATAATGGAACAAGGTGACATGTGGAAATGTGACATTGTTGCCATTACAGAGATGCGTTTGAGGGAGGTCAGGGCTGATAACTCAGTATGCTGTGGTACAAGAACTTTCGGCAGGACAGGAGAGGGGTAAAATAGGTGGTGGTGTTGCATGATTAGTTATGGAGTCAGTTACAACAGTAAGGAGGGGCGATAACTTGGAAATATCTTCTAATGAGCATTGGTGGTTAGAGCTCAGGATCAAAACCATGGCAGAGGCACGGCTGGAAACATATTATAGACCCCCAGATAAAAGAAAGTACAGGAGCAGATATAAAACCAATTTACTGAGGTGTGTCAAAACTGTAATAGGTTTATTATACACAGGCATTTCATTTCCAAGCATTAATTCTGGCAGTGATATTATTTTAAGAGGGGACAGATGCCTTGAAATTTACTCCAGAAAACTCCTCGTATCATCATGGAGCAGATACAACAAAGGGTGGGGCAGTGATGTGCCTCACTGTGGGGAATGAAGCCAGTCAGTATATTGCAGGCAGGATTGGGAGAGCAGTTTACGGCCAGTAACCATGACATTATATATTTTATGTTTGGTAAGGAAAAGATAAAAAAAAAACGCACTATCTGGTAAATAAAAGGTTTTTGGATTGGGGAGACCGATTTTATGAAAAAATATGACGGAATCTGTCCAGAGTACAGTGGCTTCTGAGTGAAACTGTAGCAGAACAGCGTGTTGCGGGGGGTTGGGGAATCAGTTGATCAAAATGGAATTAATGAGAATGTCCATCGAATGTGTTCCACGAAAGATGAAAATTTGGAAAACAAGCCCAGAGAACCTCGGGTGTCAACAAAAAAATCAGAACAGAATTAAAAACGAAAGAGAAGCTGAAATCAGGTACAAAGAGAGCAGGACAATGGATGCACTAAATGAATATGGAAAGAGTCGGGCTAATCTTAAAGCTTTAGTAGAAGAGCAGAAGGGGAATCGTGATAAAACATTAGTGGGTAAGATTAACGAGAATCCAAAGACATTATATCCGTTTATTAAGAAGAAGAGGGTAACAGCAGAAAGAAGGGGGTGTATTAGAGACAAAGGGGGAAGCCTGTTCACGGAGCCACAGAAAGTCGGTCTTCAGTTGGGACACGCAGTTCCTGAATTCAGGGAGAGTGACAGTGTGCCCCTTGAACGGTTTGATAGAGAAGCCAAGGAAGAATTGAAAGTTTATGCAGGGTAAAGGGTGGACAAATCCCCAGATCCAGGTGAGCTGTAACTTAGGCTGATGCGGAAGATGAGGGAAAAGAGCACAGGCTCTGACATTTTTTTGTTTTACTCTTGTCAGCGAAGGTGTGATGGTACACGATAACATCTAACGTTGGCACAACTCTCACATAGAGTGCTAGAAATAAGGATTAAAGACCACCAAGTCTCCCAACAATGAGCGGGAAACAATTGTAGACAATTCTGAGGGCTGTTGAGGTTAGATCATTAAACATCTTGAAGGCTGAGGTAGACTGATCATTAAACAAGGGTTTGTTATAGGGAAAATGCAGTCAAGTAGAATGGGGATTATCAGATTATAACGGAATTGAACAGAAAAGCAGACTCAATGGACAGAAGGCACGAATGTTGCTCCAATGACTAATCCAATTCTTTTTCCAACAGCCCTGTGTTCACTGGAACATAACTTCTCTCCTTTGGAGTGCTACACAGTTTGGAATGCAATCGACAAATTAAAGGATTTCATAAATGCAGTATTAATAGACAGAAAGGACCAGGGGACTGCGACAATGCGGATTGGCTATTGGGGTGAATACTTGCCTCAGCACAGTCACCACCAGCAGGAGGAAGACTCAGCAAGACACCCTCCACGTAAAAGTAAAAACGTGCTCTGGGGAGCAGGTCGTCATGGGCCTGGTGTCAAGGAATGTCTAAGGCACAAATATCGCATTATTGTAGTGTCTCCCTTCTTCACTAAACAAAAGTAAAGGTGGAGGAGTGGAGAAAATGCAGTTGGTAGCAGAGTAAGTAGTAAGTCATTGGTTTGAGAGGCTTCAGACAGCAGCAGCTCAGAAAAAAGTACAGGCAAGCTCAAACAAAATCCTTTCAATTTATTATTACAGCAGTCAAGATGGCAGTTAGGCCAGTTGCACGTTCACTCTGTGGGATGTGGGAGCTCAGAGAGATTTCCACCATTCCTGTTGACTACACGTGTGGAAAGTGCACCCAGCTGCAGCTCCTGGGAGAGCATGTTTGGGAGCTGGAGTTGGATGAACTCAGGATTATCGGAGATGCTGCAAACTTCACGTATAACTGTTTTAGTGAGGTGGTCACGCCCAAGACCATGTTTCTGTAATGACTATAATGGCACAGTCCCACATAAACATCCATGCCCTGAGTTCATCAGTCTTACCTGTCTGCCCTGTTGCATTTAAATAAACACAATTTAATCCAACAGTCAGTCCTTGTTCCCTATCGTGTTTCAGGCAAAGAGTAGGTTTGGAATGGCAAAGCGAGTAGGCAGAGAGTGCAGCTATCCCCTGTGGCCGTTCCCCACGAAAACAAGTATACCACTTTTGATACTGTTGGAGGGAACGACCGTTCAAGGGAAAGCAGTGGTAGCCAAATTGGTGGTAATACCACTAGTTTTGGAGAATAGCAGGAAAGGGTAAATTTTAACAGGGTTTTAGAGATAGGAGAATCGATTGTTGGAGGGGCACTTTGGAGATTCTGGGGCCTCAACCTGGAATCCAGCAAGTTGTGCTACGTCCTAGGTGCCAGGTCTGCAGAACGTTGTCAAGGGGGAGGGTGACCAGCCAGAAGTCATTGTGCACGTTGGCATCACAAATGATACACGTAGATATAGGAATGAGGTCCTCCAGAGTGATTACAAAGAGCTAGGAGAATAGTTAAAAACCAAGACGTCGAAGTGGTAATCCCCTGAGTACTTCCTGTTTCATGAGCTCATGAAAGTAAGAAGAGAAGGATATGGGAGATACATGCATAACTAATGAATTGGTGCAGGGGGAAGGTACTCAGATTTTTAGATCATTGGGGTCTTTTCTGTGACAGAGTTGACCTGTTCAAGAGGCCCAGGTGGCACATGCACTGGAAGGGGGTCCAATATCCTGGCAGACAGGTTTGCTCGTGCTCCACTGGAGGGTTTAAACGAGATTGGCAGGGGGTGAGATCCTCAAGAGCATGGAGGCAAGTGCGAGGCTGGAAGGAGATACAATAATCAGAAACAGTACAGTGAAAAGACAAGTCAGGCTGGAACACAACAGGGAGTGAGAATGTCTGTTTTTATTAAATTGCATTTATTTCAATGGAAGAGAACTGACAGGTAAGGCCGAAGAACTCAGAGCATTGATAGTTATGTGGGACTGCGATATTACAGGCATAACAGGAACATAGCTAAGGGAGGGACAGGACTGGCAGCTTAATGTGCCAGGGTATAGCTTTAGGCAGGACAGGGAATGGTGGGAAGGGGTGGGGGGAGTTGCATTTCTGATTAAGGGGAGTATCACAGCAGTAATCAGATTTCAAATAACTGAAGGATCAAACAGCGAGGATGTGTGGATGGAGCTAATAAATAGGAAGGGGTATGGTGATGTTATAGGGGCTGTACTATAGGCCCTGAAATAGCACCAGGAATTAGAGTAACTAATATACTGGCAGAGAAATGGGACATGCAAAAGCAAAAGGATTGTCATAATTGGGGATTTAAATATTTATAACATTGACTGGCACTGCCAGCGCGTTAAGGGATTTGGTGGGGTGGAATCCGTTAATTGCACCAGGAAAATTCCCTCAAGCAGTATCTAATTGGCCCTTCTCGGGAAGGGGCAAAATTCGACCTACGCTGAGGAAATAAGACAGAACAGGTGACGGAGGTGACAGTGTGGGAGCACTTTGGAACCAAAGGCCACAGTTCTATTAATTGTCACATATTTATGGTGAGAGACAAAACTGGTCCACAGCTTCAAGTACTAAATTGGTGCAAGACGAAGTAAGATGGAATTAGGTAGGAGTTTGCAGGGGGTTGCTGGAATAGTTCGTTGCCGGCAAACGGACCTCTGGCAGGTGGGAGTCCTTTGAATGTGAGTTCAAGGTCTATTTGTTACTGTGTAGGTGAAAGGAAAGTTGGCAGGAATGGGGAACCCTGGATGACAAGAGATACTTAGGCTTTGACCAGAAAAAAAAGCAGCTCCGTTACAGGCAGCTGGGATCAAGTGAATCCCTGGAGATATATAAGGGATACAGGAATTTACTGAAGAAGGAACTCAGTAGTGCGAAAAGGGGACATGAAAGAGCCTTGGCTGAGAAGATTAAGATGAATCCAAAATGGTGCTTTCAGTATACTAAATGAAAAACAATAACTTGTTAGAAAATAGGACCCCACAAAGACCAAAGTGACATGTATGTGTGGAACCGTAAGAGATGAACGAGATCATCAACGGAAATTTCTCCTCTGTGTTTAACATGGAGAAAGACATGAATATTTAGGAACTTGGCGAAGTTCGTGGTGATTTCTTAGGGACAGTCCAGATCACAGTAGAGGAGGTACTGGACGTAATAGAATGCTTGAGGTTGGATAAATCTCACGTCCCTTACCAGATATATCCAAGAACACTGCAATGGGCTAGAGAAGCATTTGCGTGGGACCTGGCTAATGATTTGGTCATCATTAACCAGAGTTAGATCCTGGAAGGCTGGAGGATATCAAACATTGTGCCCTTACTTAAGAATGATTGAAAACAATGCCTTGAAACTATGAACAGTGAGTTTAACATCTGTTAAAATTGAGAAAAGTTTGAAGGATAAGATGTACATTAATTTGGAAAGACAAGGGTTGATTCGAAATATTGAAATGACTTTGCGTGTGGGAGATCATGCTTCAAAAATTTCTTAAAGTTATTTGATGACGTGACCAGGGAGGTTGACTAGGTTGGGGCAGTAGATGTCAAAAAGTGTGGCGCTGGATAAAACACAGCAGGTAAGGCAGGAAGAAGAGAATCGATATTTCGGGCATTAGCATTTCATCAGGACTGTCCAAAACATCGATTATCTTGTTCCAATTTGCATGACCGGCCATGCTTCTCCAGTACCACACTTGTGGACTCTGATCTCCAGCATCTGCAGTGCTCACTTCCTGCTCGGGTATTAGATTTAGTCAAAAAGAATTTCAGTTACACCAGGACAAGATAAGACGTTTCAAACCCGGAAGCCTGATATACAGTTAAATTAGGAGGCCAATCAGCCCATCGAACCTATACAATTGTACCGTGAATATATCATGCCGCACTAGTATCCTGTTATGCAGCGACAGGATCAGTCCATTCAGCTACTTCAGGTCAGTAACACAGGAAATTGAAGAGGTCACAAACAAACTGGACTCTGGGAATGCTGGAATAACACGAGGCTATTTAGCTCCGGAAATCTGCCCTTACCTTCAGTAAGGTCAGAGCTGACCTCCTCTTGGCAGCAATTTCTCTTTCATGCCCAAATCTTTGTCGCCGTCGACTCTCTCAAAATTACTTGATACCCTCCTCACCCCCTCCCAATCATTTCAGGGATGCAAATGTCTGGGATAGAGAGGCCCCAACAATCACTATCCTCTAAAAGAAGGAAAGACTCTCCACACATATACCTTGGCCTATTGACATGAACAAAAGATATGAACACAGCGTCAGAGTGACTGGCCCTGACATTACATCAAGATTTGATTGAGCAAAGTTTCAAAGGGTCGGAACAAGATTGAACTTAATAGGAATCAGTTGTAAACTCCCCATTGGTTGTGACATTCAGAACACAATGTGGCTGGTGGACATCAATCCTCTCAGTCCCTGGATAGCTCTGTGGGTAATCTTCAGGAGAGCTTCCTTAGCACAAATATCTTCAGCTGCTTCATCAATGTCTTTCCTTCTGTCATTCGATCAGAAGTGAAGATGTTCAGTGAAGATCACATAAAGCATCGAAACCTGGACAATATTCAAGCTCATGCTGTTAACGTGCAGGTAAAATTCGTCTCTTAGCACTGCTGGACCCTGAACATTTCCACAGTAAAGAAAGAGGAACTCATTCAGCATCTCAAACTGGTTTCATTGGAATGTGAGAAAGCCATTCAACCCATCGAAAGTATTCGATAAGAAGAGACACAACCTATTCACTCTCTGAGATTTTTTTTTAAAATCTGCAAATGTTGGAATTCAAAGTAGACAGTCAGGACGCCGGAACAACAAACAAGAGAGGCGGCATCAGGAGGTGAGAAGTCAACGACTTGAGTAAAAGCCTTCTTCAGGACTGGGAGAGTGTGTGTGCGGCGGGGGGCTAGTTAAGGGGGTCTACATTTAAGGAGGCGGGGTGGGGAGGTGGAGACAGGATGGTCAGGTTATGACTGGGTTGGTCGATGGGAGGAATGAATCCAGTTGGGAGATGGAAGAAGGGCTGATCAGAGGAATGGAAGGGAGGAGGAGGGGCTGGAAGTGTTTTGGGGGATTGGAGGGTAGGTTATTTGAAATTAGAGAACTCAATGTTGAGTCCCCCGGGCTGTAGGCTGCCCAGGTGAAAGATGAAGTGTTGTTCATCCAACTTGCAGTTTGTTTCATTGTGGCAATGGAGGAAGTCAAGGATGGCCACGTTGGAAAGGGCGTAGGAGGGGGAATTGAAATAGGCTGTGACTGGGAGGTCAGCTCAGCCCTTACGGGCCCAGCTGAGAAGCTTAGCAAAACATCCCCTTAGTTAAAATTTGGGATCGCCGATGTAGAGAAGACAACATCTGGAGCACCAGTTACAGTAAACTAGGTTAGATCCCAACAGCTGGTACATCTTCCACAAGGACCATTCCCTTCGTTAATCTTTGGTTCGTTCCCCACTCCCCACCAAACCCTCCAATCCCCACTGACAACTGCCCCTGCAAGTCTTGAAAAAATGAGTTTCAATGCATTGTTGAGACTTTAGTGACAAATGGAGGCACTCAATGATGGAAGTACCACACACTCAATCTGGATGAAATTGTGAATGTTTGCACATTTATAGTAAACGAATGTACATGCTCATTGTAGAGTACGAACTACCATTTTTGGGAGTTTTGAAAACGGAAGCCATCTTGGATGTTGAAGATTCAATTTTATATTGGGAGAGTTGTCACACAGGTGGTACCTTTACAAGGTTATGTTGTCCTTGAATTTTTTCAGAGAGGTTCTAAACGACCCAATGTTCCAACGTGTCTCAATTTTGAATATTTCATTGGGGTCCTTTGTTTTTTTTGATATAACAGATAATGCCTCAGCCAGAAGGCTTTCAAGCCTTTCAAATAAACTGGTGTAATCGAGGAGATGTAGCCAGCTCTCCAGCTGCACAGGTCAGTTCAGTTCGAGGGTTAGTTGAGTCAGGTTTATTGTTGAAATTGGACGCTCTCCCCCTCCTTCAGTCCTCTGACTTCGTAAATTATCAGCTTTTTTGTGTAATTTTTACTCTTTGTGCTCATGGGTTTGTTTATTGGGATTGTTGCAAGTGATTTGGATCAGCATCCTTAATTCGAGGTAGCCTTTCAGTTTTGGATAGGATGAATTATTCAGGTATGGAGTTTTCAGCTCGTTGTGTTTCATTCCTCATTTTCATAAATACATTCTGTTTGTTTAAAAGTCGGCAGTCGAACAAATAATTCACTCTGGGAATATCCACTATACACTTACCTTCAACAAATGGCAACATTACGGAATGGGCTACGTGCTTAAGAATGTTTTGAGTGGTCAGCCCTGATCCATAACAATGTGCAATAACCTTGTTTATTAAAAGTCATGAATTAATGAGTAAGGGATGGAATGAATATGATAATGGCTATGAGAAAGAAAAGGCTGCGGCCAGTGGCTGAGGAGACCTGAGGGGAGTGCAGCAATATCTCCCAGTCACTCGTATTCAGCCATCACGGTTTCTGACAAATGGAATTAAATGCAGTGCAGAGCAAGATAACAGACGACCTTTGGTACATGGAATGCTGAACGACAGTATGAACGGAATAGGACAAGTTTAAATGTGATGTACATCATTGTATTTTATATATAGACTGTTTAATCACAGGTTATACAGGTTGTTAAGATTGTTTATATCGGGACGGGATATACAGAAATAAAAACAGACACAGATTACAAAATGTATTGGGTTACATGGGTTTCAGCAGAATAAGAGTGAAGACACAGCTCATACTGATGGGTTGCATGACAACCATCTTTGTTGTAATTATTCAGAGAAACGCATTGAAAATGTTCAGAGACTGAGGAGACAAGTCTAGTCATAAAACACACCGGCAATATCGTAATTAATAAACTATTCCTACTTTTCATCAAGTGTAGCTGTCTCTAAAAGGCCTTTTTAAATCAAAATCACATTGGTGAGATCCACGCATTTATTTTCAGAAGTTAAAGAAGAAGCAGACTCTAGTGTAATATATTGTCACTGGCACGAGTGAAAGGAATAGGGATGTAAAAAAATTCTCCAATTATAACCAACATCCAAACCAATCAAGAAAAAGCAAAATATTAGAGATAGTGGAAATCTGAAATACAAATGCAAAATGATGGAGAAAAGCAACAGATGACACAGGATTTGGGCAGAGAAACAGAGTTAACATATCAAGTCTTATATGAGCCTATCTTGAACAAGTTATGTTGGACTCAAGAAAAGTTAATTCCATTTTTCTCCGCTCCGATACTGCCTGAACAGTGGGGTTTCTCTCCAGCACTTCCAACTGGTGCAATAACAGGAGACAGAGAGTAATGATTGGTGGTTGCTTTTCGAACTGAAGGCTTGTGCCCAGCAGTGTTCCACAGAGGTTGGTTCTGAATTGTCTTTGTTTGTCCTTTATGTAAATGATTTGCGTGTGAATATCTAAGGCATGGCTCGTAAGTTTGTGGATGACACCAAAACTGGTGGCACAGTGGACATTGAAGAAGGGTTTCTAAGAATGCAAAAGGACCTTGATGAAATGGGTCAATAGACTGACAGATAGCAGATAGAGTTCAAGCTGGATGAATGTGAGGTGCAGGAAATAATGTGTGTTTGTTGCTGTCTGTTGCACCAGGAATGGGATGATTTTATTCCCATTTCCTGGGTTCAAAACATCAATATCTTTCATGATGTTTGAGAGGCCTAACCCTCTCTATGGCTACCCTCTTGCTGTTAATGTCGTTGCACAATATTTTTGGATTATCCTTAACCTTATCTGCACATTCTATCTCATATCGCCTTTTTGCTTTCCTGATTTCTCTCGAAATACTGCTCCTCACTCTTTATACTGACTAAGAGATTAAATTGAATAAAGTTGTCTATATCTAAAGTAAGGTTTTCTTTGATTCTTGAATAAAAGCTCAATAACTGTTGTCCATTGTTCCTTAATCTTCCCTTCATTTTAACAGGAACATAATGCCTCTCAACTCCCGTCGACACACTGTTGAATGCCTCCCACTTGTCAGACATTGTTTTATCTGCTGACAGTCTACTCCAATCAAACTTGATAAGTCCTTGTCCCATGCCATTAAAATTTATAGTACTCCAATTTAAAAAAAAGTAATGAAAGGCTCATTCCTTTTCATAACCATTATGAAACTAATAGAATTATGATTGCAATGCCCAAAACATTCCTTCACGTTTACTTCAGTCACTTGCCCTGCCTTTTGCACAAAAGATGGCCTAGTTTTGCTCCTTCTCTGTTAGAATCACCCGGATATTGATGAAGAAATTTTTTGTGAACATATTTGACAAATTCTTCACCATCCAACCCTTTAACGCTGTGGTAGTCCCAATCAATTTTAAGAAAATTAAAATCCCCTATTATTACAACCTTATAAAGGTTTTATATATCTGACATTTGCCTACAGGTTTGTTTCTCAATTTCTTTCTTACTGTTGGAGAGCATATGGTATAATACAATCAACGTGCTCTTTCCTTTCTTATTTTTAATTTCGATCAATATATTTTCACTGGACGGTTTTTCACAAAAGAGCATTTAGTGCAATCTGTTCAAAGTGAACTTTATTTTCTTATTTTTAATACTACCTGCATATTTTAACTGGATAATTTTTCAGAAATGTCTTCCCCAGTTCCAGCAACAATTTATTCCTTAATCAAAAATGGCAGACCACCCCCTCCCTGCCCTCCGCATATATTTTCCACCTTTCTATGACGCTTAACAGCTGGAACATTGAATTGCCAGTCTTGAACATCTCTCAGGCGAAAGTGAGCACTGCAGATGTTGGAAGTTAGAGTCGAGAGTGTGGTGCCGGAAAAGCACAGCAGGTCAGGTAGCGTCCAAGGAGCAGGAAAATCGACGCTTCAAGCAAAAGCCCTTCATCAGCCCATTCCTGATCAAGGGCTTTTGCCCAAAACGTTGATTGTCCTGCTCCTTACATGCTGCCTGACCTGCTGTGTTTTCCCAGCACTACATTTCCCAGTTGATTGCCTCTCAACCAATTTTTTGTAATACATATGATGTCCCGATCCCATGTTCTTAAAATGCCCCGAGTTCATCAGCCTCCCCTGTAAGACCCCTCACATTGAAATAAATGCAATTTCGTGCTTCAGCATTACAATATACTTTTGATTCTCTCGTTTTTCTTTTCTAATTGATGTCACTTCTCACATTCGTAAACTTCTCCAGCCATTCAACCATTTATAATTCTACTTGAATATCCCCCTTGTCAACTCTATCAACATAAAGTCTCCCTCCATAGCAGGAGCAAACCTCCATGCTAAAATATTGGTTGCTTTCCAGTTTAGACCAATCCTTCCTGAACAGGTCATTTCTATTCTAAAATAGATTCCAATTTCCCAAAAATCGAAATTCCCCAATAACACAGTAGCTCTTCAGCAGTTGGTTTTTCTCTGTTAACCTTTTGTTCCTTCCCAGTTGGGTTTGGCATTGGGAGTTGACACTTTATTGCTGGAACAGCACAGCAGGTCAGGCAGCATCCAGGGAACAGGAGATTCGACGTTTCGGGCACAGGCCCTTCTTCAGGAATGAGCAGAGAGTGTTCAGCAGGAGAAGATAAAAGGTAGGGAGGAGGGACTTGGAGGAGGGGCGTTGGAAATGTGATAGGTGGAAAGAGGTCAAGGTGAGGGTGATAGGTCGGAGTAGGATGGAGGCGGAGAGGTCAAGAAGAAGACTGCAGGTCAGGAAGGCGGTGCTGGGCTGGAGGGATCCGGCTGAGACAAGGTGGGGGGAGGGGGGATGAAGAAACTGGTGAAGTCCAAGTTCATCCCCTGCGGTTGGAGGGTTCCCAGTCGGAAGATACGACGCTCCTCCTCCGACCGTCTGGTTGTTGTGGTTTGGCGGTGGATGAGTCCAATGACCTGCATATCCTCGGTGGAGTGGGAGGGGGAGTTGAAATGCTGTGCTACAGGTTGGTTGGGTTGGTTCGTCCGGGTGGCCCAGAGGTGCTCTCTGAATCGCTCCACAAGTAGGCGGCCTGTCTCCCCAATATAGAGGAGGCCACACCGGCTGCAGCGGATGCAGTAGATGATGTGGGTAGAGGTGCAGGTGAATATGTGGCGGATATGGAAGTTTCCTTTGGGGCCTTGGAGAGAAGTGAGGGGGGAGGTGTGGGCGCAAGTGTTGCACCTCCTGCGGTTGCAAGGGAAGGTGCCGGAAGTGGAGGTTGGGTCGGTGGGGGGTGTGGATCTGACAAGGGAGTCGCGGAGGGAGTGGTCTCTACGGAAAGCTGATAGGGGAGGGGAGGGAAATATATCCTTGGTGCTGGGGTCTGTTTGGAGGTGGCAGAAGTGACGGCGGATGATGCGCTGTACATGGAGATTGGTGGGGTGGTAGGTGAGGACCAGTGGGGTTCTGTCCTGGTGGCGGTTGGAGGGGCGGGGCTCAAGGGCGGAGGAGCGGGAAGTGGAGGAGATGCGGTGGAGGGCACCGTCGACCACGTCGGGGGGGAAATTGCGGTCCTTGAAGAAGGAGGCCATCTGTGTTGTACGTATTTTGAACTGGTCCTCCTGGGAGCAGATGCGGCGGAGACGAAGGAATTGGGAGAATGGGATGGAGTTTTTACAGGGGGCAGGATGGGAGGAGGTGTAGTCTAGGTAGCTGTGGGAGTCGGTTGGTTTGTAGTCGATGTCCGTGTTGATTCGGTCGCCTGAGATAGAAACAGAAAGGTCTAGGAAGGGGAGGGAGGAGTCCGAGACTGTCCAGGTGAATTTGAGGTTGGGGTGGAAGGTGTTAGTGTAGTGGATGAACTGTTCAACCTCCTCGTGGGAGCACGAGGTAGCGCCGATACAGTCATCAATGTAGCGAAGGAAAAGATGGGGGGTGGGGCCAGTGTAGTTGCGGAAGATGGATTGTTCCACATACCCTACGAAGAGGCAGGCATAGCTGGGGCCCATGCGGGTGCCCATGGCTACTCCTTTAGTTTGGAGAAAGTGGGAGGATTGGAAAGAAAAATTGTTCAGGGTGAGGACCAGTTCGGTCAGTCGAAGGAGGGTGTCGGTGGAAGGGTACTGGGTGGTACGGCGGGAAAGGAAGAAGCGGAGTGCTTTGAGTCCTTTGTGATGGGGGATGGAGGTGTACAGGGACTGGATGTCCATGGTGAAGATGAGGCGTTGGGGACCGGGGAAGCGGAAATCCTGGAGGAGGTGGAGGGCGTGGGTGGTGTCACGAACGTAGGTGGGGAGTTCTTGGACTAATGGGGACAGGACCGTGTCGAGGTATGCCGAGATGAGTTCGGTTGGGCAGGAGCAGCCTGAGATGATGGGTCGTCCGGGACAGTCAGGTTTGTAGATTTTGGGCAGGAGGTAGAAACGGGCGGTGCGGGGTTGTGGGGCTATGAGGTTGGAGGCGGTGGATGGGAGGTCCCCTGAGGTGATGAGGTTATGGATGGTCTGGGAGATGATGGTTTGGTGGTGGGGGGTGGGGTCATGGTCATGGGGACGGTAGGAGGAGGTATCTGCGAGCTGGCGTTTGGCCTCAGCGGTGTAAAGGTCAGTGCGCCAAACTACTACTGCGCCTCCCTTGTCAGCTGGTTTGATGGTGAGGTTGGGGTTGGAACGGAGGGAGTGGAGGGCTGCGCGTTCTGAGTGTGAGAGGTTGGAGTGGGTGGGAGGGGTGGGGGAGTTCAGGTAGCGGTTAATATCGCGGCAGCAGTTTGCTATGAAGAGGTGGAGGGCAGGTAGGAGGCCAGTACGGGGTGTCCAGGTGGACGGGGTGTGTTGGAGGTGGGAGAAGGGGTCGTCAGAGGGTGGGCGAGAGTCTTGATTGAAGAAGAAGGCACGGAGGCGAAGGCGGCGGAAGAATTGTTCGGTGTCGCTCCGTGTATTGAATTCATTGACCCGAGAACGTGTGGGAACGAAGGTGAGACCTCTGCTGAGGACTGATCTTTCATCCTCAGAGAGGGGCAAGTCTGGAGGGATGGTGAACACACGGCAGGGCGGGGAGTTAGGACCTGGTGTGGGGCTGGAGCTGGATGTGGGGGCGGGGTTAGGCCTGGGGGCGGGGACAGAGGTCGGCGTGGGGGCGGAGTTGGACATGGTGATGGAAACCGGCGGGGGGCGGGGTTAGGCGCGGTGACGGAACTCGGCCGGGGGGCGGAGTTAGGCGCGGTGACGGAACGCGGCGTGGGGGCGGGGTTAGGCGCGGTGACGGAACTCGGCCGGGGGGCGGAGTTAGGCGTGGTGGCGGAACGCGGCGTGGGGGCGGGGTTAGGCGCGGTGACGTAACGCAACGGGGGGGGCGGGGTTAGGCGTGGTGACGGAACGCGGCGGGGGGGCGGAGACACATGCGGCGATGTGGTCCAAATGTAGGTTGCTGACGTCACTGGGGCGGAAGTAGCTGCGGCGACCCATAGCCGCGGAGGTCGCCAGTCTGTTGGTGATTGTCTTCATGACGATCGCAGAGCAGGTTGTCTGTGCGGCGATCCCGGACGCGGTTGTTTGGGCCGCGATCATGAAGCTTGCGATGTCGGTGGGGGCGGAAGTGACGTCATCGTCGGCGGCGTCTGCGGCTATTGCCGCGGGCGCTGTAGCGGCCGCGTGTGTAATGGCGCCGGACTGGTTTCGGAGGCCGATGGAATTTTCTGGAACGGTTGAGGAATCCGGAGTTTTGGGGTAAGTGCATGAAAGTTTTTGGTACTTACTGCCTTTAATTTTCGATATGGCTAGAAAGAACTGTTTGTTCAGTCTATGGATTCTTCTGTAAATGAAGAACAGTAGAGGTCCTTTACAGGTCTGTGAGAGAGTTGTCCTGAGCTGGGGTAGGTCGAGTTGCAGGGAATGTAGGTACCGGCGCATGGCTGCAAGCGTGGAGTGGAGGATCCGGAGGGAGGTCCGTTGCTGGAGGCTGCGGATTTGTTGCAGGTACTGGTAGTCCTGGTTGGGTCCAAATTGTGTTGGTCGGAAGGTGATCTGGAGTCCATGGGGGATCAGTCGGTTCCGTAGGCAGGTGCTGAGAAAGGAGATGTGGCTGTGGTAACGAGTCTGCTTCAGAATGTGGCTGAAGAGCTTCTGTGCAGAGGAGATGACCTGGGGTGTGCAGTGAGAGAGGGACTCACTGAAATCTTTGTAGAGAGAGGCAGAGAGCTTCTTCAAGGAAGGCATCCTTGTAAGAGGATTCGCAGTAGGTTGAAATCTTCGAGGAGAAAGTGAGGTCTGCAGATGCTGGAGATCAAAGTTGAAACTTTATTGCTGGAACAGCACAGCAGGTCAGGCAGCATCCAGGGAACAGGAGATTCGACGTTTCGGGCACAGGCCCTTCTTCAGGAATGAGCAGTGAGTGTTCAGCAGGAGAAGATAAAAGGTAGGGAGGAGGGACTTGGAGGAGGGGCGTTGGAAATGTGATAGGTGGAAAGAGGTCAAGGTGAGGGTGATAGGTCGGAGTAGGATGGAGGCAGAGAGGTCAAGAAGAAGACTGCAGGTCAGGAAGGTGATGCCGGGCTGGAGGGATCCGGCTGAGACAAGGTGGGGGGAGGGGGAATAAAGAAACTGGTGAAGTCCAAGTTCATCCCCTGCGGTTGGAGGGTTCCCAGTCGGAAGATAAGACGCTCCTCCTCCGACCGTCTGGTTGTTGTGGTTTGGCGGTGGATGAGTCCAATGACCTGCATATCCTCGGTGGAGTGGGAGGGGGAGTTGAAATGCTGTGCTACAGGTTGGTTGGGTTGGTTCGTCCGGGTGGCCCAGAGGTGCTCTCTGAATCGCTCCGCAAGTAGGCGGCCTGTCTCCCCAATATAGAGGAGGCCACACCGGCTGCAGCGGATGCAGTAGATGATGTGGGTGGAGGTGCAGGTGAATCTGTGGCGGATATGGAAGTTTCCTTTGGGGCCTTGGCATTGGGAGTAAACCAGAAAGTATTGCTTTAAAGGTTTTATTATTAATACTCTACTTCACCTCTTAAGTTCACTCTGTACTGCTTTAATATTTCCCTAAAAATATCATTCCTGCCAATATATACAATAATGTTTGGCTACTCAATCTCACCTTTTACAACGTGCTTGAAATGTTTCGAGACATTCTTAATCCTAGCACAGGGAAAGCAACAAACCATCCTCAATTACCGACACTGCCCCAGAATCTCCTGTTGATGACCCAATAGAAAAGTCCACTGAAGCAATAATTCTACTAAATCTCCTCGAACTCTGCTGAACATAAGAATCATTCCAAGTGTTCAATAATTGATTGATCTTCCATTTTCCTCAGAGAGACAATCCCCTTCAGCAATTCTAAAAGCTGAAAAGCATTTTGGTAGAGGAATAGCCACTGGAGAGTTTTGAACTACTTTCTTATCTTTCCTGAGAGCCACAAATCTATATGACTGATATGCTGGATAATATTTGTTTCCAAATCTTCCAGCCATCCACTCTGTGCCTTATATGAGACCTTAATAATATTATGACTAAAAGCAGAATTTTTTACGACACCTTCTGTTACCTTTCATTACCTACAAACAATAATATAAAAATTGAAAAATATATACATATAGGTATCAAACATAGAAAAATTAAACAAAATCAACCATTTAGCTAATTAAACTAATAAAAATATTCCTCTTCAATAAAGTCTGAGAAGAAAATAATCTTCTCCGGAGCTGAAAATGTGTAGGATTCTTCGGAAGGAAGGTACACCTCCTTATTTTAATTAATTCATTTTACAAAACAAACAAAAAAGTCTGCAGTCTAATAAAATAAACAATTTAAAACAAAAATAGACATTTAGTTTTTTTGGTAAACCACCCTTAAAAACCTCTTTTAAAAAAAGTTCGTTTGAAAGAAAATCGTGAGTTTATTTTTTGCTGTTTTGTTTGTTTTTGAATGTTAATCAAACAAAATAGAAATAATTACATTAAATTAATAAACTATAATATCAACTGCAAAAAGACTATATTAAATATTTAACTGCCTGCAATCCCAGGAGCAGCTAGAAGATCCACGCTGCTCTAAGAACATTTTTTGAAAATGTTTTTACAATATGAAGAAAAGTAGGCATAAGATTTAATAATTTGTTTCCAGTTCAAGGTGGACTTGACGATATGATTTGACCTCCTGCTGCGATTCTATATATAGAATTTAGTTGAATCTTTATCCTCATCACTCCAACTCTTTCAAACAAAATTATGAAACTATCTCTATCGTAGTAACGGAAAATTCCTTCAGCTCTGACTAAAGCAGGGAACGATACAAAGAACATTATCCAGGTCCACATGGAACACAAATGCTGCAGTGAAACCCATCTAAACCTAATCCAAAACTAATTACGTACAAGCTTAATTAATAAAACGTACAGAGGAGCATAGTATAAAAGTAGAATTCAGGTCCATGTCCAAAATAAAATTTGTGGCTTCCTCATAAAAAAGAACTCAACTGCATCACGCTGTAAATTCACCAAAATAGGAAAAAACAAGAGAACGGAGTTCTCAATGCTTTCTCTGTGAACAACATCGGAAAAAACAGGAGAAAGTCAGGGCTTCGTTGTGAACTTCATAAACGATGATGATGAGAATGGGAGGGATGGAGTTTGGAGGGAATGATAGATAATGTGGATGACAGAAAGATGAGTTGGTGATTCACAGTGAGGAGGAACGTGTGAGGGTTAAGGATGGTATAAACCGGTTGTTCAGGTGGACAGATCAATCGCTAATGAAATTTAACACTGATACCTTTCAAAAGTAAGAAGACAAGAGTGTACTCAAACTGAAGAGAGGCTGGATTTACTTGATTTTACTTTTAAACACAGAAGGTTGAGAGGTGCTCCTGATGGAGGTGTTTAACAACATTAGGCGTCTAGACAAGGAAAACAAAGAGTAGCTCTTCCCCTTACTAGACGGCTCAATAATAAGGAAATAATTCATTGAAATAATACACTGTTTTTCCATTCAACTCGTCATTGTGCTCAAACACAGGCACATTTTTCTAATATGATCCAAAGACCAAAAATTGCCCGTTCCTTGGCTTGCCTAGACCTATATAAAGAATTAAAAGGGTCTTACCTCGGGAGTCGGGCCTCCATTTGCTGAGAGGTGTGAGGGAGGAGCGAACGACTTCTGGGAAGTCATATATTTGTGTGGTTGCATTACCCGAAACACTACTCGGGTCGTGTCTCGCACCCATCTCCTCCTCTGACCAAAAATAAACTTCTGTGCGCCAGATTGGTAAGGTAGCGAGCTTGTTCTTAATTCCATATTTTTCAACAATCTTTTTGGGAATTTAGAATAATGGGAATGGAGGTGAGGGCAGTTGAATGTTCCTCCTGCAGAATGTGGGAGGTAAGGGTCACCACTAGTATCCCTGCTGACTACATCTGCGGGAAGTGCACCCAACTCCAGCTCCTCGAAAACCGCGTTAGGGAACTGGAGCTGGAGCTGCATGAACTTCGGATCATTCGGGAGGCAGATGGAGTCATTGAGACCAGTTACAGGGAGGTCGTCACTTCTCGGGGTACAAGAAAAAGGCAAATGGGTTACAGTCAGGGGATGTAAAGGAAACGGCAGACAGTGCAGGGATCTCCTGTGGCCATTCCCCTCAATAGGCATACCGTTTTGGATACTGTTGGCGGGGGACTTACCAGGGGAAAGCTTTGGGGCACAGGGCTCTGCCACAGAGTCTGTCCCTGCTGCTCAGAAGGGAAGGGGAAAGAGGAGCAGAGCAGTAGTCACTGGGGACTCTATAGTTAGGGGGACAGATAGGATGTTCTGTGGGAATGAGAGAGACTAACGGTTGGTGTGTTGCCTGCCACGTACCAGGGTTCGTGATGTCTCTGATTAAGTTTTTGGGATCCTTAAAGGGGAGGAGGAGCAGCCCCAAGTCATGGTCCACATAGGTACCAACGACATAGGTAGTAAGCGAGATGGGGATTTAAGGCAGAATTTCAGGGTGCTCGGATGGAAGCATAGAGCTAGGACGAACAGAGTTGTTGTCTCTGGGTTGTTGCCCGTGCCACATGCTAATGAGGCTGGGAACAGGGAGAGAAATGAATTGAACACGTGGCTACAGGGATGGTGCGGGTGGGAGGGTTTTGGATTCTTGGATAATTGGGGCTCTTTCTAGGGTAGGTGGGACCTCAACAAGCAGGATGGTCTTCAACTGAATCAGAGGGGTACCAATATCCTGGGGATGGGGGCGGAAATTCGTTAAGGCTATTCGGGTGAGTTTAAACTAATCCAGCAGGCGGATGGGAACCAAAATTGTAGTTCAAGTATAGAAAAGGTTGAGAGTAGGGAGGTCCGAAAACAAGTTTCAGGGATGCAAGATGGCACTGGCAAGCAAGAAGTTGGTTTGAAGTGTGTCTACTGCAACGCCAGGAGCATCCGGAATACGGTAAGTGAACTTGTAGCATGGTTTGGTACCTGGGACTTCGATGTTGTGGCTATTTCCGAGACATGGTTCGAGCAGGGACAGGAATGGCTGTTGCAGGTTCCAGGATTTAGATTTTTCAGTAAGAACAGAAAAGATGGTAAAAGAAGGGAGGTGTGGCATTGTTAGTAAAGGACAGTATTACAGTTGTAGAACGGATGTTTGGGAATCATTAACTGAGGTATAATGGCTGAGGTTAGAAAACAGGAAAGGAGATGTCATCCTGTTGTGAGTTTTCTATAGGCCTCCGAATAGTTCCAGAGATGTAGAGGACAGCATAGGAAAGATAATTCTCGATAGGAGTGAGAAAGACAGGATAGTTGTCATGGGGGACTTAAACTTTCCAAATATTGACTGGGAACACTATAGTACGAGCAATATAGATGGGTCAGTATTTGTCCAGTGTATGCAGGAGAGCTTCTTGCCACTGTATGCAGACAGCCTAACAAGGGACGAAGCCACGTTAGATTTGTTACTGGGTAATGAGCCTGGCCAGGTGTTAGAAAAGGAAGTAGGTGAGCACTTTGGTGATAGCGATCGCAATTCTGTTATGTTTAATTTAGTGATAGAAAGGGATAGGTGTATACCACTGGATAAGTGTTACAGCTGGGGGAAAGGCAATTACGATGCGATTAGGCAAGATTTAGGAAGTATAGGATGGAGAAGGAAACTGCCGGGGATGGGCACATTAGAAAAGTGGAGCTTATTCAAGGAAAAGCTCCTGAGTGTCCGAGATAAATATGTACCTGTCAGGCAGGACGGAAGATGTAGTGCGCAGGAGCCGTGGTTTACAAAGGGAGTGGAATCTCTGGTCAAGAGGAAGAAGAAGGCTTATGTTCGGATGAAATGTGAAGGTTAAGTTAGGGTGCTTGAGGGTGACAAGGTAGCCAGGAAAGACCTAAAGAGAGAGCTCAGAAGAGTCAGGAGCAGACATGAGAAGTTGTTGGTGGATAGGATCAGGGTAAACCCTAAGGCTTTTTATAGGTATTTAAGGAATAAAGGAATGATGAGAGTAAGATTGGGGCCAATCAAGGATAGTAATGGGAAGTTGTGTGTGGAGTCAGAGGAAAGAGGGGAAGCCCTAAATGAATATTTTTCGACTGTATTCACTCTAGAAAACGACAATGTTGTCGAGGGGAATACTAAGATACAGGCTACGAGACTGGGTGGGATTGAGGTTCACAGGGAAGAGGTATTAGAAATCCTGCTGAGTGTGAAAATAGATAAGTTCCCTGGGCCGGATGGGATTTATCCTAGGATCCTCTGGGAAGCCAGGTCGGAGATTCCGAGCCTGTGACATTGATCTTTAAATCGTCATCGACTACAGGAATAGTGCCAGAAGACTGGAGGATAGCAAATGTGGTTCCCCTGATCAAGAAGGGGAGTCGACACAACCCTGGTCATTATAGACCAGTGAGCCTTACTTCAGTTGTTGGTAAAGTGTTGGAAAAGGTTATAAGAGATAGGATTTATGATCATCTAGAAAAGAATAATTTGATTAGGGATAGTCAGCATGGTTTTGTGAAGGGGAGGTCGTGCCTCACAAACCTTATTGAGTTCTTTGAGAATGTGGACAGACAGGTAGATGAAAGCAAACCTTTTGATGTGGTGTGTATGGATTTCAGCAAGGTGTTCGATAAGGTTCCCCACAATAGGCTATTGTACAAAATGCGGCGGAATGGGATTGTGGGAGATATGGCAGTTTGGATCAGTAATTAGCTTGATGAAAGAAGACAGAGGGTGGTGGTTGATGGGAAATGTTCATCCTGGAGTCCACTTACTAGTGGTGTACCGCAAGGGTCGGTGTTGGGTCCACTGCTGTTCGTCATTTTTATAAACGACCTGGATGAGGGCGGAGAAGGGTGCGTTAGTCAATTTGCAGATGACACTGAGGTCACTGTAGTTGTGGATAATGACGAAGGATGTTATAGGTTACAGAGAGACATAGATAAGCTGCAGAGCTGGGCTGAGAGGTGGCAAATGGAGTTTAATGTGGACAAATGTGAGGTGATTCACCTTGGTCAGAGTAACCGGAATGCAAAGTAATGGACTAATGGTAAGATTCTTGGTCGTGTAGATGAGTAGAGAGATCTCAGTGTCCAGGTACACAGATCCTTGAAAGTTGCCACCCAGGTTGACAGGGTTGTTAAGAAGGCATACAGAGTTTTAGCTTTTATTAATAGGGGATCGAATTCCGGAACCATGAGGTTATTCTACAGCTGTACAAAACTCTGGTGCGGCTGCACTTGGAGTATTGTGTACAGTTCTAGTCACCGCATTATAAGAAGGATGTGGAAGCTTTGGAAAGGCTGCAGAGGTGATTTACTTGGATGTTGCCTGGTATGGAGGATAGGTCTTAGGAGGGAAGGCTGAGGGACTTGAGGCTGTTCTTATTGGCGAGAAGAAGGTTGAGAGGTGACCTAATAGAGACATATAAAATAATCAGAGGGTCAGATAGGGTGGACAGGGAGAGCCTTTTTCCAAGTACGGGGACGGCAAACATGAGAGGACACAACTTTAAAATAAGGGGTGATCGACATAGGACACATGTCAGAGGTAGTTTCTTTATTCAGAGTGTAGTAAGGGTATGGAATGCTTTGCCGCCAACGGTAGTAGATTCGCCAACTTCAAGTACATTTAAGTCGTCATTGGACAAGCATATGGAAGTACATGGAATAGTGTAGGTTAGATGGGCTTCAGATTGGTAAGACAGATTGGCACAACATCGAGGGCCGAAGGGCCTGTACTGCGCTGTATTGTTCTATGTTCTATGATTTATATCCACTTCACATCTTTCTTTTCTAACCAATTCAATGTTTGTATTCTCCCACAATACATTCAACACATTTTTCATAAGATATAGATTATAGACACTTTCTGACAGAATTGATAACATAATATTGTTACTCAATATCTAACCTATAAATTTGCAACAATGCTGAACTGTTTTGTTGTCCCATCACCCAGTTCCCAGCCTGCAGTTGCAGCAAATAGTCATTAAATCTCAAAAGAATTGCCAAGTCTTTACTTATGATCTAAGTGGCCATTTGTCGCTTTATTATGAAATGGGCATATTAATTACGGACTGTCTGTCTGAGTGTAACATTTTGATGTGGATTACTGCAGGCAATTAACCATCAGGAGGTAAGAACAGGGATAGGCCAGTTAGTTGCCAGGCCTGCTGTGGGAATCAACAAGGCCTGACTGTGGTCTTTTCTCCACATTAATGTCTTGTTCCAGACACACAGAGCAAATTGCATCTCCCTCAGCCAAACCTCTCGATTCCTGTGACCCCAGCAACCAACAGTGAATAAAATCCAAAGAACTGTAGAAGGTGCAACTCAAGAAAATAGAAATTATGAGTGGCGGTATGAAATTCAACTGTGCAGTTAACCACATTAAACACCATCTGCCAGATATAGCAATCTGCCCCATTTTCTAACCCTACCAATATTCATCTGTAAACTCTTTAGCTCCTTATTACAGCTTGTTTTACCTCCGAATTTAATACCATCTGTGAATGTAGTTGCTACACTCTGTCTCTCCTTCCAGCTCATTTGGGCAGATTGTAAGCAACCGAGGTCTGAGCACTGGACCCTGCAGCACCTCACTAGTTTCAGTTCGCCAGGGAAAGACCATTAATCCCGATGCTCTGCTTTCTGTTAGTCAATCAATCCCCTCTCCAATTCAATACTCTACCTTTATCCCCTCATATCTACCCGCCAAGATCAGTCCTTTATGCAGCACCTTGTCAAATGCCTTCTGAAGTTCAGATGTACAGCAGTTGCTGCATCCCCATTATCCACCTTGCTGGTTACATTCTCAAAGAACTCCAACAGGTTTGTCAAGCATAACCTGCCCATCATGAAACTGTGCTGACACTGGTGAATTGATCTTTGTTTTTCCAAGTGTTTAGTTATTTCATACTTTACAGTTGACTGAAGAAACTTCCCCACTACAGAGGTTAAACTCACTGGTCGACAGTTTGTGAATTTTTGCCTATCTCCTATTTTGGGAACGAGTACTAAATTACTAATTTTCCAATACATCGGTACCGTTCCAGAATTCAAGGACTTTTTTGAATCTCCTAACTAACACATCCACTATCTCTGCTGTTACATCCTTTAATATGATCGACTGCAGGCCGAGTGTCTGACCTGCCTATGATACCATCAATGTATTTAATATCTTCTTCCTCGTCATCGTACTTCCATCATGATCCTTTGCAGTTGTTTTAAATTTTGGGAAGAAATTATCTTGCTCTGTGAAAACAGAAAATGTTGGTTTTACCTCTGCCATTTCTGAGTTTCCCATTATTACCTCGCCATTTTCATCCTCTCAAAGGCCAACCTTTGCTTTCAGCATTTTAAAACTTTTTGACTACTCAGAGAAGTGTTCTTTATCATTTCTTATGTTTTCTTCTCATTTTCCTTCATAGCCGTTTTGATTATGTTTTTAGTAACCATTTGCTGGCAAGTAAAGTATTTTTCTTCAATTCATTAAAGGATGAGCGTGTCGCTGGTTAGACAGCAGCCATTGTCTGTCTCTAATTGCCCAGAGGGCAGTTAAGCGTCAGCCCGATTTGTATGAGTTTGAAGTCACATGTAGGTCAGACCAGGTAAGGATGGTGGTTTCCGATCCTAAAGGGCATTCATGAAACATATGGGCGTTTCCACCAATGAGCAATGGATTCATTACAATCAATAGACTCTTAATTCCAGATTCATATTGGATTCAAATTCTACCATCTGCCGTGGCGGTATTTGAAGCCATGTCCCCAGAACATTATCTGGATTAGCAGTCAGCAATAATACCACCAGGCAAGAACCTTCATGTTATTGTTGACTTCCTTGTTAAGAAATGGATTGCTTTTCACCTTTTTACAATTCCTCTTCCACTCAGGATTACACTTTATTTGAGTGGTTTTGAAAATCTCCCTCAGTAGTTGCCATGTTCTTCAAATATCTTGCACTTTAATCTTTTTGACATGTCCACTCAGGCCAAGCCCTTCCTCAGGCCAGTAAAATTGTCCAACACTAAATCTCTCCTATGTGACTCTGTCTTTACTGTTAGTGTGAATGTGAAACTCCAACATGTTGTGATCACTCGTTCTAAGATGATCCTGTACTGCAATATGATTTATCACTCCTTTCTCATTGCGTAATACAAAAGCCGTTCTCAGGTTGGTTCCATTACATGTTAATCAAAGAAATGATCCATCATAGATTCGACGAATCGTTCTTTGATGGCTCCCCTTGCCAAATTGATTAATCCATGCAATTTGCATGTTCACATTCCCATCATCACTCTTGTGCTCTTGCCTCAAGCCATCGTTATTTTCTGGTTCATGCTATTCCCTACTTTGAAAGTAATTTGTCGTGGGGTGGGGGAGTAGTTTGTGGACTGGAAATGCTTCTATCAATAGGTTTCTTTCAATATGTTTTATTTCAAACCAGACTGATTCATCAGTTTTGTCCCACATGCTAGTATCATTTCTTAATACAGCCTTGACATAATCCTTAACGAATACAGGCATTCAACCTGCTGTTCCGTCTTGTCTGAAATGTCCAGTAGCCTTGTACATTTAACACCCCAGTCCTGACCTTCATGTAACCACATTTCAGTTATGCCCACCATGCCATACCTATTTATACCTGTTAGACCTATCAGCTCATTCATTTTATTTCAAACACTGCTCACATTTAGTTAGAACAAAACGTTTTAACATAAGTTCTGTCGACTTAGCTTGCTCTTGTAATACTTGTGTGCACAGGCGCTCCATCCTTATTTATTGATCCCTGATAATATTGAGCCTATCATTTAATCCAACTTTCAACTAACGTTTTTAAAATTGTTCCCTTAGCATGGTCATTACAATGGTTCTGTATGTTTAATTGACAAACCTTTACTTTCTGCTCAGTTTCTGACCTGCTGCTTTGGTTCCCATCCTCTTGTATCATTAGATTAAAATCTGCACGATCACACCTCCCTTCCAGGACGTTGGGGCCACTCCAGTTAAAGTGCACACTTTCCTTTTTGTATAGTTCCCACCTGCACTGAACGCGATCGGAATCATCCAAAAATCAGAAACCCTCCTCCCAAACTACCTCTTTGCCACATATTCAACACGACTATCTTCATCTTCATTGTCTCACTTCCAGATGCCCGGGGAGTAATCCCAAGAATATAATCCTGGAGATCCTGCTTTTAAACTCACTCCTAACTCCCTTAACTTTCTTTGCAGGATCTTTCAACCTTTCACCCTTCTTACCTATGTCATTGGTGTCAATGTGAACCACGACCGCTGGCTGTTTAAACTCCCATTTCAATATGCCCTGGGCATGCTCGGAGACATTCTTGATCCTGGCGCCGACCACCCTTTTTATGAAGAAATCAGAGAATCATAGAATCCCTACGTTGGAAAAACAGGCCATTTCAAACAGCACGTCCACACTGACCCATTGAAGAGTAACCCATTCCTATCCATTTCCCTACTCTTTACCCATGACTAATGCACTTTAGCAGCACATCGCTGACCACTATTGGCAAAGCACAAACAATCCAGACCCATTCCTCTACATTATGTTGAATCTGCTTTCCCACAAGAGATAATGACAGAACTACTCAGCATTTTCAGCATTTTCTGCTTTTGTCACCGATGTTGATTGCATATTGATAAAAACTTATGCAGCACAGAATTGAAAAAAAAACCAAGGTGAATTTAAACTCTCAAGAGAAAACTAATTATTTGGTCGTTCAATGATCCCTGTAAAGGTTCATTACATTACCACTGTTCTGTCCATTGACACTTTGTTCACTTTGCCAATCCATGAATAAAGGAGATTTTTATATTTCTTTGATATCAGAACGCTTGGAACGTTGCACATTTACTCTTTCATATGGGAATGTGATAACATTGCATTCTTTCATCTCAGTCCAATTACAGAGAATTATTCACTAAACGCGCAAACACATACACACATATACACGCATATGCATACACACATAGACACACACACACACATGCAAGCCCACACACACATACATAAACACAATGTAATTCTTTGTCGAAGAATACCAGTAACAACGTAAGTAATTGGAATGATAACTGGAAAGAAGGATTTAGGTAAAGGAAGGATGAGAGAAAATGGGGCTTTTTGGAACCGGATAGACTATCATGTGAACTTACTAAGTTGATCAAATTTATTGAAAGCTATGCAAGGCAGATAAAAGTTACTGTTATGAAGGTGTAGAGATATATGTTACATTTAAGAGAGATTGAAGCTGGCATAAAGTGTTCTGAAAGAAGTTAAATGTAACATTTGACTGTGAAATCAATAGCTCAGTTGCCACGAAACGAAATCCAGTTCAAATTCGGCCAGTTTAAATTTTGCCCCAACAAACTGAAATCAAATTGAGTTTGAAATACTTGATGACTTCAAAATCAATGAAATGGTTTGATGTTTAGAGGTATAAATCTAGACATTTTGAACATTTATGGGGAGAACTGCCAAGGACATCCAGAAAGATAGACTGCGAGTTGAAGGTCTTTCTGAAAGGTACCTGCCCATAAGAGGTCTGCATAGCAGAACATATGCCAACCGAGATAAAGCTCTACAGGGGAAAGTATAAACGGAGAATCGACAAAGCTGACTGGTTTTGAAATGTATTTTTTTTTTGTAAACCTTAATCTTTTTTTTTGTTTTATCAGACCAGTATTGTAGAGTGGGAGGTCAAAGATACGTTTAACCGAAGGGAGTTCTAAATAATTGTTTGTTTTATTATTCTCTGTTGGACTTAAATAACAAAATTGTTAATTTTACTTTTAATTGTGACCTCTGTAAATGGATCTTTGCGTCTAGAAATTTAACAGATTATGGCATGAGGTGAACTTTTTCTGTGTGGCTGGTTTAAATTAGGAGAGGGGTTAACCCTGTGTCATAACAGCCTGGGGGCTTTCGTCCACAATATGAACAGGTTTAGACAGATCCAGTCTGAGGTTTGAGCAGATTTGTATAAATTTGAGGGATGAAAGGAGAATAAAGTATATTTAAACATTTGCACGTTCGTGCCTGAGACCGTTAAATAAAACGTCATTGAGACAACTTGTTTAATTCCGATGACCTGTGTTTGTTTAAATTAAAAGTGAGAGAAATGGCTGGTAAAAAAGTTAAGATGGGTTTGAAGATGATTCTCAAATTTGCCACGAAATCTTAGAAGGAAAGATAAAGGCCAAACGTTTAGAATTAGCAAGGAAGTTAGATTTGGATTTAACCAAGGGCAAAAGTAAAGCTGAAATTGACGGTTACTTCTCACATTCTAAGGTATGTCAGAAACACAGCCAAGTGCAGTAGAGTGAGAAAAACAAAACGTAAATTCCAATTGAGGAAAATGCAGTTTAAAGATAAAGAAAGGGAGAGAAAGAGAGACAGAGAAGAAACAGAAAGCAAGACATAACAGAGAGAGAAAAAAAAGAGAGATGGAGAAGGTTCTTAGTTGACCAAAAAGAGAGAGAATTTGAACTTGAGAAGTTGCAATTTAGTCAGGAAAGGAGATTAAAAGAGATGGTCGTGTTATAATCAACTATGTCAGTACTCTGCAACATTTTAATGAGAAAGATGTTGATGCCTTCTTTATCTCATTTGAAAAATTGGCTAGGCATTTGGAGTGTTCCAAGGATTTATGGGTAATGCTAGTTCGGACTAAAGTGGTAGGCAGGGCGAGTGAGGTATTTTCTCCGCTGTCAGATGAGGTTCACGAGATTCTCAAGACGTCAAACAAGCTCTTTTAAGTGCTCACGAATTGGTACCAGAATCATATAGACAGCAGTACAGAAACATAAAGAAGTAATCAGGTCAGACTTATGTTGAGTTTGAAATAATTAAACATAGGCATTTTGATAGATGGATGCTTGCTTTAAAAATAGATATGACCTGTGAGGCTCTAATGGAGATTATTCTGCTGAACGAATTCAAAAATTCACTTCTAGAGATGATAAGCATTCACATGGAGGAACAGAAAGTTCAGAAATTGAGAAGGGTAATAGAATTAGCAGATGAATGCATGTTGCTGCATAAGACAAGCTTCCAACCAAAATTTCGTCCTGTGAAGGGTCACATTTGGGAGATGTGGAGATTCTACACTGTAAAAGAAACAGTGGAGAATAAGAATTTACCACAGGTTAAAGAAGATGCCAAAGAGGCCTCAGGTGCTTTCACTTAATAGAGTGGGGCACAGAAAGCTACAGTGCCGGTGGTTTCGGAAGGCATTGGGAAAAGATGTTTCCACTGCCATAAGGAGGGGTATGTATGGTCACAGTGCTGATTGTTAAGAAAGGGAATGTGAGAAAAGATGTGGTAAATGAAGGTAAGCCAGTCGCATGAGTGAAAGTCTTAAAGGAAACTCCAACAAGAACCGAAGAGCTGCAGGAAATTGCACAGCCTCGGCAGGGACTGGGTATGGAGTTAGGACCTGATCTCTATAAGGAATTCGCATCTATGAGTAATATTTACTCAGAAACAACATGGGGGGAATGAGAATAAGTTATAATTTTGAGAGATACAGGAACTAACCAGTTTCTAATAGTAAGTGATGAGCAACTTTGCAGTATTTCTGATCTGTTACCCGAGAGTGTTATAATTTGTGGGATAGATGGACAGAAATTTAGCTTTCCTCTCCATAAGATGAGATTGGAGTGCCTTCTCAAGTAACTGTGGGAGTGACTGACAGAGTGTGAGTTCCAGGATTCCGGTTTGTTCTCGAGAATGATTTAGCAGGGTCCAAGTTGGAAGTGATAACCCTTGTTGTGGAGAAGCCCAAGAAGACCAGGAAGCTGAGGAGTTAAAACAGAAATATACTGGTATTTTCCCAGACTGCACAGTAACCAGATCCCATTATCATAAGTCACATCAGGAAGCACAAACCAAAGACAATGATGAAGGAGTTAAGGTTCTGTTAGCTGACATCCTCTTTGATGTAATGGTGCAGGGAAAAAATGAACAAAGAGAGGGTCAGACAGAGGTGTTTAGTCCTGAAAGGCTAAGGGATTTGCAACAGACAAGCAAGATGATAAAAGATATATATGTGGATGCGTACTCTGAAAGTGAGGCAGAGTTATTCCTGAGGATTATTATCAGAAATATAGAATCCTAAAACGGAAATGGAGACTACGGCAGGTTAGTGCAGAGGAGTAGTGTGCTGAAGTGCACCAGATTGTGTTGCTGGTAGCATAGAGACAGGAAGTGTTACGGGTAGCATGTGAACTACCTATGGGAGGTCACCGAGGGGTACAAAAGAATCAGGTTAAGGGACAAAAACATTTTTATTGTCCTGGAATGCACAAAGATATGGTTAACTTCTGGCATACGTGTCATACATGCCAAATAGTAGGTCGGCCACAGGCGGTAATGAAAATAGGACCTCTGTCGCCAATTCCAACATTCAGAAACCCCTTCATGTGGCTTATAAATTAGTGTGCCCTTCGGAAAAGTACAGGAGAGAACGAATTGAAGAAACAGGTGCTAGTTTCTGCCCCACAGAGTGAGGAATCAATTCCAAATTGTGTGGATTTTGATGTGCCTCAAAATGTGTTAAAAATGTAGAAGTCCTTGAGCAGTCGGATAGGTTCATAAACAATCTGCCTCAGGAGCATAGAACGCAGTTGAAACGTTTGTTATTGCAATATGAGGACATATGTAAGAATCATACGGGGAGAACTAATGCCAATGTACCTGAAGTAGACGCATGGAATACTATTCCGATAAATCAACACCCCTATCGGCTTAATCCTCTCAAAGCAAACAGGTCCAGAAGGAGGTGGAGGCTATGCTCAATGAGGACATCATCGAAGCAAGCCAGAGCGAGTAGTGCTCGCCGATTATCTTCATTCCCAAATCGGATGGGACTCAATGATTTTGGTTGGATTATTAGAAGGTCAACGTTGTTACAAAATCAGACTTTTATCCAATACCGACATTGGAAGACTGTATCGAGAAAGTTGGACAAGTCAGTTACACCACAAAGTTGGGCTTGATGCGTAGCTTCTGGCGGGTACCTTTATCAGAGATGGTAAAATAAATTTCTGAATTGCAACGCCAAATGGACTGCATCAATTCAAAGTGATGCCCTTTGGAATGAACAACACACCCAACACATTCCAAAGACCCATGAACAGAGTTGTGGCCTGATTAATAAACTGTGCAATCCGTTTGGACAATGTAGTGATCTTTACTAAGTCCTGGAAAGATCACTTGGTACTGTTGGCAGAGCTCTTTGAATGAATACGTGAAACAAAACTGGTGATAAAATTAAAGAAAACTGAATTCACGAAAGCAGATGTGATGTTCTTGGGACAAAACATCGGTCATGGAAAGTTGACCCCATGGAACACAAAGACAAAAGTTACCCAGGAATTTCCACGACCAACCTCGAAGAAAAAGGTGCTTTGCTTCTTAGGAGTCAGCGGATTCTAACGGAAATTTGTTCCAAACGTCAGCAGTGTAATGGTACCATTAACCAATTTGCTGAAGAAGCACACAAAGTTTTGATGGACAGAGCAATGCCAGGAGGCATTCGGCCATTAGAAAGAAATATTGACCACCAAACCAGTTTTAGATATACTACCAAAGCAGACAAATTTCGCAACCTGCCAGCTGTCAAATCTTCTCTTTATATCTTCCTCTGTCTTCTTTTATTCTCCGTAGTGTATCTGTTTCACAGATCATTGATACATATACATGAATTTAAGAGAGCTATCCTCCGGGCAGTCTGCAGATGTTGGTGGCGTGGCAGTTCTCCCCGAACTGGTCAATTTCGTTTACAGCTTCCTACCACAAAGCATCGGGTCATTTCATTTTTTTATAATAAACGTTTCAAAACCTTTCAAAGTTGCCATCGACACTAGTGACGTAGGAGTTGGAGCTATCCTGCTACAGGATGATGAGATAGGATTGTACTTTTCAAAGAAACTCAACATCCACCAGAGAACATGTTCCATGATTGAGAAAGAACTATTGAGTTTGGTACTAGCCTTACGACATTTTAATGTGTACTCACAAACAGCGTGTTGGAGACGGTTGTGTACACGGATCCCAATCTACTTACATTCTTTGAACGCTTTAAAGACTATTTCATTGTAGTCTTAAGTTACAGACTTTTGGTTTTAAAGTTGGAAATGTAGAATGTCGTAAGAATGTAATCACAGATACGTTCTCACAGATTTAACTGATAAAGTTTAGACGAGATTAGTATTTATCCAATGTAAAATATAGGTATATGGGAAAAGTTAAGGTGATCTTTGATTTCAGTTATCTGTATGTTATGGTAATGTGTTTAAAGAATAGAAAAACAAATGAGACCGTGTTTTCATTATGATGGTTCTTTTTTGAGAGAGAAGGTGTTATGAACGTGTAAAGGGTATTGGACCATAAAGAGAGTTGAAGGATTTACAAGCACAGTGAGTTCTGGAAAATTTACAATGTAACATTTGGTTCACAGGTGGCAGTACCTGAGTTGCTATGAGACAAAAAATAAAATCAAATTTGTTCAATCCGTTTAAATTATGTCCCAAGAAGCTAAACTACAATCGAGTTTAAATTTGGCATTTGGCAATATTATAAAAAAAATGAAATGACCCGATGCTTTGTGGTAGGAAGCTGTAAACGAAATTGACCAGTTCGGGGAGAACCGCCACGCCACCAACATCTGCAGACTGCCCGGAGAATAGCTCTCTTAAATTCATCTATATGTATCAATGATCTGTGAAACAGGTACACTACGGAGAATAAAAGAAGACAGAGGAAGATACAAAGAGAAGATTTGACAGCTGGCAGGTTGCGAAATTTGTCTGCTTTGGTAAATCTGAAATGGGGGGTTTATCGGACCAGTATTGTAGAAGGGAAAGTAAAAGATAGGTCAGAGAAAGGAGTTGCAAATTTTTACAGATGACAAAACGGTTTAAATCTTTTCTGTGTTGCAAGTTTAAATTAGCGCGGGTGGTGGTGGTAGGGGTGGGGATGAGGGGGGGGCGGAGGGCGTGGGTTCCCCCGTGTTGTAACACATTAACTCGGATTTCTCTGCACAGATGCTACCAGACGTGCAAAGATTTTCCAGCACATTTCTGTCTTCGTTTCTAGTTTACGAAATCTGCAGTTCTCTTGACTTCCTTATGTGTATCATTGACAGCCACGGTTGAGGTCCTGGAGGACAGGAAGACAACGAATGTTGTTACATTATTTGTAATTTAGCTGCAAAGAAAACCCAGGGAACTACAGACCAGTGAGTTTGATGTCAAGGGTGGATAAGTGTTTGTCGGAGATTCTGAGAGGCAGGATTTACATGCATTTGGAAAGACAAGGACTAATTACGGATATTCAGCACAGCTTTATGTCTAGGAATCCATATCTCACAAACCTTTTGAAGAGGTGATCGAGAAGATAGATGAAGGTAAAGCAGCTACGTTGTCTACATGGACCTTAGTGAGGCCCAACAAGGTTCCACATTGTAGCCTGGTTAATAAAGTTACAGGAGATCAGGGAGACCTATCCAATTAGATACAAAACTGGCTTGACTGTCGGAGACTGAGGGAGCTTGGAGAGTCTTGCTGTTCCAATTGGAGGCCTGAGTCCAGCGTTGTGCCGCAATGACCAGGCTGTTGCTCATTGTTTTTGTAAATGATTTGGATGAGAATATTGGAACCATGGATATTAATTTGGAAAAGAAATCCCCAAAATTGGAGTTATGGTGGACAGTGAAGAAGGCTGTCTTAGGAAATAAAGATATCTTGATCTACTTGGAAAGTGGGTTGACGATTGGCTGATGGAGCTTCATGCAGAAAATTGTGAGATATTGCACTTTGTTAGGCAAACGAGTGTAGGATTTATTGCAGTAAATGGTAGCGTGCTAGGGAGTGTTGCCAGATAAAGAGATCCAGGGACCAGGCATATATGTCCGTGAAAGTGAAGTCGCATGTTGACAGGGCAGTGAATAAGGCATAAGGCAAGCTGACTTCCATCGGTCAGAGCATTGATTACAGGAGTTGGAGCATCATGTCGTGGTTCTACAAGAGAATAGTAAGGACACATTTGGAGTACTGAGTACAATTCTTGACGCCCTGCTATAGGAAGGTTGTTATAAACTGGAACGGGGGCAAAAGTATTTAAAATGATGTGACGGAGACCGGAGGTTTTGAGATATAAGGCTGAGATTTTGTTCCTTTTGCTTTGGAGGCTGAGAGGTGACCTTTATTTCCTCATGACAGGCATGAATAGGATGAATAGACAAGATCTTTTCCCACTGGTGGCTATGTCCAGAACCAGAGAGGATAGTTTTAAGTTGAGAGGGAAGACATTTAAACGATATCAAAAGGACAGTTGTTTCTCACAGAGGGTGGTGTGTATAGGTAGCGAGCTGTCAGAGGAAGTCGCATTGGGGAGTACAAATACAACATTTGAAAGACAATTGGATGTGTACATGAATAGGAAATATGTGGAGGGGGTCTGTGCTAAAAGAAGAAAAATAGTAATAATTCAATTTAGGAAACCAGGTGAGCACGGACGAGTTAAACCGAAAGGTCTGTTTGTATATTATATGATTCTAAGAGTCGATGACGCTTTCACCCTTCCTTCATCACTAGTCCTTCATTGCACTCAATTCATTCCCAAGTCAAAACTCATCTGTAAATACTTTAAATGATCTAACTCTCCAAACTTTCTTAAATAGAGATTTGCTGGCATAGATGTGGGCGGTACGGTGGCCCAGTGGTTAGCACTGCTGCCTCACAGTGCCTGTAGACCCGGGTTCAATTCCCGACTCAGGCAACTGACTGTGTGGAGTTTGCACATTCTCCCCGTGTCTGCGTGGGTTTCGTCCGGGTGCTCCGGTTTCCTCCCACAGTCCAAAAATGTGCGGGTCAGGTGAATTGGCCATGCTAAATTGCCCGTAGTGTTAGGTTAAAGGGGTAAATGTAGGGGTATGGGTGGGTTGCGCTTCGGCGGGTCGGTGTGGACTTGTTGGGCCGAAGGGCCTGTTTCCACACTGTAAGTAATCTAAAAAAAAAAGATGTGGTTCTGTCGACCGCAGCAGCAGAAGCAGAATTATATTCAAGCACAATCTGTAACGTTTTCTCCTGGGATGATTCCTCGGTCTACCATTCCAACCATGTTGATCTATTGTTCAGTGATATTTTGGTGAACGTGCCAGTGTCCAAGTCATGTGTACCCCAACCTGATGACAACTCGTTATAGCTACCAAAATTGACTGCATTCCAAACAGCAGAACTAACATCTAATAGAGAGGGTGCAATGATCCCAACATCAACAAAACAATAATCCTGTCACATCCAGTCATAAATGGTGATGGACGCTTAAACAACTTCATGGAGGAGAAGGCTCCACTATTATCCCATCCTAAATAATGGAACAGCCCTGTACATCAATGTAATAGATAAGAATGTAGTTTTGGTACGATACTATACCAGAAGTGTTGAGTGGATGATTAACCTCACCCTCGCCATGATGTCCACAGAATCACAGATGCCCGTCTTCAATCAATTTGATTTGCTGCACGTGACTTGAAGACACAGGTGAACAAAGTAGATAGGATAAAGGCAATGTACCCTGACAACATTCCTGCAAGAGGACTGAAGACGTGTGCTGCACAACAAGCCGTGTCCCTGGGGAAGCTGTTTCATTCCAGCTCCAAATCTGACATCTCCATAGAAATGCGACAAATTACTCAGCTATATCCAGTTCGCTAAGAGGGGAATAATTAAAATCTGACCCATTACCACCCCCTCAGTCCCATCACGATAGTTAAACTAGGAGAAGTTCTTTTCGCCAGATCTGTCAAACAGCACAGAAATATCCTGCTCAGTGTGGTCCCAGATAGCTACCCATGTGGAGATGGTACTGTGTTGTGGAAATGTCACTGGATTACCAGTCCAGACCAGGCTAATGCTCTGGCAGTGGGTGGAAGTTAAAGACAATTAATAAAATATCGAGATCTAAAATCTGGTGTCAGTAACAATGACGCTGAAATCAATGTCAATTGTAAACTCCAATTTGCTTCACCAATGTACTTTCAGGAAGTGAATTCTGGTCTGGTGAATTCCAAGCATTCCTGGTCTGGCCTAAACGTGACTCTCGACACACACACGTGATAAACTTTTTAATACTCTCTAAAACGTTAAAGCAAGACACTAAATTGTATCAAACTGCTCCGAGGTTTGGAAGGATAAAACTGACAGAACACCCAGCACCAGCTTCGGTATCAGAAAAGGGAACGGGAAACACAGTCTTGTTAACCCTGCAGCGGCCTCCTCCCTAACATCTGAGAACTTGTGACAGCTGTACTCCAGATGCCTCCCGATCGGTTTAGTGTCGAGAAATCCTTATTTATATTCAGTGCCTTGTGTTCCACAACTTATGTGGGAGAGAAATCCGCAGAGTCACCAGTCACTGAGTGCAGTCATTTATTTTCATCTCAATGCAGAGTGGCCCGCCTAACCTAATACTGTGGCGTCTTGTTTTAGATGTCCAATCCAGGGGAATTATCAAGTCTGCTTCCAATCAGTTTCACCCTGTCAGAGTTTTATATGTTTCACGGAGATCTCCATTCATTTTCCTAAATCCCATGGAATACAGTCCAAGTCGGCCCAAACGCTGCTCTCACAACAAGCCTGTCATCCCAGAGATCAGTCGGGTCATCCTTCACTGCTCTTCCTCAATGTCACGTTTGTCCTTTATTAGGTTAGGAGAGTAAAACTACGCACAATACTGCACAATGTTCAAGTGGGCTCTCATCAAGACCCTGTACACCTGCGGTAGGACACCCTTGCTCCTGTAAGTCAAGCCCCTAGAAATGAAGGTCAACACACCATTTATCTTCCTGCCTGCTTTCTGCTCCTGCAATATTGCATTCAGTGACTGGTGTGGAAGGAGATCCAGATCCTTTTCAATGTTACAGTTCCCCACTTGGATCTGTGTACACTGGTCAGCGTGCCGATGCCATTCCAAGTATTGACGTCTGCCTTCAGAACTCACTGCCCTTCACTGACCTCGGAGGTCACAGCAGGAAAATAAAAAGAACATATATCCCTTTAAAGACCAACATGTTTCATCCAATCCCTTATCAAATGATAGGTTGCTGTTCTATTGTTCCCAATCAAAAGTACACACCGTCACATCTTCATCTGCCACGTATTTGCCCATTCACTCCAATTGTCTAAGTCACCTGGGAGCTTTTTTACATCCTCCTCATCCACTAACAATCCAACATCGTTTCATGCTGTCAGCAGACTAAGAAATATTGCATTTGATTCCCTCAACTAAATGCTTGACATGATCCTTCCACTTCAAAACTGTTCAGTGCTTCGTGTCAATTCTCCTCATCTAAAACCATGTTCGTATTTTAGTCCCAATCCTATGACGTTTGAGTTTGCTCACTAGGCCATAGATTTTTTTATCAAAATCTTTCAGGAAATCTAAATGCATTGCATCCATTTTTTCTCTGAATGTATTGACCTGTCAATTTCTCAAATATGATTCCCATTTCATGTTTACCCATTACATAAGAACGTACAAACTAGGAGTAGGAGTAGGCCATTTGGCCCTTCAAGCCTCCGCCACCATTCAATAAGATAATGGCTGATCATTTCATGGCCTCAGCTCCACTTACCCGCCCAATCATTATCCTTAATTCCTTTACTGTTCAAAAATTATCTGAGTTCAAACATATTCATTGACGAATCCTGAACTATTTCACTGGGCGGAGAATTCCACAGATTCACAATCTTCTTGGTCAAGAAGTTCCTTCTCAATTCTGTCCTAAATCTGCTCCATCAAATATTGAGGCATTGCCATGTTGTCCTGGTTACACGTGCTTCTGGAAACATCCTTTATATTTCTATCTTATCTACTCCCTTCGCAAATATATATGTTTCTATTCTTTCCTCCCTCATTCTTTCAAATTCCAATCAATGTATAATTCCAATCTATTCAATCTCTCCTCATAACCACCCCCGTCACCTCTGGAACCAACCTAGCGAGCCTCCTCTGCATCCATTGTAGTGCCAGTTTTTCTTTTCTCAAGTAGGGAGATCAAAACTACACGTACTGCAGGTGTGGTCTCCCAGCACCCTGTACAGCTGCAACATAATCTCCTTGCTTTTACACTCAATCCCTTTCACAATGAAGGACAAATTCAATTTGCCTTGTTAATGTCCTGTTGCCCCAGCAGACTAACATCTGTGATTCATGCACAAGGCCACCCAGGCCCCTCTGCACAAAAGCATGCTGTTTTTTTAAACAATTCAAGTAAGAGTCCTTTTTACTATTTTTTCCTACCAAAATGGACGATTTCACATTTATTATAATTGAACTCCATCTGCCAGACCATGGTCCACTAACTTCAACTATTTATGTCCCTTTATAAAGTTTAACAGTGCTCTGCACACTTTCCTCTGCCACTCATTTAATATCATCTCTAATCTTTGAGACACTACACGTGGCCCCCTGTTCCAAATCACTTATGCAAGCTGTAAATAATTGTAGTCCCAGCACCGATCCCTGAGGCACTCCACCAGTCACTGATCAGCAACCAGAAAAACAATCATGTATTCCCACTCGTTGCTTCATGTTAGTTAACCAAGCCTCTATCCATACTAACACGTTACTCGTAATGCCACACATTATGCAGCAGCCTTTTTGGCGTCATTGTATCAAATGTCTTTTGGAAATCTCAGTACACCACACCTACTGGGTCCCTGCAGTTGTAATGTCTTCATAGAATTCATGCCTTTCATGAACCATCACTGTTTCTGCCCAACGGGACAATTTCTATTAAGATACATAGCCATTTATTCCTTGATTACAGATTGAAATATTTTCCCCTACAGCTGTTATGCTAACCGGTGTATAATTCCCCACTTTTTGTCTACCTCCTTTTTTAAACAGTGATGTGTGAACTCCTGCTTTCCAATTTGCTGGAATTGCATCAGAGTCCAGTGAATTCAGAAAAATGTCCATAAGTGCAATTGCTATTTCTCTCATCACCTCTGTTATTACCTTGGGATACATTCTATCAGGGCCAGGAGACTTATCTAAGTTTGGATCCATTAGCTTGCCCAACACTATCTCTGTCTTGGGAATGGTTGTTTCCAGGTACTCACTTACCGTCCTCTCTGACAATTTCTGATATGTTATTAGTGTCCTTCATTGTGTAGACGGACTAAATAACTCTTCACCTCCTCATCCATTTCTTCATATCCCTTTACTGGATACCCCTTCTCTAAAGGACCATTGCTTACCTTAGCCATTCATTTCGTTTTGTATATTTATAGACTATTTTGCTATCTGTCTTTATATTCTGAGGTAGTCTACTCTCATAACCTATCTGATGGGTCTTGATACCATTTTTGTTGCTTATTTTAACATTTGAAGTTTTCCCAATCTTCTACTTTCCCACTCGTCTTTGCCATTATTTATGCCATTTATTTTAATTTGATAGCCTCCCTTATTTCCTGAGACATTCCCAGCAGATTACCCTTTTCCTACAGTCCTTCCATTTCACTATTATGTGCTGTTGCTCAGAACGTTGAAAGATTGCTTTGAAAGCCTTCCACTGTTCATAAACTGTTCCACCATAAAGACTTCACTTCCAACCATCTTTACCCAACTCCTCTCTCATCCTATTGCCATCTGCTTTGGTTAAACACAGGACCTTGATATAGGCTTTTACGTTCTCACCTTCTATCTGTATTCTAAATTCAACCATACTTTCAATCCAATAATTTCTCCCAAATCATTTTATTTACTAATTTCATTCTTTTTTTTTCTGACGAGTGTTAGTCTTTCCAGTCTTGCTGGGAAGATTTAATTTGTTTCGTTTGTTTCCTTCTGTGAAGACAGAACTGAAGTAGTTGCTTAATAGTTCTGCCATTTCCCTGTTCTCATTTTCTATTCTCTGGATTGAGAGTGTAACGAAGCTGCACTTGTTTTCTCTTATCTTTTCCATTGACAGTTCACCTTATAACTCTTATTAATGTTGTCTTCAGAAACCCAGCAATTCATGTCCACACCATATAATCACAGGGGCATAGTCTCTGCACCGTCAAAAATACAGCACAATCTACATTAGTCCCACTCTCCTACTCCAGGCCCATAGCCGGGAATGTTATGACACTTTAAGAGCTCGCCTACGTAGGTATTTAACAGTCATGAAGTTACCACGATAACTCCCGTCTCAGGAAGTACATTCCAGACCCCAACACGTTCTGGGTGAAAAGCAATCAGCAAATTATCTCAACATCTCAAATCCTTCGCTTTAAAAGTGTGCTCCCTTGTTCTTAGCCCACTGACGAAAAGGAACAGCTGCTGAATATCCACCTGGTCCATGCTCCTCATAATCGTATCCTTCTGAATCACATTCCGCTCAGGATTCTCTGCTCCAATGTAAACAATCCGAGCTTCCCCAGACTCTCTCCATAGCTGATATGCTCTATCCCAGGGAACATCCTGGTGAATCTCCTCTGCACCCCGTCCAGTACAATCACATCCTTCCTGTAATTTGGCTCCCCGAACACCACACAGTATTACATCTTGGCTTAACCAAAGTCCTATATTAGTCTTGTAATCTATGTCTCGATGTGTAAAGGTTACATTTACTATTCCAAACGCCTTGTTAACTCCACTATTACCCTGTACAGTCCCAATCAGGGATGTGTGGAGAAGCACGCTCTGAGCTTCCTAGTGTGCTGCCGTTCAATGAGTACTCCCCTGTATGGTTCTATTCTTACAAATTGCACCACCTCATATTTATATGGGTAACATTCCATCTGCCGTTGATCTGCTTATCTGGCCATTCCATCTGTATTTTCCTGTAACATAAGACCTAGCCCTCACTGCCAACCACCCGTGCAATCTTTGTGATAAATGCAAACTCACGTACCACACTTGCCCACGCCCTCCATTTTTATTTCTATATTATTTATAAGTGTCACAAATAATAAGGGTAACACCATTGACCCGTATACAACACCACTGGACACTGATGTCCATTCATACAGTTTCCAGAATCACTCTCTTTGTCCTGCCATAAAGACATTGTGAATGTCACTTACCAATTACCCTTGATACCATGAGATTTTACTCTCTTTATCAGTCTCCCATGTAGGGCTTTGTCAAAGGCCTTGCTGAAAAAAAAAACATATTATCAACCTTCTTGAAAAAAGATCAATAAAATTCGTTCGGCATGACTCCCCTCTGAAGACTATCCCTCTCGAAATGAAGATCCATTTTCTCCCACCCTATTTTCCCCAATAGTTTCACTGGCACTGTTCTGATACTCACTGATCTATAGTTCCCTTGTCGAGCTGCACCAACCGTTCCTGTAAAAGATGTTCTGCGTTCCTCTGGCCCCAGCCCTGTGACCAGAATTTACTTAAACATTCGGGTCAGGGCCTTGCTCCGACAGCAGCTTTGTGATACAACACAGCCAGACCTGTGGACTTGTCCAATTGAATACCAGCCAAAACTAGCTATCCTTGCTCGTATTTCATATCAATCTGCTCACGAGTTTCCCAGTCGATCTTCTTGAACCATGCCTCCTCCTTCTCCTGCATAAAACAGATGTGAATCTCTTATGTCACAATCTATCAATGTTCTCCAGTTTCATACACTGATTATCCTCTTGGTTTCTAATGGGCTCTAATTATTCCCTGGTTATTCTGTCCTACTTGAAGTCCTTGTGGAATATCTTAGGGTGCTCACTAATCCTGCTCGCACTTTTCAATGTCCCTATGTTCTTCATTCCTCTATGTGTGAATTTTGTAAAGCTTCATTTTGATCACCTCTCAGTCTCTGCAAATCTACAGTACACAGGCGGAGTTCCATCATCGAACAATCTTGCCATCCGAGGGGTTAACCTAGAGAATGTACATTCAGTATATGTGATCATTATGTTTTACTTAGATCAGAAAATCAAAACTGTACACAATACTCCAGGTACAGTCTCACCAACACGATGTGTCACTGGTGCAGAACTTCACTTCTACTCGGAGCGAATTACTACAGAAGCTGGGATCTGTACTGAACCAATGCTAGAAATCACAGCGAGTTAGACATCATCCGTGTAAAGAGAGAAAGCACAGAGCTCTTCATTGCCTATAATCTGATTCCCTTCAAACAAAGGGAAACTTAACTTTACCTTCCTCCATTTGCATATGTTCTTACCAATACAATTTGCTTTATTGTTTTAGGTCTAACTTACCGTATGAATTCTTTAAAAATCCTCCTGATATCCAACTATACCATATCTACTGGTTCTCCATTGTTTATATCGATAAGCGACATCTTCAAGCAAAATTTTTGTAAATGTTACCTTCCCTTTCAGAAATCTAGCATAATTCTATAGACGTTTGCTATAACTTTCCAAGTGTCCAATATCACATTCTTTACAATAAATTCAAACAGATTCCCCACTGTGAGCAATAAATTAACTTGTCTGTAGTTCACCATTCTCCATCTTCTTCCCTTTGTAAATCCTTGGAATGCATTTATAACTTTCCACCTGAATACGGAAAAATACAATGATTCCCAATGCAATTATTATGTCCATTTCAGCTATCTCTGAAACTCTGATATGAAGTACTTTTGGTCTGTCAGACTTGTCAATACAATTATATTTTCAAATGCTACCTGGTCACTGATATGAATGATTTTAGTCTTCAGTTACACAAGTCCCATGGTCACTTGGTATTTCTGGGAGATTTTCTGGCCCTTCCTCCGTGAAGACAGACATAAAGTAACTGGTTAGTTTTCCCCTGTCATTGTTTCTGTTCTCCACAATAAATTATCCTGTCCACACATTCACTCTTCCATATTTGACCTTGCTTTTATTTTCCTTTCAAATATTCATGGCAGTTTTTCATCAGTTTTTTTTTTGCTTCTGGTTAGTTTGTATTCCTGTCCTCTTTATACTTTACTTATCAGTTTATCAGTCCTTTTTTGTTGCGTCCAAAATTTCAATGAATGCACAATATATGACCCTTTTCTAAAGCACTTTCTTCGATCTAATGTAATTTTTAACTTGTTTTGTACACCATCGTTGAGTCACCTTTGACTTTTGCGATTTAGGCCTTGGAGGGATATATGTATATAACAGACCTTACAGTAAATAACATATATTGCCTGTCTTTCATTAAGTCAGTTTAATGTATTTTCCAAATTCTCTAAAGCCAACTTTACTCTCGTAACTTAATGTCTTGCACAACTTAGGTATATACCCGTAATATTTTAAAAAACTGCTTGTATTCAGACGTCATGTAAAATTCAATATATTAAAATCACTATTCCCCAATGATCCTCAAGAGCAAAGCATTCGATTTGCTCTTCTGATCACACAACACCAATTCCAAAATTGCCTGATCAACAGCTCGGTGCTCAACATACTACTAAAGCCACCCGTCTCATACACGCTCATGAAATCCATTTTCCCAACATTAACATTCACTGGTTAGATTTAACTTGAAGCTGCCCATTGTTACTGCAGTACCCACAAACCCTGTATGTCTTATTTCCTGTTTTATAGCATACCCAACAATTGTATTGCAGCTTTCGCTTCGATACATAACTCTCATGAAAGTTTGCTTCTCCTTGCTGTTTCTAAGATCCACTTTACCAGATTCTGTGGAATCTGAGTGACGTGGGCTCTGGCGAGGTTAATGGCAGATTCAGACGAGATGTTTGGCGAGGCATATCTCAACATGGATATTATCTCACCACATCTTACCCGTTCTTCTCAAGCGGCATTGTGAGATTTTCTCCAGATCCCCCGTTATGCTGGTGTAGTAGAGAAGGACAATGATCTTTCAGCAATGTTGCGTATTTCCCAGAGAGCTGGGACTGCTGTAACCTGGATGGGAACCTTACAGGAGGCTGGTAAAGTGCTGCTGCAGCTGTTCAGGATCTTAGTGAGATCACATCCGAAGTAGTGCACACAGCTTTAATCTCCTCACTGTGGAAAGGAAGTTGTAATGAACTCAAAGATTGTTCCCTCAACGGAATTCTGCAACAAAGGTGTTAATCATCGAATCTCTCCAGTGTAGAAGCAGGACGTTTGACCCATCGACAACACACTGATTCTCCGAAGATTAACTCATCCAATCCCCACCACCGACCCCACTTGGTCTTTATAACCTGCCGTTTTCCACGACTGATTCGCCTAGCCTCCACATCCCGGACATTATGGGTAATTTAGCTTGTCCAATCCACCTCTCCTGCACATCTTGGGACTGTGGGAGGAACCTGGAGACTGAAATTGAATTAGGATCGCTGGTACAGTGAGGCAGCAGTGCTAACCATTGAGCTACCCAGCGTGGGCAACAAAACTTGCCTCCATAGTTCAGCCCTTGAAAAGTGACATTTGAGAAGGGAGATTCCATAGGTCCCCAAAACTCTCATTGAGCGACAGGAGGAGGACATTGAGATATTGAATGGCTTGGTCAGGAAAAGGAGAAGGACATGCAAGTCCATTGAGACGATAATGTATGAACACCAGGAGGACATTCAGCCCAGTGAGTGTGTAAAGCAGGAACAGAGTGAATCCAATCAGCCACTCATGCCTCTTACACAGCAATTCGAGCAGATCTTTTACAGCCTTGTGCCTGTTACACAGGAAATATGAAAGGGAACATAACCGTTGTAGAAAGGGAAGGACTTCAAATAACCAGCTTCACTCGGAAATGAAAAGTGTTGAGAAAATTATTGGAATTGAAGACAAATTGTTAGGATGCGTTATGAAGGAATTAATAACAGGAGATTTACAAAGTCAAGCCACAATCCAGCATATTCAACATAGTTTTATGAAGGATAAATCATGTTTTAATGATTTGAGTAATTTTTTTTAAAAAAGCGTAACAAGCAAGGTGGATAATGAGGATCCTATAGATGTATTATATCTGGGCTTCCAGACATTAGTGCGTAACGTGTCTTGAAAAGGGTTAATATACAAGACAAGAACACATGGGATTATAAACAATTTACTTGCTAGGAGAGAGGATTAGCAAACGAGTAAAAGCCATGATATGGAGCCACTGCTTTTGGACTGGATTGGACAAGGTCAAAAATCAAGCGACACCAGGTTAGAGTCCAAAGAGTTTATTTGTAACCACAAGGTTTCCTTGCGCTGCTATTTCATCAGGTGTAAGAGGGAGAGGAAGACCTAACACAGAAGTTATAAGGAAAAGATCAAAGGGCTGTACAACGCATGAATTATACACACCTAAGATGGCTCTTAAATACTTAATCAGTTGGAATGGAGGTGCGAGTTTGATTGGTTAATATGCAAATTGCAGAATTTATTTCAAGTCACTTCCTGGAGATACCTTCAGGTATTATCGATATAACTGAAGTAACACGTGCGGTCAGACAATGTATTCTAAGCATGAGGCGTTGTTTGGACTCTGTCTGTGTCATGACCTGGAGTTAGACTGGTTTCATTTACAAAGTACGATTTGTAAAATAACACATTGACTGAATGTCTACAAATTGTATGTTTTGGAAAAAAATAAAATGCATCTGCAAATACAAATGGGAAAATGCAAATTCAACCCACAGGTTTATATGTGCATTCGTGTGTGTGCGTGTGCATATGTGTGAGGGGCGTGTCTGTGTGAAGAGGAGAGAGAGAGAGACATTGTGTGTATGTGAGACAGAGTAAGGTGGAGTGTGGGTGTGAGTATGGGAGGGAGAGAGAGTGGCTGTGCGTGCATGTGTGTGTGACAGAGTGGAGTACGTGTGTGAAATGTGAGAGGGGGTAGTGCGAGTGTGTGTGAGTGGCAGAGAGGGAGAATGTGTATCAGTGTATGTAACGCGGAGAGTGAGAGTGTGTGCTTGTCCAGCCTAAGACACAAACAGATATGGCAATCCTCTGTCTCTGACCTTTGAGCTAATTTTGTATCCAAATGATTTTCATATGAACCAACCTTGTTAAACAGATGACCATGCACAATGTTATTCAACGCCTTACTGATGTCCATATTGACAATATACACCACTACATCTCAATTAATCTTTTTAGTCGCTTCTTCAAAGAAATCCCAGTCAAGTCAGTGAGACACAATATTGCTTGCACAAAGCCATGTTTACTATTCTTAATCAATCGTTACCTTTCAAAATGTGTGAAAATCTAATGACTCATAATCCTCTTCAACAACTTACCCACCACTGACGTCAGGCTCACTATCTTTTCCTTGTTAACCTTCTTAAATATTTTAAGTAATGGCACCACGTTAGCCAACCTTCAGTCTTCCGGCACTATACCTGTGGCTATTAATAATAGCAAGGGGCCCAGCAATCACTTCCCTAGCTTCTCAGAGTTCTAGCGTACATCAATAAAAGCCAGGACATTTTCCTTCTTTTGCATGTTTTAAGACCTCCAGCAACTCCTCTGTAATACAGACACTTTCCAAGATGTCACTACTATTTTCCCAAGTTCTCTAACTTCCATATCCTCCTGCACAGTAAATACTGATACAAAATATTCGTTCAGTACCTCCCCCATTTCCTGTGGCTCTGCACATGGGCAGCCTTGCTGATCTTTAAGGATGTCCTATTCTCTCCACAGTTACTCCTTTGTCCTTGACGTATTTGTAGAATTCCTTTGAATTCTCCTTAACTCTGTTTGCCAAAGCTATCACATGTCCCCTTTTTATGCTCCGAATTTCCCTATTAACTATACTCTTGTTGCCTTCTGACTCTTCTAGTGATTCACTTTAAATCAAGAATTAAGAGGCTAATAATGACCATTCCGATTGTCGGAAAAGTCCATCTGGTTCACTGACACCTTTTAAGGAAACAAACTGCCATTCTTACCTGGTCTGGCCTACAAGTGACTCCAGACTCACAGCAATGTGGTTGACTGCTAACTGCCCTCTGGGCAATTAGGGATGGGTAATAGATGCTTGTCTAGCCTGGGACACCTTCATCCTGTGAATGAATTAAGAAAAACTCCTCAATTCCTGCTGTCTATACCTGACATATGCTTCCCGTTTATTCGTGACCAGAGCCTCAATTTTTACAATGCTCCACCATTCCTTACACGCACCACCCTAATAGTGCCATAATGTCTCTGTATTCCTGACATCTCATTTCTGAAGCTTTCCTCCTTCCCAACTGACCCATTTTCTGAGAATATCTGTCCCAATCGAATTTGGAAAATTATTGGTTAAATCATCAAAATTGGTTTTCAACAATTTAGAACTTTAAGTTTTAGACGGGGTTCATCCTTTTCCATCTCTATTTTAAAACCAATAGAATTATGATGACTTGCCATAAAGTGCTCTGCCACTTATACCTCAACCACCCACTGCCTTATGTCCCAAGGGTAAGGTGACGTTTAGCTCCTTCTCTGTGATGGAGAGCATTGGTCAAGCTGCTGCAGCTTTGTAACTGGGATTGGGGTCAGCAGAGTCTTCGACTCATTGGGTTGAATCTAATAATAATTTGTCTCAGTGACATTTTCATTGAGTGTGACAGAGGAATGTTCTGCACGAGGCTGAGCTAGTTTCCTGGTGCTATCTTATCTAACTCAACTAATCATCTATCCACCTCACCCCATGGCATCCCTCTCATTCAATGCCAGCCTGATTCTCCCACCTATCATGGCTGTAGGTACTCAGCATCGCCCGTATATCCCTGGATGTTCTGTGATCCCTGGCACTGGTGCCATCTTTAAAAGGCCAATGGACACACGATTGAGCATTCTCTGTTTGGAGCTGCCCTGCACAGGTTACCTGAGCATGGCAGATAAGTGGCAATTACACCACAGTTTGTCGACAGCGGCACAGAGGTCCTGGTGGATGGGCTAGTACAGACAAGGACCATTCTCTTCCCAGTGCGGGCCACACCACCAGACCCACCGAGCATGGTCTGAGCTCAGTGCAGTGGTCTGAAGGAATGTCCAGTAATACAGGACAAGCATCAATAACCTTCCCCTCTCTGTAAGGATAAAGCTCACCTTATACTGCCTGCTCCCTCACACTCACTGTATATCTGTTATAGCACCAAACCCCGATCAGGGTTCATGCTCCACACTCTCACTGCTGCATGTAGCACCATCCCTCTCTCTTTCCCCTCTACTATGTCTCTCTCACTAATAGCACTGCATGGATAAAACACTGTTGACTGACTCCCTCTGGACACACCACCATCTCCCACCTGCACACCTCACCCCCCACACCTCCTCCATCGCTTTCAGCACGGTCACCCAATCCCACCCTCACTCCATCCTTCCCCGTCTCCTATTCCAGGATAAACAGCTTGGAATAGGACAGAAAGGGCCAAGCCGGGTGGTGGAGTGTCCGATATCCGTCTATTCCCCCAACACTCCGTACCTGTGTGTCTGTCTTTCCCTCTGTGTGTATCTATACGTGAGTGCAGATCTGACAGTCTCTGTGGTGTTTAAAAGGACACAATCTCTCCCTCAGCTGGCCTCCCCAACCTACTGCAGTGTCAATGACAGAGGGTGATAAACTTCGCGTATTCAATCTGGGAGGGAGATAGGGCAAAAGCTCACAGCACCATCCAAACTTACAGCACCATCAACACACACACACACATAAAACACACACACACACACACAATGCTGGTAGGTGGAGGGTTGTAAATATACTTCGGCCTTTCAGAATGAAAATGCTCACCTCTGAGTGAACCATTTTATCAGGAGATTAGATTAATTTATTTCTCGTTCTGTGACTTGCAATGCTTAAAAGGTACGTGAGAAAGTATTGAGAAGTCCTGAAAAAGGCCCAGTAGTGGTGGTAATGACGCAGGAACAACATCGCTTAGTATCAGACAAAACTGCTCTGTGATTCCAAAGATGTTATTTGAAAAACCAAACGGTCATGCAATTTGACAGATTCACAACAAAGGATTTATTATCTTCTCAGAGTTAAGAACTGTGCCACTGATGCAGTGGTGTGGGTAGTCCAGCAGAGGGAGGTATTGTATGAATCTCATCTCAAAACTCCGAGGCGAGCACTGCTGCCCCCCAGCACCAGGCACCCGGACTCGTGTCCACCCTCAGGCGACTGTCTGTGTGGAGTTTCACATTCTCACTGTGTCTGCGTGGGTTTACACCGGATTCTTCTGCTTCAACCCACAGTCCAACTTCGTGGATGTTAGGTGAATTTGACATGCTAAATTGTCAATAGTGCTGAGGGATGTGTAGGTTAGGGGCATTATTCATGGGTAAGCATAGCATAACATTTGAACAGGTCTCTTTGGGTTACTCTTCGAAGGGTCAGTGTGGACCTGTTGGGTAGAAGGGCCTGTTTCCACACTGTAATGATTCTATGAACTCCATGAACAACAGGGACAGACGGAGAGAGAGGAGGAGGAGGAAGATTTTGATTCCAAGTTCAATATATTTATTTCAAAAACAAATTTGCACAGAGATGCAGACAAAGGTACACACAAACTGAGATACTGACACTAACACACATAACACATGCTCGCAGAGATACGCAGGGAGATATGGACATTTCCACACAAACATAACCCCATATACAGGCACACACGATCTTTAACACAGAGACATATACATTTTTAAATGAATAAGCTATCATTGGTTCGTCGGAGAAGGCAGGAGAATGGGGTTCAGAAATATTTTAGCCATGGTCAAATATCATGGCAGAAACGATGGGCTGAATGGCCTTATTCTGTTCCATTGTTCTTTGCTTATATGATCTTTCCTGGAATTGACTTTCCGTGAGGTCAGTGGAAACTGAATTTGATAAGTATTTGGTTTAGGAGAGTTAATGGGAATGCGGACAGGTTTGAGGGGTTGAGTGGTCGATATCTGTTTCTAATTGTCGACTCCTTATATATCAAAAGAGTGGTGATTGGTTTGAGGGGGACACATTTTGAGAATAAGGACCTTTCCATTTCAAACTTGGATAGGGATGCTCCCTTCTCTTTAGGATTGTGTAATCTGTGGTGTTCTCATCCCTAGGGAGCAGTGAAGACTGGGTTACAGAAAACGCTCAAGGTTGAGTTCGATAGAACTCTGATGAACTGGAGACTCCATGTTTATTGGGAACAGACATGAAAGTGATGTTTAGTTACAATCACATCAACAATACACATTCTGAATGGTGCAGCAGGCTCAAGGGGCTGAATGGCCAGCTGCTGCTCCTAACCATGTGTTGTTCTCTCAAGCACTCTGTAATGTTACAGAGGTAAAGAAAGATCCCATTCAGCCAGTCAGCATCGTTATAATGAGACAGGAGGAGACTATTCTGCCCTCTAAGGATTTGCACATGAATAGATTGAAGTCATTCAGCTCACTAAGTACATTACACAGTGTAGGATGAGGCCATCCAACCTTTCTAGCTTGCTACGCAACAACAGGGGAAACCCAGTTAACTATCAGGGAATAACTATTCGGGATGGTCAGGTTGTAAAGTTATAACTGTGTAGAGTTCCTTGGGATCAGTGTGAGATTATCAAGTATTTAGAATCTATGCCAATGACATGGATGAGAGGACTGATTGGCTTGGACCTCAGTTAGCTCATTCACCAAGAGATTCATTTAACTGGACATGGAGACTCTGCAATGGGATACAGACAGGGGAGGTTAGTGATCAAAACCTTGTCAGAAAACAGTATAATGTAGGTTAATTGAAGTCAGTGTTGTGTTGAACAGAGAAAATAACAGTAACATACTTAAATGGGGAGAAAATTGCAGAACTCATTGGATTAGTGCATTCCAGTACATGAGCCACATAAACCTAGTCATCAGATTCAGCCAATAATTGGAAAAGGGTATCGAATCTTGCTGTTTTACGTAAAGTCTTTTGGGTATAATCATTAGGATGTATTACTGCATTCGAACATGACAATGCTGAGACTACATCTAATGTATTGTGTCTAGTAATGAACTCCTAAACTGAAAGAAAAATACGTAATGGTTTTAGAAGCTTTTCACTGATATTTCACTTTATGCTTTGCTAGATGAAGGCCTGATGGAATCATAGTCTCATAAGCACGGAAACAGACCCTTCAGTCCAGCTTATCTGCACCAACCAGATATTACAATCTGATGTAGTACTCTTTGCCAGCATTAGACCCATAATCCTCTAAATGGTTCTTATTCACATACCCATCCATTGCCTCTTAAATGCTGTAATTGTGCCAACCTCCATCACTTGCATTGCCATCTTATTCCGTACACACACTACCCTCTGTGTAAAAATGTTACCCCTTCAGGTATCTTTTTAATCTTGCCCCCTCACCTTAAATCTATGCCCGCTGGTTTGGACTCCTCCGACCTTGGAAAATAATCATATTCATGCCCCTCAAGGCCTTTACAAGGTCAGGGCACTTCAGGCCTGAGAATACGAGATGTTCACATTGAACCATAAAAGGCCCTGAGGAGAGTGTACTGGGCGTAGCTAAAGAATAAGAGAATAAAACTAAGGATTTAATTTAATAAAACAATATATTCATTTTAGCACAGTACTTTGAAGACATGCATTCATTGTACAATAATTATGAAACCACATATAAAATGCTTTCAAATGATAAATTACAAATCACTCCTAAATGGAGCAGGTAACAGGGATGGAGTATGCAATCAGCGGAATGTTTAACCAGTCATTACATGGTTCAATTTGGTGTTCAGGTAACATTATTATATGTTTCAGCTCAGAGAGGAAGAAAATGTAACTTGTCTGAACAGCCACAGCCATTGATCCATCACTTTACTTGTTCATCTCGACAATAACATATAGAACATAGAACATGGAACAATAAACCGCATAACAGGCCCTTCGGCCCTCAATGTTGTTCCGACTTGTGAACTATTGTCAGCTCGTCCCCCTACACTATCCCAAAATCACTCATGTGCTTATCTAAGGATTTAAATTTCCCTAATGTGGCTGAGCTGACTACATTAGCAGGTCGGGCATTCCATGCCCTTACCACTCTCTGCGTAAAGAACCTGCATCTGACATCTGTCTTAAATCTATCACCCCTAAAAGTGTAATTATGCCCCCTCGTACAAGCTGACATCTTCATCCTAGGAAAAAGACTTTCACTGTCTACTCTATCTAATCCTCTGATCATATCGTATGCCTCTATCAAACCCCCTCTCAGCCTATCCACATAAGACCTTCCCTCCAGACCAGGCAACATCCTGATAAATCTCCTCTGCACCTTTTCCAATGATTCCACATCCTTCCTGTAATATGGGGACCAGAACTGTACACAGTATTCCAAATGTGGTTGCACCAGCGTTTTGTATAGTTGCAACATGACATTGCGGCTCCCAAACTTAATCGCTCGACAAATGAAACCTAACACGCCATATGCCTTTTTAACAGAGAGCAGAAAATCTATCAGGCATCATTCCCACTGATGGAGGGTTCCGTTTAAGGATTTATTGGAATCTCCCCACTGCCAGCAGAGAAGGGAATTCAGCCAAGTCCAAATATTCCAGGAAGAAACCCTATTGCCATCAGCATCTGTGAGGCAGAATAACAATTAAGACCACTTCAATTTTCCTTTTGCCATGAAATTAACTATTATCTGGACAAAAGTCTTCCAAACTAATATTCTGCAGAGTTTGTATTTTTTCTTCTGTTTACTTTCTGACGTATGTGTGTGTTTCAGATTTATAGGAAAATAAAGAATGATACACATATCGTCAATGTCCAAACTATATGCCATTTATCTCTCCATCGTTTGTTGAGTAACTTTGCTTTTGTTTTAGATTAATTATTTTTACAAATTTAAGAAACATGTCTGACATGTTCCTAACACTGTACCTAACACAGTCTGAGACTGATATCATTTGCCATATCACACACTTGGTTACACTGATAATTTGTCATGACCTATGGAAGAGTGGGGCTAGAAAAAAGATACAATGACTCTCTAACCTCGGTAGGAACAGGGATAAAGACAAATTCTCTCAGGACCGTTTGAGTTAGAATTCTCTTCCCCACAGGTCTGTGGTACCTGTGTGTTTGCATTTATTCAAAATTGTGTTCGATGGGCAATTTAGCATGGTCAATCCACTGAAAGTCTTTAGACTGTGGGAGGAATCTGGCGCACCTGGAGGAAACACTTGCAGACAGGGGAGAATGTGAAAACTCAATACAAATAGTCTTGAGTATGGAAGCAAAACAGGCCCCTGCTACTGTGAGACAGTCGTGCTAACCAATGATACACCATGCAACTCCCACCCTGCTCCCCCCAATGAATCACTGTGCTAGGGAATACTGGGGAAAATGCAAATCTGTAACATAAACAGAAAACAGTGGCAAAACACTGCAGATGAGCCAGTATCTGGAGAGAGAAACAGAGTTAGAATATTAAGCCTGATATTACCCTATTGGGAAAAACTCATATTCGACTCAATAAGTCAAATATGTTTCTCTCTGCTCAGAACCTGTTAAGGTTTTACAACACTTTCAACTTACTTAGTCTTTTGGACTGTGGATATTCATCTGATCTGAAAGGGAACAGTGTAGCTGCCATTTCTGTTGGCTCTCGAGTATTTGATTATGGCTTCTGAATGAAAAAATTAAAAATATGAGAATGACTATTTTTAACAAATACTTGTGAAGGAAGAGCAAATTATTCCTCGTCAATGAAATGCAACTTGGAAGATAACTTGCAGAGACTGTTTTTCCCATTGTTCCCATTACCACAGCAGAATGTTCTTTAATTCCCATTAATCACAGTTTTGCTCAAGGTCCTTGATTCCACCCTCAGTCAAGTCCTGCTTCGATTGAAAGGGAAGTCACTCTGATCTCACCACAAATTACATGGGCAGATCACTTGAAAGAATAAAGAGCAAAAGACACAAACACTGTTTGTTAGAACAAGGTCCTCACAATATTCAAAAGAAAATTCCTACCTGGCCTTCCGATTCTGACAGAAGGTGTTTGTCCTGTTGGTGATGAGGCTGTTTTGTTAAACATTGTGACAGACGGACAGGAAGAAGCTCCAGTCTGTACCAACAGTGAACAAAACTATCCTGTTCACGGTGCATCAAACAGTGGCAAACATCTTATTGTCTGTTGTTATTGACATTGATCATTACAAGCTCATCATTCACTGATGACCAGTAGTAGCACATAAATCAGCAGATTCCAGCAACTAGTGTGAGAGCAAAAAGGGAAATGGAGGGTCAGGGGAAGTGGTGTGACATACAGTGCAAGAAGTGTAAAGGGGAATGGTCAGTGGAAGGGTATGTAGTATCAGAATGGGCAATGCAAGGAAATTAGAAGGGTAAGGAACGAGTAGGAAGGGAGGATGATGTGTGCCAGAAGGCGCATCAGTAGCAGGAAAAGCATATAGTTGGAAAAGTGAGATTGATGGACAATCAAACATCACTGTTCAGGAAAATTGGGATCTGGTTTCGTCTGAAAATTAAGAAAAGATTTTTCATACTTTTTTATGAACACTTGATTCTTGTTCATATTGTACATTCACTCTGCATTTCTGTATCTCCATCAAATGCAGACATTTTCTTTGTCCGCAATGCATTATTGCAACATGATGTCACTTTTTAAAACAATATTCAGAACGATGGGTCCTTGTTCTTATAGTTTGCTTCCAATCCAACGTAGAAATGAGAATATGAATTGATCTTCTATAGTGTTTTTGATGTAGAAATTAATTTTATCTTTATCCTCATCCCTCCAGCTCTTTCAAACAAACTTAATCAACAAGCCTGTGTCCATCCGCAGATGAAAAGAAAAATCTTCAGCTCTGACTATTGCAGTAAATTTATTACAGAATAAGCTGCAGGCCCACATCAAATTGAACTGTCGCAGTGCACGGTGCCAAAACCTATTCCAAAATTAATGATATACAAGTCTGATGAATAATACATGCAGAGGGGTGGAGTGTATAAGCAGAATTCAGCTCCATGTCCAAAATATTATTTCTGACTTCCTCATAAAAAGATCTCAACTGTATCACGCTGTAAATTCACCAAAATATGAAAAACATGAGACTGGAATTCCCAATTCTTCCTCTGCAACAGATCTGTAGAACAGGTAGAAAATCAAGGTTTATATTTGATATTCATAAATAGAACATAGAACATAGAACATTACAGCGCAGTACAGGCCCTTCGGCCCTCGATGTTGCGCTACCCTGTCATACTAATCTGAAGCCCATCCCATCTACACTATTTCATGTACGTCCATATGCCTGTCCAATGACGGATTAAATGCACTTAAAATGGCGAATCTATCACGGTTACAGGCAAAACATTCCATACCCTTACTACTCTCTGAGTAAAGAAACTACCTCTGACATTTGTCTTATACCTATCTCCCCTTACTTTAAAGTTGTGTCCCCTCATGCTTGCCGTTCCCATCCTTGGACAAAGGCTCTCCCTGTCCACCCTATCTTACCCTCTGATTATCTTGTATGTCTCTATTAAGTCAGCTCTCAACCTTCTTCTCTCGAACGAGAACAGCCTCAAGGCCCTCAGCCTTTTCTCGTAAGACATTCCTTCCATACCAGGCAACATCCTAGTAAATCTCCTCTGCACCCTTTCCAAAGCTTCTACATCCTTCTTATAATGTGGTGACCACAATTGTTCACAATACTCCAAGTATGGGCGTACCAGAGCTTTGTACAGCTGCAGCATATCCTCCTGGTTCCGGAGCTCAATCCCTCTATTAATAAAGGCCAAAACACTGTATGCCTTCTTAACAACCCTGTCAATCTGGGTGGCAATTTTCAGGGATCTGGCTACATGGACATCCAGATCTCCCTGCTCATCTGCACTCCCAAGAATCTTACCATTAGCCCAGTACTTTGCATTCTGATTACTCCGTCCAAAGTGTATCACCTCACACTTGTCCACATTAAACTCCATTTGCCACCTCTCAGCCCAGCTCTGCATCCTAACTCTCTGCAAACTACTACATCCTTCATCACTATCCACAAACCCACCGACCTTAGTGTCGTCCACAAATTTACGAACGCACCTTTCTAAGCCCTCATCCAGGTCATTTATAAAAATGACGAACAGCAGTGGACCCAACACTGACCCTTACGGTACGCCGCTAGTAACTGGACACCAAGATGAACATGTTCCATCAATGACAACCCTCTGTTTTCTTTCAGCAAGCCAATTACTGATCCAAACTGCTATGTCTCCCATAATCCCATTCTTCTGCATTTTGTATAATAGCCTACTGTGGGAACGCTTATCGAACACCTTGCTGAAATCCATTTCCACCATATCAATCAGTTTACTCTCATCTACTTGTTTGGTCGCTTTGTCAAAAAGTCAGTAAGATTCGTTAGCCATGACCTACCCTTCACAAAACCGTACTGACTGTCCCTGAACAGTTTATTCTTTTCTGGATGGTTATAAATCCTATCTCTTATAACTTTTTCCAACACTTTACCAACAACTGAAGTGAGACTCACTGATCTGTAATTACCAGGGTTGTCTCAAATACCCTTTTTGAACAAGGGAACCACATTTGCTATCCTCCAGTCCTCAGGCACTATTCCTGTCGATAATGATGATTTCTAGATCAATGCCACAGGCTCGGCAATCTCTTCCCTTGCTTGCCAGAGGATCCTAGGATAGACCAATCCGGCCCAGCGGACGTGTCTATTTTCACACTCTGCAGTATTTCTAATACCTCTTCCTTGTGAACCTCAATCTCTTCTATTCTAGATGCAAGTATCTCTGTATCTTCCTCGCCAACATTTTCATTTTCTATAGTGAACACTGTCGAAAAATATTTATTTAGTGCTTCCCCTATCTTCTTTGACTCCACACATAACTTCCCACTATTATCCTTGATTGGCCCTAATTTAACTCTCGTCATTCTTTTATTGCTGACATACCTATGGAAAGCTTTAGGGTTAACCCTGATCCTATCCGCCAACAAATTCTCATGTCTCCTCCTGGCTTTTCTGAGCTCTCTTTTTAGGTCTTTCCTGATTTCCTTGTAACCCTCAAGCACCCTGAGTTTTCACATTTTGTTCTAACATAAGCCTTCTTCTTCTTCTTGACCAGGGATTCCACTTCCTTAGAAAACCACAGCTCACGCGTTCTATATCTTGCCCCCTGCCTGACAGGTACATACTTATCTAGGACACACAGGAGCTTTTCCTTGAATGAGGTCCTCATTTTTAATGTGCTCATCCCCAGCAGTTTCCTTCCCCATTCTATGCTTCCTAAATCTTTCCTAATTGCATCGTAATTTCCCTTCCCCCAGCTGTAACTCTTGCTCGGTGGACTACACCTATCCTTTCCATCACTAAAGTAAACCTGACAGAATTGTGATCGCTGACTGCAAAGTGCTCACCTACTTCCAAATCTAACATCTGGCCAGGCTCATTACCCAGTACTAAATCTAAAGTGGCTTCGCCCCCTTGTAGGCCTGTCTACATACTGTGTCAGGAAGCCCTCCTGCACACACTGGACAAAAACTGACCCATCTATAGTTCTCGTAGAGTAGTGATCCCAGTCAATATTTGGATAGTTGAAGTCCCCCATGACAACTACCCTGTCTCTCTCACTCCTATCGAGAATCATCTTTGCTATCCTTTCCTCTACATCTCTGGGACTATTTGGAGGCCTATGGAAAACTCCCAGCATGGTGACTTCTCCTTTCCTGTTTCTCACTTCAGCCCATACTACCTCAGTTAATGAGTCCCCAAACATCCTTTCTACAACTGTAATATTGTCCCTGATCAACAATGCCACACCTCCCCCTCTTTTACCATCTTCTCTGTTCTTACGGAAACATCTGAATCCCGGAACCTGCAACAACCATTCCTGTCCCTGCTCTATCCATGTCTCCGTAATGGCCACAACATCGAAGTCCCAGGTACCAACCCACGCTGCAGTTCACCCACTTTATTTCGGATGCTCCTCGCGTTGAAGTACACACACTTCAAATCAGGTTCTCGCTTGCCAGTGTCAGATACTTGATTTTGGAACTCCCTACTCTCATTCTCTTCTGTACCTGTCCTACAATTTTGGTTCCCATCCCCCTGCTGTATTAATTTAAGTCCACCTTAATAGCTTTAGTGAATTTCCCACTCAGGATATTTGTACCCCTCTGGTTGAGATGAAAACCATCCTGCTTGTAGAGGTCCCACCTACCCCAGAAAGAACTCTAATTATCCAAAAACCCGAAACCCTCCCTCCTGCACTATCCCTGTAGCCACGTGTTCAACTCCTTTCTCTCCCTATTCCTCACCTCACTAGCATGTGGCACGGGCAGCAAACCAAAGAAAACAACTCTGTTTGTCCTAACTCTAAGTTTCCATCCTCGCTCCCTGAATTTCTGCCTCAAGTCCCCATCCTATGTCGTTAATGCCAATGTGGACTACGACTCAGGGCTGCTCTCCCTCTCCCCGAAGGACCCGAAAAACATGATCAGAGTCATCACGAACCCTGGCAACCGGGAGGCAACATACCAACCGTGAGTCTCTCTCGCCCCCACAGAACATCCTATCAGTTCCCCTAACTATCGAGTCCCCAATGAGTACTGCTCTGCTCCTCTTCCTCCTTCCCTTCTGAGCAGCAGGTGCCCCATTGCTTTCCCCTGGTAAGTCATTCTCCCCCCCCCCCACCAAACAGTATCCAAAACGGTATACTTATGTTGAGGGCAATGGCCACATGGGATCCCTGCACTGCCTGCAGGTTCCCTTTCTGTCCCCTAACTGTCACCCATCTGTCTTTTTCTTTTATCTGGGGAGTGACTACCTCTCTGTAAGTCCTGCCAATAACTCCCTCAGGCTCCTGAATGATCGGAAGTTCATCCAACACCAGCTCCAGTTCCCTAACGCGGTTTTCGCGTTGGGTGCACTTCCCACAGTTGTAATCAGCAGGGACACTAGTGGTGACCCTTACTTCCCACATTCTGCAAGAGGAACATTCCACTGCCCTAAACTCCATTGCCACTATTGTAACTCCCAAAGTGACTACTTAAAAAAAGGATTAGGAAATAAACTAGTTACCGAGTAGTGTCTCTGGTAACGCAACCATGCAAATATAAATTGTTCTACTTACCCTTCCCAGAAGTCCCTGGCTCGCCTCTCCCTCGCTGGCCTGCAGGTAACAAGTTTAAATGTACTTACTGGCCATCCCGACCATCACCTTGCACCAACATCACCTTCTCCCGGCTCCCCCCTCTCACTGCTCCGAAATGTTGATGATATTGATGTGGGAGATGGGAGGGTGGGGTGTGGGGGGGGGGGGGGGGGGGAGTGTTGGAGAATGAGAAACAATGTTGTGGATGACACAACGACAGGCTGGGTGGGTCATGGTGAGGAGGAACGTGTTAGGTTACAAGAGGGTACAAACTGATTGTTCAGATGGCCAGATCAATGACCGATAAAAATTAGCACTGAAAGATGTGAGATGCTGCACTTTGGAAGAAGTAACAAGACAAGAGAGAACTCAAACCATGAAGATAAGCTAGTCTTGCTTTTGGAGCAGAGAAGGGTGAGGGGTGAACCTGAAAGAGGTGTATAAGAGCATCAGAGGTCTGGGCAGAGTGAACAGACAGCAGCTGCTCCCCTTAGTCAAAGGGTCTAAAACAAGGGACACATGTTTGAAGCGAAAGAGAAGAGAAGAGAGAGGATTTGGGGAATCCGTTTTGAACCCAGAGAACGATTTGTGTCTAGAATGCATTGCCTGGGAGGGTGGTTCAGGAAGGTAACCTCACAAACTGGAGAAAACACTAGCATCAGCACTGGATGGTGCAGATTCGATTAGCCTTGTCTTTATACATGATTCCATGTGGTGGCAGCCAAGAAAGCTCTGATCCATTCTGAAACACCAACCAACGGTACTTGTTGGTTTGTTCTGGCGAACTGTGCTCAGTAAGTGGCGAGTTTACAAATCAACATCATCCCATGGAATATCAGCACTTACTCAACCTAGGACAGCTCAGCCATCTGTTAATATATCCAGGATAAATCACGTGCTCAGTGCAAGCATCGTCCCTCCAAAGTAATAACATAATTCCAACTGTTTGACACCATTATTTTAAGGACACCAACAACATAGACACATACTTCCCTTCATTACTATAGAGATTTGTATCTGTAAGCTTGCTATTTCTCAGAAAAATAATAAACTCCATCCTATATGTTCGCTTTGACAATGAGTCAGTTTTCCTGTTTGCCTGCGAGCTGTTCACCACAGCATGACAGCTTGTGTGACACTCCATCCACCACCAGTAATGTTTACTCCCAGCTAACTCAGCACATGAGATGTGCTGCTGGCACTCCCTCCCACCAGCCACTTGGACAGACCAACATAAACTGGACTGGAACTCTCAAGGTCAATTAATGCTGGTCGAGCTCCCTTAAAATTCCAAATGAATTGAAACGACAATTGGATTTTCTAGAATTATTGAAAAATGCAGAGTCTGATTTTTATTCATCTGATGAGTTTGACACTGTCTTTATCGTTGTGTTATCTATGTCCATGAAACCATTTTGTACATAAAAGAACAAAAAATGGCCAGGTCACAAATAGAGTCATAGAGATGTACAGCATGGAAACAGACCCTTCGGTCCAACCCGTCCATGTCGGCCAGATATCCCAACCAATCTAGTCCCACCTGCCAGCACTCAGCCCATATCCCTCAAAACCCTTCCTATCATATACACATCCTAATGCTTCTTAAATGATGCAATTGTACCAGCCTCCACCACATCCTCTGGCAGCTCATTCTATACCCGTACCACCCCCTGCGTGAAAAAGTTGCCCCTGACGTCTCTTTTATATCTTTCCCCTCTCACCCTAAACGTATGCCCTCTAGCTCTGGACTCCACGACTGCAGGGAAAAAGACTTTGTCTATTTATCCTATCCATGCCCCTCATAATTTTATAAACCTCTACAAGGTCACCCCTCAGCCTCTGACGCTCCAGGGAAAACAGCCCCAGCCTGTTGAGCCTTTCCCTGTAGCTCAGATCCTCCAACCTTAGCAACATCCTTATAAATCTTTTCTGAACCCTTTCAAGTTTCACAACGTCTTTCCGATAGGAAGGCGACCAGAATTACATGCAATATTCCAACAGTGGCCTAACCAATGTCCTGTACAGCCGCAACATGACCTCGCAACTCCTGTACTCAATACTCTGACCAATAAAGGAAAGCATACCAAATGCCTTCTTCACTATCCTATCGACCTGCGACTCCACTTTCAAGGAGCTATGAACCTGCTCTCCAAGGTTTCTTTGTTCAGCAACACTCCCTAGGACCTTACCATTAAGTGTATAGGAAGACAATGCAGCAGTTAAGCAAAATCGGCCAGGGCATAGTAGGCTATAGGTCTTCAGGTAACTGGCAATAATGTACATTGGTGTTTTCTGGCTGCCGTAGATGTATTGGCCTGAAGGGCTTGTTTATATGCTGTATCACTATCACTTTAATTGTTGTCTCACTATTTCCATAGATTGTGAGCATCAAGTGGTGAGGAATGCAATCTCCAAGGTCACACAGCACACCAACCTGAAGCTATATCATTCTGCCTTCTCTATCAAATGGATCAGAATCCCGTTTCTTTCTTTGTAACATACCTGTTAGTGTTCCTGCACCACAAGAATCCCTGGGGTTTATCACCATATTCTGAATAGAAATTACACATCGGCAACAGAATGCTGGCCTTGCTAATGAAACTCACCTCACAACAAGAACTGAAAAGAATGAGCAAAATTAAAGTTATCCATTCGACCCAATGTGATTTCTAAAGCAGATTCAAGGCAGGCTTTCACTTTGCCCTATGCTCCTGACATTTCTCCAATAACATGAAACTTCCCTGAGTGATTTTGAGTGTTGTTTAAAAGTCACATATGGAAACCTGCGCCCAATAATCTGAAAGGAAATGTCTTTGTGTTCATGAGAATCATCTCATAATTTTTTTCAGTACCTAAAGTCATCAGAAATGCAGAAACTAGCATAAGGGGTAAGTCACCAATACAGCTCAGTCATGCGATAAGATCGTGGATGATCTGATTGTGATATCAATCACACATCCCTCCTATGCCTTTACAAGGTTAGTGCTTCATTGTTAGTCAAGAATCTGCCTGCTTCTGCCTGAGGAATATTGAATGTTTTATTCTCCATTACTATCTGGGAAGAGAGTTCACAAATACACGAAACTTTGAGAGGATTAAAACATGCAACATCTTCTTAAGTGAGATAACCTTCAGTTTCATAGTCCATTCATTCCTGGTAATCTCTCACACAAGCTGAAATATGGTTTCAGAATTCAACATGGAAAGACGACTTGGAATATCCTGGTGTCACCATGATCACATGTTGTTCACCTAAACTCCAGCAGATCCACAGTCAGTCAGTTCAAGATTTCCACCTGAAATAAACGTCCAACACAGGAGTCAGTTGAGTGAATCTTCTCTGGACTGACCTGCGTGTCAGTGTGACCATTATTCTCGCGATGTAATCTCGCCACTACTCTGTAGAAACTCTTCCCTAATTCTAAATGTATTCTATTTCAGAAAATGTCTACATTTATCTTACCTCCCTCAAATCTTTATGCACATATAAAGTTTTTATTTTGTAACCCAGGTGCCCGGTTCTTCTGCGCCTCAAGCCAAATCTGTCCATTGAAATAATACACTGCCTTTCGATACAACCTGCCAACATCGTTGAGCGCACAGAAAATACATCCTACAATGCTCCATACAACAATATTTTCTGTTCAGTTGACGCACCTTAATCTAATTATAAACTCAAGTTTCACAGAGATAGGAAAGCAGGGCTGGAGATATTAAAGAGATAGAAAAGCAAGGCTGGAGATGTTACAGAGACAGGAAAGCATGACCGGAGATGTTACAGAGAGGAAAGCAAGGCTGGAGATGTTACAGAGACAGGAAAGCAAGGCAGGAGATGTAACAGAGAGGAAAGCAAGGCTGGAGACTTTACAGAGAGGGAGGAAAGCAAGGCTGGAGATGTTATAGAGAGAGAGCAAAGCAAGGCTGGAGTTATTACAGATAGTGAGGAAAGCAAGGCTGTAGATGTTACAGATAGAGAGGAAAGCAAGGCTGGAGATGTTATAGATAGAGAGGAAAGCAAGGCTGGAGATGTCAGAGAGAGAGAAAAGCAAGCCTGGAGATGTTACAGAGAGAGAGAAAAGCAAGGCAGGAGATATTACAGAGAGAAAGGAAAGCAAGGCTGGAGATGTTACACAGAGATAGAAAAGCAAGGCTGGAGATGTTACAGAGAGAAAGGAAAGCAAGGCTGGAGATGTCAGAGAGAGAAAGAAAAGCAAGGCTGGAGATGTTACAGAGATAGGAAAGCAAGGCTGGAGATGTTACAGAGAGACAGAAAAGCAAGGCCGGAGATGACACATAGAGAGGAAAACAAGGCTGAAGATATTACAGAGATGGGAAAACAAGGCTGAAGATGTTACAGAGAGAGAGAAAAGCAAGGCTGGAGATGTTTCACAGAGATAGGAAAGCAAGGCTGGAGATATTAAAGAGAGAGAAAAGCAAGGCTAGAGATGTTACAGAGATAGGAAAGCAAGACTGGAAATGTTACACAGAGAGAGGAAAGCAAGGCTGGAGATGTCAGAGAGATATGAAGGCAAGGCTAGAGATGTTACAGAGAGATAGAAAAGCAAGGCTGGAGATGTTACACAGAGATAGGAAAGCAAGGCTGGAGATGTTACAGAGAGAAAGGAAAGCAAGGCTGGAGATATAAAAGAGAGAGAAAAGCAAAGCTGGAGATGTTACAGAGATAGAAAATCAAGGCTGGAGATATTAAAGAGAGAGAAAAGCAAGGCTGGAGATGTTTCACAGAGATAGGAAAGCAAGGCTGGAAATATTAAAGAGAGAGAAAAGCAAGGCTGGAGATGTTACAGAGATAGAAAAGCAAGGCTGGAGATATTAAAGAGAGAGAGAAAAGCAAGGCTGGAGATATTAAAGAGAGAGAAAAGAAAGGATGGAGATGTTACAGAGATAGAAAAGCAAGGCTGAGATGTTACAGAGATAGAAAAGCAAGGCTGGATTTGTGAAAGAGAGAGAAAAGCAAGGCTAGAGGTGTTACAGAGGTAGGAAAGCAAGGCTGGAGATGTTACAAAGAGAGGAAAGCAGGACTGGAGATGTTACAGAGGTAGGAAAGCAAGGCTGGAGATGTTACAGAGAGAGAGGAAAGCAAGGCTGGAGATGTCAGAGAGATATGAAAGCAAGGCTGGAGATGGTACAGAGAGAGAGGAAAGCAAGGCTGGAGATGTCAGAGAGATAGAAAAGCAAGGCTGGAGATGTTACACAGAGATAGGAAAGCAAGGCTGGAGATATTACAGAGAGAGAGAGAAAAGCAAGGCTGGAGATGTTTCACAGAGATAGGAAAGCAAGGCTGTAGATATTAAAGAGAGAGAAAAGCAAGGCTGGAGATGTTACAGAGACAGGAAAGCATGACCGGAGATGTTACAGAGAGGAAAGCAAGGCTGGAGATGTTACAGAGACAGGAAAGCAAGGCAGGAGATGTTACAGAGAGGAAAGCAAGGCTGGAGACTTTACAGAGAGGGAGGAAAGCAAGACTGGAGATGTTATAGAGAGAGAGCAAAGCAAGGCTGGAGTTATTACAGATAGTGAGGAAAGCAAGGCTGTAGATGTTACAGATCGAGAGGAAAGCAAGGCTGGAGATGTTATAGATAGAGAGGAAAGCAAGGCTGGAGATGTCAGAGAGAGAGAAAAGCAAGCCTGGAGATGTTACAGAGAGAGAGAAAAGCAAGGCAGGAGATATTACAGAGAGAAAGGAAAGCAAGGCTGGAGATGTTACACAGAGATAGAAAAGCAAGGCTGGAGATGTTACAGAGAGAAAGGAAAGCAAGGCTGGAGATGTCAGAGAGAGAAAGAAAAGCAAGGCTGGAGATGTTACAGAGATAGGAAAGCAAGGCTGGAGATGTTACAGAGAGACAGAAAAGCAAGGCCGGAGATGACACATAGAGAGGAAAACAAGGCTGAAGATATTACAGAGATGGGAAAACAAGGCTGAAGATGTTACAGAGAGAGAGAAAAGCAAGGCTGGAGATGTTTCACAGAGATAGGAAAGCAAGGCTGGAGATATTAAAGAGAGAGAAAAGCAAGGCTAGAGATGTTACAGAGATAGGAAAGCAAGACTGGAGATGTTACACAGAGAGAGGAAAGCAAGGCTGGAGATGTTACAGAGATAGAAAAGCAAGGCTGGAGATATTAAAGAGAGAGAGAAAAGCAAGACTGGAGATATTAAAGAGAGAGAAAAGAAAGGATGGAGATGTTACAGAGATAGAAAAGCAAGGCTGGAGATGTTACAGAGATAGAAAAGTAAGGCTGGATTTGTGAAAGAGAGAGAAAAGCAAGGCTAGAGGTGTTACAGAGGTAGGAAAGCAAGGCTGGAGATGTTACAAAGAGAGGAAAGCAGGGCTGGAGATGTTACAGAGGTAGGAAAGCAAGGCTGGAGATGTTACAGAGAGAGAGGAAAGCAAGGCTGGAGATGTCAGAGAGATATGAAAGCAAGGCTGGAGATGGTACAGAGAGAGAGGAAAGCAAGGCTGGAGATGTCAGAGAGATATGAAAGCAAGGCTGGAGATGTTGCAGAGAGATAGAAAAGCAAGGCTGGAGATGTTACACAGAGATAGGAAAGCAAGGCTGGAGATATTACAGAGAGAGAGAAAAGCAAGGCTGGAGATGTTTCACAGAGATAGGAAAGCAAGGCTGTAGATATTAAAGAGAGAGAAAAGCAAGGCTGGAGATGTTACAGAGATAGGAAAGCAAGGCTGGAGATATTAAAGAGAGAGAAAAGCAAGGCTGGAGATGTTACAGAGGTAGGAAAGCAGGGCTGGAGATATTAAAGAGAGAGAAAAGCAAGGCTGGAGATGTTACAGAGGTAGGAAAGCAGGGCTGGAGATGTTACAGAGGTAGGAAAGCAAGGCTGGAGATGTTAGAGAGAGAGAGAGGAAAGCAAGGCTGGAGAGGTTATAGAGAGAGAGCAAAGCAAGGCTGGAGTTATTACAGATAGTGAGGAAAGCAAGGCTGTAGATGTTACAGATAGAGAGGAAAGCAAGGCTGGAGATGTTACAGATAGAGAGGAAAGAAAGAGGCTGGAGATGTCAGAGAGAGAGAGAAAAGCAAGGCTGGAGATGTCAGAGAGAGAGAAAAGCAAGGCTGGAGATGTTACAGATAGAGAGGAAAGCAAGGCTGGAGATGTTACAGATAGAGAGGAAAGCCATGCTGGAGATATTACAGAGATAGGAGAGCAAGGCTGGAGATGTTACAGAGAGAGGAAAGCAAGGCTGGAGATGTTACAGAGAGACAGAAAAGCAAGGCTGGAGATGTCAGAGAGAGAAAGGAAAGCAAGGCTGGAGATGTTACAGAGATAGGAGAGCACAGCTGGAGATGTCACAGACAGAGAGGAAAGCAAGGCTGAAGATGTTTCAGAGAGAGAAAAGCAAATATGGAGATGTTGCAGAGATAGAAAAGCAAGGCTGGAGATGTGACAGGGAGAAAGGAAAGCAAGGCAGGAGATGTTACAGAGAGAGATAAGAGCAAGGCTGGAGATGTTACAGAGATAGGAAAGCAAGGCTGGAGATGTTACAGAGATAGGAAAGCAAGGCTGGAGATGTTACAGTGAGACAGAAAAGCATGGCCGGAGATGACACAGAGAGAGGAAAACAAGGCTGAATATATTACAGAGGTGGGAAAACAAGGCTGGAGATATTACAGAGAGAGAGAAAAGCAAGGCTGGAGATGTTTCACAGAGATAGGAAAGCAAGGCTGGAGATATTAAAGAGAGAGAAAAGCAAGGCTGGAGATGTTACGGAGATAGGAAAGCAAGGCTGGAGATATTAAAGAGAGAGAAAAGCAAAGCTGAAGATGTTACACAGAGATAGGAAAACAAGGCTGGAGATGTTACAGAGATAGTGTGGCCTGTGCATGCTAGAATAGGTTAGCGAGATATTTTTAAATTCATTTACAGAATATGGGGAATGATGAAGCAGCTGAAGATTAGAGAGATAGGGACAGGTGTAGGGGCTGGCTGAATTTACAACGATAGATGGGACTCGAGTAAGAGATAAAGATTGTTGTGATACGGAGGGTTACTGAGTTACAAATGAATGTTGCAACTGGAGCAGATGACAGGGAAAGAAACAGAAATACACGGAGATAGTTTAAAAACGGAATTATGCAATGTCTTTATGGAGAAAATATCGTAGAAATCTATGGAATAGACAAGGCACTTGGAGGAACTGAAGCAGTGAGACCTTGGACTGTCAAATCACAAGAGTCATAGAGTGGGTGTCATACAGCATAGAAGAGGCCCTTCGATTGATCGTGACAAAAAATTAAAAGCCCTGCAGACCCTGGAAATCCCTCCTTCCTAACATCTGGGGGCTAGGGCCAAATGTGGGAGAGGCGTCCTACAGACTCCTCAAGCAACAATGTGTCATAACGAAACTTCATTGTGTCAGATCCAACACTGACACGGAAACCTCCTGCTGACTCCCTTCCCTCAGCTGATGGATCAGTGTCCCTCTGATGGAAGCCCTGAGAGAGTGACAAAGCTGGAGAAGGTATACTGGGTGGGCCATTTCAAAACCAACACCCAGTGGGGCTCAGCAGCAGCATTGCCCATCGAGATGGTCGGGTCCAAACGGACATAGCTGCAAGACAGGGACTGCACTGAGTGGGAAGGGAACGAGTGAGAGGGAGAAACAGTCTTGACCTTATCTTCACCAACCTACCGGCTGCAGGCACATTGATCGATGACCGTATTGGGAAAGGTGACTACCACACACAGTGTTTCTATAGACAAAGTCCCGATTTTACATTGTGAATTTTGAGAGTGAGAGTGTGTGAGAGTGTGAGAGAGTGATTGAGTGAGTAAGTAAGTGAGTGAGTGAGTGAGTGACAGAGAGTGAGTGAGTGAGTGAGAGAGTGAGTGAGACAGTGAGAGTCAGAGTGAAAGAGTCAGAGTGAGAGAGTGAGAGAATGTGAGAGTGAGAGTGAGTGAGTGTGATTGTGTTTGTGATTGTGAGAGTGAGTGTGAGAGTGAGAATGACAGTGACAGTGAGTGTGAGAGTGAGTGTGAGAGCGTGTATACACATGAGCACACATGTGAGAGATACTATCAACATGTTCAACGGAACAAACTTCAAAGAGATCTAGAACTCAGCACTGGCGTGTGTGAGGTGATTCTGGTCATTACCAACAGCAGCAGAATTGTACTCCTGCACAATGTTCACTGTAACTACCTGGCATGTGCTCCACAATACCCTGACCATCAGGCCAGGGTATAAACCCTTGTTCAATGAAGAACAGAGGATGGCCGGTCAAGAGCAGCACTAGATACACCTACCAAACAGGACCACTTATTCAACAAATGGCATAAAAAGCCAGTAACAGACAGATCTAACTAACAAATCAGACCTAACTTCTGCAATCCTGTCACATGCAATCAGTGTGAATTGCGTGGTCAATTAAACAACTCACTGGAAGAGTAGGATACACAAATATCACCTTCCTCAACTATGGAAGGGTCTAGCACAACAATGGAAAAGCTAAGGATGAAACATTCACAACAATGTTGAGACCGAAGTATCGATGGGATGATCTATTTTAGTCTTCTCCAGATGGGAGTCTTCAGCTAATTTGATTCACTGTGTGTGGTAAATCCAAACGGCTGGAGGGATGGGATAATGCAAAGGATATGGGCTCTGATAACATTCCATTCAAATTGTTCCAGCAGGGATATTGCACTGGGACCTACCTGACAATGTGGAAAACTATCCGCGCGGATCCTGTACTCACACAGACAAAACATCAGACAATCAATGACTGCCCCATTGCTCTAATCCCTATCATTAATAAAGTGATGGAAGATGTCACTCACAGTGGGATCAAGCAGCACTTCCTCAGCACCAACCTGCTCACTGAAGCTCAGTTTGGGCTCTCATACCTTGTGCTCATTGAAGCCTTGGTTTAACTATGTACAACAAGAAAACACACTGCTGAATTCTAGAGATGAGGCGACAAGGACTGCACTTAACATCATGATAACCGCATTTGATGTCGTATCCAGGATTGACGGCAAAACTGGAGCAAATCGGAATTGTCTGCACTGGCTGAAGTGATACCTGGTACAAAGGAAGGTGGCTGGGGTCGGTGGGAGCAGCCATCTCAGCTCCAGTTCTCCAGGGGAGGGGTTTCTGGGTAAGCCTGTAGATCAGAAATGGAAGAGTAAGCCACCATACTCCTACAGAATAACAGGGATGCTCTCTTGTTAGACAGAGACGACTGGTGGCAATTGAACTGGACAGTCATCATGCCTCAAGTAAGGGAGAGATTGAGTAGGACAGTCCATTAGTCACCCCAGTCAGTGCAGGAATTGAACCCATATTGTTGGCATTAATAACTAACCGTCCAACCGATTGAGCTAACCAAGTCCCCACTCAGCTTCTTGGGATAAATATTGTAACATTAATCCGTTCAGATATGTTGTCAGAAACCTCTGGAGCAGGTCGAACTCGAAGCCAGCTTCCTCGCTCAGAGAGAGGGGCAGCATCTGTGAGCTCTCAGACTGCTCTCTGCCCTAAGCCTCATCATAAATGACCATCTCTAAGCTCTAAAATCACAAGTGGAGATGCTTGTTAATGATTGGACAATGTTCAACACTATTTGTGATTTACTCAGATACTGAAGCAATCCTTATCCAAATGCAACAAGGACCTGGAAATATGCGGGTTTGTGCTTAATAGTGACAAGTACCATTTCCATTACACATGTGCCAGACAACGATTACCTCTAACAATAGAAAATTGCACCATATTCTCTAACGTTCAATGCCAGCACCATCACTGAACTCCCACCTAGCAATATCCCGGGGATTACCGTTAACCAGAACTGGACTGACCATATAATTTCATTACCCATTCCTGTGAAGGGCTAATGCTAAAACGTCGAGTCTCCTGTACCTCAGGTGCTGCCTGACCTGTTGTGCTTTTCCAGCGTTACACTTTGATGCATATAAATTAATCGGCTATAATAATATGCCAGGGGCTAGGAATCCTGCAAAAGTAACTTACCTCATGATTTCCAAAAGCCTGTCACCCATCTAGAAGACATACACTGAATGTGTGTGTGATGAAATACCCACCGTTTGCCTGTGTTAGTGCAGCTTCACCCCTCATCCACTGACGCTCAATAGCAGCAATACCTGCCATCGACACGGTGCTCTGCAGAAATTTACCGAGGCTCCTTACAACGTACCTTTGAAGCCCGACCATCAACAAGGACAAAGGAAACAGATACATGGGACCCCCCACCATGTTCACGTTCCGATCCCAGCCGCCCACCATCCTGATTTAGGAAGTATATTGCTGTTCTTTCAGTGCCACTGTTTCAAAGACCCTCGCTAATGCACATCTACATCACATGAACTGCAACGGGTCAATGTGAAAGCTCAACACCATCTTCTCAAGGGCAACGCGAAACAGGCAAGAAATACCGTCCCAATCATATTCCATGAAGAAATTAAAATGAAAAATATTGTCCAAACATTCCAAATGCTGGACCCTGACTATTGGACTTTGTGAGCTCAGGCTGGTTGTGTCTAGGCAGTATCTTGCTTGTTCTGAACAGCTGAAGGGATATGTTGTTTGAAATAATCTGTCAGTCTTTCAGACCCATGGCCTACATACCGAGCATCACACATACACTGACATTCACATCCCACATTACTAAGCTCTAAGATAGGCAGAAGCAATTGAAAATATATCCATATCTGACTGTAACATGTTTAAACACACAGTGATATTGTTGCCACGAAAATGATTATGAATGGATATTAGCAGGGGGAAAGTGAGGACTGCAGATGTTGCAGATCAGAGTCGAAAAGTGTGGTTCTGGAAAAGCACAGCCATTCAGGCAGCATCTGAGGAACAGGAGGGTCAACTATTAGTTCACAATAGTAATACAAAGGGAAATAATTGCATATTTTCAAAGTCCTTGCATTTAATAATAATTTGGTCTTGGGTGTGGTAATGAGACTCAACGTTTCAATGCTCCTTACCGTGAGTTGGGCACTGTTTTCATCATATCGTTGTTATAAAAGTGAATGGAATAAATGGGAGGATTTTGGGCTTATTGGACAATCTAAAAGTTGGTATTATGAAAGGCTGTCGTACCTTCAGTAAAGAGACTTTGCTGTGAACGGTGAAAACAACGCTGTAAACATTTACACAGAAATTTCCAGCTCAAGTCACACACAAGGTTGTTGGGCTTGGATCATACTGGCCATCAATGGAGCTGCACAATTCTGTTTGGATATTGGATATTATAACACTGGATATGGTTTATGAGGGATTCAATGTATGATGCCATGTGCTGCAGGAGCCCATCACTTTTATAACACCTCCATTCAGGATCGGGTCCAAGGTGCAGAATTACAGAGTTTAGGGGCCATATCAGAAGAGATATACTTGCAAGACATGGTTGTTCATAGGTCATTGTTACAAATGTTGAACTGGGTCTAGACCAGCGCCATGTGCTAGTCCATTGACCAGTTTCCCCACTCACATCTCCCTGCTGTTCAGGTATGTCTCTAACCAGTCTATTGTGAGGGATTGTGTGAGTAACTGCCCAGCTCCAGTTTGGAAGCTCTCTGGACAGATTTTGGAAATGGCCAGTGTTTTGGAGGTCATGGTGAGGCCCAGTAACACTGTGTCTGAATTCAGGTTTTTTCTGAAAGTCTTTTTCAACAGCTTTGCTGCCTGCAAGATGGTGTGTTCATTCATCTGAACATCAATGAGCTGTTTACTACAGTCCCTGAATTGTGTAATAGTTAGGTGTGCGCTCTGGTATTTCAATTATAGTTCACTTCAATTGTTTACAACTGAAAAATAATGATGTTTGGTTTCTTTTAAATATGTAAGGGATGTTAACTCTTCATTATTCAAAAAGGAAAAGTGACCTGTTGTATATTTCCCAAGGACTAATCAAGCAACAGTCAGATATTGTCTATAAAGCAGGATTCTGTGAACAGGACTATATCCCAGGCAACATCACCACCCTCTCTGGTGGGGTCTGCCCCACTGGCAGCACATAGCCAGGCTGAGGGGGCAGCTCCTTGGTATATAGTCAGTATAGTGCTCGGTATTGATGATCCTATGGCTGCTAGACTGCTCTGTGGCTGGTTATGGGGGAATCAATAAAAGGGAAACCTATAATTGACCACATCATCACCGATCTGCCTGCTGCAGGTACACCACTCCATTTCATACATCGGTAAGAATGGTCACTGCACAGTCCTTATGGGGAGCAAGGGCTATCTTTACATTTTGCAGACCCACCTCACCATGATATGTAGCCCCTTGGGCAGTGAATGGCACAGTATTTAAATAGATTGAGAAACTAATAATGATGCATCCATGAAGTGTAGAGAGCCATCGGCAGGAGCAGAATCATATTCTGCACAACTCATACAGTCTGCAACCACACAGCCCAACATAACCCCCACTGTACAGTAACCATCGCGGCCCAACCTACCTCCCACTGTACAGTAACCATCAGGGCCTGACATACCTCCCACTGTACAGTAACCATCACGGCCCGACATACCTCCCACTGTACAGTAACCATCACGGTCCGACATACCTCCCACTGTACAGTAACCATCACGGCCCGACATACCCCCCACTGTACAGTAACCATCACGGCCCGACATACCTCCCACTGTACAGTAACCATCACGGCCCGACATACCTCCCACTGTACAGTAACCATCACGGTCCAACATACCTCCCACTGTACAGTAACCGTCACCGCCCGACACACCTCCCACTGTACAGTAACCGTCACGGCTCGACACACCTCCCACTGTACAGTAACCATCACGGCCTGACATACCCCCCAGTGTACTGTAACCGTCACGTTATGACACACCTCCCACTGTACAGTAACCATCACTCCCCGACATACCTCCCACTGTAAAGTAACCATCACGGCCTGACATACCTCCCACTGTACAGTAACCATCACGGTCCAACATACCTCCCACTGTACAGTAACCATCACGGCCCAACATACCTCCCACTGTACAGTAACCATCACGGCACAACACACCTCCCACTGTACAGTAACCGTCACGGCCCAACATACCTCCCACTGTACAATAACCATCACAGCCCAACATACCTCCCATTGTACAGTAACCATCAAGGCCTGACATACCCCCCACTGTACAGTAACCATCACAGCCCGACATACCCCCCACTGTACAGTAACCATCAAGGCCTGACATACCCCTCACTGTACAGTAACCATCATGGCTTGACATACCTCCCATTGTACAGTAACCATCACAGCCCGACATACCCCCCACTGTACAGTAACCATCATGGCCCGACATATCTCCCACTGTACAGTAACCATCACGGTCCAACATGCCTCCTTCTCTACGGTAACCATCAAGAGCGGAATGGTGGTTCAGTCGTTAGCTCTGCTGCCTCACAGCACCACGGACCTTGGGTGAATGTGTGGAGTTTGCACGTTCCGCCCCCCCCCCCCCCCCCCCCCGTGTCTTTGTGGGTTTCCTCCCAAAGGCAAAAGATGTGTAGGTCAGGTGAATTGGCCATGCTAAATTGCCCATAATGTTAGGTGCTTTAGTCAGAGGGAAATGGGTCTTGGTGGGTTACTCTTTGGAAGATTGGTGTGGACTGGTTGAGCCGCTGGTCCTGTTTCCACACTGTAGGGAATCTAATCTACTCTCCAAGGTTCAAGTCGGGAATATGATGGAATAATCAATTATCTGAATGAGTGCAGCTCCAACAGTACTCTAGTATGGATTTACTCGCAACAGGCAACACAGTTGTGTGGGGAAGATTCTGTCTCACAAACTTGATTGATTATTTTGAGGAAGTGAGAAAATTGATTGATGAAAGCATGGATGCTAGCCGTTTGGACCTTAGCATGGCCTTTGATAAAGTTCCTTATGGCAGGTTCATACAGAAGGTGAAGTGAACGGGATCAGCGGTCAGTTAGTAAGATGCATAGAGAACTGCTTGGTCATAGAAGACAGAGTAGTGGTGGAACAGTGTTTGTGTGACTGGAGATCTGTAAATAGATGGTGGAGTTGCAGATTGTGAGGATGATTGCCAGAGAATACAGCAGGATATAGGTCAGCTGCAGAATTGGACAGAGAAAACACAGGTGTAACTTTATTTGGACAACTGTGACGGGATGTGTTTTAGAATGTCTAATGCAGGAGAGAAGTGGATGGAAAAACTATTGGCCGCATCAACATCCAAAGAGATCTAGGTGTATAGCTCCACAGTTTCCTGAAAGTGGCAACACGGGTGGATAGGGTGATCAAGAAGACTGATGGCAAACTTGCAGACATGCATCGGAGCATGCAGTATGAAAATTAGCAGGCCATATTGCAGCTGTAGAGAAACTTAGTTTGGGCACATTGGAATATTCTGTCGAGTACTGTTTGCCACACGATGTGGAAGTGTTGGAGAGGATATGGAAAAGGTTTACCAGAGTGTTGTCTGGTTTGGAGGGTATAAGCCAGAAGGAGAAATTGAACACACGTGGTTTGTTTGCACCTGGGCATCATTGACTATGGGGCTACCTGATAGATATTTACAAAACTGTCAGAGATATAGATACAAGAACAGTTAGAGGCTTTTTCCCAGAGGAGAAATATCAATTACTAGGGGGAACCATAGGTTTTAGTTAAATTGGAGAAAGTTCAAGAGATATGATTGGTAAGTTTTTTTTTGCTTTTTCAGACAGAATGTGAAAGTGACTGGGATGCACTGATAGAGGGGAAGGAGCTAATATAGCAAGAATTAAGAGGTATCTTGGCACAGAGAAGAGAAAGCACCGAAAAGAATGACATAGAATGTGTAGAAGCAAAAACTTTCATTTGAACTTTCCAAGGGTATCATGTGTCAGTGTGGGCTTGCTGGGCGGGATGGCCTGTTCCTGTGCTGGACTGTTCTTTAAGTCAAGATTTGAGTGCAGCAGTGACGAGGTGCTGACTAAATGATGACTGATGATCAACAGCCACATTATTGTAGATCTCTCCTCATCAATTTTCACCTTCATATCCTCCCTCCCACTGTGGGGAAGCTCAATATGGAGAATTTGACATGAATGCCAGAGTTGGTAACTGGTGACTCCATCTTGCACCTTGCTCCTGCCGCCTTCTCTCTTGGACACCAACCTCTCGGGTGACAATGCACGAACAAAAACTACATGTACTCCACACCCACCAATGCTGGCATCTGTCACATGCCAGCCTCGCCCTGTATTCCCAGCACATCTCCGACCCACTGACAGTACACTTCTGTACTTCAATGCTGCAGCTCGGGGTGCACTGACAACTCTAATTATAAGGACACTGCTCAGGGATACACACACTGGTGCAAGGACACTGTGCTCAGGGACACACACCCAGATCATGGTCTGTCCTGCTGGGCTGCTCACTCCGTGTTTGTACACACTCAATGCTGCCGCAAGGACACTGTGCTCAGGGACATACGCTCAGCTCATGGACTGTCCCGCTGGTGTGCTCACTCCGTGTTTGTACACTCATTTTGAGCAGACTTGAATACTTACAGAATTATTGCCTTGCCATGCCCTGCCTTTAGCAGTGTTTCCCCTCAGCCAGAGCTACCAGACTCATCCGCCTGCTGTGTTGTCTTGGTATTTAGCACAGACACAAACACAGGATGCTTGATATCATTGTCCACAGTCAGTCACGGTGCCCAGAACAGTCAGTCAACGGGAGCCTCAGGTCCCAGTCCGGGAGCTTGGACACGGTCAGTCAGCTTATCATGGTTGTCAGGGTCAGGATCTCTCCCCTGTGAGGGGGTGAGGAGCTGAATGTTGGGAAACGCCTATCTCTCTTGGCTCTTTCTCTCCTATTGTGGGATGGTTCCTTCTGGAATGTAAAAATTAGCATGAGATATTAAGGGAGATGGAAAAGGTTGGTGCAGCTGTTAGTGCTGGTACAGCTGGGGGTAAGCTGGTGAGGTGTCCTGAATGAGTGATTAAGCAGCACAGACACCAGGCAGAGTTGGGTAGAGGGGCAGTGATGAGATTGTAGTGACTGACAGAAGGTGCTGCATTCAGTGACAGTGGGAGAACATGAGCCTTGGTGGGAGGTGGGTGCAGTAACAGAGATAGAGTGAGGGCAAGGTCACAAAATGCAGATGGTGGCACTTCCCCTGGTGGAGTGGGGAAGGTCACTGACCTTCTTCCTACTCTGCTGGGCATTCACCCAGAAGGCTGGCACCTCACTGACCCAGGGGTCAGCCTCGTACCAAGCTGGCATAGTCTGGTGTCATAGCCTTCCCTGCCAGTCTGGAGGAAGATAATGTCCCTCTCCTACACCATGTCATTCACCAGAACCTATGGGGCTTGTCCACAAAGTGAAGCCCCAGTTTTACCTCTCTGCCATGTCCAGGGCAGTTTCAGATTGACAATCTAAGAGTGTAATGTATTTTTACAAATGGCACCTGGGACAGGGAGGCCACTGCATTCTGGGATATCCAGACAGTGGGCAGCTGTTATGATGAAGGAGAAAAAGTCATTGCGTTAGTATCAGATGAGAAGAGAACCACGTGGGCAGGGAGGGTAATTAATGAGGCAGATTGGGGATGGTATCATGGGAAAATACACTTCACTTTGTGGAGAGAAATCCCCTCCATAAAACCTGACTAAAATGAGACTTGACCACATCATAAGTTGGTTTCGGCCTCTGTCTGTCTGAATCAAAATAGGGATGCAGTGTGAAATATTGGGAGCAACAAACTTGGAACGGATTCTAGATTAGTGGTGCTGGAAAAGCACAGCAGTTCAGGAAGCATCCGAGGGGCAGTAAAATCGACGTTTCAGGCAAAAGCCTTTCATCAGGAATACAGGCACAGTGCCTGAAGGGTGGATAGATAAATGACAGGAGGGCGGGGTGTGGAGAAAGTAGCATAGAGTACAATAGGTGAGTGGGGGAGGGGAGGAAGGTGACAGGTCAGGGAGGAGGAGTGGATAGGTGGAAAAGAAGATAGTCAGGTAGGACAAGTGCTGAGCAGGAAGTTTGGAAATAGGGTGAGGTCGGGGAAGGGGAAATGAGTATTTCTTTTCCACCTAACCACTCCATCCTCCTCTCCGACCTATCACCTTCATCCCTACCCCCATTCACCTATTGTACTCTATGTTACTTTCTCCCCACCCGGCCCTCTTCTCATTTATCTCTCCACCCTTCAGGCATTCTGCCTGTATTCCTGATGAAGGGCTTTTGCCCATAACGTTGATTTTACTGTTCATCGGATGCTACCTGAACTGCTGTGTTTTTCCAGCATCACTAATCCAGAATCTTGTTTCCAGCATCTGCAGTCGTCTTTTTTACCTAAACTTGGAGCAGTGAGTTATAAAGGAGATTCAAATCCTTAAAAAGGGGTAACACAATGGGCCAGACTTTTAAAAGGAGCCGGGGAAAATCCCCTGCGTTATAGTTACCTACATTATCCAATCCTCCCTGGATGCAGGCCTGGAGAATGGCTAACCCTGCAGCTTTGTTTAATGTGGAGCAAGGGACTGACTGAATAGGTCGAGGCTGGAATTCTGAGACAGTAGATAAACGTTCACTAAGGAAGTCCTAAGGACTCCAGGACAATCGATCTGGAGTTGTTCAAGGAAGATCGTGTGTAATTGATCTGACTGTGTCGGTTTGAGGCAGTAACTTGTAACTGCATGTGACTGACTTGGATTTGATGAGAGATCCCATGGCAGGCTGTTTAAAAACAGAAACTATAGGATCCTGGTGAATGGAGCAAACAACTCAGAAGTGCAAGGCAAGGCATTTGGGGACATCCACAATAGAGAGGAATGTACAATAAATGAGAGCATAAGCTGTGTGGGCAGATAAATGAAGGTAGCTGGAAACACCAATAATCTCATTAATGTAGCAAATGGCACCATTTTCTCTATCAGCCAGAAAGTCAGAGTAGGAAGCTTATGCAGGAACTGTATAAATAATGAGCTCAGTCACAGCTTGGGGATGTGTGCAGTTCTGGTCACCCATCATATGGAAAGCTGGAATTCGACTGGAGAGGGGAGAGAGGAGATTCTTCACCCTGTGACAGTGGAAGTGCAGTTATGAGGAAAGATTGGAACGGAGGATGCTGAGAGGAGATTTGATTGGAGTGCATATATTGTCAGGAGCCTGGGTAGAGAGGGAGCGAACACCTTGTTCCTGTTGGAGAGCTCAGTTACCGGTGGCGAATATTTAATATAATTGGTTGAAGTATTAGAGAAGTGGTGAGGAAAGTTGTTATTTCACCCAGAGTATGGTCGGGATCTGGGAGGCACACATGGAAGCCGAGTAGAGGCAGAAACTCTCAAACCATTTTAAAACGGCGCCGGGATCTGCACCCGAAGACCAATAGTGTCCGGGGAGACAGAACTAGGGCTTTACAAAACATTACATCTTGACCAGTGCAGACAGTGGACAGAGTCATCCCCTCTATACTGCTGTTTTCTGAAGTTTTCAAAAGGTTACCAATATCTGATGGGATCAATATCTCATAGGACACAGGCATGAGGGATGAGGGCCGAGAGGAGCAGTCTGTAAAATGATTAGCATCACAATAATACTGATCCCATCCTTTATACACAATGCTACTTCACTGTGTTGGTCTATTAATCCTTCCCGTCGAAATGGGGAAAACCTTTAATTATCCAGTTCCCAATCATGGTCACACTGCAGCCCCATCTCCATAATCCCAGCTCCATCTGATTTGGTTCACACAATTTAAAGCTAGCCTTTCACTGGCCTCGTTGAAAAGTTCCCAGCTTCATTCTTGCTCCATTGAAGGCTGCTCTCAATCAACTAAGGTTTCTCACTCTCAATTATTGCATAGCATTCTCTATCATCATCCTGAACGTTACAATAAAATGATCGCTGACCCCCAAAACGTTCCCCTACTGACAATGGATCCACTTACCCCACCTCTTCCCCAAGGACCAGGTCCAACAATACATGCTCTCTTGGGCTGGACACATACTCCTGCAGTGAGCTCTCCTCCATGTAATCCAGGAACAGTCGCCCCTCAGGACACTGCACCACCAGTAACCCAGTCAATATCTGAATAAATTAAGTTTCTCATTATAACAAATCTGTAATACTGTCATCGCTCTCAAATGACTCTGCATATTTATTCTCTCCATCCTTTCCAATGGTTGCTGGCCGACAGACTGTACCTCACAGTGTAATTATACACTTTTTGTTCTGTAGCTCCAGCCAAATTCATTCTGTCCTTGGACGGATCCTCTTTCTCTTGGACTCCTTAACTAATGCTAATCTAAACCAATGCTTCGACCTTCATCCTTTCCCTTCCCTTCTATCATTTTGGATATTTTATACCCAGCAATATTTAACATCCCGTCCTGCCATTCACTGAGCCAGCTCTCGGTGATCAGTACATCAGATTTCCACACACCAAACTGCTTCTGTAACTCCGCACACTCCCAGTGTTCAGGTCCATGCAGAGGACCTCAGATTAAGGCTTTCTTTCTCACTCCGTCTTCCACTGTTAATCGTGTTGTTGTAAATTAGTACCAACTGTATCTCCCATTATTTTGAGAATCCTGGTACTCTACTATTACTATTTCTACCTTTACTATTTCTTTTTGGATCCTAAGCACACACCAAGTTATTTTCAATCCCTCCCAAATAAACCCCGTAAGAAATTCAGTCCCAGCTCTGTCACGTTAGCCCATCCAGTTTGTACAGTTGCTGTCTTCCCCAGAACCAGTTCCAATGTCCCAGGAATCTGAAGCCCTTCCTGCTGCACCATCGTTCCAGGCACACTGTCATCTACCTAAAACTCTAAGTCCTGTTCTCACTTGGACACGGCACTGGGAGTGTTCCAGGGACTGCTACATTTGTGGACCGGCTTGCTAACCATCCACCGAGCTCCCGAAATTCTGATTCCCAGACCACTTCACCCTTCCTACCCAGGTCATTCCTACCAACATGGGCATGATCTTTTACTGCTCACTGTCCCCCAGATGAATGTCCTGCTGACACAGTGACATTCCTAACCCCACTATCCTGGAATGACAGACACGCTGACACCTTCTTCACTTCCCTGTCTCTCCTGTGACTATTGCCCCTCCTTCCTTCTCCCTCCCCTCCTGTACAATCAGGCTGCTTGTGGGGGAACAGACATGGCTCTGACTGCCCTCCCTTGAGCAGACAGCACCTTCATCAGCTTCCAAACTGGGAAATTGAATTGGGAGGGAAACACCAGGTTATGCTTGTGTTCCCTGACTGTTTCTCTCCGATTGCCTCGACCCCAGACCCTTCCTTCTTCCAGGTCGTCATGTCTGCAGGGTGATCTGCTCGGTGTGTGTGCTTTCCACTTAATCTCAGCAACACAGATGTCCAATAGTGTCTCTAGCCACTGTCTGAGCTCCATGACCCAGTGTGCATCTAAGACACGAATAGGGGCTATGACTTCCCAATTAACAGAACACATTTTTCATCTGACAAACATGTCCTAAAATGCATCTTGTCTCGAGTTACTTAATTAATTACTTAGAATGAAGTTAACATCCAGGAAATAACAATATGCTTAAATCCCTTATTCAACTGTGGCTTACTGAAGGTAATTTATTATATTGGCTCACAATTTTACTTCTCCCTCTTATTTCTGTGTTCAACCCTTATTTCAGAAGTTGAAAAAAAAATGCTAACTTATAGCAATTAACTGACAGTCGCTAATAACAGCGAATTTATCAGCCAATGAACTTACTGCATTTTCTGTGATGGCTCTTGCAGGCAAGTCCCAGCAGCAGAAAGTTATCTCTGTGACTCCCAGTGTAATCCTCCAGCTCCCATTGCACTCTGCTCCTTCACAGGGTCACTGTCTCTGTGATATCCAGGTATGACTAGGCCTCGTTCCTCAGTGCTGATTTATATCCTCTCACTTTGGTGCTTCTGTAACTCCCAGGCGTGAGTGAACCTTATGTTCCTGCTTCAAGTTACTCCCTCACATGGTCACTCCTTCTGTGACTCGGTGCTGATTTCGAGCCTCTGCTCTGCTGTTTCTCCAACTCCAAGTCCCAGTCGGTCTCGATCCTCGCTGAATAGAATAGAATAGAAGAATACAGCGCGGTACAGGCCCTTTGGCCCTCGATGTTGTGCCGATCCAAGCCCACCTAACCTACACTAGCCCACTATCCTCCATACACCTATCCAATGCCCGGTTAAATGCCCATAAAGAGGGAGAGTCCAACACTGCTACTGGCAGGGCATTCCATGAACTCACGACTCGCTGAGTAAAGAATCTACCTCTAACATCTGTCCTATACCCACCCCCCCTTAATTTAAAGCTATGCCCCCTTGTAATAGCTGACTCCATACGTGGAAAAAGATTCTCACTGTCGACCCTATCTAAACCCCTAATCATCTTGTACACCTCTATCAAGTCACCCCTAAACCTTCTTTTCTCCAATGAAAACAGCCCCGAGTGCCTCAGCCTTTCCTCATACGATCTTCCTACCATACCAGGCAACATCCTGGTAAACCTCCTCTGCACCCGTTCCAGTGCTTCCACATCCTTCCTATAGTATGGCGACCAAAACTGCACACAATACTCCAGATGCGGCCGCACCAGAGTCTTATACAACTGCAACATTACCTCAGTACTCCGGAACTCAATTCCTCTACCAACAAAAGCCAGTACGCCATATGCCTTCTTCACTGCACTATTTACCTGGGTGGCAACTTTCAAAGATTTGTGTACATGGACACCAAGATCTTTCTGGTCATCCACACTACCAAGTATCCGACCGTTAGCCCAGTACCCCATCTTTTTATTACTCTTACCAAAATGAATCACCTCACACTTAGCTACATTGAACTCCATTTGCCACCTTTCTGCCCAGTTCTGCAGCTTATCAATATCCCGCTGTAACCTGCCACATCCTTCCTCACTGTCTACCACTCCTCCGACTTTCGTATCATCCGCTAACCTGCTCACCCAACCTTCTAACCCCTCCTCCAGGTCATTTGTAAAAATGACCAACAGCAATGGTCCCAAAACAGATCCTTGCGGAACACCGCTAGTGACAGCACTCCAAAATGAACCTTTGCCATCAACTACTACCCTCTGTCTTCTTCCAGCCAGCCAACTCCTAATCCAAACCTCCAACTCACCCTCAATGCCATACCTCCGTATTTTTTGCAGTAGTCTACCATGGGGAACCTTATCAAACGCCTTACTAAAATCCATATACACCACATCTACTGCTTTCCCCTCGTCCACCTCCTTAGTCACCTTCTCAAAGAATTCAATAAGGTTTGTGAGGCACGACCTGCCCTTCACAAAACCATGCTGACTATCCTTGATCACATTATTCCTATCCAGATGTTCATAAATCCTATCCCTTACAATTCTCTCTAAGATTTTACCCACAACAGAAGTGAGACTCACCGGCCTATAGTTACTAGGGTTATCCCTACTCTCCTTCTTAAACAAGGGAACCACATTTGCTAGCCTCCAATCTTCTGGCACTACTCCTGTAGACAACGAGGACATAGAAATCAAGGCCAATGGCTCTGCAATCTCCTCCCTTGCTTCCCAGAGAATCCTAGGATAAATGCCATCAGGCCCAGGGGACTTATCTATTTTCACCCTTTCCAGAATTTCCAACACCTCTTCTCTACATACCTCAAAGCCATCCATTCCACTTAATTGTGACTCGGTACTCACATCGACAACAATGTCCTGTTCCTGAGTGAATACTGACGAAAAGTATTCATTCAGTGTCTCCCCAATCTCTTCAGCCTCCACACGCAACTTCCCACTACTATCCTTGACTGGACCTATTCCTACCCTAGTCATTCTTTTATTCCTGACATACCTATAGAAAGCCTTAGGGTTTTCCCTAATCCTACCAACTAAGGACCTTTCTTGTCCCCTCCTTGCTGCTCTTAGCTCTCTCTTCAGGTCCTTCCTGGCTACCTTGTAATTCTCAATCGCCCCAATTGAACCTTCACACCTCATCTTTACATAGGCCGCCCTCTTCCATTTAACAAGGGATTCCAATTCCTTATTAAACCACGGCTCCCTCACACGACCCTTTCCTCCCTGCCTGACGGGTACATACTTATCAAGGACACTCAATAGTTGCTCCTTGAACAAGCTCCACATATCAATTACACCCTTGCCTTGAAGCTTACTTTTCCAGGCCACACATCCTAAGTCATGCCTCACCGCATCATAATTTCCCTGCCCTTAGCTATAACTCTTGCCCTGTAGTGCACTCTTATCCCTCTCCATCACTAGAGTAAAAGTCACCGAATTGTGGTCACTGTCCCCAAAGTGCTCACCTACCTCTAATTCTAACACCTGGCCTGGTTCATTACCCAGAACCAAATCCAGTATGGCCTCACCTCTTGTTGGCCTATCTACATATTGTGTCAGGAAACCCTCCTGCACACATTGGACAAACACTGACCCATCTAACGAACTTGAGCTATAGCTTTCCCAATCAATATCAGGAAAGTTAAAGTCCCCCATAACAACCACCCTATTACTTTCACTCTTCTCTTCAATCATCCTCGCAATCCTTTCTTCTACGTTTCTAGGACTATTAGGGTGCCTGTAAAAAACTCCTAACAGGGTGACCTCACCTTTCCTATTCCTAACCTCAGCCCTAACTACCTCTGATGGCGAGTCTTCATCATGGCTGCTGATTAATATTCTCCCGCTCTGTGCTGCTCTCTCTCTCAGGGTCTCTCTCTTTGTGACTTCCAGGTAATGGTAGGCCTCAAGCCTCAGCTGAGATGTATAACATCCCATTCCGCACTGGTCCCTCACAGGATCACCGCTGTGCCTGGAAGATAGTGGAAAAGAGAAGGATTAGACAGAGCAGAGGGTGTTAACGTGATTGAGGGAGCTGTTGGGGATGGAAAAGGTTATCTGGAGAGGTAGGCAGTCCTGCAGTGTCTAAAGAAGGTTACTGGAAGATACAGGGATGGTTGTAGGCACTGAGGAGATCAAAAGAAGTAGAGAGATGGCGGCTTGTTGGTGATGGAGCCTTGTAGAGTCTAAAGGGATTTTTGTGAGCTGCTTACTGAGATGTGAAGACTTCAACAAATTCAAATTGACAGCCAGGGAGTGTTGTGTGGCACTGGGGACTGTTGGATGTTACAGAGTTAGAAGACTGGGGGAGTTACAGATGTTTGAAGCACTCCTGGTATTCAAAGACCCTCAGAACATAAGGCGGTACAGAGAATGGGAGCATTCTAAATAGTGGGATTGCAGGGGCTGGAAGAGCTAGGATGGATGAGGAGGATGAAAAGTACCAATGCAGCACAACCAGCCGCTGTAATTCACAGAGATTTAAGGAAGGGAACCTGTTCATTCATTGAATACAGTTATATGGAGAGTTACAGATACTGAGGGGTTACAAATTCAGAACGGAAGTGGTTATAGGTGATCAGAAGTTTAAACAAGAATAAAGAAATTTGAGAGGTCACTAGCACAGATGGGAATGGAGGTGGTGAGACATTCTGATGAACGATAAGAGTTGTTGACAGAGGAGGATGTCACATATACAGGAAGAGCTGCATTGGCTGTATGCAGTTACAGATGTTAGGGGTGTTGTAGCGCCTGCTGGAGGGGACACAGATAACAACAGTTCCAACGGCTGGTGCAGTGGTTCAGGAAGGCAGCTCACCACCACCTTCTCAGGGACAACTCCAAATCAACAATACATCCAGCAATGCTCATGACCACGAGTGAATAAATAAATAAATAAAGTATCTACAAGCAGCACTGAGGTCACTCAGGAAGGCCATTTCATCACCACTTCACAAACCCGGAGCAACTATACCCTGGAAGGACAGGAGCTCCAGGTGCACGGTAACTTTAGCATTGCCAAGGTGCCCTCCAAGATACGCTCCATCCTCCCAGCACTGTGTCTGTCCCTACATCTAAAGGATTGCAGTGGGTGAGGAAGGCAGCTCCCCACCACCTTCTCCAGGGAATTACAAATGGGAAGGTAATGATGGCCAAGCAAGTGATGGCCACATCACATCAATGAATTTGTACAAGGGAAACTCATGGACTGTTCATGGCCCCTTTGCTTCCTCCACACAACCCACATTCCCATCTCGTTCTGTGTCAGCAACAAACATGGAAGCAATAGATTTTGTCCAATCATCAAATGCATCAAATCCCTTTGTGAATAATCCATTTATTCCCACTTAGTTTTCTGTTAAAGTATTCCCAATCCATGCCAGTACATTCCCTTCAATCCCACATTTGCCAATTTTGCTTATCCACATCTTCAGTGGGACCTTGTTGAAAGGTTTCTGAAAACCCCGACAAACCATTCCTCCCTTTTATCTACTCTGCTTATTCACAGCCAGACAGGAAAACAAACCCAGCAGGGTTTGTGAAATGAAATTTCAGTTTGAGAACAACTTGCTTGGCATGGGTAGAGGATTGGCTGATTAGCAGAAGACAGAGTAGGTATAAAAGGGTCGTTTTCACGATCGGAACTGGTGACGAGGGGAACTCCGCAGGGGTCAGTGTTGGGACCACGCTGTACATGTTACACATTAACAGTCTGGACAAAGGATGTGAGTGGGTACAAGAACTAGTTTTACAAGAAAGAGCCCACGATGAAATGTTTGTCATATGAAAAGCTGGTGAAATCTCTGAATTTTTAGAGGCGGCGGTGGCAGGATCTCATTCAAACTTACAGAATACTGAGGGGCCTAGATGGAGTGGACGGGGGTGGGGAGATGCTTTCACTGCTGCAGAGACCAGGGCTCAAGAGCACAGCTTCAGAGTGAAGGAACAACCCTTTAGAATGGAGATCTGGGGGAATTTATTCAGCCAGAGGGTGATGAATCTGTGGAACGGTTCCTGCCGTAGGGAGGGTTATAGATGAGGGTGGCATTTACTAGATCGGGTACAAGAGCTGGAGAAGGTTATGGAGATGATTAGATGGATGGAGATACTAGAGGGGCTTACATTGACAGGGTGAGTGATAGTGACGGGAGACTGTTACACAGATAGTGACTCTTGTAGGAACTGGATTGGGAGAGTCACAGGCACTGGATTGGGTTCTACAGATCGGGACCTGCTGGATTATACAGATAGGGAGGATTGTGGGGTCTCCACATGTTGAGAGGGTTTCAGGAAGAAGTTACGCCGATAAGGAGGGATGTTGGAATTGTCGTAATTTACAGAGTTTGGGATGTTTGGAGCTGTTTAATTGTTAGAGGGATATTTTTAGGGTCATTAATATGGAATGCAGATGGAGAGTTTAGATTTTATTAGATTCCCTGCAATATGGAAATGGCACTTTGGCCCAACACGTCCACACCAACTCTCCAAACAGTAATCCACCCAGACACACTTCCCTCTGAATGATGCACCGAACGCTCGGTCAGTTTAGAATGGTCAATTTATCTGACCTGCACATCTTTGGACTGTGGGAGGAAACTCATGCAGACACGGAGACAATGTGCCAACTCCATACAGACAGTCACGCGAGGCTGGAATTGAACCTACGTCTCTGGCACTGTGAGGCAGCAGTGCTCACCACTGAACCACCCCAAACTGCAGAGCTACACAAAGAGAGAGTATTTGAGGGGCAGGGAGGAGCACACAGAGATGGGAAGTGTTTGTGCAGCTGGAAAAGGGTCTGGAGGTGTTTACACAGATAAGGAGTCCGGTCAGGATGGGAGATGGTTACAGAGGTCATGTGGTGCTATAGGTCAGGAGGTAGGAATGTTATCTGGCCTGCAGAAGGTTACAGTGAGATCATGTTCTCTTGGGGCTTGGGGAAAGTACACAGGTGGGTATTTTGGTCCAGGCTGGAGGATTTAAAGAGACAGGGTGGACTGTAGTTATTGCGGAAAACTACAGAAATAGAGATTATTGTATTAAGTGCAGGATGAGGTTACTGAGATTGGGCACGATACCGAGTTTGGAGCAAATTATATATAGGGAGTGTCAGCATTGGAGTAGGTTTCAAATAAATTATGGGAGGGGTGGAGGTTACAGAAATTGGAACTTTTCTGGGAATTACAAGCATTCAAGACACTGGCACAGATGCGTTGGACCGAAAGGTATGTCTCCTTGCTGTATGACTCTATCACACGACAAGAGACAGTGTGACAGGGGAAATATAGAACAGAAAGACCCCAGGTTTCAATACCACCTTCTTAAGGGAGGCCTGCTTTCCCCTCTGTTGTCCTGATCCTCACTAAGACAGCACAGGCCTGGATTGATAACTGTCAACTTCCTATATTGATATAGGAAGGCTCAGTACAGCAGTGATGAAAGTGAACAAGAGAGTGTGGATTGAGTCTGGGCCCATCATACTCTGTATTCACCCTTCAACACTATATCTGTGTCATGTCTTCCGGACTAAACTTCGATCCCTTAAATTCGCTCTGCTCTGTTCACTGTGAGTGATCTTACCTCGCTGCAGGATTTATTGAAGAAACCAGATCTCCCTGCCCTCTGGCTGACCCATTGCGTTCAATGAGATGATGAATGAAACACCCAGCAATTGGGAGGTTTATTGAGTCAGGAACATCCTGAGTATCTGCAGGAGACAGAAATAGACAGAATGGGAAATTAGACTGATGCAGTGAGGGTTGCACAGGGAGAATGGCGCTGAGTACCACAGAGATCTGGAATATCCCAGTCTCCATCCCTGACCTGTGCTGCTGCGTCTCTCTGGAGTGGAGAGTTCTGTTGGCTGAGGATCTGGAGTAACTACAAAAGCTGCAGTCACTGGCAGCAATTAGACTCTCACAGTGACAGATACCACATGGAGAGAGACTGAGAGAGAGTGTGTTACTCTCACTAGACTGTTCATCCAGAATATAATGCCAGTGGTAGGGATACCCATCTGAATGTTCAATATCCTTTCAGGAATGAAATCTGCGATAGGCAGCTGGTCTGACCTACATATGACTTCAGACCCACAGCAATGGAGTTCACTCTAAACTGCCTTCTCTAATAGTCTCACGAGGCACTCGGCTCAATGGCAGCTCGGGGGTGGGCAAGAAAATCTGGCCAGCCAGAAACAGCAACATTCCATGGAGTGAGTTAAAAACAACACGATTGGGACCAGTGTCCTGGCAAATTATGTCGGTGGGTTTATGGACAATGCTTTAATTGACAGAGAGGATGCAGGGACAGGGTTCAGGCGAAAGGAGCTTGCCAAATCCAAACAGAAAAGGTGACACATCGGAACAGCATGGGGATGTGGCTGAAGACAAGCAGGAGGGAACTGGATCGGACAGAGTTTAACTAAAACTGTACATCAGTGAATTAGGCTGTGACAGGACATTCTGGGAAAAAGTCAATTACAATGTTCTTTCTTTGGAATAGACAAAGTATTTGCAATAAGGTAATAGACTTGTGGCACAGAGATAAATAAGATTTAGTCACCAGGAAGATGTGGTTAGAGGAGAAGCAAAAGGCAGCACATAAATATTCAATTGTACCCATCCTTGAGTGGTCTCAGGGAGTGCAGGATGGGTAACCCCGACAGTAATGGGTAACAAAGACATTACAGAGAAAGCATTTGGCATCAGATGATGCAGCTGAATCAGCCTGAATGCAGATTCTGGGTAATACGTGTCAAAAACACAAGCAGGAGAACAGTTTTTAGACTGCCTGACAGCATTTCATTGCTCAACACTGTTACACTTTCCAATGAATTCCTGTGTAATGCAAAGGCAATGTGATCATTTTGGGAGACTTCAATCTTTGTCAAAAATGATATTCTCTGAACTCCTCTTCAAATGTTTGTGCCAGTGTTTCTTTGAATAACACATTGTGTTAATGGCCGGGGACCTGACTATCTCAGATCGACCGTTGGGTGATGAAGCTGAGTGAAGGAATAATGTCACACTCAGAAATCCTCTGGGAAATTGTAGTGTAGTGGAATTCTGTGAGATGATGGATTTTTAAAGTGACCATAAAGCACACGCTACAATCAAAACCAAATTTACAACACAATTTACATATGTTTGAGAGGAGAATTGACCAAGGTAAACAGGGGAAACAGTGAAGTGTGTGGCTGGAAATGTACAGTGCAAAACATTTTGTCATAGAGATGTACAGCACGGAAACAGACTCTTCAGTCCACCTCGTTCACGCTGCCCACATACACGAACATAATTTTGTCTCATTTGCCAGCACTTGGCCCAAATCCCCCTCACCCCTTCCTGTTCGTATACCCATCCAGATGCCTTTTAGATGCAGTAATTGTACCAGCCTCCACCACTTCCTCTAGCAGTTCATTGCATTCACGCATCACCCTCTGCCTGAAAAAGTTGCCCCTTAGATTCCTTTTATATATTTCCCTTCTCACCCTGAATCTAGGCCATCCGGTTCTGGACTCCACTACCTCAGGGAAAAGACCTTGTCTGTTAAACCTATCCATACCTCTCATGATTGTATAAATCTCTATATGGTCACCCCTCAGCCTCAAGTAGCCCCAGCCCATTCAACCTCTCCCTTTAGCTCAAATCTTCCAATCCTGGCAACATCCTTGTAAATCTTTTCTGAAACCTTGCAATTTATACAACATCGTTCCGATAGGGAGGAGACAGGAACTGCATGCAATATTCCAAAAATGGCTTATCCAATGTCCTGTACAGCCACAACATGACCTCCTAACTCCTCTACTCAGTGCTCTGATCAGTAAACGCATGCAGAATAAACACCTTCTTCACTATCCTATTTACCTGGGATTATACTTTCAAGGAACTATGAACCTGGACTCCAAGGTCTCTTTGTTCAGTAACACTCCCTAGGACCTTACCACTCAGTGCACCAAGATCCTTCTGTATATCAATGTCCCTCAGTATCCTAACTTTCTTCTTGAATTTGACATGACCTCACACTTGTACAGATTACACTTAATTTGCCATTTCTTTGCACATCTTTCCAACTGATCAGTAACCTCCTGCAACCTTGGATCTCCTTGCTCATTCACCCCAACTCCACCAATTTTCATATCATCTGCAATAATTAGCTTTTGTCACTTCCTTTCGTTTCAATTGCGTGAGAATGTGTAACCAGACGGCAGAAAATCCAAGCAAGAGCTCACCCATTTAAGATGGAGATGAGGAGGAATGTCTTCACTCAGAGGGTAGGGAATCAGTGGGAATTCCTGACTGCAGGGGTCTGTCGAGGCTGGATCATTAAGAATATTGCCAGCAGAGATTGTCAGATGTTAATGGATCAGGGAAACAAGGGTTTTGTGGAGAAGGCAGGAAAGTAGAGTTGGAGAGTATCAGACCAGCCATGATCAGATTGAAGGGCAGAGCATCCTCAATGGGCCGACATCTTCTGGTCTTAACTCGAACACAATATCTGCATTATAACACTATGGGTCTTTCCTCACAAAACTCCTCTAAAATGGGACTATTGGATATTTATTATTACACAGCATTTGAACTCCAATGGACAATTTTGTTGCTGGCTCCTTGATATGATGTTACAGAAGACCATCTCGTATACAATCCAGGATTCCATCCATTACAGCCCTGATACTCATTAGTTATCCAGTCGGGATGGAGACCACTGTCACACACATTTACTGTACTGCCCTTGCTACAAGTACATTCAGTGTCCTGACTGTAACCATATTGACATTCCCATCACTGGTTGATTCCTTTAAAGGAATTCCAGCCAATGATTGCTGCAGCTGCTTGTTCATTCCCAGCTCCATCCAAATAGACTCCAAATTTTGATCTTCAGTTCCACGTGGCTATCTCATTAAGGCATTAACCTCATCCTATCTTCACAACTTGTTGGACTTTTGCCTATCCTGCCTAGATCCCAACAACCCTTCAATATTCCCTTCCCAGCGATGGTCATTCTGCAGCTACATCTCCAGAATAATGGTTCCAGCATATCTGTTCAGTGTCATTCCATCTGCCTTATGGCGAATGCAGGGTGTCATTCCTCAGTAGTGGGGGGTTGAACAGATGGATAGAGGTTACAGAGATAGGGAGGCTTCCAGGGACTCGAGGATTTTCGAGCTCAGTCTGGGCAATAATGTTCATGGGACAAAGGAGTTTGCGGATTGGAGGAATTTACAGAGGTAGAGGTAGCTGGATTAGATTCTGGAGATAGGGATAGGGATGGATATAGTGAGAGGCAGGCAGACTGAGAGGCACAGACAGGGAGTGTTTCAGTTGGAGATTATTGTGTATATTGACAGAGATATGGAAGGTTGTAGATGTTTACAGATGTAAGAAGGCTTCTAGGTTCTGGAGGCTGCATAGATCGGAAAGCAATGGAGAATGCCAGGTTACTGGGTTGGAGACAGTTACACAAATGGGGAGGGTTGCACAAAATGAAAGAGGTTCCTGTGGTCGGGAGGGTTGGTGGGGAGAGGGTGAAGTTTAAATAGATTAAGATCGAAGATTAGTAGAACAATAAGGAGGTTACGATTTTTTCACAGGAAAGGAAGGGTTGTAAGAGCTGGAGAAGTTTACCCAGATAGGGATGGATGGAGAGGTTAGAGACAAAACACATTTACATGGAGGGTGGCATTGGTAGGAGGAGCTTACAGGGATCGACAGGGCTCAGCATTTACAGGGATGAAGGAATTTAGTATCTACTGGAGAGGTTTAGGGATTAGGGTGTCAGGGATTGGAGAACCTGACAGAAACAGACAGCATTGTGTGCACTAGAGGAGATTCCAAATAGAGGAAGAATTATCGGGGCTGTAGTATATTACAGAGATCACTAATACAGTGTGTGCCAAGACTGATGCCTGGGACCTCCAGTGCAGTCTCAGGGAGTTCCAGGACAGCAGAGGTGACAGCAGGGCCCCCACAAGATGGTGGGAATGAAGCCTAGAATGTTGCTGTTCCTTGCCCAGCTCTGTATCTATGTCCTGTGTTCCAGGTCTGAATAAAGATGGCTACTACCTCCACCCTGTGCTATTTACTATGATTGATCTTACCGGCTGCAGGATTTTCTGAAGGCTCCAGATCTCCCTCTCCATCTCTCTCTGGCTGACCAAGCGTCTTCAATGTGGTGATGGATGAGACAGGAGTTAGAAACATCCTGATTACCTGCATGAGAGAGAAATAGACAGAATGGGAAATTAGACGGATGCAGTGAGGATAACTCATGTAGAGTAGCACTGAGTCCAGCAGAGATCACAAAAATCCCAGTCTCCATCCCTGGTCTGTACTGTTGCGGATCAGAGGACTCTTTTGTCTCCGGATCCGGAGTAGCTGTAAGATTGAGAGACGCTGACAGAGGCAGCCATTAGACCCACACAGTGAGGGATACCAAATGGAGACAGACTGAGTGATATCACCCGAGTGCTGGAAGATTACAGGATCAAACCATAGTGTCAGAAGAAGTGGGTCTGATGCAGTGGGCACTGCTACCAGTACTCAGGGAGGAGTCAGCTATTTTATTGAGATGGTACAGTGGTGGGACCAGTGTCCTGGACAATCATATGACCAGGACAATGTAGAGTGCTTTAAACTGACACAGACAAGGAGGGACAGGACTCAGCTGAAAGGAAATTCCCAATTCCATAGAGAAATGTTCAAATATTGAAACATGGGGCTGTGGTTGAGGAAACACACGAAGAAACAGGAAGAGACTAAGTTTAACTAAAACTATACATCAGCAGATAGGTTTGTGACAGGAATTTGTGATTTCAAAAGTAAATTACTATTTCGTAATTTGAATGCACGAAGCATTTGTAATAAGGGATATGCTCCTGTGACTGATTTCTATCTAATCACCATTAGGGAGACATGGTCACAGGGGTGAACAAAAGGTGGGGCATTAATATTCACGGCTACACAACATTGTGCAAAGTCAGACAGAGTGGGAAGTAGAATGGGGAATTCTCATCGTTAGGGATAACAATGGGATTATATGTGGCCTCAGATTATCAAACATTAGGAAACCAAATTCTGGGTAAAAAGAGTCAGAACACAGATGGTGAATGGGCAGTGTTAAGGCCCCATTACAGCATTACATTGTGAGCCATGGCACTGGACAGGGAATTATTGGAATTTGTAACAAAGACAGTAGGACAACTGAAAGGGGATTCAACTTCCCTATCTCACCATCTCATTGGCGGTGGGTCACAAACGAGGCTGACTCTCTCCCACTCTCAGGGGAGTCTGTGTGTTGCTGTACAGACCGATGTGGCCTTCCACACTTGGGGCAGAAGGTGGCCGTGGGATGGGGATGGGTGGGACGTTGGTGTGACAGCGCACTCCTTGTGCTGTTTTCTCCTGGATTCCCCTTTTTCCCCACATCAAGTGTCCAGTTGCTCGACGTCATCCCAATGCTCCTCCCCCACTTTGGACGGTCTTGGCTCGTTAATTCCCAGGATTTACCAGACTTCATTAAGTGATGCGCAGAAGACAAACAAACCTAACAATTCTGAAGAAGCCAATGCTTTAGAAATATGGAAGTATTTGTTAAAGGGATCGCTATGGGTCTACTAGCAGGAGGACGCCAGTAGGAAGGGGAAACATTGTCAGGGTTTAATCAGATGATAGGAACAGGGAGAGGTGAAGGTGCTAGAGGTGGTGAGAGTGTTATAGAGAGGGGCAAGGGCCTGAACGGTGTTACAAAGCCAGTACGGATTGCTGCGCTGGAGGGAATTGCAGTGGTCGGGAGGGACATGTATTTTTTATGTATTCATTCATTCGATAAGGATGTCACTGATTGAGTTAGCATTCTTTGCCCCACAGCTAATTTCCCAGAGGGCAGCTCAGAGTCAGCCATATTGCTACAGGTCTGGAGTAACGCGTGAGCCATGGTGTCAGATGTCAGGTAACAATGTCAGATGTCCTTCCCTAGAGGACAGACGTGAACCAGTTAAGTTTTTCCAGGTAATCAACACTATTTTTATGGTGGCCTCACTAATGTCCTGTACAGATATAACATGACATGGTATCCCAACTCCTAATCTCAATGCACTGACCAATGAAGGTAAGCATCCCAAACATCTGCTTCACCAACCTGTCTACCTGTGACACCACTTTCAAAGAAACTTTTATCTGCATCCCTGGGTCTCTGTCTGTACAAGTCCAGCTCTGGTCAGCTTTACCAGAGTGCAACGCTGTGTATTTCTCCACTTGCTATTCCTAAACTCACTGGCCCACTCTCAGATAATCCTCTTCACTGTCCACTTTACCACCACTTCCAGTCTCACTTACAAACTTGCTAACCATGACTCCTGTATTATCACCAAACCGTTCATATAAATGCTGCACAACAGTGACCCAGCACCAAACCCCATGACACACCGTTGGTCACAGGACTTCAGTTTGAGCAGCAACTCTCTATGAGCATGCTCTGTCTCTTACCGTCAATCCAATTTTGTTTCCAGTTGGTGAGTGATCCCTGGTTATGAGTGATCTAAACTTATTAACCAGTCTGCCGTGCAAAACCTTGTCAAAGGCCTTGCTAAAGTTAATGTGGACATCATCCACTGCTCTGCCTTGCTCTATCACTTTCTACCTCCACAAACACTCAATCCAGTTTCTGAGACATGGTTTCCCGTGCACAAGGTCATGCTGACCATCGCTGGTCCATCCTTGTATATCCAAATTCATGATGATCCTTTCTCTCAGAATCTCCTCCAACCAGTTACCCACCTCTTCCATCAGTCTCACTGGTCTGAGGTGGCTGTTGATGATACAAATATCCCTGTGAGGTGCCCTGTAAATTCCTCCCGAGCTTCTCACAGAGCGCTGGGATACATCTGATCCTGTCCCAAGGTTTTATCAACCTTTTTTCATTTTAAACCATCCTGTTATCCAATGTGAACTCTGTTCAATACATCACTATGTATTTTCCCAAGTTCCCGAGCTTCCAATCTTTCTCCAAAGTAAATCAAAATGCAGAATATTTGTTTCGAACCTCCCCCATCAGCAGTGATTCCTCACAGACAGCCTCATTGACCTTTCAGGGGCCCTATTCTCTCCTGAGCTAATATTTAACCCTTGTTGAAACTTATCAAAATGCTTCCTAAATTTCAAATATACTTCGACCTCTACTAGCCTCCCCCACCCTTATCTATTCTGCCTATTATGGTCACACCAAAATATTGAACCAACAGATGTTTTTTTTAAATTCCCCTTTTATAAAACCACGCATCGCCCATTGCACAGACTGGGAGTGTTGTACGCAGTGGAAGAGATCACACTGATAGGGATGGTTTTAAAGACGAAGCAATGTTGAGTAATAATGGGGTTTGCAACTGTGACAGCAGGTTTCAGCAAGTTGGAGGATATAGACCTGAAGGAGGTTACATAGATAGCATGGCTTTAGGGTCTGATGGGGGCTACACAGTAAAGAGGCTGTAGTAACTGGAGGCAGTTACACAGATAGGGACAGTAATAGTGATAGGCAGAATTCACAAAAACGGGGAAGATTGTAGGGTCTTCAGGGCACTACAGACATGAGACGAGTTGTATCAACTTGATGATGAACACAGGCAGCGAGGGTTGAGAGGTTTGGAGCAGGTCACCATGATCTGCAGGGGCAAGGAGACTGGAGATGTTATCGAATTACAGAAGTTTCAAATCACTATAGGCAGTCAGAGATCATGAGAGAGTTACAAGGTCTGCTGGAGTTTCCTCAGATCTGGAGGATTGCAGGGACTTGATGATGTTGTACATGGAAGTAGGGTTGTCGGGACTGAAGCTGGGAACAGAGATAGAGGGATCAGCAGGGGATAAGAGATATGGTGGGTAGTGGTCTCTGGTGGAAGTTCCACATAGAGGGATGTTTTGGGGAACTGCAGGACCCTGCAGAGATGTGGAGAGCTGGAGGGGTTTCACTGAGCAAAGAACATTGGGAGAGGTGGAGCACTTTACAGGGATAAGGATGTTGTTAGGTTGGGGAGGTTTACACAGACAGGGATGGTTTAGGGAACGGAGGAGATGACAGATATAAAGACGGTTGTACAGACGGGAAGAACAAACAGACATATGGAGGCCGTGGTGACAGTATATGTTTACAGATACAGGAAGTCTAACATTCTGCAGCTTATTTAGACATGGACGATAGTTTTTCCAGGAGATAACAAAGGCAATTTTGGTTGGAGACAGTTTCACAGATAAGGGAGCCTGAGTAACCTCCTACAGTTTGGTCTAAGTGGGAAGGGTTGTAGGGGAGGGTGCAGTTTACATCGACAGGGGTGTAAGAGTTGGAGAAGGTTATAGAGATGGGTAGATGTATGGAGAGACTGCAGGAGCATGCATTGACAGGGTGTGTGCTGGCGATAGGAGGATATCACATAGATAGAGAGTCTTATAGGAACTGGATTGGGAGAGTCACAGGCATTGGAGCGGGTTCTCCAGATCGGAATGCTGCAGGGACCTGAGAGAATTGTTGGGTCTTCACAGATTGATTGTGCCAAGCAGTCTGGTGAGGTAGGTGAGATAGATTTGGAAAGCTTAAATCCAATGTATACCATCTTCATTTTCCAGACCAGAACCTGAATATCACTCATCAGCCATGAATCCCTAAACCTGCCCACTTTCCCCATCACTCTAACAGGGACATACTGGTTCTGGATTCTTAATATCACACTTTTAAAAGCCTCCTGCCTGCAAGTCATTCCATTTCCTTCAAACAGATTCACCCAGTTGATGGGAGCATGATATGGAGGAGCCGGTGTTGGGCTTGGATGGACAATGTTAAAAATCACACAACACCAGCTTCCAGTCCAGCAGGTATATTTGGAGGCACAAGCTTTCGGAGCACTGCTTCATCAGGTGGTTGTGCAGCACAATCATAAGGCACAAAATGTATAGCAACAGGATAGCAGTGTCTTGAAATGTAATATCAAACACATTTAGATTATGCCTTTCATCTTTTAGGATGATCACCTGCACTTTGAAACCTAGTGCTTCGAAATAAACCTGTTGGACTATAATCTGGTGTTGTGTGATTTTTAATTCACCCGATCAACCTCTGCTTGATCCTTCCTAATGGCCCCAAACCTGGCCCTGCTCCAGTTTCCCACCTTAATCTGTGGACCTGTCTGAACTTTATCCATAACATTGTTAAATGAAGACAGTTGTGGTCACTAGACACAAAGTGGTCTCTGACCTCGTTTTCTGAGGGGAGGTCCGGTGTTGCACCCGCCTGAGTAGAGTTGGGCCTTGTTAGAGTTGCATCTTGATTTAGGAAACGTTCTTGAACACATTTGACAAACTGCACTCCGTACAGGCCTTTTACTCTCTGGGTGGCCCAGTCCATACTGGGAAAATTAAAAGCACAAACCAATACTACTCTATTACTCCGACTGTTACCTCCAATCTCTCAACACATCCTCTAGTATCCACTGGCTATTTGGGGGTCTATAATACAGTCCCAGAGTCACCACCCTTGTTTTGTTTCTAAGTTCTAACCATATGTCCTCATTTGTTGACTCTTTAAGAGTATCCTCTCTAAGCACTGTTATGTCATGTCCTCTCTTATCAAAAGGACAACTCGCCCTCCTCACTTACTTGTCCTTCTCTCACGCCTGTAGCTTCTGTATCCTGGAGCACTGAGCTGCCATTCCTGCCCTTCTCTCAGCCATGTTTCTGTTATGGCTATAATATCCCAGTCCCCAGAGCCAATCCATTCTCTGAGCTCGTCTGCCTTACCAGTCAAGCCTCGTGCGTTGAAATAAATTAACTTTAAACCAGATGTATTTTCCCTCCCTTGACTGTGTCCCTGGATATCCTGAATAGGAAACTTGCTCTTGATGGCTGATGTATTTTCCCCTGACTTTTAGATCGTCCTTCTCTTATTCAGAGTCCCAACCTCCTGCCAAACTAGTTTAAGCCTCCTAGGATAACACTAGCAAATCTGCCCTCAGGGATACTGGTGCCCCTCTGGTTCAAGTCCAACCCATCCCCTTGTACAGGTCACCTCTACCCCAGAAGAGATTTGAATGGTCTAAGAACTGAAAACCCTGTCCCTCCACCAGCTCCTCAGCCACACATCCACCGGCCTACCTTTCTATGTCTATGCTCACTGGCACATGGCACTGGGAGTAATCTGGAGATCACTACCCTTGCGGTCAGCTGTTTAACTTCTTAGCTAATGCCCAATACTCATTTCACAGAATCAATTTGTCTAGCTCGGTCATGTCGATCGATATGCACAATAACCTCTGGCTGTTCACCCTCCCCCTTCATAATGTTCAGTAACGACTCAGGGACATCTTTGACCCTGGTACCCGGAAAGCAGCACACCACCCTGGGGTCTCTTCTGCAGTCACACAGTTTCCTGTCTGTCCCCCTCACAACTGAGTCTCCTATCAGTATCACGATCATTAGAGAGGATCTGGCAAACCTATACTGAGAAGACTATCTGCAGTTGGGTCTGTATTAGGGAAGTGGGAGTATGTTAAAGTGATACAGTGAGAATTCATTGCCAGTGTGTTCCTGACGAGGGAATAGTAAAGGCAGAAAGTCCAGCAAATACTAATCAACGATATCTTGCGTTTGATAAAGACAATACGGTGCAAGAAAAACAGGTGAAGCCATTCACAAGCATAGAGAGTGCAAGGGGGTCCTTTGAAATAAGGGACACACAATGGCCATGAAATATCCTTGTCAGATACTATTAAGGAAAAGCCACGAGGTACTTTATCAGTATAATTAAATTAAGAAGGTAACTGAGGAAAGAGTGGGGCCTATTAGAAACCAAAGGATTGATCTGTGCATGGAGCCAGAGGAAGTAGTTGAGGTCTTCAATAAATACTTCCCAACGGTATTCACACAGGAGAACGGCATTGTAGCCAGGGATTTCAGTTGGGATGGTGAGGCTCTGGAACATGTTAAGATCAATAAGGGGGAGGTATTAAATGTTTTCACAGGCATAAAGCTGGAGAAATCCCCAGTGCCCAATAAAATGTATCCTAGGCTGCTATGAGAGGTAAGGGAGGAGACTGCCGGGGCCCTGGTGCATATATTTAATAGTTTGCTAGCCACAGGTGAAGTGCCAAATGACTGGAGGATCGCTAATGTGGTTCCTTTGTTCAAGAAGGGCAGCAGGGATAGGCCAGGTAATTACAGGGCAGATAGTCTGACAGCAGGGGGAGGGACATTATTAGAAACAATTCTGTGGATGAATCAACACTTGCAAAGGTAAGGATCAACTCGGCTTAGTCATCACGGATTTGGTAGAGGAAGATACTGTCTGAGAAATTCAGTGGAGGTTTTTGAAATGGTGTCTGAAAATATTGATGAGGGCAGTGCAGATGATGTGGTTTATATGGAGTTGGGTAAGGCCTTTGACAAGATCCCACATGGAAGGCTGGTCCAGAAGGAAAGAGACCATGGGATCCAAGGCAAGTTGGTAAATTGGATCCAAAAATGTGTGGATGAATTTGTTAGAGTTTGAAATTCTTTCACCAGCGGGGTGTACCACAGGGTCCTGTTCAGGAACCATTGCTGGTTATTATGTACATTAACAACTCGGATGCAAAAGCAGAAGAAATCATTAGTAGGTCTGCAGATGACATGAAAGGTGAGGGTATTGTCCACAGTGAGGGGGATGGTCTCCGTCTACAGTCCGATGTCAATCATATGATAATCTGAGCAGAGTTTAGTAGTGATCGAAGTGAGGTAATACCCTGTGGGAGGAATGATAAGCGAAAGTTTGAGTCTGGTACACAAGTTAAAAAGAACAATGTCAACAGAAAAGGCAGGCAAGAACATATCAGCGAATAGGGAAAACCTGATGATTAAACTGCATTTATTTCAATACGAGGGGCCTGATAGCTAAGGAAGATGAACTCAGAAGATGGATGGGAACATGGCACTGGGAGATTATCGTTATTACAGAAACACAGTTGAGGGAGGGGTAGGACTAGCAAATCATCGTTTCAAGGTAGAGAGACCACAGGAAGCATCGAAGGGGTCGCGAGAAAGGAAGGACACGTGGTGGTGGGATTTGATTGCATGAAACATCACAGCAATACTTAGAGAGGACATTCCTGTGGGATCGCCCACTGTGTTAGTGGAACTGTGAAATAAGAATGGGTCATCACTTTGATATGAGTCTAGTGACCCTGAATAACCAGTGGCAGACTGAGGAACAAATATGTCAGGAGGTCTCAAATATCAATCATAATAATAAGGCTGTTATGGTAGGGGTTTTTAAACTTTCCAAACCTAGATTGGCATTGCCACTATTCAATGTTAGGAAAGGAGAAATTTGGTAATTGCGTTCCAAAAAAACTCCCAAACAGAACGTAAATGGCCCAAGTAGAGAAAGGTGCAAAACCTGACCTCCCCTTGGGAAACAAGGTAGGGGAAGGGACTGAGATGTTAGTGGAAAAGCATTTTGCCAAAGTGACCACAATTCTACTAGTTTCAAACTAGCGATGGAAAAGGACAGGCCTGGTCCAAAAGTTCAAGTTATAAAGTGGGGCCGGACCAATTTTGATCGTATCAGCCAGGAACATTCAAAAGGTGATTGGGGAGTCTATTTGCAGGGAAAGGGAAGTCTGGCAAGTGAGAATATTTTAAAAGTGAGATAAATTGAACGATCAGCGCCAGCATGTTCCTGTTTGTGTGCAGCTCAATGCTGACAGCAATCGGAAACACTGGCTGTATATTGAGGGTCTGGTCAAGGAAAAGGGGCCACATGTCAGATATGGCCAGCTGGATTAAGGGAATCCCTGAGGAGCAGAGGGGCTGTAGGAATACACTTCAGGTGGAAATCAGGAATGCAGAAAGGGGACGTGAAATAGCTTTGGCAGACAAGAATAAGGAAAATGCAAAACTTATTGTATAATTATATTAAGAGCAAAAGAGTAACTCGGGACAAAATATGGGCCCTTAAAGATCAATGAGGATATCGATGTGTGGAACTGCAGGATATGGATAAGACCCTAAAAACATTTTGCACTCCAGAACTTACTGTGAACAATCACTGGGCAACTCACGGAACAAGAGAATAGTCAGAGTTTAGCGGTATATGGGTCAAATGGGATGGATTTGTTTAGATCTTCTGGCAGGCTGAACGAGTTGGGGACTGAAGGGTCTATTTCCATGGTGTACTTCTCTTTGACTTGAAAACAGTACATGTTATAGAAGAGGTGGTGCTGGAGGTTTTAAAACACAAAGGTATGGAAGGCCCCAGGACCTGATTAAGTGTACCACAGGATATTGTGGGACGCTAGGGAAGAACTTGTGGAGCCCGAAGCAAAGGTACCATTGACAGCCATGTGTCATGGGGTGGAAGACTGGACGGTGGAAGTGACGGAGGTTTGCTAAGATTACAAAAGGATCTTGATGGTATGGGTGAATGGGCTGAAAAACTGTGGATGGAATTCTATCTGAATAAATACAAATAAATCTGGCAAAACAAATTAGGGCAGAGCTTATACAATTAATGTTCGGGCCTCGGTTCGTGTTTTAGAGCAGAGGGACCTCCGGGTTCAGGTACATAATTCTTGAAGTTTGCATCACAGGATGGATAAGGCACTGCTTGGAAGGCCTGACTATTGCTCAGTTCACTGAGTGGAGGATTTGGGACGTCATGTTGAGATTGTAAAGACATTGGTGAGGCCTCTTCTGCAATACTCTGTCCAGTTCTGGTCGCTGAGTTATAGGGAGGATATTATTCTGCTGCAGGGTGTTCAGAAGAGATTTACCAAGATATTGATGGGTATGGAAGGCTTGAGTTCTGAGAAATGGCTGGATAGGCTGAGTCTTTTTTCACTGGAACCTGGAGAATGAGAGATAGCCTTATGGATGTTTGTAAAAAAAGATGAGGGATATAGATAGAGTTAATGGCAGTTGCCTTTTTCCCAGGATGGGGGAGTCTCAAGAAGAGGGGACACATTTTTAAGGTTAGAGGAGAGAGATGTTCAAAACAAAAGGATAAAAGTGGCAAATTGTTAAACACAGGGTAGCTCGAGTGTGGAATGAACTTCCTGAGGAAGTGATGGATGTCGGTACAGTTACAACGTTTAAAAGACATTTGGATAAGTACATGAGTAGGAAAGATTTGGAGGGATATGGGCTAGCAACAGGCAGCTGGGACGAGTTTAGTTTGAGATTATGAAACTGAAGAGTCAGTTTCCACATTGTACGACTATGACAAGAATATAGTTTTGTTCCATTATTTAAGAAAGGCTGTGATGGAAAGCCAGGGAACTAAAGACCAATTAGCCCGGTGTCAGTGGGGGGGGGGGGGGGGGGGGGAGGCTAAGTTGTGGAAGTGATTCTGCCAGACAGGAGTCACATGTATTTTAAAAAGGCAAGGATTGATGAAAGATAGTCAGCACGGCTTTGTGCAGACAAAGTCAGGTTTCATGATCCTGATTGTTTTTGTTAAAGTGGTGACCATACAGTGTCTACACTAACGTCAACAGGGCCTTTGACAGGATTTAGCATGATATACTGGTTCATAAGGTTAGATCACATGGGATCAGAGTGAGCCAGCAGCGTGTACACAAAATTGGCTTGACAGTAGGAGACAGAGGGTGATGGGAGAGGATTGTTGTTCAGACTGGAGGCCTGTAACCAGCGGTGTGCCATAAGGAGGGGGGCTGGGTCCACTGATGTGCATCATCTACATAAACGATTTGGTTGAGAATATGGGAGTCATTGTTAGTAAGTTTGCAGATGACCAAATTAATTTTGTAGTGAATATGGTTATCAAAGGGGATCTTGACCAACTGGGCCAGTAGACCAAGGAATGAAAGGTAGAGTTTAAAATCAGGTGTTGGATCTTGTTAAGACAAACCAGGGAGAATTATCACGGTTAATGGTAGAGCCCTGGGCAGTGTTGTCGAACAGAGAGAGACCAAGGGGTGCAGTTAACACTATTCCATGGAAGTGGTATCACAGATAGACAGGGTGGGGAAAGCGGCATTTGGCACACTGACCTTTATGGATCAGAGAATTGAGTACATAAATTGTAGATATTTGTAACATTGTCCTCAATATTTCCCTTGGGCAGAGGAGGCTACGGGTTGATCTTTTAAAGGTTTATAAAACCATGCGGTCCATGAGGAAGGTGAATAGCCAATGGTAGGTGAGTCCAAAACTAGAGGCATAAACGTAAGTTGACAGAGCAAAGAGGGAGCTGAGGGGCAACATTATCCACAGAGGAAGGTGCATAGATGGAAAGGAATGCCAGGGGCACATGGGAGAAACAATAACAATTACAAAATGGAAAAGACATTTGGGCAGGAACATGGAGAGGAGAAGGTTTGAAGGGATATGGGCCAAACGGAAGGAAATGAGTCACATTCAGTTTGGGAAACCTGGTCAGCATGGAATAGTCGGACCGATGGCTCTGTTTTCGTGCTGTATGAATCTGTATCAAGTTACTGGAGGAAGAGACTATCGAGGTAAGGCATGTTGTAGACACTGAAGCAACTTACAGCGATAGGGATGGTAGTCTGGAATGCAGCTCATTTCAAGTATGGGGAGGGACTATAGGGAAGGGAGGAGGTTACAAGGATGGGAACTAATGTAGGAGTTACAAATTATTAAAGAGACTGGTCCATCAGACATGCCATAGATAATGTTGGAGAGGGAACTCAGAACAGAAAGATCTCAGTCAGCATTCCCACCCTCTTGTGGGAGGCCTGCTTTCCCCTTTGTTGTACGGATGTTCACTAAGACAGCACAGGCTGGATTGATAACTCTGAATTCCCGATGCTGTCTCAGTGCAAATAAGTTAATGTAGGGGCGGTGATTGAGCCTGCGGTGTGTGTGTACTGTGCCCCCCCCCCCCCCCCCCCCAGCACTGTAACTATGTCATGTCTTGTTAGCCGATGTTTGGAGCCCTCTCATTGCTCTCTGCGCTGTGCACTGAGTGATCTTACCTCAGTTCAGGATTTATTGAAGGCTCCAGGTCTCCCTACCCTTTGTCTCTCTGGCTGACCAACCATCTTCAATGAGACACCCAGCAGCTGGGAACGCTATTGAGTCAGTAACTTCTTGAGTACCTACAGGAGACAGACAGAATGGAAAATTAGACTGATGCAGTGAGGTTTGCATATAGAGAATGGCTCTGGGTCCCACAGAGATCTGGAAAATCACAGTTTCCATCCCTAGCTTGTGCTGCCTCGTCTCTCTGGCGTGGAGAGTTATGTTGGCTCAGGATCTGGAGTAGTTGCAAGAGCTCTGTGCCTCCGCATTGCAATACCTCAGCGGGGAGACCGTCTACTCCAGCAGCCATGTTGTTCTTGAGCTGGTGGACAGCCTTCTCTACTTCGTGTGGGGCTGGGGCATTGCTGAGCCCGTGGTGTGTAGCGTGCTGTGGCATACGGTCAAGGACACTCAGATCGATGACAGAACCCTGGTTGAGGAAGTCTCCGAAGTGCTCCCCCCGCGTTGTTTAATGGTTTCTTTGTCTTTGATCAGGGTCACTCTGTCCTTGGCCAGCAGTGGGATGAGGCCTGGGGGGTTTTGGGTGATAAGGTGGAACTCAAATGGATTATGAAGTTCCACAGTGACCACTCTAAGTACACTCAACAGTCTGAAATTGAAACAAAGCAAACCACATGGGTATGAGGGGAGAATTGCCCAAGGTTAACAGGGTAAACAGACTGAAATGTATTCCTCTAAATTAACAGCAAGAAAATATTCAACAAAAGGACATTCCCTTGGCACAGACAAAACTTCAGCAAAATCAGCGACTGCCTCGGGTCTTTAAGGATCATATTAGAATAAAACAGGCTTCGAAGACTGTCAATAAACTCTTACAATTCTGAAGGCAGTGTCTCAGAAACTGACAAAAGAACGATCAAAATGTTGAAGCAGGTGTTAAAAGGAGAGCAAGGGTTCTCCCTGCAAGAGGAGTGCTGTAGGAAGCAGAAACATTGTTGGGCTTTCATGAGATGATAAGGGAAACTTGAACGTACTGGATGTGCTGACAGATACATAAAGTGTGATAAGGGCCTCAACGACAATAAAAAGCCGATATGGATTGTTGTGGCAGAAGTAGTTCACAGAGTGAGGGAGGGCAATATATGCTGGAGTTGGTTCAAGAGATATGAAGGGTTATGGGACAGGGAAAGAATTACAAATACAGACCAAGTTGTGGGACTCAAAACAGTTGATATAGATAGACAGTGTCAATGGGTTTTGACCAGATATTAACAGGGCAGGAGGGGATACAGGAGGTTCGATATTGGCAGAAACCGGAGGAACAGGAGGATATTTGGGCCGAAAGGCAGTTACAGACATAAGGAATGCTTTAGGGACAGGAGAAAGATACAGCGATAAGCGAGGGTTCTTCTGCTTGAGGAAGAGGTGTCAATGCATACACACAGAACTGAACACTCATACTACCAAACACACACAAACATTGCCAATCTGCAGGATAACGATCAACTCCACACTGGCGTCAGTTGTGATGTAGAGAGGGAAATATGTCCTTTTATTGATGCATGCATGGGATGTGGGTGTCACTGGCTGGACCAGCTTTCATTACCCACTGCTAATTGCAAGAGGGCAGCTAAGAGTCAGCCATGTTGCTGTGAGTTTGGAAACACATCTCAGCCAAACCGAGTTAGAAAGTCAGATGTCCTTCCCTTCAGGGTATAAGAGAACCAGATGAGATTTTCCTGATGATCAACAATGCTTTTATGGTCATCATTAAATGCTAATAAATGGTCTCACCAATATCCTGTGTAGCCACAATATGGTGTCCCAACTCCTTCTCCTAAGGTCTGACTAATGAAGGTAAATGGAGCCAAATACATTCTTCCCCGCCCTGTCTACCTGTGACACCACTTTCAAGCAATTGTGTTCCTGCATCCATCTGTCTCTCTTTGAAAATACTACTCAGATCTGCACCATTAGCTGTTTATGTCTTACTCTGATTCCCCTTTCTAAAATGCAGCTCCTCGCATTTAACTAAATTAAACTCCATCTGCTGATCCTCAGCCCACTGACCCATCTGATCAACTTCCCATGGTAATCAGAGACAACCTTCTTCACTGACCAATGTGGCACCAATTTTAGTGTCACCCATAAGTTTACTAAGTATGCCTCAAATATTCTCCTCTAAATCGTTTGTATGAATGAAGAAAAACAGTCGATCCAGCGCCGATTGTTCTGGTCACAGGCCTCCATTCAGAACATCAAGTCCCTACCACCACCCTCTGTCTCCTACCATCAAGCCAACTTTGTATCCATTAGTGCAGCTCTCCTTAGATCCCACCTTACTAACCAGTCGATTATGCAGAACCTTGTCAAAGACGTTGTTATAGATAACATCTACCACTCTTCCTCCTGCCCACTTCCTCAAAAACTCAGTCAGGTTCGTGGGATTTCATTTCTTACATAAACCCATTCTGACTATCCTTAATCCACCATTGTTTTTCCAAATGCATGAAGATCTTTGAATCTGTTCAAACAATTTTCACACCACTGATTTCTGTCTCAGTGGTCTGTAGTTTTCTGGCATTTCGTTGCAGCCCTGAATTGATGGAACAGTATTAGCCACTCTCCAGTCTTCCAGCACCATGGCTGTCGATGATACAAATATCTCTGCAAAGGGCCCTGCAATTTCTTCCCTAGCTTCTCACAGAATTCGAAAAGCCACAAGGTATTTTATGACAATAGTCAAATTAAGAGAATCCCCAACTAAGCAGTGGCGCCTGTTAGAAACCAAAGGGACAATCTGTGCATGGAGCTAGAGGTAGTAGGTGAGGTCATCAATGAATACTTCCCATCTGTATTCACATGGGAGAAAGACGTTGTAGCCGGGGATTTCAGTTGGGATGCTGAGGTGTTAGAACATGTTCAGATCAATAAGGAGGATGCATTAAATGTTTTCACAGGCATAAAGGAGGAGAAATCCCCAGTGCCCAATGAAATGTATCCCAGGCTGCTATGGGAGGTAAGAAAGAAGATTGCTGGATCCCTGGTGGACGTATTTAATGCTGAAAATGTGTTGCTGGTCAAGCGCAGCAGGTCAGGCAGCATCCAAGGAGCAGGAGAATCGAAGTTTCGGGCATGAGCCCTTCTTCCGGAATCCTGATGAAGAGCCCATGCCCGAAATATCGATTCTCCTGCTCCTTGGATGCTGCCTGACCTGCTGCGCTATTCCAGCAACACATTTTCAGCTCTGATCTCCAGCATCTGCAGTCCTCACTTTCTCCTAGGACATATCTAATACTTTGCTAGCCACAGGTGAAGTGCCGAATAACTGGAGGATAGCTAATGTGGTTCAAGCGGGGCAGCAGGGGTAGGCCAGGTAATTACACAGCAGATAGTCTGACAGCAGTGGGAGGGAAATTATTGGAACAATTCTGAGGGGCAGGATGCTCAACATTCGAAAAGGCAGTAATTGATTATGGATAGGCAGTACAGATTTGGTAGAGGGAGATCCTGTTGGATGGATTCAGCTGAGTTCGGAAGTCTATTGAGTCAGGAACTTCCTAAATATCTACAGGAAACAGAGAAATAGACAGACTCTGAAATTGGGGTGATGAAAACACATGCAAAATGGTAATAATTGCAATACTGACCTGAAATTCCCAATCTTCATCCCTAGTCTGTGGTGCTGCGTCTCTCTGGACTAGTGGATTCTGTTGCCTCAGGATCTGGAGTAGCTGCAAGAGCGAGAGATACTGACATCGGCAACAATTAGACCCTCACAGTGAGGGATGCCGCATGGGGAGATACTGAGTGATATCAGCAGAGTGCAGAAAGATTTCAGGATCAAACCATTGTGTAGGAGGAAGGGGTTTTGATTCATGGTGCCTCTGGTGTCAGTGCTGGGGCATGGGAAACGTATGAGAAGGCGATTTGATGGCTTGGTGGTATTATCGCTGTGCTATATATCCAGAAACTCAGCCAATGTTCAAAACCCACCATTGTAAATAGGTGAATGCATGAGTGCTGTGGGAACTGGAGAAGGTTACAGAGATATCATGTGCTGCCGAGTCTGGAGGGAGGTACACAGATGGGGAGGTTGGTAAGGACTGAAGAATGATAAAGACAGGGTGGGCTGTAGGTTCTGGACAAGATGATAGAGATAAGGATTTATGGAGCTTTTTTGAGCACAGAGACCATAACTGCTAGCTACAAAGATATTATGGAAAATAGATAAGGATTTTGCAGAAGCTAAGTATCTAAACTTGGGGAGGCTATTTATCATTAGATTATCACTGTCACTCTACGTTATCATTATCATTAGACTGGCAAGCCGAGACTGCAAGGAACTACACTTGTTGGAGTCTCTACATGGAACATGGGAGATGTAGAATGTGATGCATTGAGAATTCAGAGCCAATGTGTTTTGCGAGGAGTGAACAGTTAAGGCAGCACATCTATCCAAGGCCCTAAAGGAACCTTCCACATCCATCAAAGCTTTACCTGCACATCCACCAATATCATTTATTGTATCCGTTGCTCCCGATGCGGTCTCCTCTACATTGGGGAGACAGGACGCCGCCTGGCAGAGCGTTTTAGGGAACATCTCCGGGACACCCACACCAATCAACCACACCGCCCTGTGGCCCAACATTTCAACTCCCCCTCCCACTCTGCCGAGTACATGGAGGTCCTGAGCCTCCTTCACTGCCGCTCCCTCACCACTAGACGCCTGTTGGAAGAACGCCTCATCTTCCACCTCGGAACACTTCAACCCCAGGGCATCAATGTGGACTTCAACAATTTCCTAATTTCCCCTTCCCCCACCTCACCCCAATTCCAAACTTCCAGCTCGGCACTGACTCCATGACTTGTCCTACCTGCCTATCTTCTTTTCCACCTATCCACTCCACCCACCCCTCCGACCTATCACCTTCATCTCCTCCCCCACTCACCTATTGTACTCTATGCTACTTTCTCCCGACCCCCACCCTCCTCTCACTTATCTCTCTACCATTCAGGCTCTCTGTCTGTATTCCTGATGAAGGGCTTTTGCCCGAAACATCAATTTTCCTCCTCCTCGGATGCTGCCTGAACTGCTGTGCTTTTCCAGCACTACTCTAATCACAGAATCTGGTTTCAGCATCTGCAGTCATTGTTTTTATCTGGATATATTTAATACTTTGCTGGCCACAGGTGAAGTACTGAATGACTGGAGGACAGGTAGTGTGGTTCCTTTGCTCAACAGCAGCAGGGATAGGCCAGGTAATTACAGAGCATATAGTCTGACAGAATTGGGAGGGAAATTATTGGAAACAATTCTGAGGGACTCGATGAATGAACATTCGAAAGGACAGGAATACATTTGGGTTTGTCTGTATGAATTTAGATTGGATTACTTACAAAGTGGAAACAGGCCCTTCGGCCCAACAAGTCCACACTGACCCGCCGAAGTGTAACCCACCCAGACCCATTCCCCAACATTTACCCCTTCACCTAACACTACGGGCAATTTAGCATGGCCAATTCCCCTAACCTGCACATTGTCGGATTGTGGGAGGAAACCGGAGCACCCGGAGAAAACCCACGCAGACACGGGCAGAATGTGCAAACTCCACACAGAGAGCCGCCTGAGGACTGGTAGATGACTGTCCTCTGATATTGATGAGGGCAGTGCAGATGATGTGGTTTACATGGAGTTCGTTAAGGTATTTGACAAGATCCCACATGGAAGGCTGGTCCAAAATGGAAGAGAACACAGAATCCAAGGCAAGTTGGTAAATTGGATCCACAATTGGTGGAGGGTTGTTTTTGTGACTGGAAGTCTTTGCCCAGCGGATGTAACACAGGGATCTGTGCAAGAATCATTGCTGGTTATTATGTACATTAATATCTCAGATGTGAAAGCTGAAGGAATCATGTTAGGTTTGCAGATGACATGAAAGGTGAGGGTGTTGTCCACAGTGAGGGGGATGGTCTCAGGCTACAGTCTGATATCGATCAGATGATAAACTGAGCAGAGTAATGGCAGATGGAGTTTACTTCCAATCATTGTGAGGTAATGCCCTGTGGGAAGTCTAATAAGCGAACGATATACATCATGAATGATAGGTCCTCCTGGAGTACTGAGGAACCTTGGTGGACAAGTCCCTGGATGTCTGAAGGTGTCAGCACAGGTAGACAGGGTGGGGAAGACACCTGAACTGGGAGTGGAAGGGGGACCCATATCCTGGTGGGGAGAGTTGCTGGAGTTGCTCAAGAGGATTTAAACTCATCTGGCAGGGGTGTGGGACATCAAACAGTCGTAAGGCCAGAAAGAAATTTGAGGTTGATGCAGATGTTCAAGAGAGAAATATAAATAGACAAAGCAAGCAAGAACAAAGCAGACAATGAGGGAAAATTGATTAATTAAACTGCATTGTTTTCAATGCAAAGGGCCGGAAGCTAAGGCAGATGAACCCAGAGCATGGACGGTAACATGGGACTGGGATACCATAGGTATTACAGAAACACAGCTGATGGAGGGCCAGGACTGGCGGCTCAATGTTCCGGGGACAGATGCTACAGGAAGGATAGAACAGGAGGCAAAACAGGAGGAGAGCTGGTGGTTTTGATTGGGGGAAACATACCAGCAGTACCGAGAGAGAAGATTCATGGAGGATCGCCTAGTTAAGCGATATTAGTGGAACTGAAAAATAAAAATTATCATCAGTTTGCTACGATGGTACTACAGCGATCGGCAATGGGATATGAAGGAGCAAATATGTCAGGAGATCTCAGATATCTGTTGGAATAATCAGGTTGCAACGGTAGGGGATTTTAATCTTTCCAAACCTGGACTGGGATTGCTACTGTGTTCAGCATTTGGATGGAAGGCATTTGTTAAGTGTGTTCCTGAAACTCCCAGTCATTATGTAAATGGCCCAACTGGAGAATGGGGCTAAACCTGACTTCCCCTTGGCAAACAAGGTCGGGAAGGGGACTGAGGTGTTAGTGGGGGAGCCCTTTGGAAAGTCACCACAATTGTATTAGTTTGAAAATAGCAAGGGAAAAGGACAGGCCTGGTTCACAAGCTCAAGTTATACAATGAGCAAGATAACATTAGACAGGAATTTTTAAAGTAGATCTGGGGAGGCTATTTGCAGGTAAAGGGAAGTCTGGCAAGAAGGAATAATTTAAAACTGAGATAAAAGGAGCGTTCAGCACTAGCATCTTCCTGTTAGTGTGCAGCTCCGTGCTGACAGAATTAGGAAACACTGGCTGAATTTCGAGGCTCTGGCCAAGAGAAAATGGGGCACATAACTGGCTGACTCAAGTGAATCCCTTCAGGACGATCGGGGTTGTAGACGGACACTGAGAATGGAAATCAGGAATGCAAAAAGGGGACATGAGATAGCTTTAGCAGAGAAAGTTAAGGAGAATCCAAAGAGATTCTGCAAGTGTATTAAGAGCAAAAGAAGAGCTAGGGACAAAACCGGTATCCTTAGTGATGATTGAAGCCAACGATGTGTGAAACTACAAGATCAGAAACAAATATTTCACTTTGGAGCTTACTCTTGGTAAAGGCTGGGATGCTAAACAGTGTTTGGCCTGACTGCTATTGGAATACTGTATGCAATTCTGGTCTCAATGCCACAGGAAGGCTGTTGTAGAACATGAAAGGATTTAGAAAAAAATGAACAAGGATGTTGCCAGGGTTGGAAGACTTGCGCTGCAGGGAAATGCTGAATAGGCTGGAACTGTTTTCACTTGAACATGGGAGACTGAGTAGTTACCTGATAAAAGGTGTTTAAAATCATGATGGTCACCGATAGAGTCAATAGACAAGGTCTTTTCCCCAGGCTGGGGGATTCCCAAACAACAGGGCATAGCATTAAAGTGTGAGGGAAACTTTTTAGAGGGACCTAAAAGACAACTGGTTCCTGCAGAGTGCATGGAATAAGCTACCAGAAGAAATAGTGGAGGGTGATAGAAATACATTTAAAAGGCATGTGGATGTGTATATGAATAGGAAGAGTTTAGAGGGATATTGGCAAAATTCTGGCAAATGTGACTAGATACGTCATGCAGGAGTTGTTCCAAAGGATCTGTTTCTGTGCCATACATCTCTATGACTCAATGTATTGAAATGAGTCCACATTATAGAAGAGGAGGTGCTGGAGGTTTTAAAACACAAAGGTAGATAAATCCCCAGGACCTGATCAAATGTACCTCAGGACACTGTGGGAAGCTGGTGAAGAAATTGTAGGGCCCCTCGCAGAGAGACATGTACCATAGAGAGCTATGTGTGATAGGCTGTTAGACTGGAGGGTGGCATTGTGGACAGTGAAGAAGGTTTTCTAAGATTATAAAGGGATCCTGATGAAATGTGTGAATGGCTGAAAAACTGTAGATGGAGTTCAAACTGAATAAATGTGAGGTAATGCATTTGGTACAACAAACCCGGGCAGGGCTTATACAATTAATGTTATAGGAGAGAGGGACCTCAGATTCCAGGTACATAATTCTTTGAAGTGTGCAACCTGAAGAGACAGGATGGTTAAAAACAAGTACTTGCCACATTTGCTTTCATTGCTCAGTCCTTTGGATATAGGCGTGGGGAAGTCACTTTAACATTATACAGGCCATTGGTGAGTCCTCTTCTGGAATACTGCGTCCAGTTCTGGTCGCCCAGTTATAGGAAAGTTATTATTGAGCTAGAGATGGTTCAGAGGAGATTTACTGGGATGTGGCTGGGAATGGAATGTTTCAGTTATAAAGATAGGCTGGATAGGTTGGTATTTTTTCATTGAAAGTTGAATGTTGACAGGTGACCTTATAGAAGTTTATAAAATAATGAGGGAGATAAATAGAGTTAATGGGAGTTGTCTTTTCCCATGGACAGGGGAGTTTCAAGAAAAGGCGCTACATTTTTAAATTGAGAGGAGAGACATTTTAAAAAAGAGACATGAGGGGCACATTGTCACACAGAAGGTGTTTGTGTGTGGAATAAACATCCCATGGAAGGGGTGAATGTGGGGACAATTACAATGTTTAAAAGACATTTGGATTAGAACAGGAATAGGAAAGGTTTGAAGGGACATGATCCAGGAACAGGCAGGTGGGACGAGATCAGTTTTAGAGTATGGTTAGCATGAACCGAACAGTTTGATATGACGATATGACTGTGATCATAATGTTGCATCATTAATTGAGAAAGGCTGCAAAAGAAATCCAGGGAACTACAGACTGATGAGCCAGATATCAGGGTGGGTCAGTTGTTGAAGGTCATTCTGAGAGGTAGGACTTACATGCATTTGGAAAGATATGGACTGATTACGGACAGCCAGCATGGCTTTGCTTGTGGGAAAACATGTCTCACAAACTTGACTGGAGCTTGTTCAAGACGTGACCAAGAAGAAAGACGAAGGCAAGAGCATCAGACGTGGTTTCTGGCTCCAGCAAACCCTTAGGGTGTAGCATGATCCATTGGTTAGAAAGGGTAGATCACCAGGAATCAGAGAGAGTTAGCCAACTGGATACAAAATGGGATGACAGTGGGAGACAGAGGGTGGTGGGAGTGGGTTGTTGTTCAGACTGGAGGCCTCTGACCAGTAAGGTACTTTCAGGATTGGTGCTGGGATCACTGTTGTGTATCATTTACTTAAACGATTTGAGTGAAAATATCGAAGAGGATGGTAATCCACTGGGCCAGTGGGCCAAGGAATGAAAGATGGAATTTAATTCAGGTGTTGGATTTAGTTAAGACAAACCAGATAGGACTAATACAGTTAATGGTCGGGCCCTGGGCAGCGTTGTTGAACAGAGAGAGAGACCAGTGCAGTTACATTGTTCGTTGGAATGGCATCACAGGGGGACAGAGTGGGGAAAGCAGCATTTGGCACACTTGTCTTCATTGGTCAGATCACTGAGTACATGAGTTGGAGATATTGTTGTCCTGAATATTTCTCCTGGGCAGAGGAGGCTACGGAGTGACCTTATAAAGGTTTATGAAACAATGTAGGGCCTAAGTAAGGTGAATAGCCAAGGGTAGGTGAGTCTAAACCTAGAGGCATAAATGTGAGGTGAGAGAGCAAGGATTTAAAGAGAGAGCTAAGGGGCAACATTTTCCACAGAGGATGATGCAGAGACGGAACGGACTGCCAGTGGAAATGGTAAAAACAAGTACAATTACAACATGGAAAAGACACTTGGGCAGGTACATGGAGAGGAGGAGGTTTGAAGGGATATGAGCCAAACACAGGCAAACGCGACTCATTCCATTTAGGAAACCTCGGCCGAAGAGTCATGCCGCACAGAAACAGACTCTATGTCTCCAGTTATTGGAGGAGAAGGCTATCGAGACAAGGCATGCTGTAGAGACTGAAGCAAGTTACAGCGATATGGATGGTCATCTGGACTGGAGGTTTCAAATATGTGAAATAATTGGTGATGGGGAGGAGATAACAGAGATAGGAACTGTTATAGGAGTTAGAATGATTGAAGACACTCGTCCTCAATACAAGCCATAGATACAGTGTTGGAGAGGGAATAGGGAACAGAAAGATCCCAGGCAGCATTACCACCCTCTCGTGGGAGGCCTGCTTTCCCCTCAGTTGTTCTGAAGCTCCCTCAGAAAGTACAGACCTGGACTGATAAGTGGAAACTCCCGATGCTGTCTCATTACAACAAAACTTGCAGGAGGCATCGTGATTGAGCCTGGGGTGTGTCTGTACTGTGCTCCCCCTCCAGCACTTTCTCTATGTCATGTCTTGTTAGCTGATGTTTGGATCCCCCTTATTACTTTCTGCTCTGTGCACTGGAATCATCTTACCTGGCAGCAGGATTTATTGAAGATGACCGACCTCCCTGACGTTGTCTTTCTGGCTGACCAACCTTCGTCACAACCAGCAGTTGGCAAGTCTATTGAGTCAGGAAATCCATGAGTACCTGTAGAAGACACAGAAATAGGCAGAATGGGAAATTGGACTAATGCTTTGAGGGTTACACATATAGAATGGCATTGAGCCCCACAGAGATCTGGAAATTCCTAGTCTACATTCCTGACCTGTGCTGCCTCATCTCTCTGGAGTGGAGAATTCTGTTGGCTCATGATCTGGAGTAGCGTCAAGAGTGAGAGACGCTGACAGAGGCAGCAATTAGACCCACACTGTGAGGCATACCACATGGAGAGGCACTGAGTCAAAGCAACAGAGTGCCGAGTCAAACAATTGTGCAGGAAGAAAGGGTTTTGATTCATGTTGCACTGGGATATACAAACTGTGAGCAGGCGAAGTGATGGCCTAGTGGCATTATTGTGTGACAATTTATCCAGGAACACAGAAAGTTCTCTGGACACAGGTCCAAATCCCAACATTGCAAATGATTGAATGTGAAGTAAATGCTTCAAAAACGATGTAATTAAAAACCTGTAAATGAATATTAGACAATTGCTGATGTTAAAAAAAAATCCATCGAGTGCATTCCTGTCTTTAGTGAAGTAATCTAAAGTGGGACCGGGATATCACAGGTATTACAGAAACAACAGCTGAGGGAGGGACAGGTCAGGCAGCTCAATGTTCCAGGGGACAGATGCTGCAGGAAGGACAGAAGAGGAGCTGAGAGAGGAGGAGAGCTGCTGGTTCTGATTGGGTGAAACATCCCAGCAGGGCTGAGAGAGGATATTCCTGCGGGACCGCGCAGTTAAGCTGCGTTCGCGGAATTAATCAATAACAAGCCAATCACAGCCGCTGCCGGAGAAAGCAGCTCCAAGTCTTTCTAATCAATGTGACACTGCGCATGCTCCACATAGAAACCAAACTGCGTGTGCATCTGAGATAATCGGTGAGTTTGTAGAGAATATTCATGTCTATACAGGATCATGGGTGAAATATAAGTCATTAACAATTGCTCTGTCGAGTTACAGTCATTGAGATGGTTAGTATGTAAATACATTGTTGGGCCCAATTTAACCATACCGGCCAGGTATGTAAATTACCAATCGTTCTGGGAGTTTGAACATAAGTTTCTTACTCGAGTTGTGTAAACCGACCTGTGAATTATTTTCAGCTTGTCCCCCGACACTATTGCAAAATCACCGTTGTATTTATCTAAGGATTGATTTAATCTCCCTAATGTACGTTCTCAGATTTACATATCAACTATTTATTACAAATCTCACATTGATTCATGGGAGAGGTTTACTGCTCCACTATGTGGTGAGAATGATCAATCCTGAAAAAATAATTGGCTTTCTGACCAATCCTGAAGCGTTCACTCCCCGAGAATGCTTTGGCCCCGCTCCTCACTCCCTCTGGTTAGACGACTGGCCGCTGCTCGGTCCTCCTGTTCCACCCCTTCCTCCCAATTGCGGAGTTGATTCAGGCGCGACTCAGCAGGCTAAGGGACAAGGGAAGTTCGAGTCGATACCTTGTGATGTGGTGAAAATATCCCGAACCTTGGATCGAGAGGCCTGAGTTCATTTCACAGCTTGTGCAGGTGTGTGTAATAACAACTTTATTAAGAAAAAAGAAGGGAAGGCAGGAACAGAGTAAAAACAATAGAACATGCAAACAATGTGGTGGGGCTCTCAATGCTCTGGTGATTTTAGTCTTTACCATGTGTTTCAGGGCCCCAGGGCATCCCAGTACAGACTGTGCCACTCCTCCTTGTGCACAGTCAGTTACCACGATTGTGGGGCAAAGTGATGTGGTGGGGTACAGATTCTGGATTAGTGGTGCTGGAAGAGCACAGCAGTTCAGGCAGCATCCGAGGAGCAGTAAAATCGACGTTTCGGGCAAAAGCCCTTCATCAGGAATAAAAGCAGAGAGCCTGAAGCGTGGAGAGATAAGCTAGAGGAGGGTGGGGGTGGGGAGAAAGTAGCATAGAGTACAATAGGTGAGTGGGGTAGGGGATGAGGTTGATAGGTCGGGGGCGGTCGGAGGATGGAGTGGATAGGTGGAAAAGAAGATAGGCAGGTAGGACAAGTCAGGATAAGTCACGGGGAAAGTGCCGAGCTGGAAGTTTGGAACTGGGATGAGGTGGGAGAAGGGGAAATGAGGAAACTGTTGAAGTCCACATTGATGCCCTGGGGTTGAAGTGTTCCGAGGCAGAAGATGAGGCGTTCTTCCTCCAGGCATCTGGTGGTGAAGGAGGCCCAGAACCTCCATGTCCACGGCAGAGTGGGAGGGGGAGTTGAAATGTTGGGCCACAGGGCGGTGGGGTTGATTGGTGTGGGTGTCCCGGAGATGTTCCCTAAAGTGCTCTGCTAGGAGGTGTCCAGTCTCCCCAATGTAGAGGAGACCGCATCGGGAGCAATGGATACAATAAATGATATTAGTGGATGTGCAGGTAAAACTTTGATGGATGTGGAAGGCCACCTGGTGTGTTCTGTGGTGGAACTAATCCTCCTGGGAGCAGATACGGCGGAGGCGGAGGAATTGGGAATACGGGATGGCATTTTTGCAAGAGGTAGGTTGGGAAGAGGTGTAATCCAGGTAGCTGTGGGAGTCGGTGGGTTTGTAAAAAATGTCAGTGTCAAATCGGTCATCATTAATGGAGATGGAGAGGTCCAGGAAGGGGAGGGAGGTGTCAGAGATGGTCCAGGTAAATTTAAGGTCAGCGTGGAATGTGTTGGTGAAGTTGATAAATTGGTCAACTTCCTCGCGGAGCACGAGGTGGCGCCAATGCAGTCATCAATATAGCAGAAAAGAGGTGGGGAGTGGTGCCGGTGTAATTACGGAAGATTGACTGTTCTACGTAGCCAACAAAGAGACAGGCATAGCTGGGGCCCATACGTGTTCCCATGACTACCCCTTTGGTCTGGAGGAAGTGGGAGGATTTGAAGGAGAGGTTGTTAAGGGTGAGGACCAGTTCGGCCAAACGAATGAGACTGTTCGTGAAAGGGTACTGTTGGGGATGTCGGGAGAGGAAAAAACGGAGGGCTTGGAGGCCCTGGCGGATGGAAGTGTAGAGGGATTGGATATCCATGCTGAAGATGAGGTGTACTGGGGCCGGGGAAACAGAGGTCTTGGAGGAGGTGGAGGGCGTGGGTGGTGTCTCGAATGTATGTGGGGAGTTCCTGGACTAGGGGGGATAGGACAGTGTCGAGGTAGGTACAGATGAGTTCAGTGGGGCAGGAGCATGCTGAAACAATGAGTCGGCCAGGGTGGTCAGGCTTGTGGATCTTGGGAAGGAGGTAGAACCGGGCAGTGCGGGGTTCCCGGACTATGAGGTTGGAAGCTGTGGGTGGGAGATCTGCTGAGGTTATGAGCTTCTGTATGGTCTGGGAGATGATGGTTTGGTGATGGGGTGTGGGGTCATGGTCGAGGGGGCGGTAGGAAGAGGTGTCCTCGAGTTGGCGTTTGGCTTCAGCGGTGTAGTGGTCAGTGCGCCAGACTACCACCGCACCCCCTTTATCTGCTGGCTTCATGGTGAGGTTGGGATTGGGGCAGAGGGATTGGAGGGCTGTGCGTTGTGAGGGTGAGAGGTTTGAGTGGGGGAGGGGGTAGACAGGTTGAGGCGGTTAATGTCCTGGCGGCAGTTGGAAATGAAGAGGTCGAGGGCAGGTAATAGGCCAGCGCGGGGTGTCCAGGTGGATGCAATGTGTTGGAGGTGGGCGAAGGGGTCCTCGGAAGTTGGGCAGGAGTCCTGATTGTGAAAGTAAGCTCGGAGGTGGCGGGAGAAGCGTTTGACGTCATGGTGTGCATTAAATTCAGTGATGCGTGGATGGCGGGGGATGAAGGTGAGGCCTTTGCTGAGAACTGATTGTTCGTCCTTAGTGAGGAGAAAGTCTGGAGGGATGGTGAAAAGTCAGCAGGACTGGGAGCTGGGATCTGGTGTGGGTGTGGAGCTGGGAGTAGGGGCGGAACCTGTAACTGGAGTGGGGGGAATGGAGGTGGAGTCATGAGCATGGTTCCACCCCCATTCCCCCCACACTGACGTCATCATCCTAGGAAAACTACTTCCACTGTCTACCTTTCTAATCCTCTGATCATCTTGTATGTCTCTATCAAATCCCCTCTCACCTTATTCTTGCCAATGAGAAGAGTTTCAAGTCTCTCAGCCTTTCCTCACAAGACCTTCTCTCCAGACCAGGCAACGTTCTGGTAAAACTCCTCTGCACCTTTTCCAATGTTTCCAGATCCTTCCAGAAATATGGGCACCAGAACTGAACACAATATTCCAAGTGTGGCTGCACCAGCGTTTTGTACAGTTGTAGTATGGTGTTTCAAATTCGGAACTCAATCCCTCCACGAATGAAACCTAACACATCGTTTTCCTTCTTCACAGCACTATCTACCTGGGTGGCAACTTTCAGGAATCTATGCACATGGGCTCAAAGATCCCTCTGCACACCACTCTACCAAGAATCTTTCCATTGACCCAGTATTCAGCCTTCCTGTTATTCTTCCCAAAGTGCATCACCTCACATTTAGTTGCATTGAACTCTATTTGCCACCTCTCAGCCCAATTCTGCAGTTTATCCAAGTCCCCTTGCAACCTGTAACATTCTTCTACACTGACTTTAGTGTCGTCTGAAAATTTCCTAATCCATTCACCTATACATGCAGTGATCCCAAAACAGATCCTGGTGGCACGTAACTAGTAACTGAACTCCAGGCTGAATATTTTCCATCAACCACCACTCGCTGCCTTCTTTCAGAAAGCAAGTTTCTAATCCAAACTGCTAAATCACCCTCAATTCTATGCCTCTGCATTTTCTCCAACAGCCTACCATGTGGAACCTTGTCAAAGGCTTTACTTTTGTCCATGTGTACCATGTCAACTGCCCTACCTCATCTACAACTTGGTGACCTTCTCAAAAAACTCAATGAGGTTTGTGAGACATGACCTGCCCTTGACAATACCAAGTTGACTATTTGAAATCAAATTGATGTTTGCCAGATGATTATAAATATTATCTCTCATAATCCTTTCCTAAACCTTTCCTACAACAGAAGTAATGCTCACTGGTCTGTAATTACCTGGGTCATCCCTACTGCCCTTCTTGAACAAGGGCACAACATTTGCAATCTTCCAGTACTCTGGTACCAAATCTGCAGACAATGACAACTCACATATCCAAGTCAAAGGCTATGCTACGTTCTCCCTAGCTTCCCAGAGAATCCTTGGATAAATCCCATCCAGCCCAGGGGACTCGTCTATTTTCACTCCTTCCAGCATTGATAACATCTATTCGTAACTAACCTTGATAATTTCTAGTCTAATATCTCATACCTCATTCTCCTCCTTTACAATATTCTCCTTTTCCTGAGTGAAAACCGATGAGAAATGTTCATTTAGCATCTCTCCGATCTCCACAGGGTCAACACTCATCTTCTCATTCTGTCTGTGATTGGCCCTATTCCTATCGTAATCATCTTTTTATTCCTCACTTACCTATAGAAAGCTTTATGGTTCTCCTTTATTCTATTTGTTAAAGATTGCTCATGTCCTCTCTTTGCTCTTTTTAACTCTCTCTTTAAATCCTTCTTAGCTGATCTGTAATTCTTCATCACCTCATCTGAACCATCTTGCCTCATCAACACCTAAGCCACCTTCTTCTTCATAACAAGAGATGCAGTTTCCGCAGTAAACCATGGTTCCCCTACCTTATCACTTCCTCCCTGCCTGACAGGGACATACCTATCAAGGACACGCAATATCTGTTCCTTAAACCAGCTCCACATTTCCATTGTCTGCATCCCCTGCATTTTGCTACCCCATTCTGTGCATCTGATTCTTGCCTAATAGCATTATAATTGCCCTTGCCCCATCAATAACTCTTGACCTGTGGCATGTACCTATTCCTTTCCATCGCTAAACTAAACTTAATTGAATTATGGTCACTCTCTCCAAAGTGCTTATCTACAACTAAATCAAACACCTACTCTGGTTCATTACTAAGGACCAGATCCAATGTGGCCTCCCCTCTTGTCGGCCCTTCAACATACTGTCAGGAAACCCTCGTGTACACATTGGATAAAAACGGATTCATCCGACATATTAGAGTTATAGCATTTCCAGTCAATTTTGGGGAAGTTAAAGTCCATAATAACCACCCTGTTACTTTCACTCCTATCCAGAATAATTTTGCTAATCCTCTCTTCCACCTCCCTGGAACTCTGCGGAGGCCTATATAAAAAAAATCTAAGCAGTGTGACCTCCTCTTCTGTTTCTAACCTCAGCCTACACTACCTCAGGAGACTTGTCCTCATCAAAAGTTCTCTCAGCCACCGTTATACTCTCCTCGACTAACGTGACATGCATGGACCCATTGCAGAGCTTCAAACTCTGCATGAGGCAGCCATACTCTCTGACAGACAGACTCAGTCTGGAACCTCCCCTGTCCTTAAGACCTTATGCACTGCCTGCACTTCTCCATTTCCCTTTTGCACGTTCCCTTTCCAACCTACCCCACCTGCATCACTCCACGAATGGTGCTGTCAAGGGCAGATGTCTGTGCAATACCCTCCCTAACCTTCTCTATCCTCCTTTAAGATGTATTTTAAAATCAATCTCTTTAATCAACGTTTTGATCATCCATGAAGCACCTTAGGAGATTTGCCATTGTAAAAGATTCCATACAATGCAAGTAGTTGTTGTTAGTGCTGTACATTAGGGGAAACAGGAATGATGCTTTCAAAATTCTAACAAGAAAGTCACTGACAGGTGTAGTGTGCAGGCCACCAAATAATAACATCACACTGGGATGGGCAATAAACAAAGAAATAACTATTGCCTGTAAAAATGGTATGGCTCTGGGTGATTTTAATCTACATGTAGATTGGTCGAACCAGCTCAGTCAGGGTAGTCTTGAGTTTATTAATTGTATCCATGATAGTTTTTTTGACCAGGATGAAATGGAACTGACAAAGGAGCAATCTATCCAGCATCTGGCCCTGTGCAATGAGACAGGAATAATTAATGACCTCTGAGTTAGGGATCCTCTTGAAAGAAGTGATCACTGTATGGTTGAATTTAGAATACATATGGAGAGTGTGAAGATAAAATCTAATACCTGGGTCCTGTGCTTCAACACAGGGAATTAAATAGAATGAGGGAGAACCTGGATAAAGTAGACTGGGAACAAAGATTTTATGGTGGGACAGTTGATGAGCAGTGGAAGATTTTCAAAGGCACTTTACAAAGTGCTCAGCAATGGTATATTTCAGTGAAAAGGAAGGACTGTAAGAAAATGCATACTCTGCGATGGTATCTAAAGAAAGCGATCAAATTGAAAGAGAAGGCACGCAAAGTGGCCAAAAACAGCCTGAAACTAGAGCTGGGAAAACTTTAAAGGTCAACAGAAAGCCACAGAAGAGCTATAAAGAAACGGAAGATAGAACATGAGAAAAATAAACTAGCACAAACTATAAAGACAATAGCAAAATTTTGTATTGAATGAGAAAAGAGTGGCTAAAGTAAATGTTGGTCCTTTGGAAAATGAGAAGGAACATTAAATTATGGGATATAACAGTGGAGGAAACTAATATCTTGCCAATAATTTGCAAAGAGACAAAGATAGGTGAGGGTTTGGAAAATATTATTACGGAACAGCTTGTGTTGGACTGTTGGAGGTAATTCAGCTAATGACAGAAACGTCTTCTGACCCTGATGGAATGCATCCCAGGGTACTAAAGGAGACGCCAGGAGAAATAGCAAATGCACTGGCAGTAATTTTCCAAAATTCACTGGATTCTGTGGCAGTCCCAGCAGATTGGAAAGCAGCAAAAGTGATGCCACGTTTTTAAAAAGGAGGTGGACAAAAGGTGGGGAATTATACACAAGTTAGCTTATTCTCTGTATTGGGAAAGATGCTTGGGTCTATTATCAAGGAAGAAATAGCAAACAATCTTAATATAAATTGTCCCATTGGACAGACAGAGCATGGGTTCATGTAGGGCAGGTCATGCTTCACAAATCTTTTGGAATTCTATGAAGACATTTCGAGCAAGGTGGACAACGGGGACCCAGTGGATGCGGTATACCCGGATTTCCAAAAGGCCTTCAACAAGGTGCTGTGGAAGAGGCTGTTGCATAATATAAAGGGGCATGGCGTTAGGAGTAGAGTATTAGCATGGATAGAAGATTGGTTGACTAACAGGAAGCAAAGTGTGGGGATAAATGAGTAGTATTCTGGCTGGCAATCAGTGATTAATAGTGTGCCTCAAGGATCAGTGTTGGGACTGCGATTATTTAGAATTGATACAGATGATTTGGAGTTGGCGACCACATATAGGGTGTCAAAGTTTGCATATGACATTAAGATGAGTAGCAGAACAAATTGTGCCGAGGACTGTGAAACTTTGCAGAGGAACATAAATACATTGATTGAGTGGGTAATGGTCTGGCATTTGGAATAGAATGTTCATAAATGTAAAGTCCTACTGTTTGGTTGGAGTAACATTTAAAAAGAGATTATTACTTGTATTTTAAGAAAGTTGCATCATTTGTTATGCAGCGGCACCTGAGTAACTTTCTGCATGAAGGTTGGCTACCAGGTACAACAATCAATTCAGAAAGCAAATGGAATTTTGGCTTTCATTTCTGAAGAGATTGTGTTTACAAGCAGAGATTATGTTCCAGCTGTCTGGGTGTTGGAGAAGCCCCACCTGGAGTACTGCATGCAGTTTCTGTCTCCTTACTTGCTCAAGGATGTACCGGCACGAGAGGGGGTGCAGTTGAGGTTAACTAGGTTGATGCCGGAGTTGAGGGGGTTGGCTTAACAGAGACTGAGTAGATTGGGATTAAATTCATTGGAAATTAGAAGAATGGGAAACATATAAAATAATGAATGGAATGGATAAAATAGAAGTAGCGAGAATGTTTCCACTGGCAGATGAAGCCACGACAAGAGGGCATAACCTCAAGATTAGAGGCAGCAAATTTAGGACTGAATTGAGAAGGAACTTCTTGACCTCTGGAATTCATTGCCCAGGGAAGTAGTTGATGCTAGTTCAGTAAACGTTCTTAAAGCTAAGGTAACGTTTTTTTAAAGAAATAACTAATTAATTAAGGGATATGGTGAGAACATTGGTAAATGGTTCTGCGTTCACGAAATGATCAGCCATGATCTTAATGAATGGCAGAGCAAGCTCAAAGGGCAGGATGGCCTTCTCCTGTTCCTAGTTATTTTGTTATGTTTTGCATTCCTCCCGCACTCTTGACTTTCAGGTGCTGGTGTTGGATTAGGATGGACAAAATTAAAATTCACAGCACACCAGGTTATAGTCCAACAGGTTTATTTGGAAGCACTCGCTTTGCAGCTTCTTCATCAGGTGGTTGTATGATTTTTAACTTTGTGTCTCACTCTTGTCACTGATAAACAGCAACAAAAGCCACGAAGCAGTGCACATGCTACCGTCAACAATGGGCCCCGGGTGATTGATGTCAGCGGAAGACCAATGGAAAGGCAGGGGCAGAGCTGGAGGACCTGACGGGACATTTAGTCCTCCGACCAATCAGAGTAAATGAGGGGCGGGACTAAACTATACCACGTGATCATCCTCACGGTGGGCGCGGATGTGCGGGACGTGTGGATGGAGAGCTGTTGGTAAGGAAAGAAATAAACAGCAGGAAGTTGGACGGAAATTGTGTTGGTATGGGCTGAGAGATTTTGCAAACATTTGGTGCACATCGGAAAATACAAATTTGAAACTTACAGTCGTGTTTTTGCAGTAAACTGGAAAATAACCTCATCGTGTGATCGCCGCCATCTTTATTCGGGGCAAAGATTCACTGGTCACGTGCGCGGCCGCCAGCTTTGTCGGGGGCAAAGTTCAGAGGTGTGAATGTGCAGCCCTCCCTGGTAGAGAGTCATAGGGCAGGATTTACACAGAGCACATTCAAACCCAGAGAAATTGATGTTTGTTTTTTTCTGAATTTGTTTCTTCATCCATTTGAATGATTTGGATGTGAATAGAGCCGGTACGGTTTGTAAGTTTGCAGATGACACCAAAATTGGAGGTATTGTGGACAGTGATAAAGATTGTCTCAGAATACAATGGAATATTGATCAGATGGGCCAATGGGTTGCTGAGTGGCAGATAGGGTTTAATTGAAATAAATGTGAGGTGCTGCATCTTAGAAAAGCAAATCAGAGCAGGACTCACACTGAATTATAAAGTCTTGGAGAGTCTTGCTGAACAAAGAGACCTTGGAGTGCATGTTCATAGTTCCTTGAAAGTAGAGTCACAGGTAGATACGATAGTGAAGAAGTTGTTTGGGATTCTTCCCTTCGTTGGTCAGAGCATTGAGTAAAGGAGCTGTGCAGGACATTGGTTAGGCCACTTTTGGAATATTGTGTGCAATTCTGGTCTCCCTCTTATCAGAAAGAGGCACTGAAACATGGAAGGTTTGAGAATTGATTTTTTAAGGATGTTGCCAAGGTTGGAGGATTTGAGTTGCAGGAAGAGTCATAAGAGGTTTATAAAATCGTGAGGGGCATGGATAGTGTAAATAGACAAGGTGTTTACCCTGCGGTGGTGCAGCCCAGAACTAGAGGATAAAGGTTTAGGGTGAGAGGGGAAAATTCAAAAGGAGCCTAAAGGGCAAACAAAATTGTAACATTTAAAAGGCATTTGAATAGGAAAGGTTCAGAGGGATGTCGGTCAAGTGCTGCAAATGGGAACAGTTTAGGTTAGAATATCTGGTTTGCATAGATGGGTTGGATTGAAGAGTCTGTTTTTGTGTTGGGCACTCCGACTGTAGGATCATAAAAATGAACACTGCTCTGATTCACCTCTGGGCTCCTTGATGTCCACTTGTTCGTTATCTAGCTTCTTCAGTCTCACATGAGTGTATTTTTGCCATGTTTAGTATTTTACTACTACGTTCACAGACCTTTTTTGTAAATGGATTGTCTACTGCTGCCCGACTCCTGACTGTATGCTGCTCCATTATCAGGTTATTTTTTCCACAATATCTTTGACAGTCAAGAATTCTTTTTTCCGATAGTGAGCGGATTTTTCTTCCATTTCTGACAGTCAAATTCTGCACCATTTTCATTCCCTATAATTCATATTGCACTCCCTGAAACGTCATGTGTATTTCTCCTTCCACAGATACCAGTGATCATTGCCAAAGCCCTGTTGTCTGTGGAGAGGATGATGTTTGACTTCCTTGTACAGCTGCAGTTTGAATGGTGAAGGCGCTCCCACAATGTGGTTGGGTAAGAGACATTACAGATTATTCACTCAGCGATAGTTAAAAGTGGAAGATATCTGTACAAATCAACATGTTTTTAATTTCACAAAAATATTGAGAACTTTTGACATAAGGCTACAGCTGGAGAATATTATGCCCAGTGACCAAAACCATTGCCAAATAAGCAATTTTTCAGGAATGCCTTAAAGGAAGAAAGCAGATCTTAGAGGGTGGGAATTCCAGACTGTGTTGCCTTGGAATCTATAGAAACAGTCACACAGCTAAACTCAAAAATAAACACATCATTGGGAGTCTAAACTAAAATGAGTTATTGAGATGTGAAAGGGTGTGTGGTGCAGAAAGATAGGAATGCTTACAGCCAGGAATTAAGTCAAGGGTGTGAAAGTAAATTGTTGTTGCTTATAAATGGGAGCCTTTTGATGGATCAGCAAGTTCTGGCCAAGTGAGCACTTGGGCGGTAGAGTTTTCAATATTCTGGAGATTGTAGGGAGGGTGATTGTGGGATGCTGGCCAGGAGTGGGTTTAGATAATGAAATCTAGAGTTAACAAAATGAATGAATGAGAGTTTCAGTCAATGAGCTGAGACTGTGGTGAGGTCAGGTGATATCACTGAAGTCGAAATAGTGGTCTTGAAGTGGGACTGGGCTATCACCCTCACCTCCCCTCTGGAATTCAGCTGTTTGTCAGTTTTTGAATCAAGTCTGTAACAAGATCAGGAGCTGAGTGGCGCTGGCAGAACCCAAACTGGGCGTCACAGAAGGTTATTGCTGAGCAGCTGCGTGACAGCACTGTTGATGACACCTTCCATCACTTCACTGCTGAGCGAGTGTCGACTGATGGAGGGAAATTGGCTGGGTTGGCTCTGTCCTGAGTTTTTGTGTTGAACATCCCTGGGAAATGTTCCACAATGTCAATAGGTGCCAGTGCTGGACTTGTCTTGTTGGACAGCAATTTCTGGAGCACAGCCATCAGTATTATTGCCACAATGTTGGCAGGGCTGACAGCCTTTACACTACTTCTCCATAAGTTTTCAACTAAGTTGATTCACGTCTGTGATGTCAGGGACCAATGAAGAAGGCTCATCCACTTGACACTGCTGGCTGAAGATTGCTGCAAATGCTGTTGTCTGTTGCATGGATGTGTGAGACCCCTCCATCAGTAAGGGTGGGATATCTGTGATGCTTCCTGCAGTGAGTTGTTTAATTGCCCATCACTATTCCTGACGAGGTGTGGCAGAACTGCAGAGCTCAGATCTGATCCATTGGTTGTTGGATCACATAGTTCTATATGTTGTTGCTTGCACTGTTTTGCATGCAGTTTGGGTAGCTTCACCTGGTTGGCACCACATTTTTAGGTATGCCTGGTATTGCTCCTGGCATGCCCTGCGGAACTCTCCATTGAACTAGGGTTGATCCCTGGATTGATGTTAATGGTTGAATGGGGAATATACCAGACCATGAGATTTCAGATTGGGCTGGAGTACAGTTCTGCTGCTGTTTGGGCCCACAGTGAGACAGAGGTTGCAGGGTCAAGAGGGCTGATTGTCTTGTTATATTTTCCAGTGCATTGGTAGATGTAATGTGGTCCATCCAGTTTCATTCCTTTGTTGAGACTGTGCAGTGATTAATACAATGAGTGATTTGATGGGCCACTGTCAGGAATGCAACTTTTAAAAAAAGGATTTGTGATTTACACATGAAAGAAGTGAAATTATCATGGTATTCGAACAGATGAAAGACTCAACAGACAATCAAGGTATTTTTCAATGGATAATTTCAGTTACATCACACTAAATTTTTGCTAGAAATTCTATGCCTTAGAATTGTGCCCTCCACAATCATCTGATGAAGGAGTGGTGACCCGAAAGCTAGTGTGCTTCCAATTAAATCTGTTGGACTATAACCTGGTGTTGTGTGATTATTAACTGAGAATATTACAGTACTACTAACAGGGCTGCATGTAAACAGGCTCAGTGCAGTTAATTAATACATTCAGAAGGATTTCCTCCAAGTTTGATGACGCAATATTCGTCAAAACCGTCAACTTCAACCTGCAATGTTGTTATTAACAAAAACCTCAGGCTGACACAAAGCTCCCCATCCCACTGTAATGTGGTGACTGGGCCAGGCCCAGGAATTGGAACTGGGACATTTGTGGACTGTGATCTCAAAGGAAGTGAGCAAACACAATTCTGACAGATTAGTCCTCAAAGATGAGTAGCAAGTTTGAGACAAGGCAGGTGGTATACCATCTTGCACTTAGCTTAATTGCATTTCTTATTTACAGTCGTGTTTTGCAAAGTATAAAGAACTTTTTTTTTCATGGTTGGGGAGTTTTATTCTAGTTGATCACAGTTGCTGCCTTTCGCTCCTCAAGTCAAATCATAGGATCTATAACAAAACATTAAACTGCAAGTGCTGGAGATCTGAACCCCAGAAACAAAGTTCTGGAGAAACTCAGCAGTTCTGAGGGCATCTGTGAAGAGAAAAATAATGTTACTTTCAATTTCAGTGACTCTTCGTCTGAACGGAGAAATGGTCATGAGACTTGGAGCTTACAATGCTTTATCCCCTATAGAGATGCTGCTGCACCTACGGTTCTCCAGCACTGTACTTTCTATATTGAACTTTATTTACAAAACAGATCGGAAAAATACTAATCTCCAAAAGTGAAAGGTTCATTGCAAACATGAGCATAGTTTCCACACTTGAGTTACACAAGCACATCTCAGTTTAAAAACAAGATTTAACTCAAAATAATATTCATTCTCAAAATTAGCCAAGTTACACCAGTAATAAAGCTCATCCACCAAATGAGGCACTTCAGTACAACATCCTGCAGTGTTGCAGACAGCCACCTTTACCAAAGAATGATCACGTGTCACAAAATTGAAGGCCAAGAGCATGTCTCTTTAAAGGAGCTGAGGTCAAACACTCAATTTTTGGAAGGATTTTTATTAAACCTCATTGAACATTTAAATCTCAGAGCATAATCTTTGCTTTTTTAAACAGTGTGTGGGAACCATCCCACATCTTGCTAAAGGTTCTGTTCAGTCTGATACATAGAGCCAAAGGTCAAGCAAACATCACACTTTCCGTTCACTTCTACAAAGGGCTGACATCACAATTCTTCAGGATTTAAAATATTTTATAAATTGTTTCTAAAATCATTTGTCACGTTAAAGAACTGGACAATAAATGTCATTGTATACAATAAGAGTGAAGCCTGTGACAGCAGAGTTAGCTTTGGAGGGCAGTGTGTGCGCTTTCTAAATTCTGGGAGCACTTTGGGAGACTGCTCCCAGATGGTGATAGTGAGCATATCTGGAATGCACTGTTTAGATTTGGGAATCCATGGGAAACAATCTGTGGTTTCACTAATACTTGGCTTGCGTTGTTGGTGTACAGTAAGCAATTCATAAGTAGCTTTATGTATTGGTGTTGACTACCTGAATGTCTTCAAATCTGCCAGGTTGCCTTCAATTGTGTGAATGCATCTATTGTAAATATTTGGAATATTCCAGAACTGCCCAGTGCTTGGCAAATTCAGGGGGGACAGAAAATCACATTGAGTAATTTGAAATTAAGAATCCAAGAGGACATAACCACTGAAGTATTCAATTCAAATAGTTAAATGGAATGCTCATATCTAAAATACCTGTTATCGATAGGATGGATGGACTGACAGAATTGGGATCAAATTCCTGGCTGGGGAGTGTGAAATGTGCTTTGATAAAGTCACCTGCATTTACCAACAATAATTTGGCAAGCTCTGAAATTTAAAAAAAACAATACGAGCTTCATTGCTGCTCCAGTCGGGTCAGAAACTCTGGAAAAAAATAACAATGTTCTGGTTTATTGCATACACTCTGAAACACGTGTTCCTTCTACAGATCTTGCAAGTTTCCCCAGTGAGCATAGTCCATCCAAATGATGTTGCTAACTTTGGCCAACTCATTTCTTTCCGAGCCTCTATAACTTGAAGAGTGACCAGAAGCAATTACTCCACATATATGGGAACATTACCGACGAGGATTTTTTCCTTCAGAATTGACTTCCATATATTCAGTGCCCAGAACAGTCAAAAAGCTTGTTACCTTTTATAGAGCAATGATTCAGTTGGAGTAAAACACAACCTTTCCTTGCTTAACAATCACGCTGCCTAAATTTTAAACATGAGCACTTCTGAATAGTTCACCAGATCCTAATGAAATATTTTGTGCGAAACAAATCACATGATCCATAGTTATTCAGATAATAAAACAAGTTTGTTCATTGAAGAAACCAGAGGAAAAGGTCATGAAACAATGTGAGTTTGATAAACCTCAATCATCATTGCAAGTGCATTCTCTGTGTAAATCCTCCTTTTCCTCATCGAAGTATTTAACTTCTTGAATAATTGAGAGAATGAAGTCACAGTTGTACAACACAAAAACAGACCCTTCAGTCCAACTTGCCCATGCTGACCAGATATCCAAAATTAATCTAGTCCCATTTGCCAGCATTTGTTCCATATCCATTTTAAACCCTTTCTACTGATTATTGGTTTATTTTACTTTATCAGCACTTGAAATACTGACATTTTGTTTCTCCCAACATTGGTGAAAGCAATCATAAGTTCATTCATCCAAATTAATTTTGTAATCTTTCACAAAGAAAAAAGTGAAAACAACATATAGCTGAGTGCAAAACAAAATACTGCAACTGCGTGATATCTAGAAAAACGCTAAAGCTGAGGCACTGATGCTGTACAGGTTTGTCAGCACGGTTTCAATTACTAACAATAATTTAATAATGTCTCAGCCTTCACACAGTAAAGGTAAATGTGAGATATATGAATTTCATGAATTGATTCCTATTGCACTTTGAGAAGATTTAACCAAGAATAATTTTTGTTGATCAAAGGAGTAAGTGATGACCAAATAAGCTGGACATCAGAGACGAGAAGTATCATGCTGGAAAAGCACAGCAAGTCAGGCAGCATCCGAGAAGCAGGAGAGTTGATGTTTCGGGCATAAGCCCTTCATCAGGAATCACAGGCTTCAGAAAAATAACTGGCATAGACTTATGCCAATACATATGTAGAAGGGTCAGAGCGTGTTACTATCAGATTAGAGACTAATTTCAGATTTGGTACCATTCAGTGCAACATTTCAGTTTTATATTTACATATGTACCTAAAAGAGAAGTTGTCGAAAATTACAAGCTCTAGAATGATTATAGAATTAAACCTGGAAATAAAGCTGGTGAACAAGAATGGCAAAGTGAAGTCCCATCAGTATCACCTTGGGCAGTGTCAAGTAAGAATTTGACAACAGAGTTGCCACTTTGGTGTAACCTGCAGTCTGGCCAAATTGCAGCAAAAATCTGTTCAATTTTATCTGCAAACTATTGAATGCAAAATCCTCCTTGCATAATAATGAGGCAGCATTTTGGGATGTCATTTTTAAAATATATTATTTTCAAAGTTACTCACAATTAAGAGTGATCACTTGGTGCTGTCTGCATAACACAGAACGAAAAGGAATTCACAAAAAAAAATTATAACCCAAATTCAGAGTCACTAATTCATTGATATTGCATGGGTCCAGCATTTATAAATAATCAATTTTTTAAAATAAATACAGATACATTTACTAACTATATTGGAGTACAGTCAAGTTTCTTACTGAACAGTGACAGGATTGGACAGAGTCCACATGGATTTAAGAGAGGGGAATCATACTTAGCAAATCTACTGAAAGAAACTACAGAGTCGAGTCGTAAAGAAAAAATTGCAGGACATTTAGAAAAGCTTATCGTTAAACATGGTAAACTGGGTTTTGTGAAAGAAAAACTATATTTGACAAATTTACGACAGTTCATTGAGAAGATAACAAGCAGGGCTGATAAAGGGCAATCCAATGATGTTCTATATTTGGATTTTAAAAATGTAAATGATAAGGTGCTACATAAAAGTTAATTGCACAATTTAGGAGCTCATGGTATCAGGGTAATGTATTAGCATGGACTGAGGATTGGTTAACCACACTGGCTGTTGCTGAGTCCTCACTTAGAGTACTGTATAGAATCTTAGCTCCCATATTTAATAAAGGATAAACTAACATCGGAGATCATTCAAAAAAGATTCACTTAGCTGCTGTAAGGACAAAAGGGTTGACCTATCAAGAACAGATAAGCAGGGGTGCTCTTATGGAAACAAGATTCTGAGGAGCTTGACAGGGTAGATGTTGACTAGATCTTCTAGCACCAGTGAAGTCTCAAACCAGGGGACATTACTAAGGGAATATTCATTTTAGAAAAAGTAAAGAATTTTTTCTCTCTGTGAATGGCTAGAATTTTCTCGCCCAAACAATTGTGAAAGTTAAATGTGGGAGGGGAACTGTTGGGTTACTCTTCGGAGGGTTGTTCTGGCTTGTTGGGCTGAAGGGCCTATTTCCACATAGTAGGGAATCTATGATTCTATCTCGAATTATTTTTAAAAAGTGCAGATAGATTTTTGAAATATTAAGCAGTTGAGGGCTATGCGAATCAATCATAAAAGAGGTGTTGAGATCTGGGTTGGCCAAGCCAGGATCTGATAGAATGGGGGAACAAGGTGAAGGCGATGAATACATTACTCCTGCTCCGATTCCTTGAGGCTCTATTTCATGTTTGTTTTTTGTTTCCAAAGAAGAATGTGATACAATGTGCTAAAGATCTCTGATGTTGTGTAAAGAAGGGAAAATGGGGTGTTTATGTACTGATTCAGATGGCATTGATTCATCAATCACAGCTGTACAGTCATGAGTAGTGTGAGAAACAAAAGCTCACTCACTTTAATAATTTCAGTCCGAGACTAATTTCTGATCAGCCATTTATTTGTAGACCTATAGATAGGTGCTTTGTCTAATTACCTGGTAAGGTAATGACAAAATGCACACTATATCCCAAAAAACCCTTGTAATTTATACAGTTTTTTCCCATATGTTTTCCTTATTCCATTGTCTGTTCCCTGCTTCGCTTACGTCACTCATTTCCTTAAGACTTATCCCACAACTTCTGTTTATCCTGTCTTGTCCGTGACAAACTCTTATCTCTGACTCCCATAAGGGTGTTTGACGTCAGTCTACCGTAGGTTATTGATTAGGCATATCTTTTCTTCTATCAGCATCTATTTCCATCCAGAGGCCACTTTGACCTCTTTGATTAGGGTTTGTTTCTGTGTCCCCATCTAAGGGGGAAACAGATGCTTTCCTGTTTGCCTATATATCCACCATTGTTCTGTATTCACGTCTCATGCTAACATATCCTTTCTTTTTGCTGAATATGTATTTTCTCATTTCTGTTCTGTATCAGAATTTATACTTGCAGAAATAACATTAATTCATTTATGTCCCACATTTTCCCCTTTTTCTTTTCATTACTATCTGTTATCTTCTGCATTTTTGTCTCCTTTTTTTTAACATTGTTCCCAAAATTCGCAAGCATCATTTCAGAGATTTCATCCAACTTAGTCTCACTCATCTCCTTATTATTTAGTTGATAAAGTTCCTCTGTCTGATTCCCTTCAGGGGCATTCGTTTCACCAAGGCTGTTTCAATCAGCCTCTGGGTGAGCCCTCGTATACAGGGTATGATACAACAGCCAATGGCCACCAATACCCCGACTACTACTATCAGGGAAGTAAGGATAGAAACCACCACCCCCTTTCTCTGCTAAAATCATATCAAGGGCTATTCTGCTTTCCCATGCCATCCTACTTGTCGCATCAAGCTGTTCTGATATTCCTTTAACTGCCTCTTTTGTATAATTTATAAATCGCTGTTGATTATAAAAAATGTAATTTCTCCAGTCTACATTTTTATTAATTGTTACCCACCAAAAGAGAGCTGACTCAAAGCCTGCTGCAATCTGGTTACGAGCTTTGAATTCAGGTACTCCCCTAGGGACTCCTACCGAATCAAGATAAATCCTGTCATCAAAAGAAGTATCTAACAGTAATCTCTTACCCCTTCCCTTTTTCCCTACTATGTTTTCCTTCTCAAATGCCAAGGTAAATGGAATTGCCGATTGTACAATTGCACATATCCCTTTCCAATCCGGAGGTAGGGTGGGTCTCAATATTTTTCCTCCACAGTACCACCACAGATCCGCTCGGGGAACCTTTAATGCTGAGTAGTTCCCTCCCTTCTCCGCTTCGGTAACATTCTTAATCTCTGTACATAATTCCAGCTCCCCCAAATGTCTCGACCGACTCGTACCTCGCCTGTGCACACATGACGTGTGATTTCCAACTGCGGTGGAAAATGTGGGGGGAACTTTTGCATCTTTCTCCTCCAAGGGAGGGAACATCAGAGATAGGGAGGTACAATTCCTATCATTCCATGCAGTCTCATCCTGATACAGGGCTATCATACATTTCATGCCCTTCCTGTCTCGCTTCCACCCGAGCGGAAAGGGAACCACCTGGGCCACTGGCCTACCGGAGGCACATGCATAGCAATTGCTTTTGTTCAGACTTTTTACAGTATACTTTACCCATTCAACCCAGGCATTTGCATCCCCGTACCCAGTCTCTATCTCGATGGTCTGTTTCAAGTCCTTTACCTCTATAATTTTTACTACTGTAGGATCATTGGTGTGGGGTGAAAGGTTGTATCTCATTAGCCAGTAATTCTACCCATTTTCCCTGTCCTATGCTAATTCGAAAACAATAGCCCACAAACTCCTTCCCATTTGCTTTCATTTCAATCCCAAATGTTTCATTTAATTGTACCTCATAAGTGCCACCTCCCAAAACTGCTTCGTGCCATGTGGTTTTTGTTATCGTTAAATATATGGGGTTACACTTTTTATCGGGACAATCGGTGCTGGTCGAAAGGGGGCCCGGTGTATTGTGACAAGACCATTATACCAGGTACCATCCCCGAGGCCATCCCCATAGGACTTAATATGTACCTCTGAGTTGTGTATTGTCTCTGATTAGCTACATTCCCACAATTTACTAAGCTACATATATCAGTGTCTATTACTTGTGGATTATCAGACTCAGGAACCATTAATAATACATATGAAAATGATATGTGACAAAATCCCAATACCAAGAGGGCTAGCATCATAAATCTAAGCATTCCCAGTATTCTGATCATTATGCTAACACACAAAAAGGCTTAATATACAATATTACAGAAATAATCCCGCGCTCGCGTCGCCACTGTATAGTCAATTACTCAAAGTCTCTTTCGTCTGAGTTTCAACGGGTCTTGCGTTGATTCGGCTGTCCAGACTTCTTCCTCAACGGGAGGGTCCACTGGCCCTTTGATCCGAGTATAATGAGTCCAGCCTTTCTCCGCCGTCCTTATTGCCGTTTCGGTAGTCAAAAGAGCCTGATACGGCCCTTCCCAGTCAGGCTGCAGCTTAGTCTCTGTCCATGATTTGATTAAGACTCCATCTCTTGGCCGGATGGGATGAACAGCAAATTCAAGGGGCGGAGTCTGTGCCAATAGACCCTGTTTTCTGAGGAAAGATAAAGAGGAGGACAAGCCCAGTATATACTTCTTTAAAAACAAATCTTTAGTTTCAGGAATTGGCAATTCTCCCTGCGTTCCCAAATAAGGTAATTCAAATAAAATTTCATAGGGGGATAGTCCCAAATCTTTCCTCCGCCAAGGGACAAGCCCAAAAGGCATCCTTTAAATCTATCACACTAAACCATCTGTAATCATGAGGGATCTTACTTAATAACGTGTAGGGGTTTGGCACTACTGGGTGCCTGACCTGTACTATCTGATTTAATGTTCTCAAATCCTGCACCAATCGATTCCATCAGATTTCCGCACTGGTAGAATTGGGGTATTATAAGGAGACATACATGGCTCCAACAAACCATCTCTAATCAGTCCCTCAATTCCTGGCTGCAGTCCTCATTTACCTTATATGGAAATAGGATATTGTCGTTACAGATAACGTCTCCTTTTCGTTTTAAATTTATTGTAAGGGGAGGGATCTGTAGTTTTCCACGATTCCCATCTCTAGCCCATACAATAGGGTCTATCTTTCTCTCTGCATCCTCTGTCAACATCGCCAGTTGTACAACTAATTCTTTTTCCTGAATTCCAATCTACAGTCCTAAAAGGATAATTAGGTCTCTCCCCAGTAAGTTACTTCCTATATCAGGGATATACAGCAGTTCCCCTGTAACCCTACCTTTAGGACCTTCTATCATCATAGGTTCAAATAGTGGAACAGTAAATCCTTCCCCTCTTACCCCTGAAACAAAGAAACAATAATTGACCGTGTTAACATTTCTACTTTCTTTGGTTTAAAATTTAGCGATGACCGTGCTGCCCCGTATCTACTAGGGAGATTACCTCCTCCCTACACGGTCCCACCTTCAAGTTTATCAAGGGTTCCTGGTGGGCCCCCGAGGGCAGGAACCCCTGACACCCCTATTCTTCATCATAATTCATAAGCGGAATTGCCTTTTCTTCCCTTTGTAGATCAGGACACTCCCGCTTAAAATGCCCTATCTTTCCACAATAATAGCATCCTGCCTGTAGCGACTTCCATCTCTGCCCCTGTCGCTCAAACCCTCTATCAAATGTTCCCCCTTGTCCTCTCCCTCTTCCTCTCTGTCCGACATGCTGCCTCCTCCCGCTCCGGTTGCCCACTATCAGTTCCATTCTCCCCTTAATTACCTCATCAACCGTAGCTACCATCTTTTTCGCCTTCTGTTTTTGTCTCTCATCCTCCCTCTTTACAAATACTTTCTGTGCCTCTCTCAACAATTCATCTAATGGTTTTTCACTCCATCCTTCTATCTTCTGTATCTTTCTCTGTATATCTGGCCATGCTCTTGTCACAAAATGTACTTTCAAAAGACCCTGTGCCACTGGGTCCTCAGGGTTCATTCCAGAGTAGTTCTGCATTGAGTCCCTTAATCTTTGCAAGAAAGCTGAGGGAGTCTCATCTTTCTCCTGTCTAATTTCAAATGCTTTAATCAAATTCTGTGACTTCGGAACTGCCTCTCTTATTCCTTTTAGAATCAGGTCTTTCAATTCCCTCATTTCTTCTCTATGCTCCGGGTTTTGGTTTTCCCACTGGGTGTCTCTGAGGGGAAACTTCACCTCTCCCTGTCCAGCATCCCCATCTCCAATCGGGTGTTCCCTGTCCCATATTTTGATGGCAGCTCCTCGTATAAGTCCCCTTTCCTCCCCAGTAAATAATACATTCAAAATAGACATTAATTCAGCCCAGGTATACAGACTGGGCCCCAAAAATTGATCAATTTGTTCAGACAACCCCACCGGATCCTCACCCAGGACCTCCATTTCCTTTTTAATTGTTCTGACCTCCCCACTGGTGAGGGGGGCACTTACAAACCCAATCTCTTTGTCCCCTATGGGTACCTCCCAAAGGGGATAAGTCGTTACGTTTTTCCCCTTTTTCTTTTTTTAAAGAAATATTGCAATATTTCTAGCTCCCCATAACTTCAAACACCAATTCATCAATTCATGCTTGACTAACCTTCTAAGCCTGTTCCTAACTTATAAATATATTCATATATATTTACGTTCATTTCTTCAGTATTTAATAGTTAAAATGCAAAATGCATACAGTTCCTAATTTTGCAATTCACTGTAATTACCCAGTTTTAGTCCTTTAATTTAGATCCAGAATTAGTTTTCTTAAATAGTCCTGGTGAATCATTGCTCAATTACAATACTATAAGTCGTAAAATAATCAGAGCTTGCCTTAAAAGAATTTGTCTCCTCAAGTTTTTTTTAAAAACAACTTCTAATGCATGAACAATGGCTGAATCCAAGGTCACAGATATTAACTATAGAATTTTGCTTTTACTACAATCTAATGTTGAACTGAAACTTCAACTGTCCTCCATAAATCGCTGTTATGTAAAGATAAAAGAGATTAGTTAGAAACTGATAGTAAGGCAGTCATGATCTGTAAAAAGAACAGGAGTTATCATTCCTTTTTTTTTCTTCATAATCACAATAGAATCCTTAACCTTAAAAGAAATCATGTTAAGTTTCCAAAACAAAATCAGATTCGAAACAGTCCTGGAACACAAGCTCCAGGGAATAAAACACAAACATTCAATCACCAACAAACAAATGTTCACTCAAACCAAATCACAAAGGGTTAAACTTCCTACCAGCTGTACAGCTCTTTACATTCTCTCTCTCTCTCTCTCTGTCTCTCGCACATTGACATATAAATTCAGATATTCACAAACCCAGTCTTCGTCCGATCTGTACTTTGGCCAGAAGACAGCGGGACGAAGACTGGAGTCCTTAGTCCATACAAAGCAACAATATTTAATCATCTTTCTCCCTTGTACAAGTATTATTTTGCCAATTTCCACAACATCCTGCCCAAAGGACTTTCTGGAGGAATGTTGTAAGGGACCCCGCCTCCATTTCCATTGCCGTGTCCTTACTTTGTTTCCCCGGAGGCTTTTTCTTTACCCAAAGCGCAAGCCATATTGAGTTCCTTCGTTAGTCCCTTATTAACTACTAAAACTCAATCCCGGCCACCAAGGCAACACTTAAAAGTCAATTTTCTTACCTTGGTCTGTGCACAGAGTTGCCTGGCCCCTTTTATCACCGTATTTTCTATCGAGCTCCTATCACTGTCTGATTCAGATGTCTCTCTTATAGGATTCACATCAGTCACCCAAGGGAGCAGACCAAACCGGGACACGAGACCGCTCCTCAATGGGGAACGGGACGCGTCTTCCCAGTGTCCAAGGCCAGCCACTCCCCCCGGTGATAGAAGAAAATCCCGGACACGAGCCCCCAATTGTGAGAAACAAAAGCTCACTCACTTTAATAATTTCAGTCCGAGACTAATTTCTGATCAGCCATTTATTTGTACACCTATAGATGGGTGCTTTGTCTAATTACCTGGTAAGGTAATGACAAAATGCACACTATATCCCAAAAAACCCTTGTAATTTATACAGTTTTTTCCCACATGTTTTCTTATTCCATTGTCTGTTCCCTGCTTCGCTTACGTCACTCATTTCCTTAAGACTTATCCCACAACTTCTGTTTATCCTGTCTTGTCCGTGACAAACTCTTATCTCTGACTCCCATAAGGGTGTTTGACGTCAGTCTACCGTAGGTTATTGATTAGGCATATCTTTTCTTCTATCAGCATCTATTTCCATCCAGAGGCCACTTTGACCTCTTTGATTAGGGTTTGTTCCTGTGTCCCCATCTAAGGGGGAAACAGATGCTTTCCTGTTTGCCTATATATCCACCATTGTTCTGTATTCACGTCTCAAGCTAACATATCCTTTCTTTTTGCTGAATATGTATTTTCTCATTCCTGTTCTGTATCAGAATTTATACTTGCAGAAATAACATTAATTCATTTATATCCCACAAGTAGGAAGGCAATTTCCTCCATGAATAAAGGAAATCTACTGCAGAGCTCACACAAAGTGAATTCTTACCCTCAGTAAACTCTCCCATTACATTACCCAACATATCAGCTGAAGCAGGACGCACTGCGCATGTTCTCGCCAACAAAGGGACTCCGGGTGATTGATGTCAGCACCGGACCAATGAAAGGATGGCGGGCGGAGCTGGATGACCTAGCGGGATGTTGGTCCTCCAACCAATCAACGTGAATGAAGGGCGGAGCTAAACTAAACCATGTGATCACCCTCGCGCGCGGCGCACAGTCGCTGTAGTGAATGCTTGGGAAGTTATGGAGAGAAAGGATACGGTAAGGAAAGAAATAAACAGGGAAACGGAAGAAAACCTGTGTTGCTATGAGCGGAGAGGTTTTACAAACAAATTGTGCACGTCGGAAAACACAAATTTGAACGTCCTAGTCCCGTGTTTGCAGTAAATGAGGAATTATCTCAGTGCGGCTGCAGGCCTGAGTGAGCGCCGCCATCTTTATTCGGGACAACGATTCACTGGAAACCTGCGCGGCCGCCATCTTTGTAGGGGGCAAGGTGCAGCCAGGCGCATGTGCAGTCTTTCTCTAATAAAGAGTCATTGTGATCATAGCAGCCAATACTGCTCTGATTCACCTCGAGGCTCCCTCATGACCACTTTGTCAATATCTAGCTTCCTTAGTCTCAAACCATGAGTGTATTTTTGGCCTGTTTACTACTGTATTATTACTTTTATAGACCCTTTGCAAATGAGTTTTTCACTGCGGCCCAGCCCCTGACCATGTACTGCTCTATTATCAGATTACTTTTTTCTTGAATATTTATGACAGTCAAGAATTCTTTTTTTCCAACAAGCAAGTGTATTTTCCTTCCATTTCTGACTATCAAATTCTGCACCATTTTCATTTCCTGTAATCCATTTTGCACTCCATGAAACATCAACTGTGTTTCTCCTTCCACAGATACCAGTGATTAATGCCAAAGCCCTGTTGCCTGTGGAGAGGGTAATGTTTGACTTTCTTGTACAGCTGCAGTTTATGTGGTGAAGGTGCTCCTACAATGTGGTTGGGTAGCAGACATTTCAGATTATTCATTACAGCAAGTGATGATTTGAAAATAATGTCAAATCAACAACAGTTTGTATTTTTATTATCATGCTTATAATTTCACAAAAATACAATTGAGAACTTTGGACGTAAGGCCAGAGATGGAGATATTAGGCCAGGTGACCAAAAACAGGTTTTGAGGGATGTCTTAAAGGTGGAGAGCAGACCTGTGAGATTTTGGCTGCGAATTTCAGACCATGCGGCTTCAGCAACTGTAGAAACAGCCACACAGATGAAGTAATGAATTAACAAATGGTTGGGAGTCTCAAAGAAAAAGGGTTGTCGAGGTCTCAAAGTGTGTGTCTGGTGCAGGGAGCTAGGGATTATCACAGCCAAGAATTAAATCAAGTGTGGGAAATTTAAATTGAGGGATATTGGCCACATGCTGGCAGGTGAGACTAGATTGGGTTGGGATATCTGGTTGGCATGGACGGGTTGGACCGAAGGGTCTGTTTCCATGCTGTACATCTCTATGACTCTATGTTGTTCCTTATGAATAGGAGACTTTTGATGACTCAACAAGCAGATATTTAGATGTTCTTGAGATTAAAGGGAGGTTGAATGTGGGAAGCTGGCCAGGGAGTGAGTTTGGATAATGAAGTCTAGAGATAACACAATGTGGATGAAAGTATATGAGCTGAGACAAGGGTGAAATCAGCTAGAAATAGTGGTGTTGGAGTGGGACTGAGCTATCACCCTCACCTCACCTCTGGGATTCAGCTGGTTGTCAGGTTGTGAATCAGGGTGGTACCACAATCGGGAGCTGAGTGGCCCTGGTGGAGTCTAAAATGAGTGTCACTCAGCTGGCTGTTGCTGAGCAGCTGCTGCTTGATTTCCCATTAATGACATTTTCCATCACTTTACTGCTGATCGAGTGTAGACTGTTGGAGGGAAATTGCCTGGGTTGGATTGCCCTGTGTTTTTGTGTTGAACATCCCTGGGCAATGTTTCGCATTTTTGGTAGATGCCAGTGCTGGAGCGGTACGTGGTTCAGTGGGTGGCAAGTTCTGGAGTGCAAGCTATTGGTATTATTGCCAGAATGTTGGCAGAATCATAGCCTTTGCACTACTTAACCATTTCTTGATGTTATTCAAACTCAGTCGAACTGTCTTAAAACACACATCTGTGTTTTTGGAAACCAGTGGAGCAGGCTGAGATGGATCATCCCACTTTGCACTTCCGGCTGCAGATTGCTGCAAATGCTGTCATCTTACCTGGTGCATGGATGTGTGAGGCCCCTCCATCAGTAAGGGTGGGGATATCTGTGATGTTTCCTCCAGTGAGTTGTTTAATTGTCCATCACCGTTCACAACTGGGTGTGGCAGAACTGCAGAGCTCCGATCTGTTCCATTGGATGTTGGATCACTTAGCTCTGTTGCTTGCTGCTGATGCTGTTTGATATGCAGGTAATTCTGTTTGATAGCTTCACCAGATTAGCACTTCATTTTTAGGTATGCCTGGTGCTGCTCTTGGCAAGCCCTCCTTTACTGTCCATTGTGATGGGTGAGAGCAGGATTTACAAACCCATGAGATTACAGATTGTGCTGGAGTACAGTTCTGCTGCTGTTGATGTCCCACAGTACCTTATAGATACCCTATTTGAGATTCTACATCTCTTTGAAGTCTGTCCCATTTAGAACGGTGATAGTGCCACTCAACACAGCGGAGGTTTTCTCAACTTTAAGGCAAGGCATTGTCTCCAAAAGGAACATGTGATGGTCGTTCTTACCGATAACTGTCATGGCCAGACATATCTGCAGCTTGTCAATTCATAACAATGAGATCAAGTATGTTTTTTTCCTTCTTGTTGGTTCCCTCACCACACGATGCAGACTCAGTTGAGCAGCTATGTCCTTTAGGACCTGACCAGCTCAGTCAGTAATTCTGTTGCAGAGCTAGTCTCGATTGTGGACATTGAAATCCTGTACCCAGAGTACGTTTGACAACATTTTGTTGCCTCAGTGCTTCCTCCAAATGTTGTTCAACACAAGGGGGACCGGTTCATCAGCCAAGGGAGGACGGTACATGGTAATCAGCAGGAGCCATGAGACTCCCAGAGCGAATCCTCCCTGTCTGTACACCACTGTGCCACCACCTATGTCTGGTCTGTCCTGCCGGTGGGGCAGGACATATCCAGAGATTTTAGGAGAAATTAAAGACTGCAGATGCTGGAGGTCAGAGTCGAGAGTGTGGTGCTGGAAAAGCACACCAGCTCAGACTGATGAAGGGCTGAGGCTCAAAACGTCAATTCTCCTCCTCTGATGCTGCCTGACTGTTGTGCTTTTCCAGCACCACACTCTCGATATCTAGGATGGTGATGGTGGTGTGTGGTCATTTTCTGTAAGGAATGATTCCATGAATATGACTATGTCAGGCTGCTTCTTGACTAGTCTGAGGTACAACTCTCCACATTTTGGCACCAAAAACTAGATGTTAGTGAGGAGGACGTTACACCATCGAGAGGGATGATTCTGTGGTTGTAATTTCTGGTATGGAAATGTGTTGCTGGAAAAGCGCAGCAGGTCAGGCAGCATCTAGGGAACAGGAGAATCGATGTTTTGGGCATTAGCCCTTCTGAAGAAGGGCTAATGCCCGAAACGTCGATTCTCCTGTTCCTGAAGAAGGGCTAATGCCCGAAACGTCGATTCTCCTGTTCCCTAGATGCTGCCTGACCTGCTGCGCTTTTCCAGCAACACATTTCCATCTCTGATCTCCAGCATCTGCAGACCTCACGTTCTCCTGTAATTTCTGGTGCCTTGTTAGATGCCACATGGTCCATCCAGTTTCATTCCTGTGTTGAGACTTTGCAGTGATTAGTACAGTGAGTAGCTGCCTGGGCTGCTGTCAGGTTGGCAGGATTTTTTTTACCATTGACAATGGTTTCATGGAAATCAGGAGATTCCTAATTCCAGTTATTTTTTCGTGAATTCAGATTCTACCATCTGCCAAGATGGGATTCAAACCAGGACTTCAGTCGTTTGTTTTAATATTCTGGATAAAAGCTAAATACATCAGGTTTGTTCACTTATTTTAAATATCACTAACCCTGGCTTTGTTTCTTGTAAATCACTGTCCATCATCCTGTCGTCTCTATCCTCCCCTCCAACAACGAGTGAGGAGCACATGGAGTTTCTCTGTCACCATGACTGAGATAATCCGATCTGCTGCTTCCCTCCCTCCCACTACCCTACTGAGCCAAACTGCCTCACGTGGTGTTCCTGGTTTTTGTCCTAAACCGACATCTTTCTCCAGTCTCTTGTTAAGCCTTATCAGAGCTCATCTTTACAATTTACCCAAACCTCGCTAAACCACAGATTTTCCAACACTCTGTCTCCTCCTCCTCCTCACCAATTCACAGATATTGTTCCTTGTTCTGTCTGTCTGTCTTTTCTGGTTATGCCCTTCTCTCCCCTTCTTTGAAAAACTTCCTTTTGACCTCACGGTTTTTGGAAAATCCTGCTCCATTTCCATTCTCTCTTTCCTTTCTGAATTCCTTGCATTTGGTGTCCCTCCAGTATCTATCCTTGCTCTCTCCTGTATCTCACCTACATACTGCCAGGAGTTGACATTGTGAAAAAGCACCATGTTAGGTTTCACATGTACTCTGACACTGCCCAGCTCTCCCTCCCCACCATCCCTCTCCATTGTTCCACTGTTACTCAGTTATCAAACTGCTTATCACATTCCCACTACTCGATTAGCTGCCGTTTCCTCCAATGAAACATTGTAACGGTTAAACCCATTGCCTTCAGTTGTTATTCCAAATTCCTTTCTCTTACTGCTGAGCCTCTCCCTCTCCCTGGTAACTGTCTGAGGCAGAAAGACGTTCTTCACAATATTGCTGTTATATCTGACCCCAAGGTGACCTTCTGATCAGACATCTGCACAATCCCAAACACCAGGGAATTCCAATCTCTTAAACCTTGTTTGTCTCCACCTCACCCCAGCTCCATTGCTACTGAAACCCCTTACCCACCTCTGTGCCGCCTTAAACTTGACGAATCTGAAGCAGAGCCCTTGATTCCGCGACTGACCCAGAATCTGTTTCCAGACTCCCTTTTCAGTATTTACACTCAGAAACATCCACTCACTATTTATCATGTCAAACCCCTTAAGAATCCTATATATCTCAACGAGATCACCTCTCTTTCTCCAAAATCCAGTGAGTAGGGTCCCAACCTGTTCAGCCTTTATTTAAAAGCTAATCCCTCCAAACCAAGGATCATTCCAATGAATCTTCCCTGCTGAAAAATCTGTTGCTAGAAAAGCGCAGCAGGTCAGGCAGCATCCAAGGAGCAGGAGAATCAATGTTTCGGGCATAAGCGCTTCTTCAGCTTATGCCCAAAACGTTGATTCTCCTTCTGCTTGGATGCTGCCTGACCTGCTGCGCTTTTCCAGCAACACATTGTTCAGCTCTGATCTCCAGCATCTGCAGTCCGCACTTTCTCCTCGTGAATCTTCCCTGAAATGCCTCCAATAAAGTGACACATTTCCTTATCTAAAGGGACCAAAACTGCTCACTTTACTCCAGATATGGTGGTCTCACCACCACTTCCTCACATTACTCTCAAGTATATACTCGAAACTCTCATACTGAAAACCCTCTAAACAAAACATTCCATTCCCCTTCCTGATGACCTGTTGTCACTATGTACAGTAATCCTGCGCCAGGAGGAGGGGATGGTGTGGGTTTCTAACTTGAACTGAGAGTGACAGATTTTAAAAACTTGTATTACTGGATATTACAGGTGGACATTCAGATGGTAATGTCAGTAAATGTTCTGCCAAACTCTGAATTACTCAGTACATCAGGACCTGGATATTTGCTTTGTGAGTATTGCGTTCCAGATCAACCCCATTTGCTGCTTAAAAATTCTCCTTTGAATCATCACATTCTCTCAAAAGGTCTCCCCAAACCATCATGTGTTATGTAATCCTTTTATAATGATGTGATGAGTGTAAGGTTTATTATTCGAATATGTAATTTTTGTACAAGGATGCCTCAGAGAGAGAGAGCAGAATATTCTTAAAGGGGAGAATAACCATTTTTAGGGGAGTCTGTTCTTTATTGGTATCAATGACATAGGAATAGAAGAGTTCACATTGTTGGATCATTCGAATCTCTTGTGGTGTAGAATTGACCTCCATCTGAAGGATGGATTGTACCTGCACTGAAAGGGAAGAGATGCTAGTGCTATTCAGGAGGCATTAAACCAGTGAAGGAATGGAGGTAAACTCAAAGAGAGTGTGAGGAAAGAGCCAAGTCTGAGGCTGGTACAGTTCAGACATCAAACAGTCAAGGCAGGCAAGGGCAAGGCACAGAATGAGGTAGGACTGAGCAGTTACACTGCATTTATTTCAATGCAGGAGGCCCGATAGGTCGGGCAGAGGAGCTCAAGGTATGGTTTTGAACATGGCACTGGGATATTACAGCAATTACAGAGGCATGACTTAGGAATGGTTAGGACCAGCAGCTTAATGTTCCAAGGTATAGATGCTATAGCAAGGATAGAAAGGGGGAAACAGAGCAGGGGGGTGAGGTGGTTTTGATGAGGGATAACATTATGGCTGGGCTTCAGGAGGATATTCCTGGAAGTACATCCAGGCAAGTTGTGCAGGTGGAACTGAGAAATAAATAGTCAGCCGGGAATTGAGAAGCAAATTTACTAACAGATCACTTATCTGTAAGAATAGTATGATTGTATATAAGACTTGACCTTTTTTAATTCATTCACAGGATGAGGGTGTCACTGGCTGGGCCTCAAGGGCAGTTAAGATTCAACCACGTTGCTGTTGGTCTGGAGTCACATGTAGGTCAGACCAGGTAAGGATGGCAGATTCCTTCCCTGAAGGATATTAGTGAATCTCATGGGCTTTTTTTTTTTGGCAACAATCAACAATGGATTCATGGTCTTTAATAGATTCATACTTCCACATTTTTATTGAATTCACATTCCACTGTCTGCTGTGACGGGATCCAAACTCTAGGCCCCAGAACGTTATCTGGTTGTCTGGATTATCCATCTAGCGATAGTATCACTAGACCATTGGGCAGGGTGAGTGACTGAGGTATCAGTGGGGCAGCACATCAGTACCAAATATCCCATGGTCTCTGTGGAACATAGAAAGGGCTGGGGAGGGAAATATATCCCTGGTGGTGGGGTCTGACTGTAGGTAGCGGAAATTGCAGAGGTTAATGCGCTGTATCTGGAGATTCGTGGGGTGGCAGGTGAGGACCGGTGGATTATATTCTTATTGTGGTTGGAGGGGTGGGGGGAAGGCGGAGGTACGGGAAGTGGAGGATATGCATTGGAGGGCATTGTTGATCACGTGGGAGGGAAATGCAGTCCTTGAAATAGGAATCGTTTCTGGGATGTCCTGGAGTAGAATTGCTTCTACTGGGAGCAGATATGGCAGAGGCGGAGGAATTGGGAGTACAGGTTCATGTTTTCACAGGAATATACTCAAGGGAAATCAGATGAGCAAAAAGGGAACATGAAATATCTCTAGGAAATGGTTTAAGTAGAATCCAAAGCGATTCTACAAATATATCAAGGATAAAAGAAAAAACAGACAAAGAATACAACTTCTTAAAGACCAAGAAGGCCATCTGTGGAACAACAGGAGGTGGGAGAGATACTATGCTACTCTTTTCTGAAGAGTTTGGAGAACTTGATAGTTAACAACAGTGATAACTTGAAAAGTGTCCATGTTACAGAGGAGGTGGTACTGGATGTCTTTAATGGCATCAAGGTGGATAAGTCCCTGGGTCCTGATCAGGTGTATCCCAGAAATTTGTGGAAAGCTAGGAAAGCAGTGCCCCTCCCTGAGGTATTTATATCATCGTTTGTGACAGGTGAGGTGCTGGAAGACAAGTGTTGTTATTTTAAAAAGGTGGTAAGGAAAGGCCAGGGAACAAGAGAACAGGCAGCCTGAAGTCAGTGGTAGGCAAGTTGTTGGAAGGGATTCTGAGGGATAGGATTTACATGTATTTGGAAAGACCAGGAAAGATTAAGGATAGTCAACATGACTTTGTGTGAGTAATTCTCTCTTTCTAACTTGATTGAGTTTTTTTGAAGATGTGACAAAGATGATTGATGAAGGCAGACTGTGGACGTTGTCTATGTGGACACTGAACGATGTTCCACAAAGCAGACTGGTTAGCAAGGTTAGATAACATGGAATGTTGGGAGAACTAGCCATTTGGATACAAAACTGGCTTGAAGGTAGGAGGCAGAGGGTGGTGATGGAGGGTTGCTTTGCGACTGGAGGCGTATGAGCAGCAGTATGCTGCAGGAATGGATATTCGGTCCTCAAATAAATGACTTGGATGTGAATATATGAGATATAGTCAGTGGGTTTACAGAAGACACCAAAATTGGAGGTGTAGTGGACAGCGAAGAAGGTTAGTTCAGAATACAACAGGATCTTGTTCAGATGGAACGAAAAATGGCAGACGGAGTTCAATTTAGATAAATGTGAGCTATTGTATTTTGGAAAGGCAAATCAGGGCAGGACTTATACACGTAATGGTAAAGTCCTTCGCAGTATTGCTGAACAAAGAGACCATGGCGTTCAGATTCATTGTTCGTTGAAAGTAGAGTCGCAGATAGGCAGACTAGTGAAGGTGTGTTTGGTATGCTTATATTTATTGGTCGATGCATTGAATACAGAAGCTGGGACATCATATTGTGGCTGGATAGGACATTGATTAAGCCATTTCAGGAATTCTGTTTTAATTCAAAACCCCCTGTTCTGGGAAGGATGTTCTGAATCTTGAAAGAGTTCAGACAAGATTGACAAAGACTTTGCCAGGGTTGGAGGATTTGGGCTACAGGGAGAGGCTGGGGGTAATTTCCCCGAAGAGTCAAAGACAGAGGTGACTTTATGGAGATTTATAAATCGTGAGGGGCATGGATACGGTGAACAGCCGGGGTCTTCCCCCCCCCCCCCCACCCAGGTGAGGTGGGTCCAAAACAAGAGCACATGGGCTTAAGTTGAGAGGGCAAAGAGTTAAAAGGGATCTAAGGGGCAACGTTTTGAAGCTGAGTGTGGTGTGTGTGTGGAATGAGCTGCCAGATGAAGAAGTGGAGGCTGATACCATTACAACATTTGAAAGGCATCCGTGAATGGGATGGGTTTTGAGGGATAGGGCCCAATAGCTGGCAAATGGGACTCCAGTAGTTTAGGATTCCGAGTCGGCATGAAAGAATTGGAACGAAGGTCTGTTTCTGTGCCGTCCATCTCTATGACACGAATAAATTAAGATGCGTTCCTCCTTTGTGGAGAGCTAGCAGAAGCACAGATAATTGTCCTTGGAGCTGAGACGGTTAAGCAGTGATTTGGACCAGGTGCAGATTTGTTTCCAAACAATTAATTTGCAGAGAGAGAGGAATTGTTAGCACGATCACAATTTTTCGTAACTACTTTCAAGTAACTGGCAAATAATGCAGAGTGAAAATGGGAACATTATTTCACTCAGTAAGTTCTGCGCACCTGGAATAGGCTGAACGGCAGCTGGACACAGATTCAGCAGGTGTTCTCAAACAGATTTATAATTTTACTTTTTAAGGAAGGACTTAGTGGGCTTTGGGCAAGTGAGAGGGGAGTTGGGACAGATTTGCAGCATCTCCAGAGGGAGAGAGTACAGCCCCAATGGGCTGAATAGCCCCCAGCCCCTGTGCTCTGTGATACTGCCCCATTCACTGTGAATGATGAAGCTCATCACAGGGCAGAGAGAGAGAGGATCCCACCACTTACCTCACAATGGGGCCCGGCTGATTGATCTCAAACAAGTACACTGTTTCGGAAAACGTCGGAGGTCACACTCTCAGGGGCATATCGCACTGACAAGCAAGGTACTGGTACAGAGACTGGCTCCAGTGTAATGTGAGGTATATGAGGTTCCTGGTCATCGATGGTGATAGGGGATTCTCTGGTATAGGGCACAGACTGCCGTTTCTGCAGCTGACAGTGAGACATCAGAATGGATGGTACCTCCCTGGTGCCAGGGACAAGGATGTCTCGGAGAGGGAGCAGAGTATTCTCAAAAGGGAGTATGATCAGTGGGAGCTCATTGTACATTAGTACCAATGACATCGGAAGAGGAAAGGATGAGGTCCTGACGAGAGAATATAGCAAATTATCCTGGAGGATAAAAAGTAGGTCTTCGTGGGTAGTAATATCTGGATTACTCTTTGTGCCGCATGCTAGTGAGAGTAGGAACAGCAGGATAGAGCAGATGAATGTGTGGCTAAGGATCTGGTGCAGGGAGAAGGATTGCTATGTTTGGATCATTGGAATCTCTGCTGGGGTAGAATTGACGTGCATAAGAAGGATGGATTGTACCTGAATTGGAAGGTGTCTAATATCCAGGCAGGGAGATTTGCTAGTCCTACTCAGGAGGCATTAAACCAGTGAGGGAGTGAGGGGTAAACCTAAAGAGATAGTGAGAGAAGAGGTATTCTGAGGCTGGTACAGTTGAGAAGTTAGACAGTCAAGGCAGGCAAGGGCAAGGCACAGAACGAGGTGGGACGGAGCAGTTTCACTGCATTTATTTCAGTGCAAGAGGCCCGACAGGGAAGGCAGATGAGCTGAGGATTTGGTTTTGAACATGGGACTTGGATATCATGAATATTACAGAAACGTGGCTCAGTGATGGATGGGTATAGATGCAATGGGAAGGATAGAAAGGGGGACGAGAGGAGGCAAAATGGCATTTTGGATTAGGGATACCTTTATGGTTGTGCTCAGGGAGGATATTATTGGGAGTATTTCCAGTGAAGTTATTTGGATGGAACTGGGAAATAAGAAAGGGATGATCACCTTGTTGTGGTTGTCTGCTTGGGTTTCGTCTGGTTGCTCGGGTTTCCTCCCACAGTCCAAAGATGTGTCGGATGGGTGGGTTATCCAGGCTGAATTGCCCATAGTGTTCAGGGATGTGCTGGCCAGGTGGATTGCTCATTGGAATTGCAACATTATAGGGGTAGGGTAGAAGGTTCTGATATTCAGTGTGGATGTGATGGGCTGAATGGCCCGCTTCCACGCTGTCTGGATTCTCTGATAATTCTACTAGCTTTAAAATAGTTACAGAAAATAATAGACTAGATCTAATAGGTAGCCTTCTAAATTGGACAATTTCGATGGCACAAGGTAAGAACTTGCAAAGTTTGTTTGCGGGAGGTTATTTCCAGGGAAAGGGATGGCTGGAAAGGGGGAACATAAGAACATAAGGAAGAGGAGCAGGAGTAAGCCATCTGGTCCCTCAAGCCTGCTCTGCCATTCAATAAGACCAGGGCTGATCTTTTCATGGCCTCAGCTCCACTTTCCTGCTCTTACTTGTAACCCTTAATTGCTTTCCTGTTCTAAAATCTATCTTTTGCCTTAAAGATATTCAAGATGAAAGCCTCAGCTGCTTTACTCAGCAGCAAATTCCACAGATTCACAACCCTTTAGCTGCAGAAGTTCCTCCTGAAATCAGTCCTAAATCTCTCCACATACACTAACCCTCTCAACTCCAGGCCCAAACTAGTGACCCTCATCTGCACTCCCTCCAGTGCCAGTACATCCTTGCAGAAGTAAGGAGACCAAACCTGTACACAGTACTCCAGGTGTGACCTCACCAGCACCCGATGCATTTTTTTAGAATAAGTGGCATCACGTTTGCAGCTTGCCAATCTGTCGGAACTGTCCCAGAGTCGAACAAATTTTAGTGAATAATCACAAGAGCATTTGCTATTCCACCCCCCCCCCCCCCATCTCGGATGCATTCTATCAGGGCCAGGAGACCCATCTACCTTTGGGCTCTTAGCTTTTTTAGCAGTACCTCTTTACTGAGAATGATTGATTGTTTTGATGTCCACATCTGCCAATGCCTCCATAGGCCTGTGATAATGTGAGTACAGACACAGTATTTTCCTGTTAAGGCCAAGGCTGGTAGGTGTAGAGAATGCTGCATGACTAGAGAAATTGAGACTCTGGTCAAGAAAATGAAGGAGGGATATGGCAGGTATGGAGAGCTGTGTTTGTGTGACTCCCTAGAGGAGTATACTCTCGGGAAACCAGGAGAGCAAAAAGAGGACATAGCTTGGGAAATTGGTTTCAGGAGAATCCAAAGAGATTCGACAAATATACTATGGACAAAAGAGTAACCAGGCAGAGAATAGCAACCCTCAAAAATCAGTAAGGCTGTCTATGGAACCGCAGGCGGTGGGAGAGATTCTGTAAGTATTTCACATCAGTTTTTTCTGAAAAATGATATGGAAGCTAGAGAGTTTGGAGAAATAAACAGTGATAACTTGGCAATTGTTCATATTACAGTGGAGGAGGTACTGGATGTCTTAAAAAGCAGAAAGGTGGATAAATCCCAGGACTCTGAGCAGGTGTATCCCAGAACTTTGTGGGATGCCAGGGAAGTGATTGCTGGGCCCCTCGCTGAGATATTTGTATCATCGATTACCACAGACAAGGTGCTGGAAGATGGGTGCCATTATTTGAGAAAGTTAAAAATCACACACCAGGTTATAGTCAAACAGGTTTAATTGGACTATAACCTGGTGTTGTGTGATTTCTAACTTTGTACACCCCAGTCCAACACAGGCATCTCCAAATCATTATTTGAGAAAGGTAGTAAGGAAAAGCCAGGAAACTCTAGACCGGTGAGCCTGAAGTCAGTGGCAGGCAAGTTGTTGGAAGGGATTCTCAGGGACAGAATTTACATGTCATTGGAAAGGCAAGAAAAGATTAGGGATAGTCAGCATGGCTTTGTGCATGGAAGTCATTAACTTGGACATGAGAAAGACACAAGGTTCCACATAACAGCAAGTTCAACACCATAGAATACAGGCAGAACTAGCTATTTGGATACAAAATTGGCTGGAAGATCAAAGAGTAATAGATGTACAACACAGAAGCAGAGACCCTTCGGTCCAACCAGTACATGCTGACCAGATATCCCAACGCAATGTAGTCCCAACGCAATGTAGTCCCACCTGCCTGCATCCGGCCCATATCCTTCCTATTCATATACCTATCAAGATGCCTTATAAATGTTGCATTCGTCCAACCTCCACCACTTCCTCTGGCAGCTCATTCCATACACGTACCACCCTCTGTGAAAACGTTGCCCCACAAGTCTCTTTAAAGTCTTTCCCCTCTCACCCTAAACTTATGCCCTCTAGTGCTGGGATCCACCACCCCAGGGAAGAGACTTTGTCTATTTATCCTATCCATGCCCCTCATGATTTTATATACCTCTATAAGCTCACCTCTCAGCTTCCGACGCTCCAGGGAAAATAGCCCCAGTCTAGTCAAAATCTATTCAACCCCCAGCTGAGCGCAAATCCTCCAATCCTGGTAACTTTCTTGTAAATCTTTTCTGAACCCTTTCAAGTTTCACAACATCCTTCCGACAGGAAGGAGACCAGATTTGTACGCAATATTCCAATAGTGGCCTCACCAATGCCCTGTACAGCCACAATATGACCTCCCAACTCCTGTACTGAATGTTCTAACCATATGCCGCCTTCACTATCCTATCTACCTGTGGCTACACTTTCAAGGAGTTATGAACCCGCACTCCAAGGTCTCTTTGTTCAGTAACACTCCTCAGGACCTTACCATTAATTGTATAAGTCCTGCTAAGATTTGATTTCCCCAAATGCCACTCCTCAGCCCATTCACTCATCTGATCAAGATCCCGTTGTACTCTGAGGTAATTGTTTTCACTGTCCACTACTTTGGTGTCATCTCACTAACTATGCCTGCTATGTTCACATCCAAGTCATTCATATAAATGATGAAAAATAGTGGATCCAGCACCGACCCTTGTGGCACTCCACTGGTCACAGGCCTCCAGTCGGAAAATCAACATTCCACCACCACCCTCTCACTTCTGCCTTTGAGCGAGTTCTGGATCCCAATTGGCTAGTTCTCCCTGTATTCCATGAGCTCTAACCTTGCTGAGCAGTCAGTGTCTTGGTGGAGGGTGCTTTTAGGACTGGAAGCCTGTGGTGAGCAAAATGCTGTCAGGCTGGGTGCTGGGTCCACTGCTTTTTGTCATTTATATCAATGATTTCCATGTGAATATAGGAGCTATGGTTAGTAGGTTTACAATAGACACCAAAATTGGAGGTGCAATGGACAGTAAAGTTACCTCAGAGTACAATGAGACTCCGATAAAATGGGCTGAGGAGTGGCAGATGAAATTTAATTTTGATAATTGTGAGGTTCTGCATTTTGGAAAAGCAAATCAAGGCCGGACTTCTACACTTAATGGGAAGGTCCTGGGCAGTGTTGCTGAACTAAGAGATCTTGGAGTGCAGGTTCATAGTTCCATGAAAGTGGAATCATAGGCAGGGTAGTGAAGAAGGTGTTTAGCATTCTTGCCTTTATCGGTCAGTGCATTGAGTACAAGAGTTGTGACGTCATTTTGCGGCTGTACAGGACATTGATTCAGTCACTTCTGGAATTCTGCTTTCAGTCCTGGTCTCCCCACTATCGGAATGATATTGTGAAACTTGAAAGGATTCAGAAAAGATGTGCAAAGATGTTTCCAGGGTTGAGGGATTGAGCTATAGGGAGAGGCTGAATAGGCTGAGGCTGTTTTCACTGGAGAATCGGATGCTGAGGGGTGACCATAGAGGTTGATAAAATCGTGAGGGGCATGGATAAGGTAAACAGCTCGGGTCTTATTCCTGTTTAAGTGAGTCCAAAACTAGAAAGCACAGGCGTGAGGGAAAAGATTGAAAAGGGATATTAGGGGCAGAGTTTCAAGCTGAACGTGATACGTTTATGGAATAAGCTGCCAGAGAAAGTGTGGAGGCTGGTATAGTTACAACATTTAAAATGGATCTCATTGGATATGTGATTGGGAAAGGTTTAGAAGGTTATGGGCCAAGTGCTGGCATATGGGACGAGATTAACTTAGAATATCTGGTCGGCATGGACAATTAGGACTGAAGGGTTTGTTTCTGTGTTGTACATCTCTACGACACTAATAAATTAAACTTTAAGGTAGGTTTCTCTTTTATGGAGAGTTAGCAGAAGGTCAGACAATTCTCCTTGGAGCTGGGAAGGTTAAGCAGTGATTTTGACAAGTAGTTGATTTGTTTCCAGGATATTTCATTTATAGAGAGACAGAGTGAGAAATTTTTAACGTCACAATTTTTAGTAACTACTTTCAGGTAACTGGCAAATAATGCAGGTTAAAAATGTGAAGATTATTTTACTCACTAAGTTCTGAGCATCTGGAACAGTTTGAAAGACAGCTGAATGCAGATTCAGTAGCTATTGTCAAAACAAATTTGAAATTTAACTTTTTAAGGAAGGATTTGGAAGGCTATGTCCAAGTGGGAGGTGAGTTGGAACTGACTGGCACTATCTCCAGAGGGAGAGAGTACAGCCCCAATGGGCTGAATAGCTCCCAGCCCCTGTGCTCTGTGATGCTGCCTCATTCACTGTGAATGATGAAGCTCATCACAGGGCAGAGCCGTAGAGGTGTACAGCATGAAAATAAACCCTTTGGTTAAACTGGTCCATGCTGACCAGATATCCCAACCTAATCTAAGTCCCATTTGCCAACACTTGGCACATACACCCTTCCTATTCATATACGCATCCAGATGCCAAATGGTATAATTGTACCAACATCCTCCACTTCCCGACAGAATATTCCATACACGCACCAACCTCGGTGGGAAAAAAAAATTGCCCCTCTGATCCATTTTAAATTCTTCCCCTCTCATCTTAAACCTATGCCCTCTCATTCTGGACTCCCCCACCCCAGGGAAACGACCTTGTCTATTTAGCCTACCCATGCCCCTCCTGATTTTATAAACCTCTGTGAGGTCACCCCTCAGCCTCTGATGCACCTGGGAGGATCCCACCACTCAGGTCACAATGGGGCCTGGCTGACTGACACAGCTTCAGACCAATAGGAGAGTTGGCGTGATCCTCCAGCCAATGGGAGTGAATGAGGGGTGGGTCCAGCAGGCCAACACATGACCATCAGCTTTGCAGGCGCAGTGTCACTGTGAGATGGGAACTGAATGTGAAGGAGTGGGAGAGACAGCAGAGACTGGGAGAGAGATGGAGGTGGTGTGGACTGGGAAGGTTGATAAACACTGTTTCAGTCTGCTAGACCTGAATTAGATACTCCGGGTAAATTGAAAGAACTGTGGATGCTGTAAATCACACATAACAACTGAAAGTACCGGAAAAGCTCAGCAGATCTGGCAGCATCTGTGAAGTGAAATCGGTTCGCAATTTGGATTCGGTGACACATCCTCAGGAACTGATGCTACTGAGAAAAAATGTTTTTTATGCAGAAGGTAGGGGTTAAGGAGTAAATGATAGGGGGGAATAGAGTCCAAAGAGAGAGATAAGAACAATTGGACAAAAAGAGTGGATAATGATCTGAGGGGGAGGGTGAATAGCTGTTTATGGGGACTGTTAGTGGCTAACCATAGGTAGTGTGTAATGCCAGGCTATGTAATAACAAGGCCTGGTGTGTGGTGTAAGGGGCAAAGACACTAGGACGTGGGAGAGTTCAGGACCTAAAATTATTGAATTTGATGTTGAAGCCAGAGGATTGTAGGGTTCCCGACTGGGAGATGAGGTGTTGTTCTTCCAGCTTGTGGTGCTGGAAAAGCACAGAAGGTCAGGCAGCATCCAAGGGGCAGGAGAATTGACATATTGGGCATGTAAGCACTTCATCAGAAATGTGGGAGGTGGGAGAAGAGGGCTGAGAGATAAATAGGGAGGGGTGTTTGGGGTTGGGGGAAGGGAGTTAGGAAGAGACTCGGTAGATGTAGATGGGGTAGTGGTGAGAGGGTGGAATGGATAATTGGGAAGGAAGATGGACAGGTGGGACAGTTCAGGAGGCCAGTGCCGAGTTGGAGGGTTGAATCTGTGATGAGGTGGGGGAGAGGAGATGAGGAAACCTTGATGCCGTGTGGTTGAAAGGTTCCAAGGTCGAGGATGAGGTGTTCTTCCTCCAGGCGTGGGGTGGCTTGGATTTGGGGGTGGAGGACACACAGGACTTGCATGTCCTTGGCAGCGTGGCGGCGGAGGGGATGTAGCTGAAGTGGTCGGCCACAGGGCGGTGGGGTTGGTTGGTGCATGTGTCCCAGAAATATTCCCTGAAATATTCCACAAGTTGGCGTCCTGACTCCCCAGTGAAGCGGAGACCACGTTGAGAGCAAAGGACACAACAGTTGAGGTGTTTGGGTGGGCAGGGAATTCTCTGCTGGATGTGGGAGGATCCTTTGGTGCCTTGGATGGAGGTGAGGGGGAGGTGTGGGCACAGGTTTTACTCCACATGCAGTGGCAAGCGAAGGTGCTGGGAGTGTAGGATGCGTTGGCGGGGAGCTTGGACCTAACGAGGAATTCACAGAGGGAATGGTCTCTGTGGAATGCTTAAAGGGGAGGGGAGGGAAACATATCTCTGGTGGGGTCTGATTGTAGGTGGTGGAAATGGCAGAGGATGATGTGTTGTATCTGGGTGGAAGGTGAGGAGTGGGGGGATCCCATCCTTGTTGGGGTTGGAAGGGTGGGGTTCAAGGGCAGTGGTGTGGGAAGGGGAGGAGATACACTGGAGGGCATTGTTGACCACATGGGAGGGGAAATTGCAGTCCTTGAAATAGGAGGCCATTTGGTATGTTCTGGAGTGTTCTGCCAGCTTGTATCAAGCTTCACTTGAACACTGCAGTAAGCATGAGACAGAGATGTTGGACAGGGAACAGTCTTGTGTGTTAAAGTGACAGGCAACTTGAAGCTCCGGGACCTTTTTGCAGCCACAATGTAACTCATCAGTCACCATTTTCACCACTGCCACTCAGATGCTACCAGGTTCCTGTCTCCTCCACTAACAGCTTTCCACCCTCCCACCAGATTGTTATTCACTCCTTTGTCTTTCCAAATGTTCCTATCTCTCTTTGCGCTCTGTCCCCATCTATTATTTACTCTTTAACCCCTATCTCCTGTAGTCCAAAGATGTGCAGGTTCGGTGAATTGGCCCAGCTAAGTTTCCCGTAGTGTTCAGGGATGTGCATTAGTCCGGGGAAATGGAGAGTAATAGGGAGGGGAATGGGTCTGGGTGGGATGAACTTCAGAGGGTGGGTGTGGAATTGTTGGGCCGAAGAGCCCGTTTCCACGCTGTCGGGATTCTACTTTTCCCAGCTGTCACTGGTTCCGAGGAAGGGTCACGGAACCCGTGATCACCCTAGGTGTTTGCAGGAGGTGGAAAGGGGAGAGTGGCAGCACAGTGTATCTGTGTAGACTGGGAGGGTTTAGTCATACTCTGTGCAGGTCGTTAATCTGAATTAGAAAATCTTGGTCCCACATTTGCAGCAAAGAGGAAAACAGCTGTGGGCCTCAGGCAGTGAGAGATCCTGGGTTATGGCCGCCATCTATATTTGGGGCAGGGTACAGCAAGGCGCATGCACATGTCCTCATTTGGGGTGGGGGGGGGGCAATTTGAAGATGAGCGTTTACACATCAAACACATACCAAGAGAAGTGTTCGCCTTCACTATTCACCTTGCACTGATTGTGAGCTTTGTTTTGCGAATTCATTTTCGAGGATATTAATTGAGAATAAGTGAGACTGGGATCTCAAAAACAAGTTTCTGCAGTCAGCGGAGTCATCAGGATCTGAATATCATTGGCATTTAACTGTGGAACGAGAAAGGTTTGTCTGTTCAGTCTGGGAAAATATCACCAATAGTTTTGTCAAGCAAAAAGCAGAAAGATGTTCAAGTTCATGGTCAGATCACCCTTTGGGTATGTGTTCATTTCTTGGCCCTGCAGCTGTGGAAGGAGGTATTGGCCTGAGAGAGAGCACAGATTTATCCAAATGCCAGATTTAGTCCCAATCACCCACTTCATGATGTTAACCTGTAAACTCCCTACTTCCAATTCCCTGCAAGCTTCTCATTGAAATTCCTTGTGGACTCAAATTCCAGCACTATTTCAGGTGGAACATTCCAGATTCTGACAACTGTCTGTTCATTCAGAAACTGCTGAAGTCCATGTTGACTCAGGGGTTACAAAGGGCTGAATTGAAAGATGAGATGCTGTTCCTGAGCTCCCATTGAGATGCATTGGAACAGTACAGGAGGCTGAGGGCAGTGTAGGTGTGAGCAGACAATGAAAATGACAAGGCTGTACTGAGAGTGCTGTATGGCTCAATGAGAATGTTTTGGAGTTGGGTGTAAATAGTGAGGTGAGACAGGGAGAAGGTGAAGCTGAAACTCAGTTTTAGTTCAGGCCATTCAGTAATTCACGTGGTCCCAATGGGAACAGCCAATTTGTCAGTGATACCTGCAGAGTATTTAAGTTTTTAAAGTATGACATATCTGCTGAAGTAAAGATTTTTTTTTATTATAATGTACATGTTTGAAGTGAAGGAAGGTTGCTCACTCGTTTGAATTTTCTTAATGGGAGTAACGAGATGAATGTAGAGAGATGTTGTGATAGGAGACCTCAGACCCGTGGTGTGGTCCTCTTGTACAATGTGGGATATAAGGGACGTTCCAGTGTGCCTGGCGGCTATGTGTGCTGCAAGTGTGTCCATCTGCAGTTACTGGGAAACTGCTTTTCAGACCTGGAGCTGAGAGTGGACTCACTGTGGAGCATCTGCAATACTGAGAATGTTATGGACAGCACATTTAGTGAGTTAGTCACACTGCAGGTGAGGGCTACACAGGCAGAAAGGGAATGGGTGACCATCAGATCAAGTAAAAGGCTCAGGAAGGGAGTGCAGGAGTCCCCAGTGGTCATCCCCATCTCATACAGATACTGTATCCCGCTTGGGATTCTGTAAGGGCGGGAATGGGTGTGGTAGCTTCTCGGGAAATCAGCACCAGCCAGGGTCATGCCACCACAGATAGCTCCGCTGCACAGAGTGGGAGGAAAGAGAGGAAACATGGCTATAGTGACAGGAGATTCAATGCTCGGTGTTAGGGCGGGCACTGCTGTGACCATAGACGTGAATCCAGGATGGTATGTTACCTCCATAAAGCTAGGATCCGCGATATCATGGAGCGGCTGCAGGACTTTCTGGAGCTGGAGGTTAAACAGCCCGTGGTGGTAGAACACACAGATACCAACAACATCGCTAAACAGAGGGATGAGGGCCTGAAAGCGAGATATAGGGAGAGCAGAGATGCATTAAAATGTAGCTCCTGAAATGTAATAATGTCAGACTTACTCCCAGTGCCATGTGCTACTGAGAGCCGGAATAAGAGGGTAGATCAGCTGGATGTGTGGCTGGGGAAATGGTGTACCAGAGAAGGGTTTAGATTCTTCAGGCACTGGGACTGTTTCGGATTAGGTGGGACCTATACCAGCCTGACCGGTTACCCCTGGGCAGAGCTGAGACAAATCTGATGGGGGCTTTTGCAGTTCCATTGGTGAGGTTTTAACTAGTCTGGCAGGGGGTTGGGAAATCAAGTGCTGGCTTAGATGGGTCAGATTCAGGTCAGGGAATGGGAGGTAGAATATTAGTGATGTAGTCAGCAGCTCAGAAAGCCAAAGAGAAGGAGGATTAAACGAGGATTGAGTCCCTCTTCAGCCATCAGTCCTGCCATCTCAGAAATGTGAGTCAACAAATATGGAGCTGTATACATGTCTATGACTCTATGTGCTTCAGCAAAATGGTGGAAATCTACAATAAGAACATAAATTGCCGGACATCCTCAGCAAGTCTGTCAGCATCTGAAATGGTGACAGATGCTGGAAACATTGCAGCCTTGCAGAAGTGTTAAGATGATCACACCAAGCACTACAATATCGGTTGCACACTGAGTGCCGGAACGTGGGCCTAGAATAAATAGGCGCTTGATGACCAGCATGAATACGATGGGGCTGGAAAGTTGATGTTTCGGGTTAGGACCATTCATCCGGACTGACAAACTGTCCTGACCCAAAACATCAACTTTCCTGCCCCTCTGATGCTGCCTGACCTGCTGCATTTCCCCAGATCAACATTGTATAAACTCTGACTTCCAGCATCTGCAGCCCTTAACTATCTACACATCCCAGGACTCAGGCTGGTGACCCTCCTTTACTCTCTCTCTCAATAACCAGGAGAGCCTTCCTTGGGAAAGGGGAACAAAGGTACACGCAGTACTCCAGGTGTGGTCTCACCAAGGCCCTTCCAGAAAGGGATCCCTGCTCCGGTACTCGAATCCTCTCACGACAAAGGTCACACATCATTTACATTCCCCACTGCTTCCCACAAGAGGGAATCTCAGAGAAACACAGAATAAAATGAGGTCAGAGTCTCTGGTCCAAAACTGTTGAATACAATGCCCCCATCTTCGTGCCTGGTGTGATCATCCAAACACTTCTTCAAGGCTGCAATGTTTCCTGCATCTGTCACCATTTCAGATGCTGCCAGACCTGCTGAGGATCTCCAGCACTTTCTGTTTTCTCTGTTGTAGAGTACTGAAAGGGGGGATTTGCAGTTGAGAAATTCAAATTGAATTTCATGTTCAATTTTGATAGTTACTGGATCCGTGCCGATCTGGATGTCATTGGCCTTTTGATCTGGAAGGAAAGGTGTGCATTCTGCCCGTGAACAAATATTTCAAATGTCAGTGGGCTGGAAAAAGTACTGAGACAGCGAAGTCCGTGTTAGTGAGATGACTGTGGAGACAGATTTCATTGATTTTTGAAAGTCTAAAAAATCATGGCACATTTCCCAGGAACAGTTAAGCCACAGACTGGTCTTGTATGAGGGCAATTTACCATGAAACCAGAAAGACAAAAGGATTCCTGCATCATGGAAAAAGCTATGAAAATGGGATTGTTGTAACTGAGTGAATTATCGATCATGGATTGTAATCCATTGGTGTTGTCACGTCGGTTCCAGCGCCGTGGGGAAACACGGGAAATGTGATGAGTGCAGTGTAGGTTTCAGTTATTAAACTGGAAAAGGTGCAGAAGAAATTTACAAGGATGATGCCAGGTCTCAGGGGTCTGAGTTACAGAGAGAGGTTGGACAAGCGAGGACTTTTTTTGTTTCGAGCAGAGGAAACCGAGGGGGAATATATTAAAGAAGTGTATAAGATCATAAGAGACCTGGGTAAGGTGAATGCACTCAGTCTTTTTCCCAGGGAACTAAGGACCGGAGGGTATCAGTTTAAGGTTAGAGGAGAAAGAATAAAAGGGTAGCTGAGGGGCAACTGTTCTAAACAGAGTGTGGTATGTATATGGAATGAACTGCCAGTGGAAGTGGTTGAGGCAGGTCTGTTAACAACATGTAAAAGACATTTGGACAAATACATGGATAGGAAAGTTTCAGAAGCAGATGAGCCAAGTGCATGGAAATGGGGTTAGCGTGGATGGACATTCTGATCGGTATGGGCCAGTTTGGGCCAAAGGGCCTGTCTCTGCTGTAGGATTCTATGACTCTAAGTGCATTTGCTATTTCTCCCCCTAACTCTGTTGGTATCTTGGGATGTATTCCATCAGGGAAATGAGACTTGTCTACCTTTAGCTCCGTTATCTTGCCCAGCTCCAACTCTTTCACGATAATGGTCTTTCTAGGTCTTCACCTTCCTCAGTCTCCTTATCAATTACTGGCATGGTCTTCGTATCCTCCACTGTGAAGTCTGACTGCTGTGTCCTCATATTCCTGAACCCTGCTGAGTAGGAATAACTAGGCACAGAACTCTGAGAGGTCTTCTTTGAGTCTTTATTGATGAGACATGGCAGTTACCTGGATATTTTACGTGCAAAATGCCTTCAGACAGCATCAGGTAACTCCCCGCCTGTCCGGTGTACGGCTCCCTTTCTTCTACCTTTGTGGTTTGTGGTTTTGAATAGAGACTATCTCCTAGGATTATCTCCAAGGCAACAGCAGTTTTAAAAAGTCTAGTTCCGTTCAGCACTTTGTGGTTAAACCACACACCCCTACCCCCACGCCCCTTTGGCCCCCTCAAGTATCTGACAGGCACTTCAGTTTCAGTGGGGCTGTCTATCAGGATTCTGATGTGGAGGAGCCGGGGTTGGGGTGGGATGGACAAAGTTAAAAACCACACAGCACCAGGTTATAGTCCAACAGGTTTATTTGGAAATACAAGTTTTTGGAGTGTGCTGTGATTTGTAACTTGATCAGGATTATCTCTATGGTAGCAGTTAAGTGCTTCAACAATTACAGAGGCCATATGTTCCCCACACAATAGGTTCCCCTCCAGCAGTGTAAACTGCTATTCTGTCCCTGGGGATAGCTACTCATTACATTTTATCCCGAATCCCATCAAGCTTTCTGTTGATCTTTGACGTTTTTCTAATCTCCCAGTTTCTCCTTGGTCTTTACCAATTTGTGTGCCTTCTATTTTAATTTGATAGGCTCCCTTATTTCCTTAGCCACCCACAGCAGATTACTCCTTTTCCTAAAGTCCTTCCTTTTCACTGATATATGTTTTTACTGAGCACTTTGAAAAATTGCTTTGATATTCCTCCACTGTCTGTCAACCGTCCCACCGTAAAGTCTTTGCTTCCAGTCTATATTAGCCAACTCCTGCCTCATCCTATTGTCGTCTCCTTTGTTTAAGCGCAAGATCTTGGGATTGGATTTAATTTTCCCGTTTTCCATCTGTGTTCTAAATTCAACCAGACTTCTCAAGTCTTTTATCAGATTACGTGGGGAGGCAGTGTTTTGGGTTTCATTGTCAAAGACCTTGGCTTTGTAGTAAAGTATAGGATAGATATTCCCAACAGAGTATTCTGGATGCTGTGAATGTCCTACACAGTCTAAAACCATAAATCACTGTCTCCCCTCAGTTTAAAATTGCAAAGTGGTTATCTCCTACTCGCTTCCTCACTATCTAAGTTTGGAACGCTAATCCACCTGAGTATCCTGCATTTTCTGAAGGTGGTGATTTTTGGATTCAGCTTTCCAATTATTACCGTAAGAAGATAAGCACTGGGCACAGGAGAGTCAATGCAGCCCTTCGAACCATCTCCACCATTTAATACGGTGATGAATGACCTCACCTTGCTCTCAGCTGGATTTTCCTGCCTGCGCTCTCTCACCCTTCAACTCATTGCAAATTAAACATCTGTATCTTTTCATTAAGTTTGCTCATTGCCCAGGCATCCATTGCATTTTGAATAGGGAATTCCACAGATTCAGAACACATTGAGATAGGTACATTCTTCTTCATGAGAATAGAATAGAATTCCTATAGTGCAGAAACAGGGTATTCATCCATCGAGTCCACGCCAATCCTATAGTGAGCATCCCATTTAGACCCATCCATTCCCTGTAACCCTGCATTTCCTGTTGTTAATTGTCTAACTGGCACATGCGTGGACCCTGTGGGCAATTTAGCATGGCCAATCCATCAAACTTGCACATCTTTGGACTGTGGAAAGAAACCGGAACACCCAGAGGAAACCCACGCAGACATAGGGAGAATGTGTAAACTCCACACAATTGCCTAAGGCTGGTCTCAAACCCGGGTCTCTGACGCTGTGAGGCAGCAGTGCTAGCCACTGAGTCACCTCTCTTAAAATTTGCTGCCCCTTATTAACCTCCCCACCCCGCAATTGGCTGAATGTATATTCCTTACATCAGAAATCGAGTTTTCTAAGCGGATATCTCAGTAAAACCCAGTGACAGCTCACATGTCCTGTGTGTCTGAATGGGGATCGGATACACAACACCCTCCACCCCACACTTTTCATTCACTTTCCAGCAACAGGTCTCCAGAGGCTTCATGGGGACTATAACTCACAATCCCTGAGGCAGGGATCACACGTGTGCAGGGAAACCTGGTACTGTAAATGTACAGAATGTGGATGGGTTTTGGGGCATGTGTTTTGGGTAACCAGCAGAAAGCATTCACACTGTGATTGGGTGGAGAAGGGGCACATCTGTTTATAGTATTGATCAGTTGGGGGGTGGGGTTAAAGTGCCATCACACTCACGTGGAACCAAGTTCCATCCCCAACTTGTTGTAATGCTGGGAATCGACCTCTGAGAAACAAAGAAGGATCTGACCCATTCTCCCAGACTGAAGGTCCCTCTTCTGTCCAGGATCTGCCACCTCCCTTTCTGTTTCCTTTTGTTTCATTCTGCTGTTACATTATTGACTTGCAGCAACTGAAGGGAAAGGAAGTGAACCCAGAAAGGGTGCAGCGTCTAACCAGGGACGGAAGTGGTGGCATGGATCTGTTTATCAACAACTCCATGAGAATGCGGAGGGTGTACATTCTGGGGTAGCAGAGTCAGAAAGGTGGGAGAGAGTAAGTGGGCTGCAGGGTTACAACTTTGGGGGAAGAAAGGGGAAAAATATTCCAGAGAAATTAGAATTATCTGTTCTGAATTTCTAACCTGTGCATATTCCTTTATACAGGGTGCTAATGGTGAAGATTTGCAGACTGAAATCTCAAAATTATGTGCAGATTGTGATTAAGTTTAACAGCATTTGAAGAACCAAAGATGGAGAATCACTCGGCCAAAATCCTGCAACACTCTCCCTCCCAGCATTGTCGGTCTATCTGCACCAAATGGACTGCGAATGGTTCAAGATAGCAGCTCACTACCGTCTTCTCAAGGGTAACGAGAGATGGGGAATAAATGCTGGCCGAGACAGTGATGCCCATATCCTGGAAATGGTTTCTATCTCGAGTTGCTGAAACCTGGTTGATGTTACTGCAGGATGACGAGGGATGCTGAGTGCACCCTCCAGGAGGCAGCACCATCACATTACCCCTGCCTACACCCACACAGTAACACAGCAACGTCACTGGAACAAAAGGCAGTGAAACCAAAGGAGGACTTAGATATAGTTCTTCGAGGTAAAGCCATCAAAGGGGATTGGAGCACAGCAGGAACAGGAGACTGAGCTGGATGGTCAGCTGTTTCCCATTGAATGGTGGAACAGGATTGAAAGGCTGAATGGCCTCCTGCTGCTATCTCCCAGGTATGTATGTAGTCATGGAACACGGGTAGGAAGAAGTGGGCAGGGATTCTCCAGGAGATTTCACCTCCACAACAGTTTTCAGTGAGGGATGGTTTGATGGATTTTATTTAACATTTATCTTTAACACAAGGTTTGTACATTTTGGCTTTAAAATGTTGTAAAAGTTTTTTGCACAGCAAATAAAATTAAAGAAAATAAATTGAACTGTCTGAATATAACAGTTTTAAAACTTTCAACCTCCTGTAAAACAAAATCCTGTCGATTCCCGGACACCATCACTTTCCAGTTACTCAAACTCCAGGGACATATTGCCTCCCTGTCTGAGGTTTGATTTAACAGCTTTTCAGTTCTCGTTCAGTGAGCTGTGAAGCGTTCTTTTTCCCCATTTCTCCGACCCAGAAATGTTATCACAGCAACCTTTCCACCATCAAAATCATCATTACGCCATTTTGCTTTTGGCTAACATATAATCACCAGCAGTGCAAAAGTGAGGACTGCAGATGCTGGAAACCAGAGCCTAGATCAGAGTGGTGCTGGAAAAGGGCTTTTGCCAAGACATTGATTTTCTGGCTCCTCGGATCCTGCCTGACCTGCTGTGCTTTTCCAGCACCACTCTAATCTAGACATATAATCACCAGCAGTAAACCATTTGTGTTACCAATTGAATATTTATAAACAAAGCCCATTACTGGCCAAGCAAACCATTACAAGTGACAGAATGAGAAGGGACAAAATCAAGGTAGAGTTGTGGGGAGGGGGGCAATGGTGGAGATAAAGCACTGTATCCCCTGAGATGCCCACCTCTATATGAAGGCATCGAAAGCACTGATGCATACTACATGTTCCTTCTCCAAGGACACCCTGCTGTGTAGCCTTTATCCTCAATCATAGAATAGAATCACGACAGTGTGGAAGGAGAGCATTGGCCCATCAAACCCCACCGACCATCTGAAGAACATCACGCCCAGAGCACTCTTACTGTAACACTGCATTCCCCATGGCTGATCTACCTAGTCTGCACAATCCTGGATCCTGTGGTCAATTTAGCACGACTGATCCACCTAACCTGCACATCTTTGGACTGTGGGAGGAAACCAGAGCAGCTGGAGGGGACCCACACTATCATGGGGAGAATGTGGGAACTCCACACAGGCTGTTGGCCAAGGCTGGACTCCAAGGCTGTGATGCAGCCGTACTACAATCACAATTTAAATCAAAACAGATGATCCCTGCTCCTTGTCACATTGCTGTTTGTGGACACTTACTGCCCAGAGAGGCATCCTGAGGTTCAGAAAGTGGCAATGTAAGTTCAGTCAACTCCAGCCCAGTTAATGTGGTTAACAACAACAACATCAATACTCCAACAGTGTCATCATGTGCAAGGTCCACTCCTGACTCTGATGGACAGTAACATCAGAATGAGAATCCTGCAGTCCACACGGTGTAGGTGTATGACCACTTCCCTGTGAACACTTACTGGTCTCTCAATCGTGTTGAAGATGCAGCAAATCCCTTGTCACACAGAGAGGTGAACAGCTCCTACCCAGTATAAACCCGCTGGGGTCTCGGGGGCAGGAATAATCACTGAATCCCTTCTCCCACACTAAGCATCTGAATGGCCTCTCCTCAGTGTGGGCTCCTTGGAGTCTCAGCAGGAGCGATGAATCACTGAATCCCCTCTCACACACTGAGCATCTGAATGAGCTCTCCCGCGGTTTGGGCTCACTGGGTTCTCAGTGGGGCAGGATGAATTACTGAATCCCCTCTCACACACTGACCATCTGAATGGCCTCTCCCGTGTGTGGGCTCACTGGGGTCTCAGTGGGGCAGGATGCATCACTGAATCCCCTCTCACACACTGACCATCTGAATGGCCTCTCCCCTGTGTGGGCTCACTGGAGACTCCGCAGGTGCTGCATTTGAGTGAATCTCCCCCCACACAGGGAACAAGTGAATGACCTTTCCCCAGAGTGAGCTCACTGGTGTTTAAGCAGGTCAGAGGACTGAGTGAATGTTTTCCCACACACTGAGCAGGTAAATGGCCTCTCCCCAGTGGGAATGCACTAATGTCTCCGCTGGTGAGAGATTTGAATGAATCCTTTCTCACACATGGAGCAGGTTAAGGGTTTAAATCCACTGTGCCATCTCTGGTGCCTCAGCAGATAGTAAGATGGAGTAAATCCCTTCCCATACGTGGGGCAGGTGAACGGCCTCTCCGCAGTGTGACTTTGTCGGTGTGTGTCCCACTGGGAGGGGTAAGTGAATTCCTAATTCTGATTGAGTACATCCTCCTATTTTGTCAGTTGTTATTGACATTCTCATTCCCCTCGCACCAGAACCTGTTCCAGTGTGACAGAAACAGCAGAATGGACAGCTGCAGCTTGTCACCGGACTGGTCACTGGACACGAACGGTTCACTCTCCACCGATGCTGCCAGAACTACTGAATTTTTCCAGCAATTTCTGATTTTGTTTCTGATGTCCCAGCATTTGCAGATGTTTAGTTTTACAATACTCATCTTGTGTGTTGCAGAGGAGTTTATTGATGAAATTAGAGGGTTTTGAAAGTTGTACGTTAGGTCACACATCAGCTATGATCATCATGAATGGCAGAGCAGGGTTAAGGGGCTGATGGCCTCCTCCTGTTCCAATGCAAGTTATCCGTCGGCAGCTTGTGTTAACATTTCCCCTCACTGTTCACTTAACCTCCATGTCGAAAACACTGTTACTGACTGAACAAACCTCCTGTGTTTGAACTAAACCTGCCCATGTTCAGTGGCTCCCTGTCTTGCCATCCGGGTTTAACTCATCATGGAATGCTGTCTTGTATTACTGTAGGAATTCCCACAAGGACTAATCCTGGAGTCTGTATCTCCTGGGATCCACAATCACCGTTTATTATCTTCTTTCTATTTCATTCTGGCTATTGAACTCTCGGTTTCAATCCATTCTCCTGTCATTCTCTTCAACATGCCCATGTGGGTGGGCTAGAGGCAGCTGGGATTTAATGAAGGGAAGTCGGGGTTAGGCGGACGCACGAGGAGTGGTGATAGCAAAAACAGTTCTCATTGTAACGGCAGAGTTTCTCTGTGACCCAGTGAGTGGTGAGGCACCTGAGTTTGTAGGGGGAGACATTCAATCAGGGATTTGGTAAGACACTCAGACATTGACCTGTCCATCTGATTGTTAACTCAGACAAATAGAAAGAAAGATGCACATTTAGATAGCACCTTTGATGATCTGGGGCAATGAAACATGCTTCCAACCCAATGATTTCAACCACAAATCTCTGAAAACACAGACACAACTTGTACCAGGCTGTCTCTGAGCCTCCTCTTGAGAAAAGCGTTTTCAGCTGTTCAGCCTTTCCTGGTAATTATAACCGCTATGTTCCTGTAAGATTTGTGACTGAACCTTTATTTTCCTGTTCCTTGTGAGTGATGAAATTAGCAGAAACAGGTCCTGACCTGTGAGGGGTTTCGATTGGAGTATTTATATTTACAAATCCATTGCCACCTTCACGTACAGTGTGAAAGTGATGTAAAACTGAAGGGAAGGAGTGGGTGAGCACCCACAGAATCATATGTATCTGAGTTAAATGAACCTGGCATGAGGAAAATGTGACAACAATCACAACTAGTTAGAATCACAGAATCCAGTGGGTGCAGAAAGAGTCTCTTTGGCCCATCGAGTCCACAATGAACTGCTCACCCACCCTATCCCCATAACCCCACATTACCCATGGCTAGCCCAACCCACCTATATTGCACACTGCGGCCAAGTTAGCATGGCCAATCCAGTAACGTTACACATCTGTGAGAGGGTCACAAATTACATCCAAATGCTCGGAATTGTGGATGAAGTCTCACAAAAACTTGACTCCGACACAAATGCTTTGCTTTTCAAAATAAAGTTTGGGGGAACCTGCAACCGGAAAGATTTCTGATTATCTCAGGAGGAAGAGAATTCAAAACTCGCGCCATTGCCCAGGGGGCGCAGTGATATTTCCAGAGGTCAGGGAACCATCAGAAATGTAACAGGTTGAGAGCAAGGTGGGGGTGAGACAAGGACAAAACGACAGTCTGTCACACGGGGGAAAACAGGAGAGATTAAACAGCAGAAATGGTCGTCCCGCAAGGCCACGTGGAATGGAGTAAGGGCTGGGAAAGAAACAAGGAAACAAGGTGTGCAGCTGTCAAAGAAATACATTTATAAAACAGATTATAAAAGCATATTTGGCAGAGTTCACAGCCTGAAATTGTTGCTTTCAATGGTGAGTACAAAAAGCTGTAAAACCTAGGGAGTTCTATGACAGTCAACACATATGGGATGGGCTAAGTGGCCTCGATCTGTGCTTTAACTTCCTGATAATTTTTTCTGCCATTTGTAGTTCAAGTCTGATGACGCTAATAACTTATCAAATTGTACTGGAGTTTAATATTCTGGAGAAATGTTAAATAAATCACACTGATTACATTCTGACAATCCTAATCCATAACCCTGCATGTCCCAACATTTCAGTTACATCCATGTCCTGCCGGTGGGACAGGACATACAGGGATGGTGACGGTGGTGTCTAGGACATTGTAAGCTAAGATTCTGTGCGTATGACTGTGTCAGGTTGTTCCTTGACTAGTCTGCATTCCAGCTCACCCAATAAGATGTTGGCAGGGTGAGACACTACAGTTGGAGCTCCTCTGCTCGCCAGTTCCTTTCCTTTCTGCTTTTTAAAAATTTCTTTCTCTCTCACTCTCCCCTTTGCAGACTCTGACATAAGTATCTCAACATTGAATTTAAAAAAAATAACAATTTTAAAAAATGTCTCTGCAAGAAAACCAATGGAGGAAAATATATTATTCTTGCATCAACTGCATTTTTAAACAAAAACAATCCTTTTCAATAAACACTGTCTCATTTTTTCCCTCAATTCTATCAAGCGAGCTATTATATTTTGTCCCTCAGTTTACGGATCTTAATAAATATCCAATCAATTTCAGAGCAACAGGCTGACAAATTATTGAACCAATGTATCTGTTTAGGATTTAGCATTAGTTATTAAGTCATTACCATTACAATAATTTGCATAATAATTGGTCTGGGTAACAAGTACACTGAGATTCACAATTTAATTTATTGAATGTTTGAAAAATGGTGCAATATATCTTTTTTTCAGAATTCTAACAGTAATTATTAAGGCATTTGCATGATAATAATTATTATATGCTTTAGTTTAGTTTTGCTAACACAGCAGTGAAGTTTATATTTGAATTTAATCCAATATTCCCTAGTACCTATACAGTAATATAAAAATCAATTTTATTTCCAATCAATGCACCTACAAAAGAATCCATTATTTCTGCTGCAACTCGCAATGTTAAAAATATGACTTTTGCTCATTTGAATGATCTGTGTAATCCCAGCCTTATAAATTTAGGAAAGCTTAATTACTTTTCCCTACAATAATTCCTGGTCATTTTTGCAGATAGCACAGTCAAATAGCAAGATGAAATTTATCATTATTCTTAAGTATGCTAATAGAGTTTTGAAAATCTATATGTTGCTAATATGTAATAATTGTTCATTTCAGTCCATAGAATATAGATCAGTACAGCGCAGTACAGGCCCTTTGGCCACGATGTTGTTCCGATCTTTTATCCTACTCTAAGATCAAACTAACCAACATGCCCTTCAGTTACTACCATCCATGTGCCTATCCAAGAGTCGCTCAAATGTCTCTGATGGATCTGAATCTACTACCACCACTGGCAGTGCATTCCACGCACCCACCACTATCTATAAAGAAACTATCTCTGACATCTCGACACAACTTTCCCAATTCACCTTAAAATTATACCACTTTGTGGGGAAAAGTCTTTCATCATCCACTCTATCTATGCCTCTCATCATGTTACACAAAGCTATCAAGTAAGCTCTCATCCTCTTTCACTGCAATGAGCAAGGCCCCAGTTCCCTCAATATTTCTTCATAAGACATGCCTTCCAGTCCAGGCAACATCTTGATAAATCTCATCTGCACCTTCTCTAAAGCTTCCGCATCCTATGTATAATGAGGTGATCAGAACCGAACACAATATTCTAAGTGTAGTCTCACCACTGATCCATAGAGCTGCAGCATAACCACATGGCTCTTAGACTCAATATCCCTTCTAATGAAAGCCAACTCACCATACACCGTCTTAATAACCCTATCACCTCGGATGTCATCTATGAGGGATATATGGGCGTGCACCCCACGATCCATCTTTTCCACCACATTGTCAAGAATCCTGCATTTAATCTGAAAATATGCACTCAAATTTGAAATTCCAAAATGAATAACTTCGCATTTTCCCAGGTAGAATTCCATCTGCCACTTCTCAGCCCAGCTCTGCATCTTATCAATGTCCTCTAGCAGCCTACAAAGGCTCTCCACACTATCCACAACTCCACCAACTCTCGTGTCATTGGAAACTTCCTAACCCACCCTTCCACTTCCTCATCCAAGTCATTTATAAAAGATCACAAAGAGCTGAGGCCCCAGAACTAATCCCTTCAGAACACCATTGGTCATCGTGCTCCAAGCTGAAAACTATCCATTTAATCTCACCCTGCCTTCAATGGGCCAGCCAATTTATTATTTAACCAGGCAGGTTTCCCTGTATCCCAGACCTCATTACTTTCTAAATGAGCCTACCATGTGGAACCTAATCAAACACCTTGCTACAGTCCAGACATACCACATCCACTACTCTGTCCTCACCAATGTGTTTGTCACATCCTCAAATAATTCAATAAGGTTTGTGAGGCATAACCTGCCGCTCACAAAGCCATGCTGACCATCTCTAATCAATCTATCCTTTTCCAAATAATCACAAATCCTGTCTCTCAGAAACCTCTCCAATAATTTGCCCACAACTGATGTAAGACTGACTTATCGATGATTCCCAGTAATATCTCAGTTGCCTTTCTTGAATAAGGGAATGGCGTTTGCCACCCTCCAGTCATCTGGTATGGCTCCAGTGGACAGTGAGGATGCAAAGATCATCGCCAAAACACAGTAATCCCTTGACTCCCTTCCCATAACAACCTAAGTTATATCCTTTCTGGCCCAGGGGACTTATCTATCCCCATGATTTTTCAATATTTGCAGCACATTCTCCATCTTAATATCGACCTGTTCGACCATATCAGCCTGTTTCACATTGTCCTCACAAAGAACAAGGTCCCACTCACTCGTGAATACTTAAGCAAAGTACTCATTCAGGACCTCCCCTACCCCCTCTGACTCCTGGCACAAGTTTGCTTCACTATAAGGGGTATAAATGTGGAATTACTCCTCAGCACTGAATTAAAGATATTGCAGTGTACAATCACTCGATTACTTTGAATATTGAACTGTATTTTAACTGAGAAAACACAGTTAAATTGATTTGATTATATTTCACTTCATGCTCACATTTATTGTGTTTCGAACCACAATAAATTTCCTTTTTACGTATATAAAACTTATTTAAAATTAATCGCATGTTTATGTAAAGAAAATCGAATTACCATCTGCTTGTTCCTTCCTTTTTCAATGCCTGTTCATTTTGAATTTGTGAAAGTAGTACGTTGTTGAAAGGAAGGGAAATTGTCTTCAGCTGAATATTCACATTGAGTGACTGATGCATATTAGAAATCAAAGTACAATGATCACACAGTTTTGTCAATTTGTCTTTCAAAGAATTGTCATGAGATTCCTGTTTATTTAAGTTTATCATTCCTTTATTCCATTGTTATTGTAAAATATTGTTTAATTTCCAGTCCATTACACACACAGAAACTACCTAATCAATTCCCATCCAAATTACTGCAATAAACAGCTGATTAATTTTGATTTGAGTTACCACATTAAACATAATATTGCAGTCCTGCCGTCCTGAGTGGGAACATTATGAAAGGAGCTTGTGGAGCTGTGGCAGGGTCTCTATTACTGGACCCAAGGGAAGGTTTCACATCACACCTTCAACAGAAACATATCAAGAGCTGCTCTGAATGGTGATTAGAGAGTACACAAGCACAGATTGAATTGCTTTTCAATCCAACATTAGATCTGCTTTTATCTATTATAAGAATAATCACAAAATCTGATACTTATTTGTGTCAGGTTATCAAGAAATATGTGTACACGTATCCCCCACTTTTGGAAAGTTTGCTTTAGCCACTTTGCTTTTACAAAAGACGTACATCTGTCCCTGCTTTCTCTAACTGAAAGAAATCTGAAGAGGATTTTCACTTTTATGAAAAAAAGGAAAAAGATTAAAGCTTCTTCGATTTACGCCTTTTCAGCTTATGTAAGGTTTCATAATAACGCTCTACTTTCAGATAGTGGGGATACCTGTATCTAATTCTGTTGCTTATAAGTTCCTGGAGAATATTTGAAAATGTTGCAGAATTAAAGATTACGATGAGATTGATCCATTATTTTGTTGCAAAGGGGCAAGTTCAAACAATTGATACACATTAAACATTATTCTGTCGTGCTATAAATTGGAAATAAAGTTGATATCTTCTTCAGGAAACTAACAAATGCTCCCACCTATTACTTGTCAGTCAGCTGGTTACCTACTATGTAACTAAATGTTGTGATTCATCTAAATATTACTCTGTCCTTTGATCAAAATGAATATGTAATTGTTGTTCAGTTTATGAAATTTTTCCATTCACCTGTTCATTTTGACCGTAAGATTGAAATGCTTTGAAAATATTGGAGTTTGTTCATTTAAAAATAAGATTTGCACATCTCTCACATATCTCATTTCTTGTATTATGATTCAAGAATGTTTTCTGGTGGGATTCTAGTAAATACCAAACATTTGTTGGCTTCAAATAAGGTCTTTTACACCCAGTCATCAATCTATTGTTAATGTTTCAGCTGTTACATTGACATTGATTAGGTTCTCATTCAGACAGATCAACTGACAATTATAAACTACTTGCAGGATTATTGAATTGAGAAAACGATACAGACGTGGAAACATTTTTTAGAAGGAATTGCTTTTTCATTCAAATGTGTAGGCAGTTCAAGAATTCTATATCGCCTTTCATTGGTTTTCTTGTCGAGAATGTAAATTTATAATTCATGTGAATTTTATTGTGTTCTGTATTTTGAAATTTGTATCAGATTTAAGAAGAAAAAGAGGAGCAATTAACATGAAAACTTCTGTGAATAGAAAGCGCAGTAAATTAAATTGACAGAGGTAACTTCTGGTATTGTCTCTGAATGTTCAGTCAAATATTTCTAATAGCAAGAGCGTTGTGCCGGTAAAGCACAGCAGGTCAGGCAGCATTCAAGGAGAAGCAGAGTCAACGTTTTGGGCATTAGCCCTTCATCAGGAATCTTTTCGATACTCCTGCTCTTTGAATGTGCCTGCACTTTTCCAACACCACAGCTTTCCTCACTTTCTCCAAATATGCTTAATGAACATGAACTGAAAATATTAGCATCAGCAGTTGAACAAGACCAAATAAACACATTTTTTGCAATATTTATAATGAAAACTTGTTTGAGAACATACAACAAATCAGATCGAACAACATCTCTTGCCGTTAGAATCCTTGGCCCTTCATAATAAAGAATAACCATGCTTTGACCAACCAGTATGGTGTATAACTACTGAACTGAAATACCAGAGGGACAACGATTGCATGTATTGAAGGGAATGATAACCAGATCCTTACTGTGATAGTGGTGATTGATCTCAGGAACAATAAGATATTTATTGTGATTATTCCACTGAACAGTGATTAGATGGTCATGAAGATCTTTGTGTGACTTTATGTGCAGTGTTTTGTTTGAACATTGATTTCTGTAGCATTGAGATATTTTACAAGATTGACAATTGACTGTTAAAGATAAGGTTTAAATGCAACATTTAAAAAAATTGTCGGTTTTGTTTAGCGAAACACAATTCTAAGTTTATGGAATCCCTACTGTGTGGAAACAGGCCATTTGGCCCAACAAGCCTACACTGACCTTCCAAAGAATAATCCACTCAGCAGCATTCTGCTCTCAGATTACTGGACATTTTCCCTGACTAATGCACATAACCTACACATCCCTACACAGACCGTGCAGCTTAGCATGGCCAATGTACCGAACCTGCATATCTTTGGATTGTGGGAGAAAACCAGAACATGTAAACTCTACACAAACATGTGGCCAAGGATGGAATCAAACACAAGCGCATAACACTGTAAGACACAAGTGCTAACCACTGATCCTCTGTTCTCAATGCCCAGACCACATGTTCAAGAGGTCTATGTAGCTATTCATTGGTTCTCTTGTCCACATACTAATTTATCATTCATATCGCTGTTATTGTGTCCGGAATTTTGAGATTTGTCTCAAAGTTAAGAAGAAAACGAGGGCAATTAATATGAGAAGTTGAGAAAATAGAAAGCACAGTACATTTAAATTAAAGACTGTGAGAAACAAAGCTCACTTACTTCAATAATTTCAGTCCAAGACAAGATCTGAAGCAATCAGTTTGTTTATTAGACGCTTGCAAGCGTGCAGCGTGGTGCCTGGAATAAGGCACACAGAGTTTAGCAAATACATATCTTATATAGGATTCACTACTCCAAACCCGGTATCCATTACTATTGTTTCTCTCTTGCCTTATCCGGCCTTGTGCATAACAAAGTACAAGTTTTACTTGCTGGAAATCTGTTGCTGGAAAAGCGCAGCAGGTCAGGCAGCATCCAGGGAACAGGAGAATCGACGTTTCGGGCATAAGCCCTTGCCGAAACGTCGATTCTCCTGTTCCCTGGATGCTGCCTGACCTGCTGCGCTTTTCCAGCAACACATTTCCAGCTCTGATCTCCAGCATCTGCAGACCTCACTTTCTCATCACAAGTTTTACTTGGCCATTTCACCACATCCTGCTGTGGCCCATTGTTAGGTATATCCTCCATCACTACTATCTAAATCCCCCACTTGTGACATTTGCTCCCTTTCTCTAACCATATTGATCCTTATGACCTTTTAATTGGGGTTTGTTTTTGTGTTTTTGCAAAAGTGGGAAACAGATGCTTATAACTACTGCTTGTACAAGCATATCTGGCTTAACCTGCATTCTCACAGCATCTTATCTATTTGTCTGTAACATCTACCATTGTCTGCAGGCACGTTTCATTCTTGTATGCACATTTTAGCTAATACAAAAACAATTATATATTTCCTTCACATAGTTTTCATTCTTGATGAGTAGTGCTGGAAGAGCACAGCAGTTCAGGCAGCATCCAAGTAGCTTCGAAATCGACGTTTCTGGCATTTGCCCGAAACGTCGATTTCGAAGCTACTTGGATGCTGCCTGAAATGCTGTGCTCTTCCAGAACCACTAATCCAGAATCTGGTTTCCAGCATCTGCAGTCATTGTTTTTACATAGTTTTCATTCTTGTTGACTCAGCTCTTGGTTGAAACCATTATACACGGTGTGAGTGCATAAACCTTGCATAAATAATTATGTTGCAGAAGTGACACTACTTTACCTATATTCCAAATTTCACCCTTTTTCTTTAATTACCATTTCTTATCTTCTGCATTTTTCTTTTATGCATTGCCCCCAAAATTTGCAAGCATCATTCTAGAGGTTTCATCCATCTTGGTCTCACTCATCCCCTCATTATTTAATCGACAAAGTTCCTCTGCCTGATTCCATTTTAGTGGTATCTGTTTTATTAAGGCTGTCTGAATCAGTCTTCGTATACAGGGCATGATACAACAGCCAATGGCTACCAATACCCCGGCTACTACTATCAGGGAAGTAAGGATGGAAACCACCCACCATTCCATTTTTCAAACCAGGATTCACGCCATCCCGTGAGAGATGTGTCTCCTCCCGAATTCTCAGCCAGTTCCTCTGCTAAAGTAGTCAATCCCCGTAAGGCCCGAGTAATTGAACCATCAGGCGCAGTGTTATTAGGAATAAAGGTGCAACAGCTTCCTCCTAACATCACACATACACACCCCTTTTCTGCTAAAATCATATCAAGGGCCATTCTGTTTGCCCATGCCATCTTATTTGTCACATCAAGCTGTTCTGATGTTCCTTTAACCGCATCTCTTGTATAATTTATAAATCGCTGTTGATTATATAAAATGTAATTTATCCAATCTACATTTCTATTAATTGTTACCCACCAAAAGAGAGCTGACTCAAAGCCTTCTGCAATCTGATTACGAGCCTTGAACTCATCAGGTAGCCTCCTAGGGACTCCTACAGAATCAAGATAAATCCTGTCATCGAAAGAAGTGTCTAACAGTGATCTCTTACTCTTTTCCTTTTTCCCCACTATCATTTCCTTCTCAAATTACAGGGTAAATGGAATTGCCCAATTGAACAATTGCACATATCCCTCTCCAATCCGGTGGTAGGGTGGGTCTCAATATTTTGCCTCCACAGTACCACCACAGATCCGCTCGGGGAGCCATTGGTGCTGATTAGTTCCCTCCCTTGTACGTTTCGGTGACATTCTTAATCTCTGTACATGCTTTCAGCTCCCCCAAATCTCTAGACCGACTTGTACCTCGTCTATCCACACACGACGTGTGATTCCAACTGCGGCTGAAAACATAGGGGGGCTTTTGAATCTTTCTTCTCCAAGGGAGCGAACATCAGAGATAGGGAGGTACAATTCCTATCATTCCATGCAGTCTTATCCTGTTACAGGGCTATCATACATTTCATGCCCTTCCTGTCTCGCTTCCACCCGAGTGGAAAGGGAACCACCTGGGCCACTGGCCTACCGGAGGCACATCCATAGCAATTGCTTTTGTTCAGACTTTTTACAGTATACTTTACCGATTCAACCCAGGCATTTGCATCCCCGTATCCAGTTTATATTTCAATGGTCTGTTTCAAGTCCTTCATCTCTATAATTTTTACTACTTTAGGATCATCGGGAGGGGTGAAAAGTTGTACCTTATTATCCAATAGTTCTGCCCGTTTTCCCTGTCCTACGCTAATTTGAAAACAACAGCCGGAGAAATCCTTCCCGTTTGCTTACAATTCGATCCCAAATGTTTCATCTAATTGTATTTCATAGGTGCCCCTCTCTCCCAGAATTGCTTTGAGCCATGTGGTTTTCTTTATCATTAGGTATATTGGGTTACACTTTTTATCGGGACAATCGCGAGCTGGTCGGAAGGGGGCCCGGTGTACTGTGACGAGACCATTGTACCAAGTACCATCCCCAAAGGACTTAAGATGTATCTCTGAGCTGCGGTACTGTCTCTGATTATCTACATCCCCACAATTTACTAAGCTACATGCATCAGGTCTATTACTTGCTGATTATCAGACTTAGGGACCACTAATAACACATATGAAAATTATATTTGACAAAATCCCAATACTAAGAGAGCTAGCATCATAACTCTAAGCATCCCCAGCATTCAAAAAATTGTGCTGGAGCCCAAAAAACTTAATACACAATCTTACAGAAATAATCCCGCGCTCGCGTCGCCACTGTATAATCAGTTACTCTAAGTGTCTTCACCCTGAGTTTCAGCGGGTCTTGCGTTGATTCGGCTGTCCAGACTTCTTCCTCAAATGGAGATTTCACTGGCCCTTTGATCCGAGTGTAGTCAGTCCAGCCTTTCTCCGCTGTCCTTATTGTTGTTTCGGTAATCAAAGGATCCTGATACAGCCCTTCCCAGTCCGGCTGCAATTTAGTCTCTGTCCATGATTTTACTAAGCCCCAATCTCCCGGCAGGATGGGATGGACGGTGAATTCAAGGGGGGCGGAGTCTGTGCCAATAAACTCTGTTTCCTGAGGAGAGACAAAGAACAAGCCCAGTATATATTTCTTTAGAACAAGTCTTTAGTTTCGGGAATTGTCAATTCTCCGTTCGTTCCCAGATAAGGTAATCCAAATATGATTTCATCGGGGTTAGTCCCAAATCTTTCCTTGGGGCTGTTCGTACTCGCAAGAGAGTTATAGGTAAACATTTGGTCCAAGGGAGTCTGGTTTCTATTATCAATTTAGAGAGCTGTCGTTTGAGTGTTTGGTTCATTCTCTCAAACCTTCCTGATGGTGGTGGGTGCCATGGAGCATGGAACTCCCAGGAAATTCCCAACCCTTTCATTACTCCCTGTAGCACTTTAGAGTAAAAAGAGTTCCTTGGTTGGAATCTATACGGTTCACTAGCCCATATCAGGGAATTATGTGCTCTAATATTGTTTTAGACACCCCACTCGCAGTGGCAGTAGCTAGGGGGTATGCCTCAACCCAACTAAATAGATGATCTACTATGACCAGCATATATTTTAGTCTTCCTACTCTGGGTAGTTCAGTATAATCTACTTGTATACTCTGGAAGGGTCTCAATCCCGGGTCTCTTCCTTCCGGGGTCGGTTTTCTCAAGACTTTCTTATTTACCTTTCTGCATATTATACATCCCTTACATATTTGTTTAGCAATTGTATATATTCCTTTACATCCATATTCCCTAAGAACTAAATCACACATTGCTTGTACTCCCCAATGGTTGCCTTGATGTAGGACGGCCATAATCACTCGCATCATCATTTGGTTTAACATTTCCCTTCCATCAGGTAACACCCATTGCCCATCTGCTGTTTTTTGCAGCCCCCAAATCTTTCAATTCTTTTTCTTCTCCTTCAGTAAGTATACGAGCTTCCGGGGATCAGGGACAGCAGGTATTAGGGAATGAATTTGCACTCCTTGTGGCTCCAGGCCTGCTTCCTTAGCCACTTCATCGGCTAATCTATTCTCCCTAACTTCTGGTTCATATCCTTTCTGATGACCATTTACATGCACTACCACTATTTCTTGGGGGAGTAATAGGGACGCCAAGACCCGTTTAATCAACTCCTCGTGTGCTAATTCCTTCCCCCGGCGATTGACCAGTCCTCTTTCCTGCCATATCTTTCCAACAATGTGCACAACACCAAATGCATATTTAGAGTCAGTGTATGCTGCTCCCTCTTTATTTTCTAACGCCCTAAGGGCCCTTTCCAATGCATACAGTTCGCAGGTCTGAGCTGACAACCCATTTGGCAACCTTCCTGCCTCCACCACACTACCTTTTGTCCCCTCTACGACTGCATACCCATTAGTCTTTTCCCTTCACTCACCCGGGAGGATCCGTCTATAAAATGTCAGGCTCCTGCATGAAGTGGAACGTCTCTCAGGTCCATGCAGACCTTAGTTTGTTATTCTATAATGTCAAGGCAGTCGTGCCCTGGATTCTGAGGAGAGTCTCCTTCCCCTTTCCAAAGAACGGCAGCTGGATTTAAACAATTGTCCGTGACCAACACAAGATCATCATTTTCTATTAATATTGCCTCTTATTTCAGAACCTGCGAGTCTGTCAACCATCGCCCAGCTTTTTGGTTTAGGATCGTTATCACTTGGTGTGGGGTGCTTACTATTAGGGCTCCCCCAAATGTAAGCTTCCTGCTTTCCTCCACCAACAGTGCAGTGGCAGCCACGGCCTGTACACTCTCAGGCCACCCCCGGGATACTGGATCCAATAGCTTCGAAAGATATGCTACTGGCTGTTACATTCCTCCCAACCTCTGAGTTAATACTCCCAAAGCCGCTCCCTTATCTACAGTATCAAAGAGCTGGAAAGGTTAATCTAGAGAAGGTAAGGCTAACATGGGGGGATGGATTAGATCTGTTCTGAATTACTTGTATAGTTATTTTTCCTCTTCTTCCCAACTCAGACACTTTGGTTCCTCCTCCATTAGTTTGAGACATAATTTATTCGTCTTTTGAGCATAAGAATTAATCCACAATCTGCAATATCCCGTTAAACCCCCCAAAATTACGTAATTCCCGTTTAGTCCTAGGCAGCGGAATCACCACTATTCCCTCTAACTATTCCGGGCTGATCTTTCGCTTTCTCTCACTAACTAAATGTCCCAAGTATTGCACTTCTCACTCCACATATTATATTTTGTTTTTAGATAATCGCAGTCCTTGCTGACCCAGGAAATTCAATATTCTTTTCGTGGCTTCTACTACTCTTTCTCTTTTCTTTCCTGTTACTAAGAGGTCGTCTACATACTGCAACAGGGTAGTTCCCTTGGGGCTGCTAAATTTCTCCAATATTTGTTCTAACATCTGTCTAAATAAATTCGGGGATTGCGTAAACCCCTGGGGGAGCACGATCCACCGGTATTCCTATTTCCGTCCTGTCTTGGGATCTTCCCATTCCCTATTTTCCTCCCCCAAGGGACAACCCCAAAAGGCATTTTTTAAATCTATCACACTAAACCATTTGTGGTCATGAGGGATCTTACTTAATAACGTATAGGGATTTGGCACCACTGGGTGCCTGACCTGTTCTACTCGATTCAATATTCTCAAATCCGACACCAGTCGATAAGTTCCATCGAATTTTCACACTGGTAGAATTAGGATCTTATAAGGAGACATACACGGCTCCAACGGTCCATCTCTAGCCCCTCAATTACTGGCTGCAGTCTTCGTTTGCCTTCTATGGAAATGGGATATTGTCACTCATAAACAACGTCCCCTTTCCTTTTTAAACTTATTTATAAGGGATGGATCTGTATTTTTCACGATTGCCTTCTCTCGCCCATATAATAGAGTCTATCTCTCTCTCCACAACTTCTGTCCACATTGCCATTTGTGCAACCAGTTCTTTTTCCTGAATTCAAATCTCCAGTCCTAAGAGGATAATTAAATCTCTCCCTAGTAAGTTACTTCCTATATCAGGGATATACAACAGTTCCCCTGTGACTGTATCCTTCGGACCTTCTATCATCATAGGTTCAAATACTGGAGCAGTAAATCCTTCCCCTTTTACCCCGGAAACAGTGATTGACCGTGTTGACATTCCTACTTTCTTTGATTTAAAATTCAGCGATGATGGTGCTGCCCCCCGTATCTACTAGGAAGACTACCTCTTCCCCACAGGGTCCCACCTTCAAGTTGATCAAGTGTTCTTGGTGGCTCCCCGGGGGCAGGAACCCCTGACACCCCTATTCTACATCAAATTCATAAGCGGAATTGCCCTTTCTTCCCTGTGTAGATCAGGACACTCCCGCTTAAAATGCCCGAGTTTCTGCAATAACAGCATCCTGCCTGCGGAGACTTCCATCTCTGCCCCTGTCGCCCAAACCCTCTATCAAATGCTCCCCCTTTTCCTCTCCCTCTCCCTCTTCCTCTCTGTCCTACATGATGCCACCCGCCGGTCCAGTTGCTCACTATTGGTTCCATTCTTTCCTTAACTACCTCATCAACCGTAGCTACCACCATTTTCACCTTTTTTTTGTCTCTCATCCTCTCTCTTTACAAACACTTTCTGTGCCTCTCTTAACAAATCATCTAATGGTGTTTCACTCCTCCCTTCTATCTTCAGTATCTTCCTCTGTGTCTGGCCATTCCTTTGTCACAAAATATACTTTTAAAAGACCCTGTGCCACTGGGTCCTCAGGGTTCATTCCAAAGTATTCCGCATTGAGTCTCTTAATCTTTGCAAGAAAGCTGATGGTGTCTCATCTTTCTCCTCTTTAACTTCAAAGGCTTTAGTCAAATTCTGCGACTTCGGAACTGCCTGTCTTATTCATTTTAGAATCAGGTCTTTCAATTCCATCATTTCTTCTCAATGCTCCGGGTTTTGATTTTCCCACTGGGTGTCTCAGAGTGGAAACTCCGTCTTTCCCTGTCCAGTATTCCCATCCCCAATGGGAAGTTCCCTGTCCCATATTTTAATGGCTGCTCCTGGTATAAGTCCCCTTTCTTCCCCAGTAAATAGTACATTCAAAATAGACATTAACTCAGCCCACGTATACAGACTGGGCCCCAAGAATTGATCAATTTGTTCCGACAGCCCTACCGGATCCTCAACCAGGACCTTCATCTCCTTTTTAAATGTTCTGACCTCCACACTGGTAAAGAGGGCACTTACAAACCTAATCTCTTTGTCCCCTATTAGTACCTCCCTAAGGGGATAAGTCTTTATATTCTTCCCCTTTTTTGTTTTTGTTTTACGCCCTTAGGCTTTCGTTTAGGTACTCCAGAGGCCTCCTCTACATCTACTTTATCTTCCCTTCCTTTTGTTGCAGATTGATGGTTGGGAACAACAACATCCCCCTCCACCGCCTCTTCGTTCTCCTCTTGTGGGTCATCCGTTCCCTGTCCCTGTCTGTCTGTCTCTCCTCCCCCCCTATTTTTGCCTAATCTGAATTTATGGTACGAGGGGCAGGAATGCAACCAGGCAAAAGGATCTCAGGGACTGTGTGGGGCAGATGGGGAATCCTTTGGATTTACTACGATCATTCCCAAACTGCCCTTCCAACAGGACGCATAGTCCGCCTCCTCTTGACTAAAAGTTTGTTTTTTTATTCGCATACAAATCTAAATATTGACATACCCAATCCTCATCCGAATCATACTTTGGCCAGAAGACAGCTGGATGAAGGATTGGTTCTTTTGTCCATACTAAACAACAATATTTAATCATTTCTTTTTACCTTTTTCCCTTGTACAAGTGTTACTTGTCCATTCCCTCAACATCCTCCACAACGGACTTTCAGGAGGAATGTTACCAGGGATTTTTTCTTCCTTTACTCCGTGACAGTTCGACTTACTCTGCCGACCCTCCATTTCTCGGGGCCCTCACCAGTCCCTCAGCGATTAAATACCACTTTTCCCGGCCACCAAGTTAATATTTAAAAGTCAGTTTTCTGACATTGGTCTGTGAACAGAGTTGCCTGGCTCCTTCTTTTCCATATTTTTCACCGACCTTCTTTCACTGTCTGATTCAGATGTCTCTCCTGTGGGATTCGTACCAGCCGCCCAAGGGAGCAGACAAAACCTGGACAAAAAAACGCTCCTCAATTGTGAATGAGAGGCATCTTCCCAGTGTCCAGGGCTAGCCACTCCCCCCGGCGATGGAAGAATATCGCAGACGATCCCCCAATTGTGTGAAACTAAGCCCACTCACTTCAATAATTTCATGCGAGACAAGATCTGAAGCAATCAGTATGTTTATTATACGCTTGCAAGCGTGGTGCCTGAAATAGACTCGCAGAGTTTAGCAAATACATAGGATTCACTACTCCAAACCCGGTGCCCATTACTATTGTTTCTCTCTTGCCTTATCCGGCCTTGTGCATGACAAAGTGGAGGTTTTACTTGGCCTTTTCACCACATCCTGCTGTGGTCAACTGTTAGGTATATCCTCCTTCACTGCGATCTATTTACCCCACTTGTGACATTTCCTCCCTTACCCCAACCATATTGAACCTTACGACCTTTTAGTGGCGGTTTGTTTGTTGTTTTTGCAGAAATGGGAAACAAACGCTTATAACTACTGCTTGTACATGCATATCTTGCTTAACCTACATCCTCACAGCACCTTATCTATTTGTCTGTACCATATACCATTGTTTGCAGACACCTTTCATTCTTGTATGCACATTTTAGCTCATATGAAAACAATTAAATATTTCCTTCATATAGGTATCATTCTTGTGACTCAGCTCTTGGTTGAAACAATTGCAAGTTCATTTACCTTGCATAAGTAGTTATGATTGCAGAAGTAACACTACTTCACCTGTAATCCACAGTTGGTAGTGTAGTGAACAAAGAAGAACAAAGAATACAGAAAATGTGCAGCCCAGGAACAGGCCCTTTGGACAGCCGAGACTGAGCCGGTCCAAATCAACTATCTAAACATGCGCCCAATTTCTAAGCATCCGTATCCCTCTGCTTCTGAATTACTCATGCATCTGTCCAGACGCACCTGAAATGAATCTACCATGCCTACGTTTACCATATCTGCTGGCGACGCATTCCAGCACCTACCACCCTCTGTGTAAAATACTTTCCATGTCTGTCTCCCTTAAACGTTTCACATCTCTCATTGAACGCGTGACCTCTCATTATTGAATCCCTCATCTTGGGAAAAAGCTTATCTCTATCCACCCTGTCTGTACCCTTCATGATATTGTAGATCTCGTTTTTTCTAATGAAAGCAGAAGTAACCTACTCAACCTCTCTTCAGAGCTTGAATCTTCCATACCAGGCAACACCTGTGTAAAACATCTCCGCATTCTCTCCTAAACGTCCACATAATTTTGGTAATTTGGCGACCAGAACTGTACAGAGTATGCTAAACGCAGCCGAAACAATCTCTTGTACAATTTTAGCAGGACTTGCCTGCTCTTGTACTCAATGCCCTATCCGGTGAAGGCAAGCATGCCATATACCTTCTTGACTACTCTATCCACCTGTGCAGTCACCTTCAGGTTATAAAGTACCTGAACTCCCAGATCTCTCTTCTCAACAAGTTTGCCCAAGGCTCTTCCGTTTACTGTATACTTGGCTCTGGAATTAGACTTCCCCAAAATCATCACCTCACATTTGCTTGAATGGAACACCATTTGCCACTTCTCCGCTCAACTCTTCTGTCTATCTATATTCCCCTTCATTATTTGACAGCCCCCTATGTTTTCTGGCTACTCTACCAATCTTTGTGTCATCTGCAAATGTAGTGGCGAGATCCTGGGCTAGCAACTCTTGGAGATTGGAACATGGCAGTTGCTCATCACATGCAGCAAGGAACCATGTTTGGATGCTTGTTCCCAGTGAAGTACCACTGTTTCCTGATGTAGATCAATAATTCAAACTTTTTTATGAGGAGTCATGATTTAGAAGTTTAGTAACGATACATAGTCGTGTAGTTGACTATGATGAATAATGTCAGGGACCGCAGGGATGTATCCATCAGGTGGAAAGGAAAATGGCGAATGGAATTGAATCCAGACCAATGAGTGGTAGTGAATTTGGGGAGTTGTAACAATAACAGTGAGGATTCTGAGTGGTGCACAGGAACAAAGAGATCTTGAAGTGGAAATTCACAGATACCTGAAGATTGTTAGACAGGAAGATCAGTTGTTCGAGAGGTTTTTTGGATATTTTCTATTGTTGACCACAGGCTGTGGATGATATTCGATCTTTAGCAACGGCCAGTTTCGGAAACAACCAAAGGAATGAGCACAAGTCTGGTTCATGCAATAACCTACATTTTTAAAAATTGAAAGATGAAGGATAGAGGGCTGAAGTATAAATCTTTGCCCATCAACCTACTTCACCACTCAATGAAGTTACCACTGATTCCTCTCCAGGTCATGCTGGTATGTGCCTTGGAGGGTAATTTGCAAATGGTGAAGGTTCAGTGCATCTTCAACCTTGTCCTTCTAGTCGGTACAATTTTTGAGCTTTGAAGGTTCTGTCAACAAAGCCTGGATGACTTACTCCAGTGAATCTTCTATGTGGTGCCCTCTGCTGCAATTGTGCCTTAGCAGTTAAGAGAATAAATATTCAGGTGTTGAACAATATACAGTTAAGTGACTGTATTGTCGTGGAGGGAGCCCAGTTCCTTCAGTGGCATTGAAGCTGCACCCACCGAGGCCAATGGAGAGAGTTCTGTTTAACATCTAATCTGTGCGTTGCGGACGGTATAGGCTTCACGGAGACAAGAGTTGAGTTAATAATCAAACAAAGTCGACCCACGGACAGGTTTTTGTCGTCAACTTCTTTATATGGTCGGTCAGGTTCCATTTTTCCTAAATACTAGTTCCCAGGATGATTACACGGAGGAATTCAGTTACAATGAAGCCATTGAATGTCAATCGTTTATGATTAGATTCTCATTTGTCAGAGTTATCTTCGCTGTATTTGGTCCTTCTGTGGATCAATCCGATTCTAATCGCTTTCTGATTTCAAGTGCCAATTCCCGTCTGCGCCTGAAATTTCTACCCGTTTCCTCGCCGAAATTTCTCCACCTGCCTTAATAATATGTAAGGACGCTGTAAGGGACAGCACAAACTTACTAACATGTTGCTAACTCTGCATACAGTAGAACTTCGTGGAATGATTGGTTAGGCTGGGATTATTCTCCTTGAGGAGAAACTGTGGTCTGCAGATGCTGGAGACCAGAGCTGGAAATGTGTTGCTGGAAAAGCGCAGCAGGTCAGGCAGCATCCAGGGAACAGGAGAATCGACGTTTCGGGCATAAGCCCTTCTTCAGGAATGGGGAAAGTTTGTCCAGCAGGCTAAGATAAAAGGTAGGGAGGAGGGACTTGGGAGAGGGGCGTCGGAAATGTGATAGGTGGAAAGAGGTCAAGGTGAGGGTGATAGGTCAGACTGGGGTGGGGGCGGAGAGGTCGGGAAGAAGATCTCAGGTTAGGAAGGCGGTGCTGAATTTGATGGATTTGACTGAGACAGGGTGGGGGGAGGGGAAATGAGGAAACTGGTGAAATCCGAGTTCATCCCTTGTGGTTGGAGGGTTCCTAGCTGGAAGATGAGGCGTTCTTCCTCCAACCGTCGTTTTGTTGTGGTCTGACGATGGAGGAGTCCAAAGACCTGCATATCCTGAGATCTTCTTCCCGACCTCTCCGCCCCCACCCCAGTCTGACCTATCACCCTCACCTTGACCTCTTTCCACCTATCACATTTCCGACGCCCCTCTCCCAAGTCCCTCCTCCCTACCTTTTATCTTAGCCTGCTGGACAAACTTTCCCCATTCCTGAAGAAGGGCTTATGCCCGAAACGTCGATTCTCCTGTTCCCTGGATGCTGCCTGACCTGCTGCGATTTTCCAGCAACACATTTCCAGCATTATTCTCCTTGAAACAAAGGAGGAGGAGGGGAGCTCTATAATCACATAATAACAATTATAAATGTTCAATATTCGTGGGATCTTGACAGGGTAGATCCGGGCAGGTGGCTTGCCCTATGCTCTGAGGCGTGCAACCAGAGGACATAATCTCAGAATTAGATATTGCCGATTTTATTCAGAAATGAGGAGTAATTTCTTTGCTCAGGGGTCAAAGAATCTGTGGCATTTTCCAGTAACCGCTGTTGAGACTGTGTGGTTTGGTATTTTCAAACTGTGCCAGATAGTTAATCAGAAAGATGATGAAACTTTGTCGAGCGAAGTGAGCAGAAAGGAATTCAAGATTATCAGATCAACTATGTTAAAAATCACACAACACTAGGTTATAGTCCAATTGGTTTAATTTGAAGCACACTAGCTTTCGGAGCATCACTCCTTCATCAGGTAATCGTCAGGTGACTATCAGGTGTTGTGTAATTTTTAACTTTGAACACCCCAGTCCAACACCGGCTTCTCCAAAACAGATCAACCTTGAGTTCGTTGAATGGTTGAGCAGACTCCTTGGGCTGAATAGCATACTTCCACTTAGTTTAACATTTCGTCTAACGCCTTATTTTATTCATGAGTTCAGAATTATGAGGAGATGTGATGAAGTGACAGAAAAGGTTTATTAAACAGATCAGACAGATCAGGGGCAACAAATGACACTGGGCACAGCACAGGTGGCTGTGTACAGAAGCTGCGATTGCTGAAGGAAGTTGCTAGATCTTATACAGTTGGAAAGTCAGTGATCACGCTGGATGATGGATTGTTGTATGATTCACGCACAGCAGAAATTTGTGAAAGAAAGAATTTATTTCCATTGGAGAAATTTTCTGCGGTTCCAATTCCGAGTGACTGTTTGAAATAATGACAGATCTTTGTGAGAAGTGTTAGGTTAAAATACTCATGAACAACCCCACTGGATAAACTTGTGCTCCCAATCTCTTGTTATTTTATTCTCTTTCTTTCAATGTAAATTCATAGAAAGACAAGATGGAGTGCAGGGCGGAAAAAAAATGCGTTCCTTCCCATGACACCAATTTAATCTACAATTGAATAGAATGACTGCTCTCACTCTTCATTTCGACTTTAATGTGGTGTCGATTATTTGTGAATCTCCCGTGCAGTGAAGGACCAGAACAAGATTCTCGATACAGTGTATACCAGAGGTGTGAGGTGCAAAGAAAAACTGCCAGAGCGGTGTGTAAAGTTAACAACCAGAGTGTGACTCGAACCCGTGAATGTGGAGCACAGCGGTATAATAACCCACCACCATCATCTCTCATTTTGTAGAGGGGTGACATGTGACCTCATCAGGTTACATGTGGTGAACGTCATGGATGAGAACGTTCCAGAGCGGAATCGAATCCACACCATTGTGTTTCTGCTTTCACTTGAATTATAATAACAGGAAATTCCAATAAATAGCCATGCTGGTCAGAATGAATAGCTGTCAGTGATACATTCTGAGTCATAACTGAGTCAGAATGAAACAGGACAAAATTTACCGTCATATTTACACCTACATTTGACACATAATTTCTTCAGTCACTTTCTCTCTCACGTGAAGAAGCCATGGTGAGGGAAATAAAGGCGATGTTGTCGCTCAATGGCCGAACCTGAATTGGATTAAATCGCAAGAAATGCTGATTTGTTCGTTTCATTTTAATTTTTCTGAAACCTCACAATGTTCATTGTAATAATCAGAAGTGAATTAGATATATCTCATTGGAACGATTAATGTTGTATTCAAATTTGCTCTGACTTTATTTCAGCTTAAGGAAAATACTGCTTAGAAAAACAGAGGGTTAAAGTGCAAAATAAAACCCACCAGTTTCTTTGCTCGTTGTTTTGGCAGATTTCAATGAGGATTAAATGGACTAAACATCATGGTGTTTGTTCTCACATTCTTAACGCATTGATGAAAGCAGGAAGTCGATCTCCAAGCAACTGGTCACTTCCTATTCATTATGTAATATATTCTTCTTCACAATAAATAAAAACTCACTCAGTTCCATTTACAATGCTTTTGGTGGAATATTATGCTAAATCTTTCAAAATGCAGAGTTTTTGAAACCGATTCTTATTCAGCTGCACACGTTCACGAAATTTCTTTACATTTAAAGTCAACCCACTTAGACATTGTTTCCCCGCAACTTCCGACCGACTACACCCCACCTCTGCACCTTTACCTAGGCACACGCTGTCTCTCTCCTTGTGAAATGTATTCCTTGTATGTCACCAAATGTCCAAATATTTTGAAAAACAGATTCTCGGAGTGACAGCGATTCTGTTCTCATCATTGCTTTGTCCTTCAAAGGGTTTATCAAAGGTATTGAATGCCTGACTTCTAGATGTTTACTTACTTGAAAGAGGGAATTTTCCACCTATTTACTCTGTCCAAACATTTCATAACCTGAATGCCCCCACTAAGTCTTCCTTGGTTCAGGGATAACTGTTCTCAATTTTCAAAGAAGACAAGTGAATAAAATCTCATCCTCAGTACACCCCCATCAGCATCTTATCTAATGGCTTTACACCTCAGTAAACACCGTCATTAACAATTCATAGAATCACAAAATTCTACAGTGCAGAAAGAGCATTTCAGTCAATTTAGCCGGTGTTGATTCTCTGAAGAGCATCTCACCCATACCAAGCTCCCCTCCCTATTTCCTTATATTTCACCTGAAGAAGGGGAATCCCTCCCCCTTATGATTTCAAATAAACCTGTTGGAGTATAACCTGACGTCCTGTGACTGCTGACCTTATCCCCGCGTTACCCATGGCTAATTCACCTAACTTACTTAATTCACTCCCTGGACACGAGAGGGCAATTTAACTTTGCCAATCAACCTAACCCTTCCTCTGAACAGCAGTGCGAATTACTGAGACAATTTTCCATCATACTGAGCAAATGCTGTATCTTTTTTTATGGGTTTATACACTGGTAACAGCCTCATCAAAACAAATGAACCCAAATTCACTGTATCGAAACGCGACTCTGTCCTTTACAATTTAATTCGTGCTGCAGGAAATGTTTATGCACTCAAACTTGAATGCGTTTATGTTGTTTCTTCCTCAGCTTCCTGCTTCTAGTAAACACTTCAATCCGGAACAAGTCTGTCAAATGCTTTTCATTCCAACACAGTCACAAGGTGAAGTTTGCAGAAGTCACTTGTTTGGCCGTTCACTGATACTCTGCCTCCCTGAGAGTTGCAGTCCTTCCCCACCTTTATTCAGGCAGCACTATCCTTCGTGTGATATGCCCCACCGAGAATGGAAAGGACAGGTATCAATACCCGCTCTTGGGAATGGAGCGACAGTTTTAAAACGTTTACACTGTCCCCAGCGGAGAATTGAGCCCTGTGACAGGTGGGGACACTAACCATTATACTACCGAGGACAAGAGTGTCAAAGGAGGCCCTTCAACTAAATGTGGCCATACTTGTCAAAAATAACTGCCTAATGAACTGAATCCCATTTCAGAATGCTTACCCCACAGCCTTATATGTCTTGGCATCAAAAGTTCACATCTAAATATTTATTCAGGCTATGAAGCTTTCTGACGCTCTGAAAAATGCAGACAGTGTATTCCAAATTCCAACCAACCACTGGCTGATAAAGCTTTTTCGCACATCTTCTCAAACGTTTCTGTCTTTCTCCTGAAGTCTCTGGCCCCTGCTGATCGGTCCCTCCATCAATGGAAACTCGTTTATTCAACCCTGTCCGTGCCCTAACTCAATTATGTCTTGTATACATCTCCTTTGCACTGCGACAAACATTCCACTCTGTCCTGTCTTTCTTCACAACTGAAACTCTTCAACCCAAACTGTATCCCGGTAAATATCTCCTGCAATTTTCTCAGTGTGATCACAGCCCTGCGATAATGTGACTTGCAAAACTGCACACAATGTTCTTGCTTGAGCCTAATGAGCATTTGTTGTAATATTTCTGGATTAGTATGAGGGTGATTCTGGCTAAGCAGAATTTATTACCCATTCCGAATTGCCCAGAGGGCAGTTGAGACTCAACCATATTGCTATGAGTCTGAAATCACATGCAGCCCAGGCCATGTAAGGATAGCAAATTCCATCCCGAAATGACATCAGTGAAACAGATTTTTTTTTTTCAGCAATTGTCAATGGATCTATAGTAGTCATTAGATTCTTCCTTGCAGATAATTTTTTAATCCAAATTTGACAATTATGGCATGGTGGGATTCAAGCCCGAGTACCCAGACTATTACCTCGGTCTCTGGATTATCAGTCCCATGAAATCATCACAAGACCAACACAGAAAGCCATGAAAGCTGATCTTTAACAATAAAATGTCTTTTCACCAAAACTGCGCTGGGTATTTTCCATGTGCCTGACGCTCCAGTTGTCTCTGGCCTATGTCAGTAAAAGCTGCTACATGGGGATTGATTTCACAACCGCGGTATCCAAATGGATCGATTTGTTTGCAGGTCCCGATGGTGGTATTGGGGCACGTTCACCCAACAACAGTCACTGCAGCACAGACAGAACAGTATGAACGTAAAAGAGAGTGATAGATTGTGCATTGCCTCAGAGAAATGGGAGGAGGGACGGAAAGGAGGTTTAATGATCGTGGGAAGGAGAGGAATCTCCGACAACGGGTGTGTTTGAATCCTGATATATGAAACGCAGAGATGTGAGAGAGCGGAATTTGAAGGTAAAACAATTAATTTCTTAGCATGTGTCACAAAAAGGACAACGGAGAGAAACCTTAGTGCCGTGATTTGGTTTCAAATCGAGGTTGCTGTGGTCACAATGCAAAATACCGACAACCACGATCACAGTAACCGCAGAACAGGATGCTTGCAAGCAGCAATAAGTATACTAGCAGAGGAAATGTTCGGAAGAACAGCAAATGTACAATATCAGTACCCAGCGAACAGTGACAGACATGTAGGAACTCGAAATGAGCTGAATCTTTCAGTTCGATGTCCTCAGAGAATGAGAATGTTGAAAACTGAGATTGATCGATTTCGACAAAACATCAAAGACTCGGGGGACAGTACAGGATATTGCTGAAATGTTTGCTTCAATAGCATTTTAGCTTAACATCGGCACAGCCGCCCAGATCCAACCGGAAATGGGGATGGGAATGAGTGTGCAGAGTTACTCTCTGGCTCCAGTGATGCAATAGGTGAGCGTCTTGTCCTTCTGTGATGGTACAGAGGCGCAAGAAATTCCTCGGTTGAGTGTGTTCCTGCTCAAGGGAATGGTTGTCCCCGTTTATACTACCATAGCGATTTCCGGTGCATCTTTCTGAGACAGCTGAGTGGTACAAGTGGAGCGTGCTGAGCCCTTAACTTTGCAGTGCTGGGTTTAAAAGATGACTTTGCTATTTGGATCTGTGTTTCTGACACTGGCGGTGGCAGCTGCATTTGCTCGCATCTGCTCAGTATCAGTTTCTTCCACACAGTGAAGACTTCAACCTGGAGAAGGTGGTGTTGGGGTGATAGTTTAAACTAGTCATCCTTGGCGACTGGGACACGGAAAAGGTGATGTTTACGTTCGACGAATAAAACCTGAAATGCAAGCCTGACCTCAGGAACAGAGATCATAATTTTAATTTCCTGCAATCTCATTCATTCATGTCCCTTATGCAGCGGATTCAACCATCTTCACCCAGTCCGGCCGACGAGAGACTCCAGGACCAGAAAAAAAACATGAGCTGACCGTTAATTCAGGAATCCCCATCATGTGGGGAAGCAGGCTTGTCGGCCTTTCCAGTCCACACGGTACATCGGAAGCGCATCCCACCAGACCCCAGGGTATTCCCTGTCCCATAAGCCTGCATTTCCCATTGTTGATCCCTGTAACAGGCACACCTTTGGTCAGAGGGAGAAATAAAAACGCAAACACACAGAGAATGTGCAGACTGCCCACAGACAGAGACCCGAGGCTGGGATCGAACCCAGCTTTGTGGTGTAGCCAGACAGCAACGAACAAGGGGCGAAGAATAAATGTTGTCCTGACCAGTGATACGCACGCCCTGTGGGTGAATGAGAAAGAATGAAAAAGAATGAAAACACATTAACAGCATGGAAAACGGGATTTGTACCTGTGTGGACACAACTTGAAAGGATCGTTCACACTGTGTAGAAAAAAGGACGCCGATACTACAGAGAAATTAGGGCAATGTGGGAATTGCTGGAAGAGATTCAATTAGCCACAGAAATGGAAATAATTTCATCAGTAACACTGGGGACAAGCCGTTCACCAGTCCCGTGTGTGGGAAGGGATGACTGACGAAATAACCTCCGAGACTCCAGCAGGATTACATATCCCATCAGGTGTTCGATTATGCTGTCAATGCTGCTGTTAATCCCAACCAGCTATTTGTTCCATAGCGTCAATCGTAGAGTCATACAGCATGAAGGCATACAGGCCCGTCAGTGCAACCAATCCATGCTGAACATACTGCCAAACTAATCTACTCCCATATGCCTCCTCCTGTACCCGTTGAGTGGTTATAATGCCCTTGTAGTTTTATTACTGTGTTGTTAATCCAAAAAAAGGTAATATTTTGGGGACAAAGATTTCAGGTCCTGGCATGACAGATGGTGGAGTTTGGATTCAATAAGCACCTGGAATTGAAAAATCTCGTGATGACCTGAATCAGTTGTGTGGAAAATCCCATCTGATTCACTCATGCCAGTTCGGGAAGCAAACTGTCATATTCATCTGCTCTGTCCCACAGGAGACTCCAGATGGATAATACCTGGTTGACTCTTAAATGTCCTCTGGGAAATAACTGATTTACTAGGCATGAATAAATTTATTTTTAAAATCCCAATTTCCCATTCATATTTGAAATCAATTGTCCATTAAATGTTGCAAACATACCCTCATCCATCACTTTCTCAACAAGTTAATTGCACACGTAAAACACATTCAATAAAAAAAGCCTCATATGATTTTTTAATAAAAACCCTGTCTTTTCATCTGAAACATATGCCCTCTCACCTTGAAATCCCCATCCTCGGAACAGGCAGCTATCGCTAACTCTAACTTGCCTCTCAATAATTCATAAACTTCTGTCAGGTTGTTGTAGTTCTGTTCGCCGAGCTGGAAATTTTTGTTGCAAACGTTTCGTCCCCTGTCTAGGTGACATCCTCCGTGCTTAGGAGCCTCCTGTGAAACGCTTCTGTGGTGTTTCCTCCGGCATTTATAGTGGCCTGTCCCTGCCGCTTCCGGTTGTCAGTTTCAGCTGTCCGCTGTAGTGGCCTGTATATTGGGTCCAGGTCGATGTGTTTGTTGATGGAGTTTGTGGATGAGTGCCATGCTTCTAGGAATTCCCTGGCTGTTCTCTGTTTGGCTTTCCCTATAATGGTAGTGTTGTCCCAGTCGAATTCATGTTGCTTGTCGTCTACATGTGTAGCTACCAAGGATAGCTGGTCGTGTCGTTTCGTGGCTAGTTGATGTTCATGGATGCGGATCGTTCGCTGTCTTCCTGGTTGTCCTATATAGTGTTTTGTGCAGTCCTTACATGGGGTTTTGTACACTACATTTGTTTTGCTCATGCTGGGTATCGGGTCCTTCGTTCTGGTGAGTTGTTGTCTGAGTGTGGCTGTTGGTTTGTGAGCTGTTATAAGTCCTAGTGGTCGCAGTAGTCTGGCTGTCAGTTCTGAAATGCACCTGATGTATGGTAGTGTGGCTAGTCCCTTGGGTTGCGGCATGTCCTCGTTCCGTTGTCTTTCCCTTAGGCATCTGTTCATGAAATTGCGCGGGTATCCGTTTCTGGAGAATACATTGTGCAGGTGTTCCTCTTCCGCTTTTTGCAGTTCTGGTGTGCTGCAGTGTGCCGGACTGACAACCGGAAGCGGCAGGGACAGGCCACTATAAATGCCAGAGGAAACACCACAGAAGCGCTTCACGGGAGGCTCCCAAGCACTGAGGATATCACCGAGACAGGGAACGAAACGTTTGCAACAAAAAGTTCCAGCTCGGTAAACAGAACCACAACAACGAGCACCCGAGCTACAAATCTTCTCCCAAATTCTGTCAGGTCGCCGTTCAAACCCCTAACCGAGAGTGAAAACAGTCTCAACTTCGGGACAGTGAGAACTGCAGATGAGAGATCAGAGTCCAGAGTGTTGTGCTGGGATGCATCATTTGAGGAGCGGGAGAATCGACATTTCGGGGAAGAGCCTGATGGAGAACACTTGCGCAAAAAAAATTATTCTCCTGCTCCTGGGATGTTGCCTTATCTGTTATGGTTTTCCAGTACCCCGATCTTGAATCTGAAAATAGTCTCAGCCTATCCAGCCTTTCATTATAACACAAACCTTCCACACACAGCAACATGCGTGCATACTTTTCTGAACCTGCTCCAGCTGAATAATATCATTCCTACAACTGGGCGACCAGAACTGGACATAATATTCCAGAAGAAGCCTCATCAATGTCCTACAAAGCTTCGACATAACGTCCCGACTCCTACACACGAAGGACTGAACAATGAAGGGAAGTTAAATGCGTTTGAACCATCTTGTCTGTAGGTGATGCAAACTACAAGAAATTATGCACCTGCACCCCTAGCTTCCGTGTTCTCCAACACTACGCAACTTGTTGTTGTACCAAAATGCAATACCTTCCATTTATCCGGATTGAACTCCATGTTACATTTTTCAGTTCAACGACTCATTGGATTAAGTTCCTTTTGAAACTTCGATAATCTTCCTCACTGTCTCCAATTCTGGCGTCGCCTGCAAACCTACGAATCATGCCTGCAGTGAGTTCCACTGTTTTCTCATATAGATCAATGATTCATATTTACTTGTAGTGGCCGTGATTTAGCAGTGTGCAAATCATACAACAGTAATTAACAATGAGGAAGAAAGCCGCAGACTGCAGGGAGATATTAAACAATTGGAAATGAAAATGGTGAAAACAATTCTTTCCAGGCCAGTTGGTGATAGTGAAGTAAAATCAAACTTCAAACCAGCCGTCCTCGCTCCAGTTGTGGCACTCAGCTGTCTCAGCATGCTGCACTGTAGATTGCGATAAACGGGAAAAAAAATTCCCTTCTGCCCCGCCTTTGACCAGGAGCTCTCCCAACCTCGGATTTGCTTGCGTTTCGAAACCGTCATAGAAATGCCGTGCATTCACCGGTTGTGTCACTGGAGCCCGAGAGTATCTGTGCGACCTCATTCCTATCCCGACTTCCAGTTGGATCTTCACGACTGCGCCACGCAATTCCTCTGTTTCTGGGGCTGGGAATTGGGACTATGTGGCAGCAGTGGTTACTGCCTTGTGTGGGGAAAGTAGCCGATGTTAAACTGTATTACTATTGAACCAGACATTTTAACAACACCTGCACTGTCCCCGGAGTTTTTGATGTTTTCGAGAAATCTATTTATCTCAGCCTACAGCATATAAATAATGGAATCACCACAGCCACTGGGGGAACCGATATTAAACGGTCAGCCCATTCTGAGTTCCCACATTTCTGCCACTGTTGGCTCATCACTGATATTGTGCATTTGGTGCGCTGCCTAACATTTCCTATGAAACTGTACTTATTGCAAGCGGCGCACGTGCGCGTCTGTGGGACGCCGTGATCGTATAGTGGTTAGTGCTCTGCGTTGTGGCCGCAGCAACCTCGGTTCGAATCCGAGTCACGGCAGTAATCGCTCTATCTGCCCCAGTTTTTGTGAAACACAAAGGAATCAGTTGTTTGAACATGGTAATTTTCTCCAAGGTGATGATATTTTCCCTTCAAATTCTGCTTGCTCACATCTCTGTGTTTCATATGTCAGAATTCAAATCCACCCGTTCTCAGAAATTTCTCTCCATCCTTCGATCACTAACTGAACGTTCCGTCCCACACCCCCATTTCATTAATTTAGCGATGCCGGTGTTGGACTATGGTGTACAAAGTTAAACATCACACAACACTGCCTTGGATGTTAAGTATGTTAAGTATGGAAGTATGTTAAATGCCTTTGAACCATCTTGTCTGTAGGTGATGCAAACTACAAGGAATTATGCACCTGCACCCCTAGCTTCTGTGTTTTCCAACACTACGCAAAGCCCTACTCTTGTTGTTGTACCAAAATGTAATACCTTCCATTTATCCAGATTGAACTCCATGTTACATTTTTCAGTCCAACGACTCATTGGATTAAGATCCTTTTGAAACTTAGATAATCTTCCTCACTGTCTACAATTCTGGCGTCGCCTGCAAACCGACAAAGCATGCCTGCAGCGAGTTCCACTGTTTTCTCATACAGATCAATGATTCATATTCACTTGTAGTGGCCGTGATTTAGCAGTGTGCAAATCATACAATAGTTAGTCATGCAATTAACCATGAGGAAGAAAGCCGCAGACTGCAGGGAGATATTAAACAATTGGAAAGAAAGATAGTGAAAGCAATTCATTCCAGGTAAGTTGGTGACAGTGAAGCAAGTTCAAACTTCAAACCAGCCGCCCTCGCTCCAGTTGTGGCATTCAGCTGTCTCAGCAAGATGCACTGTAGATTGCTGTTATTAGAAACGGGAACACATTTTCCCTTCTGTCCCGCCTTTGCTCATGAGCACTCCCAACCTCGGAATTGCTTGCGCCTCTAAACTGTCATAGAAATGCTGTGCATTCACCGGTTCTGTCACTGGGGTCGTCGAGTATCTGTGCGACCTCATTCCCATCCCGACTTCCAGTTGGATCTTCGCGACTGCGCTACTCAGTTCCTCTGATTCTGGGGCTGGGAATTGGGACTATGTGGCAGCAATGGTTACTGCCTTGTGTGGGGAAACTGGTGAAGTAGCCGATGTTAAACTGCATTACTATTGAAGCACACATTTCAGCCACACCTGCACTGTCCCCGGAGTTTTTGATATTTTGGAGAAATTTATTTATCTCAGCCTTCAGCATATTAATGATGGAATCACCACAGCCTCTGGGGGAACCGATATTAAACGGTCAGCCCATTCTGTGTTCCCACAGATCTGCCACTGTTCGCGAAGCACTGATATTGTGCATTTGGTACGCCACCTAACATTTCCTATAATACTGTACTTATTGCACGCAGGCAGTATGCGCGTCTGTGGGACGCCGTGATCGTATAGTGGTTAGTACTCTGCGTTGTGGCCGCAGCAACCTCGGTTCGAATCCGAGTCACGGCAGTAATCGCTCTATCTGCCCCAGTTTTTGTGAAACACAAAGGAATCAGTTGTTTTAACATGGTAATTTTCTCCAAGGTGATGATCTTTTCCCTTCAAATTCTGCTTGCTCACATCTCTGTGTTTTATATGTCCGAATTCAAATCCACCCGTTCTCAGAGATTTCTCTCCCTCCTTCGATCACTAACCGAACTTTCCGTCCCACACCCCCGTTTCATTAATTTAGAGATGCCGGTGTTGCACTATGGTTTATAAAGTTAAAAATCACACAACACCAGGTTACAGTCTAACAGGTTTAACTGAGCACTAGGTTTCGGAGCGCTGCTCTTTCATCACGTGGTTGTGGAGTCATTTCCTATTTCATTAAGGCACTGCAGAATCTAACACTGACTCTCACATTGATACTGTTCACTCTGTGCTGCTGTGGTCAATGTGGCTGGGTGAACGTGCCCCAACCCCACCATCGGGACCTGCAGACCAGTTGATCCATTTGGTTACCGCTGTTGTGAGGCCACTCCTCATGTAGCAGCTTTTACTGATATGGACTTGCGATTATTGGGGGTCAAGCTCAGGAAAATGACACATTACGATATCGAGGAAAAGCGAAGTCATTGAGAAAAAATAGTTTCACGGGTTTTCTGCAATGGCTGAGCTCTATTACCACTGGACTGTTAACTCAGACACCATGCAAATGGAGTAGGGACCCGGGTTTGACTACAACCATGCCAGGTGTTAGAATTGAGATTCAATAAATATCTGGAATTACGAATCGAATAACACCTATAAATCCATGGTCAATTGTTGAAAAAACAAAGCCATCGGGTTTACTGACGTCCTTTGAGGAAGGAAATGCTATTCTTACCTGTTCTGGCCTCCAGTTGACTCCAGACCCACTGCAATACGGTTGAGTCTCAACTGCCCGCTGTGCAATTAGGGATCACAATCAATACTGCCGAGCCAGCGACGCCCTCATACTGTAACAGAATAGGGAAAAAAAAAGTTAATTCGGCTCTAGCTAGATTACTGTGTGCAGTTCTACAATTCACAGTATAGCAATGATGTGATCGCAATGGAAACATTGCAGGACAGATTTAATGGGATATTGTCTGGGCTGAAGAGTTTCAGTTATGAGGAGAGATTGGACAGACTGGAGTAGTTTGTCACCAAGCAGAGGAGATTGGAGAAGACACGACTGAAATGTACAAAATAATGAGGGATATGGATAGGGTAGACGAAAGAAGCGTTTGTTATTGATGAAGGGATCGAACACTGGGGCCAAGAGATTTCGGGAAAAGGCAGAAAGTTTTGAGTAGATGTGCGGAAAGGGTCAGAGAGGAAAAAAAAATTGAGATGTTAATTTGCGATGCCAAAACATATAAGACTATGGGATAAACAATGGAAAACTTGATTCAGGTCGTTAAGCAGTTGCGTTGGACAAGTGCAGCCACAGCAGGCTGAAGGGCCTCCTTCGATGTTGTCCTCTATAGTATCGTGGTTAGTGCCCCTCATGCTTGGCCTTCCATTCTCGATTGGATATGTCACAGGAAAGACAGTGCTGTCTGAATCAGCTGGGGAAGGACTGCAGCACCTGGGGAGAGAGAGTGTCAGTGAAAGTGCAAACACGTAACTTCAGCAAACTGCACATTGTGTTTGTGTTGCAATGAACACCATTATATAGAACTGTTCCTGACTAATGTGTTGATTTACAGCAGGAATCTGAGGCAGAAAACAGAGTAAACCCATTCAGATCTGAGTGCAGAAACATTTCGAGCAGAACGAATGAGGTTGTACAGCGCAGAACCACGTCTGAGTGCATTGAATTCCGGTTGATGGGCGCAGCTTGCTTTCACTCGGCTGAGTTACCAGTGTGCAAATGATACAGATAGTGTTCAATGTGATGGTACATTTGCTCAGTGGTTCGAACTGCTGTTAAGTCTGTAGCTTAGGTAGATTGGTCATGTTAAATTGCGCTGATGTGTCCAGAGAGTGAATTCAGTAAGTTAAGTGAGTTAGCATGGGTCACACAGCGATAAGGTCATCAGTCACACGATGTCAGGTTTTATTCCAGCAGGTTTATTTGAAATCACAAGCCAGGGGCCTGCGGGGATAGAGACGGGAGCTAGATCTGGTTGAGATGCTGTTCAGAGTGTCCCGACAGACTCGACTGGCTGAACTGTACTTTCTGCCTTGTAGGGAATCTATGATTCTATCAGAGAGGACACTGCCAGCGTTTACTGGGGTGCTAAGACATTAGAGACGATGCTGACGGCGTTTAGTGGGGATGGAATTTTATTTATTTGTGTTGAAAAATTTGACACTGAACCAAGGAAAACCGAATGGAAGTTTTCCTGAGTATTTTAGGTTTGGAGAGAGTAAATAGGTGGTAAATTCGCTCTTTAAAGTTCGTATATTTCTGAACGTCAGGCTTTCAAAACCATCGATGTAGGACAAAGAAATGATGGGAGCAGAATTTCTGTCACTCAGAGAATCCGTTTCCAAAATATTTGGAAAGGCACATTGAGAGACGCACAAGTAGTGAGTTTCACCAGGAGAGAGACACCCTGTGGCCAGGTAAAAGTGTAAAAGTGGGGTCTGGGGGGTAGAAGGTGCGAGGAAACAATGTCTAATTTGGACGACTTCAGATGCAAAGAAATATCGGAAACGTATGCAGCTGAGTAAGATTCAGCAAAAAAAACCTCAGAGTTTTGAAAGAATTCTATTAATATTCCACATGAAGCATTATAAATGGAACTGACCAGATTTTGTATATTGTCAAGGAAAGCTATTCCATAATGTACAGGAAGTGACCAGTCTCTTGGAGATCGATTTCTTGCTTTCATCCCATGGCTTAAATGTGGGAGGACAGTTGCCATGATGTTGGGTTCACTTGACAACCACGGAAATCTGCCAAAGTAACTGAGCATCAAAACTGGCATCTTGCTTTGTAGTTTAACCTTCTGTTTCTCTCATCAGTATTTTCTTTAAGCTGAAATAAATTAGGAGCAAAATCGAATGCAACACTTAACGTTCCAATCACATAAATCAAATTCACTTCCGATCATTGCAATGAACAGAGTGAAGTTGCAGCAAAATTAATAAAATTAAACAAACAAAACTGCATTTCCGGGAATTTTACCCAGTTCAGGTTCAGCCATGTGAGAAAGACCATCGAGCTAAAACATCACCTTCACTTCTCTCTCCATATATAAGTCTTCACGTGAGAGAGAAACTGTCTGAAGAAATTATGCGTCAAGACTAAATGTGCGTGTGCATGTGACGGGAATTTCATGTTAGCTGGTTCATTCTGAGACAGTTCCAACTCGGAATGAATCAATGACAGGTATTCCTTCCAAGGACGAGGTCAACTCCTTCGATTTTGCTGGTAATATTATTCCACTGAAAGCAGAAAAATAAAGGTTCGATTCGATTCAGCTCAGGGAATGTCTTATCCCCTCGGTGCACCACATGTAATCTTGATGTGGTCACATGTGAGACCCTTTGACATGGGTTTCGCGGCCCAGAGGTTAAGGCTCTGTCACTGTGCACGTGTGGATTTGAATCCTACTCTGGCTGTTGCTTCTATCAAACGCAGTGTGGTTTCCCTTTGTGCCTTGCATCTTTAGTATACACTGGATGGAGATTCTTGCCCATGCCCTTCGTTGTACCAGAGATTAGTGATAAATCGATATCATATCAAAGTAGAAATACACCAATTTGTTTTTGTTGTAAGTTAAATTGGGATAATGAAAAGGAGTGCAACGTTACTTTCCTACTTTCATTCCATCTTGACGTTCTATGAATTTATATCGAATGAAAGCAAAACAAATAAGGAGAGATCGGGTGCAATAGTTTATCCAGTGGGATTGTGAATTTTAATGCAACACTCCACACAAAGTTCTGATCAGTATTTCAAACAGTCAATTGGAATTGGAACTGCAGAAAACTTCTCCTATGAAACGAACCTTTCATTCTTTCACAAACTACTGCTGTGTGGATCATACCGCAATCTATCATCCAGCGTGATCACCAAATTGCCAACAACATTTGATCCACGAATTTTTTTTAGCAATCACACCTTCTGCACATATCCGTCTGTGGTCTGACCAGTGCCATTTGTTGTCTCCAGGCCACAGCACATTCCTTGTTCATCAGTTTATGAGCCGAGTTCCTGATCTGTCTGCTCAGTTTGATAAACTTTACTATCACATCATCCCATCCCCTCAGAATTCTAAACTTATCAATAAAATATTGAGTTAGACCAAATGATATAGCATTGGAAGTCGGATATTCAGCCCATCGAGACTGCTCCACCATTCAACGAACTCATGGCTGATCTGATAATCTTCAACTCCATTCTCATACCTTACCTCGAACGAGTTTCATCGTCTTTCTGGTTAAATATCAGTCTGGCACAGTTTGAAAATACACAACTCAGCCTCAACAACAGTTTTAGTAAAGTGTTCCACCGATTCACTGGTCCCTGAGCAAAGAAATGACTCCTCATTTCTGAATTAAATAGGTAATATCTAATTCTGAGTTCATGTACTCTGGTGCTCTCCTCATACCAGAGGGTAAACCACATGCCTGTACCTACCCTGTCAAGATCCTATGAATAATGAACGTTTATAAATGTTTTTATGTGATTATACAGTTCCCCTCCGCATCTTTTGTTCTAACGGGAAGGGTAGAACTGGCGGAAGATGAGGGAGTGGGGATGAGGAAACTGATGAAGTCCACATTGATATCATGGGGTTGAATGGTCCCGAGAAAGACGATGAGGCGTTCTTCCTCCAGGCATTGGATGGTGAGGGAGTGGTGATTAAGGTGGCTCAGGGCCTACATGTCCGTGGGAGAGGGAGTCGAAATGTTTGGCCATGCGTCAGTGGAGTTGAAGCTTGCAGTTGTCCTGAGATGTTCTCTGAAGTGCTCTGTCAGAAGACATCCCCAATTTAGAGGCGACCGCATCTGGAGCAGCAGATACAACAAATAACACGTGTGGGAGAGCGGGTGAACCTTTGATGGATGTGGAAGGCTCCATTGGAGCCTTGGATAGAGGTGAGGGGGGAGATGTTCGTGCAGGATTTGCAATTCCTGTGGTGGCAGAGGAAGGTGCAGGGAGCGAATGGTGGGTCATTTGAGGGCGTGGACATGACTAAGTAGTCGCGGAGGGAAAGGTGTTTGTGGAAATCGGATAGGTTTGGGGAAGGAAATATATCCCTGGTGCTGGGGTCAATTTAGAGGTGGCTAAAATGTCGGCAGATGATGTGATTTATGCGGAGGTTGGTGCAATGAAAGGTGTGGACTCTGCTCTGTCCTTGTTCCGTCCATGTTGTGTTTGGAGATGTGGGGTTCATGGATGGAGTGCGGGATATGGATGAGATGCATTACAGAGCATCTTCAAACACATGGGAGGGGAATTTCCGATCTTAAATGAAGGAGGCCTTCTGGTGTGTTCTGTGGTGGAACTGGTCCTCTGGGAGCAGATGCAGAGGAGGCAGAGGAGTTAGGAACACAGGAAAGCATTTGTGCAGGAGGTGGGGTGGGAGGAGATGGAATCCACATATCTGTGGTTGTCAGTGGGTTTGTTAAAAATATCAGTAACACAGACCTCCAGGGATATTTTTTTCCCTCCCACCCCTATCCACTTTCCGCAAAGACCGGTCTCTCCACGACTACCTCGTCAAGTCCCCGCCCTCCAATGATCCACCCTCCCCTCCTGGCACCTTCTCTGCCACTACAGGAATTGAAAAACCTGCGTCCACACACACTCCACCTCTGCCCAATGCCCCAAAGAAGCCTTTCACATCCATCAAAGTTTCACCTGCACTTCCACACACGTCATTTATTGCATCCGTTGCTCCCGATGCAGTCTCCTCTACAGTGGGGCCACCGGCCGTCTTCTCACAGAGCGCTTCAGAGACCATCTCCAGGAGACTGGCAACAATCAATCCCAACGCCCCGTGACCGAACACTTCAACTCCTCCCGGCCACTTTCCGGAGGACATGCAGGTTTTCAGACTCCTCCACAGCCACTTCCTCACCACCCAACGCCTGGAGGAAGAACGTCTCATCTTCTGCCTCATGACACTTCAACCCCATGGCATCAATGTGGATTTCACCAGTTTCCTTATTCCCCACCCCGCCACACACCTTACACTCGCTCCAACCTTCCAGCTTGGCACTGTACTACTGACCTGCCCCACCTGTCTATCTTCCTTCATACCGATCCGCTCCACCCTCTTCTCCGAACGAACACTCTTATCCCCACCTCCATCCTCCTATTGCACTCTCAGCTAAATTCTCCCAAGCCCCACCCCTCCCATTTACTTCTCCAACCTCGAGACTCCCAGCCTTATTCCTGATGAAAGCCTTTTGCCAAAACGTCTTTATTTCTGCTACATGTATGCTGCATGACCTGCTGTGCTTCTTCAGCACCACTCTAATCTTGACTCTGATCTCCAGCATCGACAGTACGCACGTCCATCCAACTGATTTCCCCTGTCCATTGATCTTCAGTCATCATGAATGTCCACGCCAAGATCTCTTTGTCTGTCTGCACCACACAGAATACTCACTGCTATTATTTCTTCTCCCTATTTTCGTTAACACTGCTTGGTCTGGATTCAATTCCATTCGCCATTTTCCTTTCCACCAGATTGATACTTCCTTGCAATCTCTGACATTCGTCGTCACAGTCAACTGCACGACCAATTGTTGCATCATCAGCAAACTTCTGAATCTTGGCTCCTGCAACTATGTCTACATCACGGATCTACATCAGAAAACAATGGAACTCCACTTGAAACACGCATCCAAACAGGGTTCATTGCTGGTTGGGATGAACAACTGCAATAACAGCAGTTTCGATCTCCTGCTCTCATTTGTAAATTCATTGTTGACTCTGTCAATTGGTCTCCTGCGGGATCAGTTCTCACATATGGAAGTTGTGAATGACCTGTGCGCATTGTGACTGAGCAAGTGAGTTTACACCTAAGGAGGTAATTGAATCCCTTCCTGCAGTCACCCCATGGCCCTAACTTCTTGGCACTGTGGATATCCTTGTGTCTATTTAATTTGATAATCAGTTGAATTCGATTCCACACAGACACGATTCCCATTTTCCCTGTTGTCCATGTATTTTTATTCTTCCTTATTCTCCCACGGAATGTTGTTATACTTGGTCTGAAGAGCATTTGTTGTTCATTCTTAATTCACCTTGAACTGAGTCAGAGGGCATTCATGGGTGGACTACATTTTTGTGGGTTTGGAGTCACATGTTGACAGGACTCGTTATGGTTGGTAGATTTCCCTTTCGAAGGAACATGAATAAATGAGTTTTCAACAATATAAAGTTATTGTCTCTGTTGCTGAGATTGGGTGTATTTTCCAGATTTTACTCATCGAATTTAAGTAGCAGCAGCTGTCGCATTCCAGTCTCCAAAGATTACTAGCCCAATACATCGACGCTGCACTAACAACTCCCTGCTGCATTTCTCCATTCAAAGAATGACATTGTCAAATCAGGTTATTCCAAATGGAGAGAGAATAGGACGTGCTTCTGTGTTGGAATGGAAGCAATGTACGCTGGATTGGAATGTTTACTGGAGCAGAGAATGGGGTGGAGACGATGTGAGCAAAAGCAGTTCTTCCTGTAAAAGTAACAAAATACCCCTTGTTGAGGAAAATCTCTTAGAATGCTTTCAATACATCGACCTCTCTCTTAAGGCTCCAGCACGCTTTCTCTGAGCCAACCCTCAGTGCGGGTTAATGCTGCTGCTGAATTTTAACAATATAATAAATTGAGACTCATGTGCCCTTCCACCTCACCTTTGACCAGAAGCAATCCCAGCCTCAGCATTTCACGCGGTTGGATAAATAGACAAAGTATTTTCCCTGTTTTGGGGAGTCCATAACGAGAGGGCATAGATTTAGGTTGAGAATGGAAACATATAAAAGAAACCTAAAGGTTTTCTTTTTCACACAGAGAGTGATGCGTGGATGGAATGAGCGGCCAGAGGAAGTGGTGGAGGCTGGTACAATTGCAACATTTCAAAGGCATTTGGATGGGTATGTTAATAAGAAGGGTTTGGAGAGATATCGGTCGGGTGCTGGCAGGTGGGACAAGATTGGGTTGGGATATCTGATCAGCATGGACGGGTTGGACCAAAGAGTCTGTTTCCATGCTGTACATCTCTATAACTCTATGACTCTATGATTGCACCTTTACCAGTCATGTCACTGGTGCCATAGAATAGCTTCACGCGCTCATTTCCACCCCCACTTCCGGTTTGGTATTCGTGGCTCCTCCACGAAGTTTGTCTGATACCGGTTCTCAGAACTGGGGTTATGTGACTGACTACAGCAATGGGTACCTCCTTGTGTGGGGAAGTTGGTGAAAAAACTGTTATTAACGCATTGTTATTAACACACTGTTATTTAAACATACATTACACTAATATCCCGCACTACCCCCTGAACCTTGTCGTTTCTAGAAATCTATCAAACTCAGTCATCAACATGCTGTCCTCGATGGAGCCACCACAGCGTCTGGGGATATCGAATTTAAATATTCAGCTAATTCTGAATTCCCACATGTCTGCTATCGCTCGCCTAATATTCCTGTTCTGCATCTGCTACTCTTCCTAACATATTCTCTGTCACTGTCATTATCACTTTTTTAAAAGCATGTCTCCTCATGACTCAGTGATTGTTTAATTGTTAAAAGATTCTGCATTGTGGCCGCAGTAAGCTCGTTAGAATCTGAGTCACTGCATTTTCCTCCTTGTGACTCATGCTGAAGAAACACGGAAAGGAATTAGTTGATTTTACATGAAACCATTCTCAGATATTATGATTTTCCCCCATCAAACCCACTCTCTCACACACATCTCTGCGATTCATATTTAAGGATTCAGACTCACCCATTCTCAAACACTTCTCTCCCTCCCGCAATCACTTACCACCTTTAAGTTCCCCCTCCCATTTCCCTTACAATCACTTTCACATTGATCCCGTTCAGCCGGTGTTGCTGCGCTCACTGTTGCTGGGTGACCATGCGTAAGTCTCACCATCGGGACCTTCAAACCAGTTGATCCATTTCGATACCGCAGTTGTGAGCTCAATCCACATGGCGCAGCTTTTAGTGACATGGACCAGCGATTATTGAAACATCAGGCTCAGGAAAAGGGCACAGGGCAACATTGAGGAAAATAAACTTTATTCAAAAAGCACCAGTTTCTGTGGACTTCCACATCATTTATTTCACTTGTTCATTCGGCTCTAGCGAGACAATTGTGTGTAGTTATGCAATTCACATTATAGCAGGGATGCGACAGCACTAGAAACAATGCAGGGGAGATTTGCCAGGATATTGTACGGGCTGAAGAAGAGGGATTGGACAAACTGGAGACGCACAAGGTTATGGGTCAAGTGATTTTAAAAAGGAGTTAAGCAATTCTTATTGGGCAATACAGATATTCTGTTCCAAGTACGGGTTATTAATAACTGCCCTTCCATTGTCGAAGGGAAATGTCACAGGAAGAACTGTGCTATCTGAATCAACGTGGGTGAGTACTACTGCTCCCGGGGAGTCAGACTGACAGTGCAAAACGTGACTTCTGAAAGCTGTACCTGCTGTCGGCATTGGAATGAAAATCATTTGGCAGTTTTGCTCCATTGTGAGGTATTTTCTTATAACAGGAAGCTCAGGATGATATGCATTCTACTGCCCTTTCTTCACTAACCCATACAGCTGAATACCGGCACTATGCAGGACAATTTCTCTCTGTACACCCTCGTCCAATCCTCCTTGACCCTCCAGCACTTTCCCATATGACACCATTCCACGAAATCCCAGGAGGGGTAATGCTGCTCGATTACGATGTCTCTCCTCACTGTGTAAGGTACCAGTGATTTATCTGCCCATCACTCAATTTAGCAATCTGCATTTCCGGCTCACAATGTGATATCATCTAGACTGGGGAGAGAAAAACAGTGCGGGTGACAAACGTGAGTACAATATACGTTCTATCTGCAGCAAGAAAAGGTACTGAGCTTCAAGGTCCCTGTCACTGCAACATCCCATTGTGTTCCCATGCCTCTATTTCAGTTTGGTCTGCTGCAGACCTCCTGCATGGCAAAGCGCAAGTTGGAAGAGCGGCATGTCATTTCCTACTGAGAGACAATGCAATCTTCATATCCAACATCAAGTTCAATCATTTTAGACCCTGTGCACCTTCTTTCACCTTACTGCCCCAGCTATACATATCATTCGTTCCAAAGGCGGATCGTTTGGCTCGAAAATTTCTCCCCAGATCCACTAGATGTGTTGGTTTTGTTCAGATATTTCTGCTTTTCTTTGGATAATTTTGTTCTGTTCTGATCGCCAGCCACAGGAAACGTGTGTTTGCACGGGAGGGTGGTCAGAGGAGATTTACCAAGGTGGTGCACGAGCTCGACTATTCCCCCTGCGAAGATAAGCGAAAGTGAGGGCTGCAGGTGCTGGAGCTCAGAGTCCAGACTGGAAAAGCACAGCACGTCAAACAGCATCTGAAGAGAAGAGAATCGCTGCTTCGGGCACAAGCCACCACCATTCCATTACCAGCCGATGCCTGGAGGAAGAACGTCTCATATTCCACCTTAGGACCTTGCAACCACACGGGATAAATGTGTATTTCACCAGCTTCATCATTTCACCTCGTCCCCCCATTATTCCAGTCCAAAGCCCCCAACTAGGCACCGGTCTCTGGACCCGGCCATCAATTCCCCCCCGGAACTACCACCTTCTCCCTCACCTTCATTCACCTATCGCTTTCACCAACCTGACCAACAACCCCATTCCTCTCCCTCAACATCGACTCAAAATTCTCATTCCTGATGAAGGGCCCGATACATCGATTCTCCTGCTCCTCTGATGCTGCCTGACCTGTTGTGCTTTTAAAGCACGACATTCTCGCCACTGCAAAGATAGATGCGCTCGAGTGGAGCTCTTTATCTGAGAGCGAAGAAAGCTGAGAGGAATTGTTTAACGTGCACAGAAAGCGGATAGATATGTGATACATGAATAAACTTCTATGGGAAGGGTTAATAACCAGGGATATAGATGAAACGCTAGAGAGAGGATGTTCAGAGAAGATTTAGGAAGAACGTTTGCATCCTGAGAGTGTCGTTTCTCTGGAACTCACTATTTGAAGGTGTGGTGAAGCGAAGGGTCATTAAAATGTTTCAGGAGTACTGAGCCGAACACTTGAGGGGATAGACCATACACGGATAAGGACCAAGTACTGTAAACTGGGGCGAGAATAAAGAAATGCTTGATGAAAGACTTGAGCACCGTAACTTTGGGTGCAGTAAAATGGAGGCTAGGACAGCTCTGTGGCACATTGAAAGACGTGTTGGACTTCTACTGAATTGTTAAGATTGCGATTCAAAGTTTGTGGGTTTGAGTTACAACTGAATCGGAGTTTAGTTCAGATTTCTGCTGAATGAATACTGATTCACCATCAGTTTCTGTCGTCTGGAGGTCTTCTCCCTGCTACTGAACAGAGAAGATTCCTCACTTTCTGCGTGGTGAGTTTTAAGGGAATCATATCACTTGAAACATGATCACCCCAGAATCGACTTCTCATTCGCAAAACCCACTGCAGAATCCCACTGTCCATAAACACATCCCCTCCCACAGTTACATAGTTTTTCAGCTTATTGTGTGCCTTTTTTTCCCTTTGGGTGATATATTGATGTGGATGTTCTGGGAAAAGACATTGATGTGTTTGGTCAGTCATGGTGACATCAAATGGTGGAGTAGCGCTGGCAAGCGAAATGCCACCCTCCTATTCCTCTCTGTCTGTGCTGTTTCTGACAGAGGGTTTTAAACAATAATATGATGAGGACCCTGTGAATCTACTCTACGGAATACCATGGACCTCCCCTTTATCCTACTGCTCTTACAGATGGAATACACAGCTCCTGTTGTAGCTTTAGATCAGACAGTGGATGATTTTCCCAGGCGCTCTGTCAGACTACATGCCCCTTCACACAGGTTTCCAACTGGACACATGGAGCAACGGCAGTGTGGATTTTGGGGATTCAGGGACAGTTCTGGCCCCGGTAATAATCCTGAATTTGGGAAATTCAGTATCTCACTCTGGATTCTTAACACGTTACAATTTCAGTATTCAGGAAAACCGTGCAACATGTCCTTGGATGTAACCATGGTGAAGATTGATGATGAGTTCAGTATCTTTCATGCTGTCAGTAGGACCTTGCAGAAGGAAGTTAATGAAGTGTCGTTGAATCGAATTCTGTGCTAAATTGAAGCAGACCGAATGAGAAGCCCTGTGACAGCAATAATATAACATTCTCTATAAACAACGCTGCGACCCACGGAAACCCAATTTTCGATCGTCTATTTTGCTCAACATTTTCCTGTGTCCCATTTCCTAAACCTGATGCTCGAATAGTCACAGGTCCATATCAGTTCCTCCTCCTCTGCCTTAGCTTTAATTTCAGAACCACAGCAAAAGTAGAACATGCGGGTCAAAGGTCCCAGAGGTACGAGTAGGGCACTTTATAGGCTTGCTGCCGGCGGCTCCAGTGGAGCAACTGATCCACTCTTGGCACTGAACAGTGTGTTAAAATGCCGCAATTGTAATTTCAATCCTTACCTAACGCTGGCTTTACTGACGTTAATCAGGAATTATTGGAGCATCAGACTGAAGCGTAGTTGAAGAATAATGTCGAATAAAGCAGCATGATTCTAAAACTCAGTTTCTGATTTGTGGGATTGTTCTGTCTTCGGGAAAGGTATCAATTATTAACGGTAAAATTGCACATATCCCCCACGTGACTATCCATCAGTGGATCAAGAAACAGAGGTGATATTTTAGCTTGATGACGTTTTTCAAATCTCTGAAACTGCAATGGATTACATTCTTGAAAAGGCTGTTAAACTCGTTTCATATCATCCTGTTTGCTGCAAACTCACACAGCTCATTAAACCGTTCGAAAGGAATTCGATTTATCTCTTAGGGTAGATTGAATGTTGTCAGCGAATCTGGTAAAGTCATGACAAATAGTTTTGCTGCTGTGCAGAACAGAGGGTTCCAACAGGAGTAAGGATAATTCTTGTCGCTGGATTTTTCGGGAGGAGATCAGTGAGTATTAAAAGGTCTCAGTACCGTTCCTGGTCATTGTGAACAAATGTTCAAGGCAACAGATGGCAAAGATAATGATGCTTGACATTGACAGGTCCATTCCTACTTACTAGAGTTACAATTGTATTACAGATCGCATGAGCGGTGGAGATGATGATCATTATGGCAACCTGAGAGAGTGCGGCAATTAATCCCACGTTCTTAGTCTCACTCTATACCATAAACCATTTAGCCAGTGGACTGAGGTAACCGGCTTCCAATTAATGCAAAGCTAAAACAAACAGCTCAGTACATTAACAATTTGTAGTAGTTCACGTCGAACCAGCTGCTACACCTTTCAACACCACCAGCTCTTCTTACACTTAACATGTTCAGTTGCAGATATTATCCAATTTCTTTCCGATGAACGCTGAACAATTTGTGAGCGTGTCACTTTTGCCTCCCCCTCCAGGCAGCCCAGAATCCCTGCCCCTATTAAATTCGCTCTTTGTGTGTCTGCAACTGGCCTTTGAAATATGCTGGAATCATCTTCTAATTTTTTTTTCTGTCTGAAAAGTAATCTGCGATTTCAAAATCTCAGAATAAAAAGTACCTGCTGCAAACTTCGTTGTCTTTCCTCGCTGGTTTTGAAGCTCTAACCTTTCGTTATACACTTACCTGAACGAGGTAATTTCCCTCTTATTTACCCTTACCAACCTCACATTCGCTGGAAAACCTCCATTAGGACACAACTCAGTCATTCCTGATCTATGTCGCGTGAATCTTCATCTATTCCACCATCTTATTAAATTCCTTCTTTTCTTTTATCGTGGCTATACCTCCCAGTAAATCTAATTTCCATCGTCTCTAACGATTTTGTGTCAAGGGAACTCTGACCATATCCTTCCGAACCAAATTGAACCCCCCAACCCCCGTGTATTTCATCAGTAAATCTCGCCCTGAGAAATGATGCTGGGTCTAATTCAACTCATGAAAACTTACCACAATGCTATGCAATCTCATTACTGGTACAGGAAAGATGAAGGCTATTTCACTTACAGCTGAATCTGTTGGTTGCAGCAACATTGGGTCAAATCGCAGTCACATAGGTGACTGTTGTTCTCATTTTTATTTCTTCTCAACGTGTGCTGAAGTAACACAGTGCAAAATAAATTAATATTGTTAGACATAAGTAAGGAGGCGTGTTAAATCTGAGGTTAGGAGAATAGGGCAGTTTTGATTAACATAGACCAGAGATTGTTCAAATCTCAGGCACATGAGATTGATAGAGAGCGATGTTGAGAGAAATAGACTGTCTTGGCAAATGCCGGTGTTATGAAGTTGTGGGTGTAACGTAATTTTAATGGTGCTGAAATGTCTGGCGAGCACAAGGAGTCCAGAACAAGGCAACAACATAACATTTGGTCAAAACAACTAAAAACCGTGTTACATGGATACAAAAATCAAATTTGAATTCGGCCAATCAGTTTAAATTATGTCCCAATCAAGTTGAAATTTGGTATTTTTACAATGTTAAAACCAATGAAACGATCCGACGTTTTGTGGGACAAATATCAGACATTTTAAACAGTTACCCAGAGCGGCAAAGAACAGCAAAGAGAGCAGCTAAAAGACCAACAAATGTAGGATGCCAGTAAAATCTCCAAGAGGTGACTATCTGGAGATATAAATTGCATCGAAAAAAGGCATCAACACCGACCTCGAGAAAAACATCTACAGAGGAAGATACAAAGAGAAGATTCGACAACTAGCTGGTTTGTAAATTTAAACTTTTTGGTAAAAGTTATTGGGGTCGGAGTGAGGGAAGGTATTGTAGAGCAGAAGGTTTAGAGAAAAGAGTTGTAGGTTGATTATTCTCTGTTAATAAAAGCAGTAATGTTGTTATTTTTAACTTTAAGTAGTGATTTTTGGGTTGGTTCTTTGCCTCTGGAATTTTAACAGAATACAGCAAGGGGTGAATCCTTTCTGTTTTGCTGGTTTCCATTAGCAGAGGGGGTTTACCCCGTCACGTAACAGCAGATTCTGTGGTTGCTTTGTTGTTTTGCTCATTTGTGCATTTTGCCTCAGTAACGATTTTGACGTTGTCCCCTCTACACAAAACCTCCGTGCTTTTGCACCATTGTACAAAAGGTGCAGTGTGTCTAAGCGACAGGGATCCCTAAAATAACATTCGACGCTGATTCAATGTATCTATCGTGTTATTGACCCATGGAAACAACACTGCGCACTCTCCTCCAGTCTGGAAAACGATCCCCACACAGTGAATGTTACATCCCGCTCTCAAGGGGCTTTTCATTCCATCGCTTTCAATTCCTCACAGAATCTATTTCAACAGAATTTGTCACTGAGTCATTTCTTTGTTTGTGCTCAAATCCGGTGAGCGGAGGGTCACAGTTGGAGCGTGCTGACCCCATAGCCCAGAGGTTAGACCATGCTCTGAACTGTACTCTGCTGTTCATCATTTCACTGACAGCAGGTAGACGTATCTATGCTCTGCAACATTTTCTCGCCTGTTTTAAGAAGCAAGATAAACAGTTCCTGGTTCTGCTTTTGTTGTCACACAGACCAAGATTATAAATGCTGGGAACATGCACTGGTCGTGACTGTTTGCTCTCCCACTTCGGCTTTCTCCCCAGCAGGTGGTAAGATGATGGTCTGAATCGCTTTCTTCTGTTCCCTGTCACTCTGGGATGGTGTGAGCTGTGAAATCTGTTCTCTGAGCTGTCGGTAACGTGATAAAACTTATACACGTCAGGTGCAACGTGTCTGAGCGACAGGACTCGCTGCTTTGACATCCCATGCTGATTCAGACAGCAGAGCCCTCGCTGTGACTTCGAGAAGGACAAAGACACAGATGACTGGGAGAGATTCTCTCTTTCCCTGCAGTTCTTCACATTTCTATCTGTCTCAGATGGCGTTATTTGCACAAGGTTCCCTAAAGATTATTAAGTCCTGTGCATGCGCGATCTCTCTTTTGTGCAGCTTTCCAGAATTTCCATAACTCCCACTACCTCTAACCTCCTCCCGCGTTCCACAACCCCGTGTTTGATAGTGGGCTGAAAAGCATTTTCATGTTTCTCTCCCACAACACTAATTGCCAATTGAAGATGAGTTCGTCCAGCTGCCAATTATGGGAGCCCGCTCGCAAAGGAAGTGGCTAGCACAGCCTCCGGGGAACCGGAAGTCAGAATGGCAAGGAGCTGCTATTAAAACTCAGTGCGGCCTTCCCTCCGAAACAACAGAAATACCCTATTTTTTAAACAAGGAAACTCACCTGATTTATGGATCATGCTTCTGTTGCGGTTCTGGTTTGTTGGTCTTGGTTGTGATATCGCCTCGGGTGGGTGATGTTCGTGTGAGAAGTCACACTTGAGCACTGGAGTTTTGCATATGGTTCTATTTTTGACTCAGAATGTATAATTTTGATGAGCTCGAGTTCAGAACAAGGTACCGAAGCTTAAAGACACACAACAGCAACTTCTTTGAGGTCGTTACAAGACTGAGAAATGGATTCCCTAACTTCAAATGATGCTGATCCTGTTAATGTGGATTTTGCCGAGTGCACGTCCTGTGTGGAGTAACCTGAAAGCCTTAATCAGTCCAAAATTTTGTTTTACTTATGCTGTGATCTGCATGTCCTTGATTAGTATGATCTGCCTTTACCAATCGCAGACAAAAGTTTTCACTGTACTGAGGTTCATGTTGTAATCAATCAATCAATCAAATAAAGTCAATCAATCGACCGACATAGACATTTCCTTATTGTTTGGGGGCTGCATAGCCTCACTTTGCACTGTGACATATTTTGTGATTCTGAGTGAAATCACAGTTAAACCAACAGAATATGGCAAGTTAGTCACAGGTTATATTGACACAGCCGGGACACATCTGTGCTACAGTGTGTCACACAATAATAGTGAAGACCCTTTGAAATCATCCTCTGAGGTACAAGCCACACGCCAGACAAAAGGCTGAAGACTATGTGAGACTGCTGTGGTCAGCGCTAACAGAGCGGCCCAGTGGGGCGTATTGGGCTCATAACCATGAAATTAATGGATTGAAAACATCCTCTACTCGTTGACAATTCCATGTTTCAGTGTGTGTACAGTCCCCTCCAGTGTTTCTCGATAATAGATCTCCATTCTACGCATTGCGTGCTGTTTCATTTCTGCTTCATTTCATTCAATGTATCAGAAATGAATATTTCATACCGATACACACGGGAAATTTACACAAATGAGGAAACACACTTGTGAAGGTCTGGAAGCTCTTTACCTGTTCTCTGTCGGTGTGGTCTGATCTGATTCGCAAAATCTCTTGCCAGAGCTGGGAATAAACTGGTGAAGGTGAGATACATCAGTTGTAGAGTGCTCTATGCGCATGACACCCTGCAGTTATTCCCCACGCCGTTTCACACAGCAGTGTTCTTCCTGTGAAATGAAAAGCTGTGAATTACAATTGGATCAATTTGTTGGAGACAGAATTGCGATACAGGGACATCTCCACATTATTAGGACATACATCACCAACTATGAATAACCACAGGGATACACAAGCGTCAGAGAGTCGCTATGGACTCGATGGGCTGAACAGCTTCTATCGGCGCGTGAGTGACGCCACGGATTGATGCTGTCCCTCTTCCTGTCTCTGGGACAGAGTGGCTGATGGTGAAACAAAGTCTCATTGTTAACCCTATCTTCTGCGTTAAACTGTCTGCAGGCCCGCAGCTCAGGGACGTGGGGATGGCTCTCAGTGAGTGAGACTTTCAATCGAATTGTCTTTATCTAGGAAAGTTGGGGTTCAGATGTTCACTGCTGCCCGATTGCAGCAAAGAAGCCGATGTTAGTGTTACAAAAGCCTTTCTGCAGGATTGCTGTGTGAAGATGGATTTTGAACAGCAATCAGGCTGCACAAAAATGCCCTCACATGACTTTACCTGAGGGTGGAGAGTCCGGAGTACAACTGTGTCTTACCCAACAGCTCAACATCCTTATCGTTGGCTCAGATAAATGATATTTGCAGGAAGCTCCCAATCAAATTTGCTGATTCGCAGCACTTGATGGAACTGGCCGTGCCGATGACAGCGAGCTTTAGAGTGTAACCACACTTGCCTCTCCTCACACTGCTTGCCGGTGGAGGGAAATAGCTGAATACTCTGCCGATGGAGACAACTTAGTCCAAGCAGAAGGGATAAACAGTACTGTTCTGTGAACAAGGAGACAAAATGTCAAGGCGATATTCTGAAAACATTTTGATGCTTAAAAATCTGAGAACAAATTGGGATGTAGTTGGACCTGACCGAATCTCAGCTGGTTTGGTGTTGGCAATGTAAGAGTGTCTAGGGCATGATCTTCGCTCAGCAGCTGGTGTTAATACTGGCATGGGAGAATGTCTTACTTCAAGTTGCCATCGAGCCTTGGTTGTTTGACTTCACTTTTGCTCGGTCGTCCTATCAACTGTCTGATAAATAGATGTAAATCATTAAGTTGCACTCTTTGAAATAACTTTGGGTTTTGGGGTCATAAGTGTCATTGTAGTGGGCATGGCACAGTACCACATGTGGTGGAAGTCCAACAAGTGTGAGAGGATGTTCACCCACAGAATCGCACTCTGAATAAATCCACCATCTGGATATTCGCACAGTTCTGGGTGTGAAACTTTAGGAAGTGGGGACGTGAAATGATTGAAAACAGCGCTGCACAGGTTGATGAGAATGGTGTGGTATATGAGGAATATCAACAATAAAGGTCATTTGGAAAGTTGGGGCAGGACTCCTTGGAGAGCAGAAGGCCAAAAGCTGGTCTTGTTCAACCTTTCCAAGACATGAGTGGGTTAGACAGAGGGAATAAGGAAGGGGGAATGCTCCCTACGCCTGAAAGGATCGAGAACGATTCGGCAGAATTTTAAAGATATTAGTAAAAGAAAGAAAAATGTACATGAGGAGAAATGCTTTCACATCGGGAGTAGTTAGGGTCTGACATTGACAAAGACGCAGTTTCAATGGAGTTGTTGAAAAACTAATTCAATGTTCATGTTGAAAGCAAAAATGTGTAGTGTTACAGGGAGGAGGCAAGAGAATGATACGAAAAGAGAAGCACATTTATCTCTGTAGAGAGCTAGCACAGCTAAGGTGTTTTGTTACACATTTATGATTCGGACTGGAATCACAGTTCGACCAACAGGATGTAGCGAGTTAAACAACGGTGATATTGGCAAAGCCGGAACACATGACACAATAGAAGGTTATCCAGCACGTACATGTCACAGGGAGGATGGCGCTGTCTGAAAATCCTGCAGGGTGTCCTGCGGATCAGACACAGGAAATTTCACTATTCAAACCGAATTAGCTCGATGAAGGGGAGCCAAGGAGCCGGGGGCGCCTGCTTCAGAACTCAATTACGAAAGAAGCTTAGGCTCGAGTCCCCACTCTGTGGCTGCGGCGTGTTGAAATAATAAGCAGGATCGGGATTTTGCTTTATGGAGACGGGGGTCAGTGTCCATCTTGTCATGATCGTGTTCGCCTCCCACATGGTAAATGGCGGGCTCAAGCTGCATTACGTTCCTGGCAAGTTGAGCTTGTATTGGAACCGAATGCAGACTGTTATTTCATCGCTGTTGTGAAACAAAGTCCTGCGGTGACTCGACTCGCCCTAATTTGGTTTTCTGGCGAATGGAAAAATCGTTCCGATGAATTTCGGTGTCATATGTTATTGAATTTCTCCCATTTCCTTCATTTCCGTCCTGGAAGGGACAGTCAAGACTGTGATGTAATCGAGACTGTGAGTGGTGAAATTCACTTTTTATGGCCCATTCTTATTAGGTTCTTTCTTTCTCTCTTTTCAGCATTGTTTGGAAAATGGTGGTGGATGCCACTGAGCCGCAGGAAGGGCGGCAGGGGCTTGTTCCTGTAGTGTAGTAGTCATCGCGTTCGTCTAAAACGTGAAAAATCCCCAGTTCGAAACTGGGCAGAAATTGCTTTGTTCTTCAACTGCAGGCTTTTACATGGACAAGAACGGAGTTTACTTGCTTGCTTTCCCATCTGCAAACCTGCCTTGGAATTTGCTGGAACAAATCTGCTCTCGTCGTGAAATGTAATGCAATTCCATTTAATTACTGTGCAAAGCATTGTAAAGTTTTTTCTCCAACCTGGTTCTGATTATATGCCATTCTGTTTGAGAGTGTAGTTACCGCCTTCTGATCCTTCCACGAAAAGCAGTACCGCATTTGCATTCCTTGCGCAGGCGGCCTGTTTCCAAGACAGGGAAGAAGCTGATGCGCTGGTGTCACAGCGCACCACGGATTCCTGAACTAATCGGTCTGTCAAATGTACCCCCAAAGTCGTCTATGAAAGATATCATTTGGAAGCTGTCTGTCGTTATTCAACGTGCGAGAGTTGTCTCCAGAGGTCCTGAATCATGTTTTGGAGCAGTTCGCACGTTAGTTAGCAACAGGATAATCAGCATGGTTCAGGATAGTCAGCATGGTTTTGTGAAGGACAGGTCGTGCCTCACAAACCTTATTGAATTCTTTGAGAAGGTGACTAAAGAGGTGGACGAGGGTAAAGCGGTAGATGTGGTGTATATGGATTTTAGTAAGGCGTTTGATAAGGTTCCCCATGGTAGGCTACTTCAAAAAATACGGAGGTATGGGATTGAGGGTGAGGTGGAGGTTTGGATTAGGAGTTGGCTGGCCGGAAGAAGACAGAGGGTAGTAGTTGATGGCAAAGGTTCATCTTGGAGTGCCGTCACTAGCGGTGTTCCGCAAGGATCTGTTTTGGGACCATTGCTGTTTGTCATTTTTATAAATGACCTGGAGGAGGGGTTAGAAGGTTGGTTGAGCAAGTTTGCAGATGATACGAAAGTCGGAGGAGTTGTAGACATTGAGAAAGGACGTGGCATGTTACAGCAGGATATAGATAAGCTGCAGAACTGTGCAGAAAGGTGGCAAATGGAGTTCAATGTTGCTAAGTGTGAGGTGATTCACTTTGGTAAGAGTAACAAAAAGATGGGGTACTGGGCTAATGGTCAGATGCTTGGTAGTGTGGATGAGCAGAGGGATCTTGGTGTCCATGTTCTCAGATCTTTGAAAGTTGCCACCCAGGTAAATAGTACGGTGAAGAAGGCATATGGCGTACTGGATTTTATTGGTAGAGGAATTGAGTTCCGGAGTACTGAGGTCATGTTGCAGTTGTATAAGACTCTGGTGCGGCCGCATCTGGAGTATTGTGTGCAGTTTTGGTCGCCATACTATAGGAAGGATGTGGAGGCACTGGAACGGGTGCAGAGGCGGTTTACCAGGATGTTGCCTGGTATGGTAGAAAGATCGTATGAAGAAAGGCTGAGGCACTTGGGGTTGTTTTCATTGGAGAAAAGAAGGTTTAGGGGTGACTTGATAGAGGTGTACAAGATGATTAGAGGTTTAGATAGGGTCGACAGAGAGAATCTTTTTCCACGTATGGAGTCAGCTATTACAAGGGGGCATAGCTTTAAATTAAGGGGGGGGGTGGTAGGTATAGGACAGATGTTAGGGGTAGGTTCTTTACTCAGCGAGTCATGAGTTCGTGGAATGCCCAGCCAGTAGCAGTGGTGGACTCTCCCTCTTTATGGGCATTTAAGCGGGCATTGGATAGGCATATGGAGGATAGTGGGCTAGTGTAGGTTAGGTGGGCTTGGATCGGTGCAACATCGAGGGCCGAAGAGCCTGTACTGCGCTGTATTCTTCTGTGTTCTATGTTCTAACAGCAATGAAAGAAATTACACTCTCAGAGGAACCTCTGCACCTGTGCTTTCATAGCGTCGCTAGTATTAAGGTGCGCCCCGAGATCTAAGCCACGTTGGAACTGAAACGGAGGAATCGACAGCGAGGCTACAGAATGACATCGCATTCATTTAGTTTTCTTTAAATCACTGACGAGCAGGAAAATGTAAACGGGGAGGGCGAGTGGGGAAGTGAGGCAGTTGCAGCTCTGGTGAAATTCCTTCTTTGTGATTCACTCAGCAACCAGAGACGTGTGAAGGTGACTCAGGCGTGAGAGCTCTTCACATCGAGAACAAAAAGCACTCAAGGGCAGTTAGCACCTCTTCCGGAGTGGGGGTGGGGTGAGCTAATTACCTTTTTGCCTTCTGTTACTATGTTCAGAAACTGCCTTTTAGATTGATGTGAACAGAAACTGCATTTCTAATAAGCACCGTGGAATTTAGCAAAATTTATTAAGTCGCTTCTCGTCGACTCAGTTGGTATCCATGTGGCTCATATCCAGGTGTGAACATCTCTGCAGCGAATTGCACGGTTAAGGCAAAAAGGCAAGGAAAGTGTCATCTCGAACTGGCTCCGAGGTCAGAGCATCCTCACAATGTGATCTGTCGTTCTCGGATTGTAATGCTACCTCCGGTTTTAGGGTGGAGAGCATTCTTTGGGACTCTTATTCTGCAAAACAGACACAGTGACTGAAACGAAGCTGCGCGGTATGATGTGGAACACGGCCTGCTCAGCTTTGTGCATTTTCCCTGTAGTCCGGTGTGTTTCATGTTCCGTGTAAACGTGAAAGTCGTCCTGTTTCGATCAAAGGGTGAAATCATTTAGCAAAGCAAGAATCGAAATTGCAGTAATGTTAAGCAGCTCATGGTAATTTGACTAAATCATAACCGATCGTATGTTCTCACGCACTCACAGATACATTTGTAGCTGAAAAGAGTCTGAGAAGATAGACTCAGCATACCATTGATAGTTGTCTGGATTGATGGGCTATCATTATCTGCTGCGAAATTGATATTGTAGACGGGCACATCCCAGCAGTTGTGCGAGTCGGAGAGGGATCACGGAACCCTTTTCACGTGACTTTGCATCTGTTGTTATGCAGGAGCACAATTGGAAATGCAAGAAAATGGGGCACCGCGGTTGGCTGGTAGTATGGCCGAGCGGTCGAAGGCGGTGGATTGACACTCCAGCTCTCGAAAGAGGCGTGGGTTCGACTCCCACCGCTGCCATTTCTGCTGATCGATTCCAACGACGCAGCATGTTAAAATGCTGTTTCGACTCCTGCTGCATTTCTGTTTAAAACCGAAGAAAAATGTGTGTGCTTCCCGGGCAATTAACTGTGGTGTGGGAATGTGCCGAATTTTCCGGTGTCTGTGCTGTCATGATCGTGCTCGCCTCCCGCGCGGAAAATCGCAAACAGCTCTGCTGTCCCAGACAAGTTGAGCGTTTACTGGAACGGAATGGAGGCTGCTATTTCATTGCTGTTGTGAAACAAAGTCCTGTGGTGGCTCGACTCGTCGTTATGTTGTTTTCTGCCAATGGGAAAATCGTTCCAATGAATTGCGATGTCACATGTTATTGAATTTCTCCCATTTCCTTCATTTCCGTCCTGGAGACATCGGAAGGGAAAGGTAATCTAATCGAGACTGTGATTGGTGAAATTCACTTTTTATGGCCAATTCTTATTGTGTTCTTTCTTTCTCTCTTTTCAGCATTGTCTGGGAAGTGATGGTGCACTCAGGCTCCAGTATGTTTGAAAGAGCAGTTTGGAATTGCCCTGTTGTTAGTTGTGAGATTACTTTATGGCTCATGCCCCCGGCCTGTCTCACTTTTAGCATTCATGCTCGCTGTGTCTGAAAACGCATTTGGTTTGCCAGTTTTGTTTGTGTTCCGTGTTAAATGCTTTCTGTTTTGCGATTTGCTCAATACATTACGAATTAACAGGGTTTCTGAGGTAACTTCCAGCTGCAAAAATCCTCAACTGAGAATCTGGGAAAATTTCCCGGAGTATGGTCAGTCGGAGCAAAAGTAAGGAAGTCGTTCGTTTCTGCAATGTTTCACAATACCACCTTTCCCGTGAGCAGTCGAACAGACTAAATGATTGTGCCACAGACTGCGATGGCAAGCTCCGCTAAAAAGTAATCCTTTACAGCCGGTGTAAGCAACACAATGTTATTGGGGTACACCGTGGAAAAAGATACTTCGGTGTACCTTGTCCATGCTCAGCACATAGCCAAAATTAAACAAGTCCCATTAAACAACGAGCTACTGGAAACACAAAGGTGAAAGGGAGAATGTCTTCAACTTTCAGTGCTGGCTGCCACTGTGCCTCACTGTGGCTTGTTTCTGTAGTGTAGTGGTCATCACATCCGCCTTACGTTCGAAATGTCCCCGGTTCGAAGCTGGGCAGAAACTGCTTCGTTCTTCAACTGCCACCTGTTACATGGACAAGAACGGAGCTTTCTTGCTTGCTTTCCCACCTGCAAAGCTGCCTTCGAATTTGCTTGAACAAATCTGCTCTCGTAGTGAAAGGTAATGCAATTCCATTTAATGACTGTGCAAAGCATTGTAAAGTTTTTCTCCAACCTGGTTCTGATCATATGCCATTCTGTTTGAGAGTGTAGTTACCGCCTTCTGATCCTTCCACGAAAAGCAGTGCCGCATTTGCATTCCTTGCGCAGGCGGCCCGGTTTAAAGACAGGGAAGAAGCTGATGCGCTAGTGTCACAGCGCACCACGGATTACTGAACTTGTCTGTCCGTCAAATGTACCACAAAGTCGTCTCTGAAATACCTCATTTGGAAGCTGTCTGTCATTATTCAACGTGCAAGAGTTGGCACTAGAGGTCCTGAAACATGTTTTGGAGCAGTTCGCACGTTAGTGGCTCATTCAACCAGCAACAGCAATGAAAGAAATTACACTCTCAGAGCGTCGCTCGTATTAAGTTGCGCCCCGAGATCAAGGCCACTTTGGAACTGAAACGGAGGAATCGACAGAGAGGCTCCAGAATGACATCGCATCCATTTGGTTTTCTTTAAATCACTGACGAGCAGGAAAATGTAAACGGAGAGGGCGAGTGGGGAAGTGAGGCAGTTGCAGCTCTGGTGAAATTCCTTCTTTGTGATTCACTCAGCAACCAGAGACGTGAAGGTGACTCAGGCGTGAGAACTCTTCACATCGAGAACAAAAAGCACTCAAGGGCAGTTAGCACCTCTTCCGGACTGGGGGTGGGTTGACTTCTGTTACTATGTTCAGAAACTGCCTTTTAGATTGAGGTGAACAGAAACTGCATTTCTGTGATCTGTCCTTCTCGGATTGTAATGCTACCTCCACTTTTCAGGTCGAGAATAATCTTTGGGACGTTAAATCTGCAAAACAGATCTCCTAACTATAACTATGCTGCACGGTATGATGTGGAACACGGCCTACTCAGCTTTGTGCATTTTCCCTGTTGTCCGGTATGTTTCATGTTCCGTGTTAACCATCTTGCAGCAATGGGCGAAATCATTGACCAGGCAAGAATCGCAATTCCAGTAATGTCAGGCAGCTCACGGTTTCTTTGTTGAATCATAATCGAATATACATTCTCTCATACAGCCATCACATTTGTGGCTGAAACGAGTCTCAGAAGGTAGGACCAGCTTCCCATTGGTTTTTGTGTGGTTTGAAGGATTATCATTATCTGCTGCAAAATGGATATTGTAGTTGGGCAGATCCCAGCAGCAGTGCGAGCAGGACAGGGATAGGGGAACTCTTTCCCTGGGACTTTGATTCTGTTGGTTTGCAGGCGCATCATTGAAAGTGTAAGAAAATGTGCGACAGGGGGGGCTGGTCTTGTGGCCAAGTGGTCGGAGGCGCTGTGTTGTGGCTCGAATTTCTAACGAGGCGTGTGTTTGAATCCCACCATTTGTGTGCTTTGCCGGTTTTACTGCAGCTTGTTGATGTTCAGTGTTTAAATTCACACATGACCAGCTAACTTTGCTTATTGGAAATGTATCTCTGATGTGGGAGAGTGCACCCTCTCCAACCTGCCAGTGTCCACGCTGTCGTGATGACATTCGCCTCCCACACGAAAAGCCCGGGCCTCATACGGTCCCACTCCTGCTTCATATTCCGGCCAAGTTGTGTTATTCACTCTTTTTGCTGAAATCGAACGGAGATTGATATTTCGTCGCTGGTGTGAAACAAAATCCTGCAGTGACTTTACTTCTCGTCATTTGGTGTTCTAGTGAATGGGAAAATAATTCTGGTTAATTGTGATGTCATATGGTCTTACATTTCTCTCATTTCCTTCAATTCTGTCCTGGAGACGTGGGCAGCAGGCACTGCCGCATTGTTGATCAGATGGGCTAACTAATCTAAACGAGACTGTGTTTGGGAATATTCACTTTTCATGGCTCATTCATATTCGGTTCTTTGTTTTCCCTCATTTCAGAGTTTTTCGGGAGGTGACAGTGCACTAAGATTCCAATATATGTTGGGAGCATAATATGGAATTGCTCTACTGAAGGATCTGGGAGTCGTTTATGGCTGATTGCCCTCGGACTGTCCCCAGAACAGCATTAATGCTTCGAAATCTCTGAAAGTGCATTTTAAAAAAATTCTCAGCATTTAGCCCCTATCGCACTAAACCCTTCCTATCCAGAAATTCATCCAATTGCCTTTGAAATCTTCTGAGTGTACTAGCCTCCTCCACTTCATCTGGTAGCTGATTCCATACACACACAGCCTTCTGTGTGGGAAAGGTGCCTCAAATCCTTTTTATATTTTACCTATTTCACCTTAAACATATGCTCTCCAGTTTTCAACTCACCGAACATTGCCGAAAGCAAAAACTTAAGTATTCTGTTGACAAACCTTCCTTAAGGTCATGTCTGACGATGAAAGGAAAGTTGTCCCAGCATTTTCAGACTAGCCCTACATTCCAAACTGTGCGCCCCTGACAATTATACTTTGTGAGCAATTTCACGTTATTTTCTTAATTTTTCAGTGATGCCAGTTACGCTGGAGAACAACCAGCTCCTGGAAACATAAAGATGAAGCGTTGAACAGCTGTAAATTTTAGCACTGGACGACTCTGAAGACCAGCTACTTGCGGGGATGCTTTCTGTCGTGTAGTGGGTGTTGGAGTCACCTCTTACACCTAAACGCCCCGCGTCAAAACCCGGCACAAATAGCCTTATGCCCGATGGCAGCCTTTCAGACTGACATGAGCAGAGCTTTCTAACTTGCTGTTCATATCAGCAAACGTGACTTTGAATTTTCTCGCTCATACATGCTCGAGTGGTGAAAAATAATGCAATCCCGTTTCATTACTGGGTGAAACATTGTTACGGTTTTCTCCAACCTGGTTCTGAATATTCACAGATGTGTACAACACTGATGACCATTCTATTTCAGAGTTGAGTTCCCGTGCTCTGATTCTTCCACTAAAAGCAGTACCACATTTACTTTCCTTGGGCAGACGGCCCGGTTCAAAGCCAAGGAGCTAAGGTTCCCCACAAAATTCCGCAGCTGAGGACCTGGGCATATTTCATGGAGAATGGTCAGTGGAGGCAACATTATGGAAGTCCTCGGTTCTGCAGTGTTGCTAAACACTAAATTGAAGCGCGATTGGATTTTAGTATTCTGAGATATAATTTAAACTGATTGGTAAAATAGGAATTGTTTCCTAATTAGAAACCAACTCCGACTTGTTTCACAGCCAAATGTTACATCTTTCCAATTTTCCAGTGCACGCTGAGACTGCTAGCTGGTCATCACAGGTATTTGTCAGCTGTCAGTTCTGAACAGCATTCACTTTCATTTAAAGGTGGAGGGCACACCTTCAACGTCATAACACTGTTCTCATCACAAAATCCTGCAGCTTAGAAGCTGTCTTGGGGACAGGGGTTGGATTGCAGTCGTAACCGTATTAAATGTAAAATTTTCACACGGGAAGCGCCGTTCATGAGGGGGGAGTTTCTGTAAGCTGTGTCCAAGGGCTGTGCAGGGAGCTGCAGTGACCACCTTTTGTTGACAGCGGGGGGACTGTAGAGAGCAGTGTTTGTCCTTATCGTACTCCGTGTGGGGTCAGGGAACACAGAATCATCAATGGTTTGGGTTGCAAATCAATTTTACCATGGATTTTTCGGTTTAAATGGAGGTAGGGTGGTATTCCCATAGTCTGATCTGGAACAACCAAAGCTCCATACCTGGATGGTCTCAAACTACCAACCTTTATCTTGCAGCCCGCTGCTGCCCATTTGAGCCACACAGCCTGCCACCAACCAGGCATGCCGATTTCTCTAAAGCAGGAAGGTTGGCGGGGATCTGAACGGCGGTGAACAGCTGGAGCTCTCACTGTCTTCAGAGTCTATCACCAATTTTCTGCTTTCATCACCGAGAGTGTCAGGGAGTTTGAGGGGTCTGCAAACACACAGAGGAAAAGGAACAATCACAAACTGGAAATTACCCAGGCCCATCGATGTGACTACGTGAGGTACGTCACTTGTGGTTCTGGTACTGGGATAATTTAAACCCATGGCTTGACGGAAACTGGAGATTAAATACAGCGCTTCACGATGCTCAGCTCCACTATCTATCATTAAGATACAATGGGGATAGCATCCCTTCCGCATAACCACTTCATCAAATCCACCCTGTCAATCAGTCCACAATCTTAACGTTTGTATCTCATCGTCCATTTTCTTCAGTTGATAGGAATAATCTGTTTTCATCTACATTATCTACACAGATCATAAGCCCATAAACTCTGTCAAAACTCCCTTCACTCTCCAATTCGCCAATGTGGTTGATCTGTTCCTCTCAGGGACACTGCCATCCTTTCCAATTTGCGAGGGATCTGTCCCCTCTCAGGTGCCCTGCCATTCTTCCCAATGTGTGAGTGATCTGCCACATCTCAGAGACCCTGCCATTCTTCCCAATGTGTGGGTGATCTGTCCCCTCTCAGGGACCCTGCCATCCTTCCCAATGTGTGGGTGATCTGTCCCCTCTCAGGGACCCTGCCATCCTTCCCAAAGTGTCGGTGATCTGCCCCCTGTCAGGGAACCTGCCATTCCTCGCAATGTGTAGCTGATTTGCCCCTTTGAAGGACCCTGCCATCCTCCCAATGTGTGGGTGATCTGCCCTCTCTAGGGTCCCTGCCATCATTCCCAATGTTTGGGTGATCTGTTCCCCTCTCAGTGACCCTGCCATACTTCCCAATGTGTGGGTGATCTGCCCCCTCTCAGGGACCCTGCCATCCTTCTCAATGTGTGGGTGATATGTCTCTCTCAGGGGCCCTGCCATCCTTCTCAATGTGTGAGTGATCTGCCCCCTCTCAGGGACACTGCCATCTTTCCAAATGTGTGGGAGATCTGTCCCTCACAGGAGCCCTGCCACACTTCCCAATGTGTGGTTGATCTGCCCCCCTCAGGCACCCTGCCATCCTTCCCAATATGTGGGTGATCTGCCCCTCTCACAGTGACCCTGCCATCCTTCCCAATATGTGGGTGATCTGTCCCTCTCTCAGTGATCCTGCCATCCTTCCCATTGTATGGGTGATCTGTCCCCCTTTAGTGACACTGCCATCCTTCCCATTTGTTTGGGTGATCTGCCCTCTCTCAGTAACCCTGCCATCATTCCCAATGTGTTGGTGATTTGCCCCCTCTCAGAGACCCTGCCATCCTTCCCAATGTGTGGGTGATCTGCCACATCTCAGAGACCCTGCAATCCTTCCCAATGTGTGGGTGATCTGCCACATCTCAGAGACCCTGCAATCCTTCCCAATGTGTGGGTGATCTGCCACATCTCAGAGACCCTGCAATCCTTCCCAATGTGTGGGTGATCTGCCACATCTCAGAGACCCTGCCATCCTTCCCAATGTGTGGGTAATCTGTCACATCTCAGAGACTCTGCCATCCTTCCCAAAGTGTGGGTGATCTGCCACATCTCAGAGACCCTGCCATCCTTCCCAATGTGTGGGTGATCTGCCACATCTCAGAGACCCTGCCATTCTTCCCAATGTGTGGGTGATCTGCCACATCTCAGTGATCCTGCCATCCTTTCCAATGTGTGGGTGATCTGCCTCTCTCAGGTAAACTGCCATCCTTCCAAATGTTTGGGTGACCTGCCCCCTCTCAGGGACACAGGCATCCTTCCAATTGTGTGGGTGATCTGCCCTCTCTCAGGGATCCTGCCATCCTTCCCAATGAATTAGTGAATTGCCACCTCTCAGGGACACTGCCATCTTTCCCAATGTGTGGGTGGTCTCTCCCGCTCAGGGACACTGCCATCATTCTCAATATGTGGGTGATCTGCCCCCTCTCAGGGAACCTGCCAACCTTACCAATGTGTGGCTGATCTGCCCCTCTCAGAGATACTGCCACCCTTCCCAATGTGTGGGTGATCTGTCCCTCTCACGGACCCTGCCATCGTGCCCAATGTGTGGGTAAGCTGCCCCCTCTCAGGTATACTGCCATCTTTCCCAAAGTGTGGGTGATCTCCACCCTCTCAGGGACTCTGCCATCCTTCCCAATGTGTGGGTGATCTGCCCCCTCTCAGTGACCCTGTCATCCTTCCCATTGCGTGGGTGATTGGACCCCTTCCATGGACCCTGCCATCCGTCCCAATGTGTGGGTGATCTGTCTCCTCTCAGGGACATTGCCATCCTTCACAATGTGTGGGTGATCTGTACCCTCTCAGGGAACCTGCCAACCTTCCCAAAGTGTGGGTGATCTGTCCTCTCTCAGGGATACTGCCATCCTTCCCAATGTGTGGGTGATCTACCCTCTCTCAGGGACACTGCCATCCTTCCGAATATGTGGGTGATCTGCCCCCGCTCATGGACCCTGCTCTCCTCCCCAATGTGTGGGTGATATGCCCCCTCTCATGGACCCTGCCATACTCTGCAATGTATGGTTAATCAGTTCCCCTCAGTGACTCTACCATCCTTCCCATTGTGTGGGTGATCTGCCCCCCTCTCAGTGTCCCTGCCATCCTTCCCATTGTGTGGGTGATCTGCCACATCTCAGGGACCCTGCCATCCTTCCCAAAGTCTGGGTGATCTGTCCCTCTCAGGGATACTGCCATCCTGCCCAATGTGTGGGTGATTTGCCCCCTCTCAGTGACCCTACCATCCTTCCCAAAGTCTGGGTGATCTGTCCCCTCTCAGGGACTCTGCAATCCTTCCCAATGTGTGGATGATCTGCCCCCTCTCAGGGACCCTGCCATCCTTCCCAAAGTGTGGGTGATCTGTCCTCTCTCAGGGATACTGCCATCCTTCCCAATGTGTGGGTGATCTACCCTCTCTCAGGGACACTGCCATCCTTCCGAATATGTGGGTGATCTGCCCCCTCTCATGGACCCTGCTCTCCTCCCCAATGTGTGGGTGATATGCCCCCTCTCATGGACCCTGCCATACTCTGCAATGTATGGTTAATCAGTCCCCCTCAGTGACTCTACCATCCTTCCCATTGTGTGGGTGATCTGCCCCCCTCTCAGTGTCCCTGCCATCCTTCCCATTGTGTGGGTGATCTGCCACATCTCAGGGACCCTGCCATCCTTCCCAAAGTCTGGGTGATCTGTCCCTCTCAGGGATACTGCCATCCTGCCCAATGTGTGGGTGATTTGCCCCCTCTCAGTGACCCTGCCATCCTTCCCAAAGTCTGGGTGATCTGTCCCCTCTCAGGGACTCTGCAATCCTTCCCAATGTGTGGATGATCTGCCCCCTCTCAGGGACCCTGCCATCCTTCCCAATGTGTGGGTGATCTATCCCCCTCTCAGTAATCCTACCATCCTTCCCATTATGTGGATCATCAGCCCCCTCTCAGTGACCCTGCCATCCTTCCCATACTTTGGGTGAACTGTCCCCTATCATAAACCCTGCCATCCTTCCCAATGTGTGAGTGATCTGTCCTTCTCAGGGACACTGCTATCCTTCCCAATGTGTGCGTGATTGGCCCCCATCTCAGGTACACTGCCTTCCTTCACATTGTCTGGGTTATCTGCCCCCTCTCATGGATCCCGCCATGTTTTCCAATGAGTGGATAATCTGCCCCCTCTCAGGCATCCTGCCATCCTTCCAAATGTATGGGTGATCTGCCCCCTCTCAGGGAACCTGCCATCCTTCCCAATGTGTGTGTAATCAGCCCCTCTCAGGGGCACTGCCATCCTTTCCAATGTATGGGTGATCTGCCCCCTCTCAGGGACCCTGCTATCCTTCCCAATGTTTGGGTGATCTGTCCCCCCTCTCAATGACCCTGCCATCCTTCCCAATATGTGGGTGATCTATCCTCACCTCAGGGATACTGCCATACTTCCCAATGCGTGGATGACCTGTCCCTCTCAGGGACCTGCGATACTTTCCAATGTATGGGTGATTTGCCCCCTCTCAGTAACCCTGCCATCCATCCCAATGTATGGGTGATCTGCCCCCTCTCAGTAACCCTGCCATCCATCCCAATGTGTGGGTGGTCTGTCCCCTCTCAGGGACCCTGCCATCCTTCCCAATGTGTGGATAATCTGCCCCCTCTTAGAGACCCTGCAATCCTTCTCAATGTATGGGTTATCTGCCCCCTCTCAGTAACCTTGCAATCCATCCCAATGTGTGGGTCATCTGCCCCCTCTAATGGACACTGCCATTCCTCCCAGTGTGTGGATAAACTGTACCCTCTCAGGGTCCCTGCGATCCTTCCAATTGTGTGGGTGGTCTGCCCCCTCTCAGGGACCCTGCCATCCTTCCCAATGTGTGGGTGATCTGTCCCCTTCTCAGGGACCCTGCCATCCTTCCTAATGTGTGGTTGGTCCACAACCTCAGACTATTTTTCGAGATATGGAGTTTGTTGGTTTTAGGTGGTTCATGATTAAAATTACTGACGATATGCAGTTGGCAATTTATCGAAATTTCCAAAGAATTTATCGAGTTTAAGAATGAATCATTTAACTAATTAAGAAATGAATGATATATGAAGAAAGTATCCTATGGTTCACTGATACAGAAGACAAACTAGCTGTTGGCGAATAATGGGGCAGTCTTGTTATTGTTGTAGGTCAGCCTCCTGCTCTCCAATCTATTCCTATATGCTATTTTCATATATAAACCATATCCAGGACTGAACCCTGAAATACTCTGCTTCTCAGGCCGGTTTGTTACTGTGTCAATCAATTATTTGAACCCTCTTGTCTCATGGCTATGTGACACAGAATCTGGATAGTTAACTACTGGTGTAAGAGCTGATCAACAAAACTGCATGCCCACCATACATAGCAACAAAACTTTTATTAACCAGCACCTATCGAGACCAGGAGTGTGCCATTTGATTAACTGCTCCAGGTAATCATGTTCTGCATAATCAGTGTAAAAACACGCACACAATATGTAAACATAATGAAGCAGGTATACTGTTATACCTTATTCACAGTATAAGTTGCTTAAACAATAATGCAACTTTGCCTGAAATAAAACTTTGCTGTCACGGTAAAATTGTGTGGTTAAGGAACTCCAACTGACAGTAGTTTGCAAATAGTGAAATTCGCATGTAATATAATTCTGGAGTTTAAAAAAGGTTCGCCTCATTGTATCCTGTCAATTGGTTTGAATTCCCATTTGGTTCATTCATACCCTTTCATGAAGGGAAGCTGCCATCTTCACCTGGTCGGGCCGACATGTGAATACTGAGACATGACAATGTGGTTGATTATTCAATATCCTCGGAATAGTTTGAATGGTTGAGAAATGCTGCCCCAGAAAGGGATGCGATGATCCTGTGAACAACCAAAATCAAAAATCCAATCATTGTCATTCCGTGGGAACTCGCTGGTAATTAATTCACCAAGAATGACAGTGCATTTCTTCCCACATTCAGAGCAGGGTAACAGTCTCTCACCAATGTGGACCTACTAGTGTGTCCGCAGGTGGGAGGTCTGAATGAATTCCTTGTCACACACAGAGCAGGGGAACAGTCTCTCCCCAGAGTGGGCTCACTGGTGTGTCAGTAGGTGAGGTTTCGGAATGAACTCCTCGTCCCATTCAGAGCAGGGGAACAGTCTCTTCTCAGTGTGCTCTCATTGGTGTGTCAGCAGGTGGGAAGTCTGAATGAATTCCTTGTCACACACAGAGCAGGGGAACAGTCTCTCCCCAGTGTGGGTTCACTGGTGTGTCAGCAGGATGGAGGTCTGAATGAATTCCTTGTCACACACAGAGCAGGGGAACAGTCTCTCCCCAGTGTGGGCTCACTGGTGTGTCAGCAGGTTGGAGGTCTGAATGAATTCCTTGTCACACACAGAGCAGCAGAACGGAGTGAAGACACTGCTGAGCCAGGAGGTGAGAGGACTTTATGAATTCCTTCCCTCACTTCGACCGGGTGAACGTTTCTCCCTGATCTGACTGTACCAATGTGTTTACAGATTGGATGGGTAATTGAAAGCCTTCCCACTGTCCCCCCCCCCCTCCCCCCGCCATATCCACAGTTTCTTGTCCATGTGACATTGGTTTAGTTTCAAAAAGGCACATGTTAACGTGAAGCCCAGACCACACAGAATAAGTACAGTTTCTCCTCACTCTAAATGTTCTAAAAGCTAGCACTATACATTTTATATCAAATGAAGTATCTCTCTTTGATCTTGGGGTGATGTTTGATTTGTCTCTTAACTGCATGTCCCCATTTTATAAAACACTTTAGAATTGACATATTTTTTCAATGTTTGAGATAAAGAATAAACTGAAAGGCAGCTTGTGAAGTCAGGGGAAATTAATGTAGTAATTGGTGGGTTTGTCAGTAAGGAATAGTGAACATAAAACCTATCAGATTGTTGTTTAATTACCAAAGGATTCACTCATGTTCATCAGGGATGGGAACCTGTCACCCAGTCAGCACCCTCACCAATGTGAAAGGAGGGAGCACTGGACAGGGGCTGAGAACAGTCCATTGGCTTTTTATACAGTCAGTGGGAGAGCTTACAGCCTCTGTATAGCGACCTGAAGGCGCTTCTTCTTCGCTGTTTTCTATACTTAATTTTTAATCCAATCAATTTAAAATAAACCAAAATTTAAAATAAACCGAAATCAGCAACAAAGTCCAAAACAATGGAATGGGACATGGGAAGCTGTCTAATTTAATCAGAATGTGTTTCTCCGTGTCTGTTAGACACCCTGTGTTCGAAGGGTCTAATAGTTCTGGAAGGTATCAAGTCCACTGCTTGTCCCTGCACACTTCATCTCGCTGTATAACCAGGTATCAAGTCCACTGCTTGTCCCTGCACACTTCATCTCGCTGGATAACCAGGTATCAAGTCCACTGCTTGTCCCCGCACACTTCATCTCGCTGGATAACCAGGTATCAAGTCCACTGCTTGTCCCTGCACACTTCATCTCGCTGGATAACCAGGCACAGACAAACGGACAGAGAAGAAGCAAATCCTGCCAGGAAAATGAAGGGAAGGCCACAATTGTGTGAGCGATGACTTTGATGAATGGCAGAGTGGACTTGATGGGCCAAGTGGACTCTAATATTCTCCTCTAACTATTGTTCAGACAGTAACCCGCCTCTCTCACGCTGTGCATTCTGATTCTACAGATTAGTTTTAACCAAGTGAAGACCCTTCAACATCCCTGTGGCTTCCACCGTGCATAGCTCAGGATCAGGAACATGGAACTGATACGTCACTGAATGTTGGGAAGCTGACCATTCAGGGAACTGCACAGAGGCTAGAACCTGTCACAGTGAATATGTACACTGTCCATGGACTCGTCCTGACTGCAAACATAACCTGCAGCCCGGATGGAAGGGAAGCTGCTAAAAAGGAATCCTAATCCAACTGTTCACATTTGTGAAAGAATCATGAATGGTGAGGCACCGATGCAAGATAATTGGCAACGATGCAAATGCGACATTTAGACAAACCATTTTCATTCCGCAAAAGGTTGAGATTAGGAATCCACTGCTAATGGAGCCAGGTACAATGAAGTGAACATTAGATTCCCTACAGTGTGGAAACAGGCCCTTCGGCCCAACAAGTCCACACCGAACCTCTGAAGAGCAACCTACCCAGACCCATTCCCCTACACCTAACACTACGGGCAAATTAGCATGGCCAATTCAGCTAATCTGCACATTTTTGGACAGTGGGAGGAAACCTACGCAGACATGGGAAGAATGTGCAAACTCCACACAGACAGTTGCTCAAGGTGGAAATTGAACCCGGGTGGCAGGCGCTGTGAGGAAGCAGTGCTAACCACTCTGCCACCTTGCCTCTCTTCAACATCGGAAGAGGAAGAATGGGGAAAAGATAGAAGAAAAGCATGAGGGAAGAGGATTCTTTGGGGAGCTGATGAGCCAAATCGCCTCCCTTTACACTATAAAAGTTCTGTGGTCACTTAATTCTGAGCCAAATAAGGAAAAATCAGAGCAGGCGAAGGAAAGTTTGGTAAAGAGGGCAAATTGAAGGAGTGTCTCAGTGAGTAAAAGTGAATGACAGACGGTTGAGGTTTTGGGAATAGAATTACAGCAGTTAACAATGGGAATGCTCAAGAGAGTGAAACTGGATGAGCTCAGAAATACACAACATTGATGCAGCTGAAGGGGACGCTGGTTAAAGATACCACAGTTAGTGTTTATTTCATTCCAGACACACCAGCCAGGGAGCACATCCTTACTGTATCGATCCCACTGAGCTCTTTAAAAATTTTATTCATTTCAAGTGTTTCATGTTTAGATACGCTCAAGAAGACAGCTTCATTCTCCTCAATCTCTCCTGACAGGGCAATGCTGCTGTTAGAAATCAATTCACTGGTGTATGTTACTGGCTGCTTCATGGATTGGAAGTGGCTACTGAGACTGTCAATTTACTGTATGCTGTATTGCCAGGTTGCCAGCCATGTCAAGTGTTTTCAAAGAAAAAAAAACACATTTGGGAAATGAATGTCAGTTGAGGGGCACCCTCTTTCGATACGACCTATTAATAGTTGTTGGAACTGACTTACCTGGCTTTAACCAAGTGGTCAAAGAATTATAACTGTCATAGAAGCTGGTATCATGGGTCAAGAAGTGTAAGTAATGGAGGAGGTGTCAGTTCTGCTGGTTAAGTGCACAAAATTGTTTAAAATGTTGCTAACTTACTTTCAGCATCATGATAACAGTAGGACACATAACTGAGGTCATTGCATTGTTCAAGTTTTCCACGTTCAGAGAACTAAAGGGAAAGCTGTAGCTGGGCGTTGTGGGATGAGCTAGGAGTCAGAGGGACAAAAAAAAAACTAAAGTTGCGATTGATAAAAAAAAAACTTAGTCCCACTCAGACTCTGTCCTGCAGTTTTGTCTTTGCTTCTCCAAAGCCTGGGAAATTCACTTCCTTTCAGTGATCCAGCCTCTTTTCCATTTCTCTCCATTCCCTTGCAGACACGAAAGCATCGCTCCAGCTTTAAGTTGCTCATTTGAGCCATTGGAGCATGTGCAGAGGCTGGCTGTTTCAAGGAACACTGTCCTTCACTGCTGTTCTCATTTAAAGGGATAGAAACAATGTGTGAGACAGACTGATGTCAACCTTGAGACCAGAGAAATCAGATCCTGATCAGAAACGAACAATAGAGTAAATTACGAACTGTTCTCAATTCCTCCTGCAATATTATTGCAATAAGGACAGAGATAAACATGTTTTACTACCAAAGGATTCACGGATGGGAAATTCACACTTGAAAGCGATATGAGAGCCACCCAATTCCACAGGTCCTGATCATTATGGGTAATATGGAAGGGAAAGCTGCATTCCCAGCCCAGAGAAACCATTCCCATGTTGTGCGCATGGTTGAGGATTTAACTGGTCATGTGATCTGGGAAGACACCATGATTACAGGACCAGCGTGAGGCTGTGTAAATGTGGGGAAGGAGGGAAGGAATTCACCTACCCCTCCCAGTGGGACACTCACCAACACAGTCACACTGCGGAGAGGCTGCTCACCTGCCTCACGTATGGGAAAGGGTTTACTCGATCTTGCAATCTGCTGAGGCACCAGAGAGGGCACAGAGGATTGAGAACCTTCACTTGCTCCATGTATGATAAAGGATTCATTCAAATCTCTTCTCATCTGCAAAGACATCAGTGCATTCCCACTGGGGAGAGGCCATTCACCTGTTCAGTGTGTGGGAAAGGGTTTACTCAGTCCTCTGACCAGCTGAAACACCAGAGAACTCACTCAGGGGAAAAGTTCATTCACTTGCTCCCAGTGTGGGATTAGTCACACTCAAATGCCGCAGCTGCTGAGACCCCAGTGAGCCCACACAGGGGGAGAGGCCATTCAGATGCTCAGTGTGTGAGAAGGGATTGAGTGATTCATCCCTCCCCCCAGACCCCAGTGAGCCCACACAGGGGGAGAGGCCATTCAGATGCTCAGTGTGTGAGGGGGATTCAGTGATGCATCCTGCCTCCTGAGACCTCAGTAAGACCACACAGAGGAGAGGCCATTCAGATGCTCAGTGTGTGAGAAGGGATTCAGTGATTCATCCTTCCCCCCTGAGACCCCAGCGAGGCCACACAGGGGAGAGGCCATTCAAACGCTCAATGTACAAGGGATTCAGTGATTCATCCGGCCTGCTGATACCACAGCGAGACCACACTAGGTAGAAGCTATTTACCTCTCTGTGTGACAAGGGATTTGCTGCATCTTCAACAGGACTGAGAGACCAGTAAGTGCACACAGGGAAGTGGTCATCCCCCCTCTCCATGTGGGGTAGAGTTCACACATCACTGCAGGACTCTGATTCTGCAGTTACTGTTCATCAGAGTCAGGACTGGACCTTGTACATGATGACATTGTTGGAGTACTGATGTGTGGCTGTTAATAACATTAACTAGGCTGGAGTTGACTGAATTCATATTGCTACTTTATGAATCTCAGGATGTCTCTCTGGGCATAAGTCTCCACAAACAGCAATGTGACACTGAGCAGGTATCATCTGTTTTGATTTGAATTGTAATTGTAGCACTGCTGCTTCACAGCATCAGGTACAAGCTTGGAGTCCAGCTTTGGCCGACGGCCTGTGTGGAGTTCCCACATTCTCCCCATGACAGTGTGGGTCCCCTCCAGGTGCTCTGGTTTCCTCCCACTGTCCAAAGATGTGAAGTTCAGGTGGATCGGTTGTGCTAAATTGTCCACAGGATCCAGGAATGTGCAGACAAGGTGAATAGCCATGGGAAATTCAGTATTACAGGGATAGAGTGCTCTGAGCGTTATGTTCTTCAGATGGTCGGTGGGGTTTGACGGGCCAATGCTCTCCTTCCACACTGTCGGGATTCTATTCTATGATTGAGGATAAAGGCTACACCGCAGGGTGTCCTTGGAGAAGGAGCATGTGGTGTGTGTCAATGGTCTCGATGCCTTTAGATAGAGGTGAGCACTGCAGGGGATACAGTGCTTTATCTCCACCGCTGCCCCATCCCCACAACTTTACTTTGATACAGTCCCTTCCCATTCTGTCACTTGTAATGGTTTGCTTGGCCCGTAATGGGCTTTGTTTGGAAATATTCAATTGGTTTACAAATGGTTTACTGCCGGTGATTATATATTAACAAAAGCCAAAACGGTGGAATGATGATGTTGATGGTGGGAAGGTTGCTCCGCCGTATGTGATAACACTTCTGTGTAGGAGAAAAAAGAACGCTTCACAGCACAGAGAACGCGAACTGAAAATCGGTAAAGCAAAACAAAGGTTCAGAAAGGGAGGGAATGTTTCCCTGGAGTGTGAGTAACTGGGTAGTGATGGTGTACGGGAGTAGACAGGATTTTGTTCTAAAGGGCATTTGAAATATTAAAACTTTTATATTTAGATATTCCGTGTCTTTTCTTTTAGATTTATTTATTGTGGAATAAACGTTTACATTTAAAGCAAAACAAAGTCACAAACCTTGTGTGAAGGACCTAAATGTTAAATAAAATCCATCAAACCATCCCTCACTGAAAACTGATGTGGAAGTGCAATCGCCTGGAGAATCCCTGCCTTGCCTACTTCTTCCTACCCGGGCTCCATGGTTATGTACATACCTGGGAGATAGCAGCAGGAGAAGACCTTTCGATCCTGCTCCACCATTCAATGGGAAGCAGCTGACCATCCAGCTCAGTCTCCTGTTCCTGCTGTGTTCCAATCTCCTTTGATGATTTTATCTCAAAGAACTATATCTAAGCCCTCCTTTGGCTTCACTGCCTTTTGTTCCAGTTACGTTGCTGTGTTACTGTGTGGGTGTAGGTGGGGGTAATGTGATGGTGCTCTTCCTGGAGGATGCACTCAGCCTCCCTCTTCATCCTGCAGTAACATCAATTGGGTTTCAGCAACGAGAGATAGAAACTGTTTCCAGGATATGGGCATCACTGGCTCAGCCAGCATTTATTCCCCATCTCTCGTTACCCTTGAGAACATGGTAGTGAGCTGCTGTCTTGTACCATTCACAGTCCATTTGGCGCAGATAGACCGACAATGCTGGGAGGGAGAGTGTTGCAGGACTTTGGCCGAGTGATTCTCCATCTTTGGTTCTTCAAATTCTGGTTACCTTCATCACGATCTGCACATGATGTTGAGGTTTCAGTCTGCAAATCTTCACCATCTAGCACCCTGTATAAAGGAATATGTACAGGTTAGAAATTCAGAGCAGACAATTAATTCTCGTTTCTCTGGAATATGTTTCCTCTTTCTTCCCCCAAAGCCGTAACCCTCCAGCCCACTTACTCTCTCCCACCATTCTGACTCTGCTACCCCCTAATGTACACCCTCCCCATTCTCACGGGAGTTGCTGATAAACCACCACTTCCCGTCCCTGGTGAGACTCTGCACCCTTTCTGGGTTCACTTCCTTTCCCTTCAGTTGCTGCAAGTCAACAATATAACAGCAGAATGAAACAAAAGGAAACAGAAAGGGAGGTGGCAGATCCTGGACAGAAGAGGGACCTTCAGTCTGGGAGAATGGGTCAGATCCTTCTTCGTTCCCCATAAGTTGATTCCCACTATTACAATGAATTGGGGATGGAGAGTGGTCCTACATGGGTGTGGTGACAATTTGACCCCCCAACTTTTCAATACTATAAGCAGATGCATTCTTCCTCCAGCCAATCACACAGTGTGAAATACTTTCCGCAAAGTATACTTACCCGAAACACATGCTCCAAAACCCGCCAACATTCTATACATGTACAGTGACGGGTTTCCCCACACACGTGTGGTCCCTGCTTCAGGGATTGTGGGAGTTGTAGTCCCCATGAAGCCATTGGAGCCATGTCTCTGGAAAGAAAATGAAAAGTGTGGACTGCAGGGTATTGTGTATAGGATTCCCATTCAGACACACAGAACGTATGGACTGTCACTGGGTTTTACTGAGACATCTGCTTCCACAACCTGATTTTCTGATGTAAGGAATATAGATTCAGCCAACTGGGGCGTGGGGTGGTTAATAGGAGGAGATGATTTAAGCAGAGGTGGCTCAATGGTTAGCATTGCTGACTCACAGTGTCAGGGACCTGGATTTGATTCCAACCTTAGGCGACTGTGTGGAGTTTACACGTTCTCCCCGTGTCTGTGCGAGTTTCCTCTGGGTGCTCCAGTTTCATTTCTCAGTCCAAAGATGTGCAGGTTAAGTGGATTGGCTATGCTAAACTCCCACAGTGTCCATGCCTGTGCAGGTTAAGCTATTTACCATGGGAAATACAGGGAATGGGTGAGTCTGAATGGGATGCTCATTATCGGGTTGCTGTGGACTCCATGGACGAATACCCTGTTTCTGCACTGCAGGGATTCTATTCTATTCTCATGAAGAAGAATGTACTTATCTCAATGTGCTGTGAATCTGGAATGCCCTATTCAAAATGCGGTGGAGGCCAGGACAATGAGCAAATTTACTGAAGAGATACAGATGTTGAATTTGCAATGAGTTGAAGGGTGAGAGAGAGCAGACAGGAAAATCCAGCTGAGACCGAGGTGAGCTCAATCATCACCGTATTAAATGGTGGAGCTGGTTCGAAGGGCTGCATTGCCTATTGACATTAGATTAGATTAGATTACAGTGTGGAAACAGGCCCTTCGGCCCAACAAGTCCACATCGACCCGCCGAAGCGAAATCCACCCATACCCCTATATTTACCCCTTACCTAACGCTACGGGCAATTTTAGTATGGCCAATTCACCTAACCCTGCACATCTTTGGACTGTGGGAGGAAACCGGAGCACCCGGAGGAAACCCACGCAGACACGGGGAGAACGTGCAAACTCCACACAGTCAGTCTCCTGAGGCGGGGATTGAACCAGGGTCTCTGGCGCTGTGAGGCAGCAGTGCTAACCACTGTGCCACTGTGCCTCTCCTGGGCCCAGTGCTTATCGTTTTACGGTAATAACTGGAAAGCTGAATCCAAAACTCATCACCTTCACCAAAGGAGATTTTTGGAAAAAGCAGGATAGTCAGGTGGATTAGCATTCCAAACTTAGATAGTGAGGAAGTATGTAGGAGATAATGATTTTGCAATTTTAAACTGAGGTGAGTTAAAAATCACAACAACAGGTTATAGTCCAACAGGTTTAGTTGGATCATGATGAAGGAGCGTCGCTCCGAAAGCTAGTGTGCTTCCAATTAAACCTGTTGGACTATACCTGGCGTTGTGTGATTTTTAAAATTCTGTTCACCCCAGTCCAACACCGGCATCTCCAAATCATGTAAACTGAGGGGAGACAGTGATTTATGGTTTTAGACTGTGTAGTACATTCACACCGTCCAAAATACTCTGTTGTGAATATCTATCCTATAATTTATCACAAAGTGAATGTCTCTGACAATGAAAACCAAAACACCCAGGTAACATCGCCTCACCTCGCAATCTGATAAAAGACTTGTGTTAAGTATGGTTGAATTTAGAATACAGAAGGAAAGCGGGAAGATTAAATCCAATCGCAAGATCATGTGCTTAAACAAAGGAGACCTACAATAGGGTCAGGCAGGAGTTGGCTAATGTAGACTGGAAGTAAAGACTATAGGGTGGGACAGTTGACAGACAGTGGAGGAATATCAAAGAATTTTTCAAACTGCTCAGCAAAAGTATATATCAGTGAAAAGGAAGGACTGTAGGAAAAGGAGTAATCTGCTATGGGTGTCTAAGGAAATAAGGGAGTCTATCAAATTGAAATAGAAAGCATACAAATTGGCAAAGACCAAGGAGAGACTAGGAGATTAGAAAAACTTTAAAGATCCACAGAAAGCTGGATGGGATTGAGTAGCTATTCCCAGGGCCAGAATAGCAGTTTACACTGCTCGAGGGGTACCTATTATGTGGGGAACATATGGCCTCTGTAATTGTTGAAGCACTTAACTGTTACCATAGAGATAATCCTGATCAAGTTACAAATCACAGCACACTGCAAAAGCTTATAGTCCAACAGGTTTATTTGGAAGTACAACTTGGTGATGTGTGGTTTTTAACTTTGCCCACCCCGCTCCAACACCGGCTCCTCCACATCAGAATCCTGACAGACAGCCCCACTGAAACTGAAGTGCCTGTCAGATACCTGACTGAGCACAGGGGCTTGGGGGAGGGGTATGTGATTTCACACAAAGTGTTCGAGTTGAACTCGACTTTCTAACTGCCGTTGCCATGGAGATAATACTGAGAGACAGCGTCCATTCAAAACCACAAACCACAAAGGTATAAGAATGGGAGCGGCACATCGGACAGGCGGGGAGTTACCTGATGCTGCCTGGAGGTGTTCTGCATGTACACTATCCAGGTAACTGCCATGTCTCATCAATAAAGACTCAAAGAAGACCTCTCAGAGTTCTGTGCCTAGTTATTCTTTTCCAGCAGGGTTCAGGAATATGAGTACACAGCAGTCAGTCTTCCCAGTGGAGGATACGAAGAACATGCCAGTAATTGATAAGGAAACTGAGGAAGGTGAGGACCTAGAAACAACCATCATCACAAAAGCGTTAGAGCTGTGCAAGCTAATGGAGCGAAAGGTAGACAAGCCTCCTTGCTCAGATGAAATACATCCCAGGGTGCTACCAGAGATAGCAGGAGAAATAGTAAATATACTTGGAGTCAGAGCATCCTATAGCAGAGGCTGGCCCTTTGGCCCAAACTGGCCCATGCTGACCAGAATGTCCATCTACGCGAACCCAAATTCCATCCACTTGGCCCATCTGCTTCTGGCCCTTTGCTATCCATGTGTTTGTCCAAATGTCTTTCACATGTTGTTAATGACCCACCTCAACCACTTCCACTGGCAGCTCAGTCCATGTACATACCACCCTCTGTGTAAAACAGGTGCCCCTCAGGTTCCCTTTCATTCTTTCTCCTATATCCTTAAACTGATGCCCTCCAGTCCGTTATTCCCTGGGCAAAAGACTGAGTGCATTCACCTTACCCATGCCTCTCATGGTATCATAGACTTCGAGAAAAGATCCCCCCCTCTGTTTCCTCTGCTCTAAACAAAACAAATCCTCGCTTGTCCAACCTCTCCCTGTAACTCAGACCCCTGAGCCCTGGCAAAAATCCTTGTAAATTTCTTCTGCACTTTAATAACCGAAACCTACATTACCTTCAGCACATTTCCAGTATTTCCCCACAGCGCTGGAACCGACGTGACAACGCCAATGGATTACAAGCCATGATCGTTAATTAACTCCTTTACAACAATCCCGTTTTCATCGTTTGTTCCATGGTGCAGGTATCCTGGTCTCTCTCTGTTTGTGGGGTTAATTAAAACCTTGTCCTCATACAAAACAAACTGTAACTTAATTGTTCCTGGGAAATGTGCCATGTTTTTCAGACTTTTAAAAACAAATGAAATCTCTCTCCACAGTCACCACGCTAACATGGACTTGGCTGTGTCTCAGTAATTTTTTCCAGTCACAGTGATATTTGAAATATTCGCACATGGACAGAATACACACCTTTCCTTCCACATGAAAAGGCCAATGATATTTAGATCGGCACGGATCAAGTAACTATCAAAACTGAACAGGAAGTTCAATTTGAATTTCTCATCCGCAAATCCGCCACTTAAGTACCGTACAGAGAAAACAAGATACCACCGTTAATACCGGATGGATCTTTATAAGACAATGATAGTATTAAATTGTCGTTTCCTTGTTGCCACAAAGCTTTAAATTACAGTCTCACAATTTCTCTGTCTTGTTACCTGAAGACCAAACCAATCTCCTCACTCCTTTCCTCCACACCCAGTTCTCACACTCTCTCTCCTCTCCGTGAATTCAGCTTACTAGCTCCTGCCTGCAGGCGAAGAACAAAAAAAAAGGGGTGGCATGATGGCACTGCTGCCCCACAGCACTAGGGTCCCAGGTTCGATTCCAGCCTTGGGTGACTGTCTGTGTGGAGTTTACAGATTCTCCCCGTGTCTGCGTGGGTTTCCTCCGGGTGCTCCGGTTTCCTCCCACAATCCAAAGATGCGCAGGTCAGGTGAATCGGCCATGGGAAATGGGTCTGGTTGGGTTACTCCTCCGACGGTCAGTGTGGACTGATTGGGCCGAACGGCCTGTTTCCACAGTGTAGGAAATCTAATCTAATCAAGTCTATTACTCTGACTCAGAGCCTCCTGGGTGTTGGTGAATCCTCCTCCCACCTCCCAGGGTTTCCTTCCTGGTCAGACCCAAACTGATCTATTTTCCCCAATCTGGAAACTCTTATTTATTTTCCCCACACCGACCCTCTGATATGAACATCCTGCACACACTGGCCAAATCATATTTGGTTGAACTAAAATGAACCAAAGTAGAACTTTAATTGCAGGCCCATCCTTGTTCCTTTCCATGACATTCCTGAATCTTCACACGAGTTCTGATAACTTTCTGCAAAATGCTCCCCCCACTGATTCGCTGACCACTTGTCACGATACCAGGGCTGGGACCATTCCCCTGGGTCCTGTTCTCAGAGGGAGGAAGGGAGGGAGCAGCCAATGACAGATTAATCCCACAGATCCACAGCCTCCCTCCCTGGCACTGACCCATACTGCACATACGCCAACAATTGGCCAGCACTGCGCCCGTGCACTGGTTGCCCCTCCTACAGGAGCCTGGGTGACTGACAGCAGCTGCTGCCCAATAGGGTGGAAGGGGCGGGGCTGGAGGACTAGGACAATGGGATTGTTAACAATGAATGAATGTGGAGGACACTGGGGGATGGACAGGTCAGTGAGGGACAGGAGCAGTGCAACAGCAGGAGGGGATCCTGGACAAACTGAGCAATGGGAGAGTCTGACAGGAGAGAAACTACAGGAAGATTCTGTTTGGAGGCTCAGGCAGGGACGGTTGGGAGCTTGGGCATGTTTTCCAATCAGCCTCTTCAAAGATGCTGTTACTCAACTTTGAACCCAAAACTCGTGGTTCAGAGGTAAGGACACTACCACCATTTCCTGGTGTGCTAGTGGAATGAAGGGAAGATTTTCTCAATCTCACTCACATGGAAACTCCATGAGGTCCTCCCACTTACTGTCTACGGTGGGGATGGAGGAGACAGAGCAGACAGAAGGGAATGCCTTTCAAAAGGAACTAACCGGCATTGGTGTTATTAACAAGATTAAATACACAGTCACTAACACAAAGCTGGTGTACATTAACTTTATCCAAAATATTAACACCTATAATTGGGTGACGCAGACCCCAATGTACAGAGTTAAGTCGTGGATATTAATAACGGCTTTGTGTGTGAGAAATCACCTCTCATGAACATGAGTCAATTTTTTTGAAGAAGTAACAAAGAGGATTGATGAGGGCAAAGCGGTGTAAACGATCTACATGGACTTCAGTAAGGCGTTCAACAAGGTTCCCCATGGTTGACTGGTTAACAAGGTTCGATCTCATGGAATACAGAGAGAACTAGCAATTTGGATACAAAACTGGTGCATCGGTAGAAGACGGAGGGTGGTGGTGGTAGGTTGCTTTTCAGATTGGAGACCTGTGACCAGTGGGGAGTCACAAAGGATTGGTGCTGGATCCACTAACTTTCATAATTTATATAAATAATTTGGATGTGAATATAGGAAGTATTGTTAGTAAGATGACAGCAAAATTATAGGTGTAGTGGACAGTGAAGAGGATTACCTCAGATTACAACAGGATCTTGATCAGAGGGTCGAATGTGCTGAGGACTGGCAGATGGAGTTTAATTTAGATAAATGCGAGGTGCTGCATTTTGGAAAAGCAAATATTAGCAGGGTGTATACACTTAATGGTAAGGTCCTCGGGAGTGCTCCTGAACAAAGAGACCTTGGAATGCAGGTTCATAGCTCCATGAAAGCAGAATCGCAGGTAGATAGGATAGTGAAGTAGGTGTTTAGTGTGCTTTCCTTTATTGGTCAGAATATTGAGTATAGGAGATGTGAGGTAATATTGCAGCTGTACAGGGCATTGGTTAGGTCACTCTTGGAATATTGTGTGCAATTCTGGTCTCCTTCCTATCAAAACAATATTGTGAAACTTGAAAGGGTTCAGAAAAGAATTACCAAGCATGTTGCCAGGGTTGGAGAATTTGAGCTACAGGTGGAGGCTGAATACACTGTTTTCCCTGGAGCGTCAGACGCTGATGGGTGACCTTATAGAGATTTATAAAATCAGTAGGGGCATGGATAGGGTAAATACACAAGGTATCTCCCCTGTGGTGGGGAGGAGGCACGATGGGGGATGGAAGACAGAGGAGGGAGACTGAGAGGGGAGAGTGGCCGTTATTTTGTAGATCTGCAACTCAACCCTGTTCCTGTTTTCTCCCCATCCCCTTCAATTCCTCTGAAGGGCTCAGAACAAGTGCACAGTCCCTGGAAAGTAGAGCTTCAGGGTGACCAAGTGCTGAAGGTTGCATTTGGGACGCTGCCCTTTATTGGTCTGTGCACGTATCAATAAATGGACCTGGGTTCAATTCCACTGTCCCGGATTCATGTCTGTGGCCACAGACGCGCCTGTCTCGGACCCTGACTAGTGGATCCCCTGTCACTATAGCTCTGCCAGTCTCCCTTCTCCCATTCTGTGCAGCGGAGCTATCTGTGGTGTCATGAATCTGGCTGTTGCTGATTTCCCCTGAGAGGCCACCCCACCCATTCCCCCCTTATAGAATCCCAAGCGGTGTACAGTATCTGTATGAGAAGGGAATAACCGCTAGGGAGTCCTGCATTTCCTTCCTGAGCTTTTTACTTGATCGTATGGTCACCCATTTCCTTTCTGCCTGTGTAACCCTCACCTGCAGTGTGACTAACTCACTAACCGTGCTGTCCATAACATTCTCAGTATTGCTCCACAGTGAGTCCACTCTCAGCTCCAGGTCTGAAAAACAGTTTCTCAGTAGCTACAGATGGGCACACTGCCTGCACACATAGCCGTCACGGATCCTGTGCAAGAGGAGCAAACCACGGGTCTGAGGGCTCCTATAACAACATCTCACTACATTCATCTAGTTACTCCCATTAAGAGAATTTAAATGAGTGAGCAACCTTCCTTCACTTCAAACATGCCCATTATAATAAAAAAAAATCTTTACTTAAGCTGATATGTCGTACTTTTAAAAACTTAAATACTTCGCAGGTATCACTGACAAATTGGCTATTCCCATTGGGACTGTCAACTTCTGAAAGGCCTGAAGTAAAACGGAGTTTCAGCATCACCTTCTCCCTGTCTCATCTCACTGTGTTTACATCCAACTCCAAAACACTCTCATTGAGACAATCAGCCCTCACAGTGCAGCCCTGTCATTTTCATTGTCTGCTCACACCTACACTGCCTTCAGCCTCCTGTACTATTCCAATGCATCTCAATGGGAGCTCAGGACCAGCACTGCATCTTTTAATTCAGCCCTTTGTAACCCCAGAGTCAAAATGGTCTTCAGCAGATTCTGAATGAATAGACAGTTGTCAGAATCTGGAACGTTCCATCTGAAATGGTGATGGAATTTGAGTCCACAAGTAATTTCAAAGAGAAATGTGCAGAGAATTGTAAGTAGGGAGTTTACAGATTAACATTATAAAGTGGACGATTGAGACTAAATCTGACAGTTCCTGCAAAAAGACGAGGTGCAATTTGGATAAATCTGTGCTCTCTCTCGGGCCAATACCTCCTTCCACAGCTGCAGGGCCATGAATTGAACACATACCCCAAGGATGATCCAACCATGGACTTGAACATCTTTCTGCTTTTGGCTTGACAAAAATATTGAAGATAATTTCCCACAGACAGAACAGACAAACCTTTCTCTTTCCACATTTAATGCCAATGATATTCAGATCCTGATGACTCCGCTTACTATAGAAACTTGTTTTTTTGAGATCCCAGTCTCAATTATTCTCAATTAATATCCTATAAAATGAATTCACAAAACAAAGCTCACAGTCAGTGCAAGATGAATAGTGAAGGCACGCACTTCTCTTGGTGTATGTTTGATGTGTAATGCTCCTCTTGAAATCACCCCGCCCCCACCCAGGAAGAGGACACGTGCATGCTCCTTGCGGTACTTTACCCCAAAAAAGATGGCGGCCATAACCCAGGTCCTCTCGCTGCCTGAGGCCCAAGACATCTTCCCCTTTGCAGCAAATGTGGGACCAAGAGTTTATAATTCAGACTAACGACCTGCACAGAGTGTAACTAAACCATCCCAGTCTACACTGATACATTTCATCCGGTTTGTGCTGCCACTCTCCCCTTTCCGCCTCCTGCACACACCAAGGGTCATCATGGGTCCAGGGACCCTTCCTCAGAACCGATGACAGCTGGGAAAATTAGAATCCCTTCAGGAAACAGGCCCTTCGGCACAACAATTCCACACCCACCCTCCGAAGTTAATCCCACCCAGACCCATTCCCCTATCCTATTACTCTCCATTTCCCCAGACTAATGCACATCCCTGAACACTACAGGAAATTTAGCTGGGCTAATTCCCTTGACCTACACATCATTGGACTGCAGGAGGTAGGGTTTAAAGAGTAACTAATGGGTGGGGACAGAGCCCAAAGAGACACAGGAACATTTGGAAAGACAAAGGACTGGGAAGTTGGAAAGCTGTTAATGGAGGAGACAGGAACCTTCTAGCATCTCAGTGGCGGTGGTGGAAATGGTGGCTGATGATCTACATTGTGCCTGCAAAAAAGACCCTGAGCTTCCAGTTGCCTGCTCTTTAACACACAAGACTGTTCCCTGTCCAACATCTCTGTCTCATGCTTACTGCGGTGTTCCAGTGAAGCTTGATGCAAGCTGGAAGAACACTTCAGAACATACCAAATGGCTTCCTATTTCAAGGACTGCAATTTCCCCTCCCATTATGGTTATCAATACCCTCCAGTGTATCTCCTCCACTTCCCACACCACTGCCCTTGAACCCCACCCCTCCAAATGCAACAAAGATGGAATCCCACCATCCTCACCTTCCACCCAGATACAACGCATCATCCGCTGCTATTTCCACCATCAGATCCAACCACCTGAGATATATTTCCCTCCCCACCCCTTTCAGCATTCCACAGAGACCATACCCTCTGTGACTTCCATGTTAGATCACGCTCCCCACCAACCCATCCTCCACTCCAGTCACCTTCGCTTGTCACTGCAAGAGGTGGAAAACCTGTGCCCACACATTCCCCTCACCTCCAACCAAAGCACCACAGGATCCTCCCACATCCAGCATAGATTTCCCTGCCCACCCAAACACCTCACCTATTGTGTCCTTTGTTCTCAGGACGCCAAATTGTGGAATATTTCAGGGAATATTTCTGGGACACATGCACCAACCAACCCCATCGCCCTGTGGCCGACCACTTCAGCTACCCGCCCCCCGCGCCCCCACCCCCCACCGTCAAGGACATGCAAGTCCTCCACCACAAAATCTGAGCCACCCGACACCTGGAGGAAGAACACCTTGGGAACTTTTAACCACACGGCATCAGGGTTTCCTCATCTCCCCACCCCCACCTTATCTCAGATTCAACCCTCCAACTCGGCACAACCCTTTTGAACAGTCCCACCTGTCCATCTTCCTTTCCAATTATCCATTCCACCCTCTCACCACTACCTCCCATCTACAACCACCTATTGCCTCCCTAGCACCCTTTCCCCAACCCCAAAAACCCCTCCCTATTTATCTCTCAGCCGTATCCCACCACCCACATTTCTGATGAAGTGCTGACATGCCCAATACGTCAATTCTTCTGCTCATTGGATGCTGCCTGACCTGCTGTGCTTTTCCAGCGCCATACTTTAACATAAGCTGAAAGAACAACACCTCATCTCCCACTCGTCAACACTGCAATCCTCTGGCTTCAACATCAAATTTAATAATTTTAGGTCCTGAACTCCCCCACGTCCTAGTGTCTTTGCCCCCTACCCCACATACGAGGCCTTGTAATTACGTAGCCTTCCATTACACATTACCTATGGTTAGCCACTAACAGTCCCCATAAACAGCTATTCAACCTCCCACTCAGATTGTTATCCATTCCTTTGTCCAACTGCACTTATCTCTCTCTTGGGACTCTATTCCCACCTATCATCTACTCCTTAATCCCTACCTTCTGCATAAAAAACGACATTTTTTTCTCAGTAACGTCAATTCCTGAGGAAGCGTCACTGGATCGAAAATGCGAACCGATTTCTCTTCACAGATGCTGCCAGATCTGCTGAGCTTTTCCAGTACCTTCTGGTTGTTATGTGTGATTTACAGCATCCACAGTTCTTTTGGTTCTAATTTACCCGGAGTATCTAATTCAGGTCCAGCAGACTGAAACAGTGTTTATCAACCTTCCCAGTCCACACTAACTCCATCTCTCTCCCAGTATTTGCTGTCTCTCCCACTCCCTTCACATTCAGTTCCCCCTCACAGTGACACTGTGCCTGCAAAGCTGATGGTCATGTGTTGGCCTGCTGGACCCACCCCTCATTCACTCCCATTGGCTGGAGGACCACGCCAACTCTCCTACTGGTCTGAAGCTGTGTCAATCAGCCAGGCCCCATTGTGACCTGAGTGGTGGGTTCCTCCCAGGTGCCTCAAAGGCTGAGGGGTGACCTCATAGAGGTTTGTTAAATCAGGAGGGGCATGGGTAGGATAAATAGACAAGGTCGTTGCCCTGGGGTCGGGGAGTCCAGAATGAGAGGGCATAGGTTTAAGATTAGTTGGGAAGAAAATAAAATGGATTTGAGGGGCATTTTTTCTTTCGACTGAGGTTGATGCGTGCATGGAATCTTCTGTCAGGAAGTGAAGGATGTTGGTACAATTATAATATTTGGCATCTGGATGGGTATATGAATAGGAAGGGTGCAGAGTGATATGTGCCAAGTGTTGGCAAATGGGTCTAGATTAGGTTGGGATATCTGGTCAGCATGGACCTGTTTAACCAAAGGGTTTATTTTCATGCTGTACATCTCTATGGCTCTGCCCTGTGATGAGCTTCATCATTCACAGTGAATGGGTCAGTATCACAGAGCACAGGGGCTGGGGGATATTCCGCCCATTGGGGCTGTAGTCTCTCCTTCTGGAGATGGTGCCAGTCAGTCCCAACTCACCTCCCATTTGGACATAGCCCTCCAAATCCTTCCTAAAAAAGTTAAATTTCAAACTTGTTTTGACAATAACTACTGAATCTGCATCCAGCTGTCTTTCAAACTGTTCCAGATGCTCAGAACTTAGTGAGTAAAATAATCATCACATTTTTCTTTGCATTATTTGCCCGTTACCTGAAAATAGTTACTAAAAATTGTGACGTTAAAAATTTCTCACTCTGTCTCTCTATAAATGAAATACCCTGGAAACAAATCAACTCCTGGTCGAAATCACTGCTTAACCTTCTCAGCTCCAAGGAGAATTGTCTGACCTTCTGCTAACGCTGCATAAAAGAGAAACCTATCTTAATTTTAATTTATTAGTACCATAGAGATGTACAGCACAGAAACAGACCCTTCAGTCCAACTTAACAATGCCGACCAGATATCCTAAATTAATCTGGTCCCATATGCCAGTACTTGGCCCATAGCCTTCTAAACCTTTCCCAATTACATATCCAATGAGATGCCTTTTAAATGTTATAACTATACCAGCCTCCACACTTTCTCTGGCAGCTCATTCCATACACGTATCACGTTCAGCTTAAACTTTGCCCCTAATATCCCTTTTCAATCTTTTCCCTCACGCCTGTGCTTTCTAGTTTTGGACTCACCTAAACAGGAATCAGACCCTGACTGTTTACCCTATCCATGCCCCTAACGATTTTATCAACATCTATGGTCACCTCTCAACATCCGATTCTCCAGTGAAAATAGCCTGAGTCTATTCAGCCTCTCCCTATAGCTCAATCCCTCAATCGTGGCAACATCTTTGCATCTTTTCTGAATCCTTTCACGTTTCACAATATCATTCCGATAGCGGGGAGACCAGGACTGAAAGCAGAATTCCAGAAGTGGCTGAATGAATGTCCTGTACAGCCGCAAAATGACGTCACAACTCCTGTACTCAATGCACAGACCAATAAAGGCAAGTACACCAAACACTTTCTTCACTACCCTGCCTATCTATGATTCCACTTTCAAGGAACTATGAACCTGCACTCCAAGATCTCTTTTTCAGCAACACTGCCCAGGACCTTCCCATTAAGTGTAGAAATCCTGCCCTGATTTGCTTTTCCAAAATGCAGAACCTCACATTTATTTAAATTAAACTGCATCTGCCACTCCTCAGCCCATTTGATCGGAATCTCATTGTACTCTCAGGTAACTTTGCTGTCCACTGCACCTCCAATTTTGGTGTCTATTGTAAACCTACTAACCATAGCTCCTATATTCACATGGAAATCATTTATATAAATGGCAAAAAGCAGTGGACCCAGCACCCAGCCTGACAGCATATTGCTCATCACAGGCTTCCAGTCCAAAAAGCACCCTCCACTATGACACTGAGTGCTCAGCAAGGTTAGAGCTCATGGCATACAGGGAGAACTAGCCATTTGGATACAGAACTGGCTCTTCAGACTGGAGGCCTGTGACTAGTGGAGTGTTACAAGGATCACTGTTGGATCCACTACCTTTCGTCATTTATATCAATGACTTGGATGTGAACATAGGAGGTATAGTGAGTGAGATGACACCAAAACTGGAGGTGCAGTGGACAATGAAAAAGATTACCTCAGAGTACAACGGGATCTTGATCAGATGGGTGAATGGGCTGAGGACTGGCATTTTGGGAAAGCAAATCTTCGCAGGACTTATACACTTAATGGTAAGGTCCTGGGGAGTGTTACTGAACAAAGAGACCTTGGAGTGCAGGTAGATAGGATAGTGAAGACGGCATTTGGTATGATTTCCTTTATCGGACAAAGTATTGAGTACAGGAGTTATGAGATCATGTTGCGGCTGTACAGGACATTGGGTAGGCCACTTTTGGAACGCTGTGTACAAATCTGGTCTCCCTCCTATTGGAAGGATGTTGTGAAACGTGAAAGGGTTCAGAAAAGATTTCCAAGAACGTTGCCAGGGTTGGAGGATTTGAGCTCGGCTGCGGGTTGAATAGAGGTTGAATAGACTGGGGCTGTTTTCCCTGCAGCGTCGGAGGCTGAGAGGTGATCTTATCTACGTATATAAAAACATGAGGTGTATGGATAGGATAAATAGACAACGTCTTTTCCCTGGCGTGGGGGATCCCAGCACTAGAGGGCATAGGTTTATGGTATGAGGGGAAAGACTTTAAAGAGACTTGAGAGGCAACGTTTTCACACAGAGGGTGGTACGTGTATGGAATGAGCTGCCAGAGGAAGTGGTAGAGGCCATTACGATTGCAACATTTAAAAGGCATGTTCATGTGTATATGAATAGGAAGGATATGGGCCGGGTGCTGACAGGTGGGACTAGATTGCATTGGGATATCTGATCAGCATATACTGGTTGGACAGACGGGTCTCTGTTTCTGTGCTGTCCATCTATGACTCTTTGACCTTCCAGCCAATTCCGTATCCAAACAGCTAGTTCCGCCAGAATTCTATGGTGTTGAACCTGCTAACCAATGTGTTATGTGAAACCTTGTGTCTTTCTCAAGTCCAAGTTAATGATTTCAATGCACAAAGCCATGCTGACTCTCCCTAATCATTTCGTGCTTTTCCAATGACATGTAAATCCTGTCCCTGAGAATCCCTTCGAACAGCTTCTCTGCGACTGACTTCAGGCTCACCGGTCTATAGTTCCCTGGCTTTTCCTTACCACCTTTCTCAAATAATGGCACCAGTCTTCCAGCACCTCACCTGTGGCGATCGATGATGCAAATATCGCAGCAAGGGGCCCAGCAAAAGCTTCCCTAATTACCCACAAAGTTCTGGGAAACACCTGATCAGATTCCAGGGATTTATCCACCTTTATGCATTTTAAGACATCCAGTACCTCCTCCTCTGTAATATGTACACTTGCCAAGTTATCACTATTTATTTCTCCAAATTCTCTAACCTCCATATCCCTTTTCAGTAAAAACTGTATTGAGTAATCCTGTCAGAGTTTGGCGTTACAATTATTGAGATTACCATCTGAATATCCACCTGTAATATCCTATAATACAAGTTTATAAAATCTGTCACTGTCAGTTCAAGTTTGAAACTCATACAATCCCCTCTCCTGGCGCAGGATGACTGTACACATTATCCTTGATGGAGGTCAGCAGGCAATTCAGGGGCAAATCTGTGTGGGTTTCTATGAGTTTCCACCTTGGGACTTCACGTGACTGAACATGAGACAGAATGATCCAATATTCAGTGAGATATGGAGAGCAGGATTTGCTTCCTTTTGTTTCCTTCCGTGCTGCCGCTGTGCCTCATCAATAAGACATGGGGGTGGGGGTGAAAGGCTCATGCAGCTTGATGGGCAAGATGTCTCCATTCTCACCAAGGGGCAGCAAGCTCCTCCCAGTCATTAAACAGAGTATCCCTGAAAAGAAAGCAAGTGAGCATGCTTCCCACTGCCCAGTGCTCCCAGTAAATGTTTCGAATAATGAGGGGGGAAACCTGCTAGAAAAGGCATAACAGGAAAGTTCCAAGAGGATTATAAACAGTTTACAGAGAGATATTCACAGGAAAAGTGGGCAACAAGTTGGCAAATGGAATATAACTTGGGATAAACTGTAGAAAGCTGCACCAGAAAGGGACCGGGGGGAAAATGAGCAGGAAACACAAAGCTAGCACACAGGTACAACAGGGAATCAGGAAAGGGAATGGAATGTACCACCTTATTTCAAGGAGTTTGCAATATAAGAGTTTGGAGTATATACCTTAGGGCAACTAAACAAATGGCGAGTGAGACCACATCTGGAGTAACGTGAACAGATTTGGTCGCTTTAGTTAACAAAATAGAGCAGTTTATTGGAGGCATTTCAGAGAAGATCCATTGGGATGATCCCTGTTTTGAAGGGATTATCCTGTAAGCAAAGGCTGAACAAGTTGGGAATCTACTCACTGGTCTTTGGAAGAATGAGAGGTGATCTCTTTGAAACATACAGGATTCTGTCGAGGTTTGACAGGGTAAATATGGAGAGAATGTGTCCCATTACGTGTGAGTCTTGAACCAGATTCTGGGTCAGTCGCGGAATCAAGGGTTCTGTTTCAGATTTGTCAAGTTAAAGGCAACACCGACACAGGTTAGGGTTTCAGTAGCAATGAAGCTGGGGTGAGAAGGAGACAAGCAACGCTTTAGTGATTGGAATTCCTGGTGTTTGTGATTGTGTAGATGTCTGATCAGAAGGTCACCTTGGGGTCAGATATAACAGCAATATTGTGAAGAATGTAGTTCTGCCTCAGACACTTCCCAGTGAGAGGGAGGGGCACAGCAGTAAGGGAAATGAATTTGGAATAGCAACTGAAGGCAATGGGTTTAACAATTACAGTGTTTCATTGGAGTGAATTGCAGCTAATCGAAGCGTGGTATGCAGTTTGATAACTGAGTAATAGTGGAGTAATGGAGACGGATGATGGGGAGGGAGAGCTGGACATTGTCAGTGCACATGTGAAACCTAACACAGTGCTTTTGGGCGATGTCACCTCCTGGCAGTATGCAGGTGAGAAACAGAAGGATAGATCCTTGAGCGACACCAAATACAAGGAATTCAGAAAGGAAAGGGAGAGTGGAGATGGAGCAGGATTTTCCAATGACGGTGAGGTCAAATATTAGTTTTTAGCAGAATGGGAGAGAAGGACATAACCAGAAAAGACAGACAGATCATGAACAATATCTGTGAACTGGCAAGGCGGGGAGGGGCGGTGACAAGCTGGAGGATGACAGAGAGATTTTGAATGTCCATGATTTAGCTACACTAGGGTAACTGTTCAAGATGACCTCTAATAAGGCTTGACTCTAGGAAATGCAAGTTTAGGACTAAAATGAGGAGCATCCTTGTGAGGCAGTTTGGCTCGGTGGGCTAGTGGAGAGGGAGGGAAGAAATAGAGGCAGCTGATCGGATTGTCTCAATGTTATTGACAGAGAAACTCCATGTGCTCCTCACTCTTGTTGTTGGAGGGGAGGATGGAGGAGGCAGGATAATGGACATTGTTTGCGAAATAAAAAAAAAAACAAAACCTGTGATAGTGATTCTAAAAATAAGTGAACAAACCTGTCGTACTTATCATTTATCAAGGATATTAAAATATACAAGTGAAGTTCAGATTTGATTCCCAAATTGGTAGAGGGTTGCTCTGAAGTCAAGAAAAAAATAACTGGAATGAAGTATCTACTGTTTGCCATGGAACCGTTGGGGAGGTTTTTTCTGCCATTGACAATGTCCTTGAGGGAAATAAACCCGACAGTGGCCCATCAAAGCACTCATTGTATTAATCACTGCACAGTCTCAACAAAGGACGCCACGGTGGTACAGTGGTTAGCACTGCTGGCTCACAGTGCCAGAGACCCGGGTTCAATTCCTGCCTCAGGCGATTGACTGTGTGGAGTTTGCACATTCTCCCAGTGTCTGCGTGGGTTTCCTCTGGGTGCTCCGGTTTCCTCCCACAGTTCAAAAATGTGCAGGTGAGGTGAATTGGCCATGGGAAATTGCTCGTAGTGTTAGGTGAAGGGGCAAACGTCTGGGTGGGTTGTGCTTCGGCAGGTCGGTGTGGACTTGTTTGGCCGTAGGGCCTGTTTCCACACTGTAATAATCTAATCTAATCTAAAAGGAATGAAACTGGATGGACCACATTACATCTAACAATGCACTCGCAAATACAACCACAAAATCAGCCCTCTTGACCCTGCAACTTCTTCCTCACTGTGGGCCAACAACAGCAGCAGAACTGTACTCCAGCCCAATCTGAAATCTCATGGCCTGATATGCCCCACTCGACCATTAACATCAAGCCAGGGGAATCAATCCTGGTTCAATGGTGAATGCAGGAGGGCATGCCAGCAGTGCCGAAGTGCTCACTTGTACAAAACTTGCTGATCAATCAAAAGACTCCCATTTATTAGGAACAACAATTTACTTTCGCACCTTTGAATTAATTCCTGGCTGTAATCATTCCTATCTCCCTGCACCACACACTATTTCATATCTCAATAACTCATTTTAGTTCAGACACTCAATGATGTGTTTATTTTTGAGTTCACTTGTGTGACTGTTTCTATAAACTCCAAGAGAACATGGTCTGGAATCCCCACTCTAACCCTCTAAGATCTACTTTCTTCCTTTAAGGCATTCTTGAAAAACTGCTTATTGGGCAATGGTTTCGGTCACTGGACACAATATTCTCCATCTGTAGCCTTACGTCAAAAGTTCTCAATAATATTTTTGTGAAATTAATACCATGATGATTTGTACTGATATCTTCTACTCTTCAATATCGCTGAGTGAGTAATATGTAATGTCTCTTACCCAACCACCTTCACCATACAAACTGCAGCAATACAAGGAAGTCAAACATCACCCTCTCCACAGGCAACAAGGCTTTGGCATTGATCACTAGTTTCTGTGGAAGGAGAAATACACAGTTGATGTTTCAGGGAGTGCAATATGAATTACATGGAATGAAAATGGTGCAGAATTTGACTGTCAGAAATTGAAGGAAAATGCACTCGCTTATGGGAAAAAAGAATTCTTGTCTGTCAAAGATATTGTGGAAAAAATAACCTGATAATGGAACAGCATACGGTCAGGAGCCAGGCAGCAGTGGACAATTCATTTACATTCCTGAAGAAGGGCTTATGTCCGAAACGTCGATTCTCCTGCTCCTCGGATGCTGCCTGGTCTGCTGTGTTTTTCCAGCTCTACATTTTTCAATTCCTTGACAAAACAGCTGTGAAAGTTATAGTAAAATACTATATAGACCAAAAATACATCCATGAGAGACTGAGGAAGCTAGATAATGAACAGGTGGACATCAGAGAGCCCAGAGGTGAACCAGAGCAAAGTTCACTTTTATGATCCCACAGTCAAAGATGTCTAGCACAGAAACAGACTTCTTCGGTCCAACCTATGCCAACCAGATATGCCAACCTAATCTATCTAATTTAAATCCTATCTGCCACTCCTCAGCCCATTGGCCCATCTGATCATTATCCCACTGTACTCGGAGATAACCTTCTTCGTTGTCCACAATACCTCCAATTTTGGTGTCACCTGCAAACTTACTAATTATACGGCCTCTATTCACATCCAAATCATTTAAATGAATGACGAAACAAATCCAGAAAAAAATATATTTCTCTGGGTTTAAATGTGCTCTGTGTAAATCCTGCCCTATGACTCTTTTTACCAGGGAAGGCTGTACATACATCGCTCTGAACGTTGACCCCAACAAAGCTGGCGGCAGCGCACGTGTCCAGTGAATCTTTGCCCCGAATAAAGATGGCGGCGCTCACTCGGGCCGATTACTCAACGAGGCATATTCCCGTTTGTTGCAAAAACGGGACTGTAAGTTTCAAATTTGTATTTTCCGATGTGTACCAAATGATTGTAAAATCTCTCAGACCATACCAACACCATTTCCCTCCCCCTTCCTCCTGTTTATTTCTTTCCTTACCGACAGCCCTCCGCCTACACACACTCCGAACATCCGCGCCCACCGCGAGGATGATCACGTGGTATAGTCTAGTCCCGCCCTCATTCACTGATTGGTCGGAGGACCAAATGCCCCGCCAGGTCCTCCAGCTCCTCCCCTGCCTTTCCATTGGTCCGCCGCTGACATCAATCACTTCTTCGACCACTCCTCAGCCCATTGGCCCATCTGAACAATATCCCATTGTATTCTGAGATAACCTTCTTCATTGTCCACAATACCAACTGTTGGCTGGAGCATGCGCACTGCTTCGTGGCTTTTGTTGCTGTTTCTCAGTTACAAGAGTGAGGGACAAAGTTAAATATCACACAACCACCTGATGAAGGACCAGCAAAGTAGTGCTTCCAAATAAAGCTGTTGGACTATAACCTGGTGTTCTGTGAATTTTAATTTTGTCCATCCTAATCCAACACCAGCACCTCCAAGTCACGAGTGAGGGAGGAATGCATAACATAAGAACAAAAGATCTTGGAAAAGGAGAAGGCCGTCCTGCTCTTAAAGCCTGCTCTACCATTCAATAAGATCATGGCTGATCATTTTGTGGCTGCAGAACCATTTACCCACGTTCTCACCGTATTCCTTAATTAATTATTTCTTTTTTAAAAAAACTAACTTAGCTTTAAAAACGTTCATTGAACTAGCATCAACTACTTCCCTGGGCAATGCACTCCATCGAGGTCAAGACGTTCCTTCTCAATTCACTCCTAAATTTGCTGCCTCTAACCTTGTGTTGATGCCCTCTTGTCCTAGCTTCACCTGCCAGTGGAAACATCCTCTCTACGTCTATTTTATTCATTCCATTCATTATTTTATATATTTCCATTCTTCTGAATTCCAATGAATATAAGCCCAATATACTCAGTCTCTGTTAAACCAAACCCCTCACCTCCGGAAACAACATAGTTAACCTCCTCTGCACTCCCCTCTAGTGCCAGTACATCCTTGAGCACGTATGGAGATAAAAAATGCATGCAGTACCCCAGGTGTGGCCTCACCAGCATCCACTATAGCTAGAACATAACCTTTTCTTTTTAAACACAGTCCCTTCAGCCATGAAGGACAAAATTCCATTTGCCTTCTGAACTGATTGTTATACCTGGTGAACAACCCTCCTGCAGAAGGATGTTCAGTTTCCTCTGCATAGCAAATAATGTAACTTTTTTAAAATTCAAGTAATAATCTTTTTATTAATGTTTCTCCAACCAAAGAGTATGACTTTACATTTATGAACATAATATTCCACTTGCCAAACCATTGCCCACTCAATCAATGTATCTATGTTCCTCTGCAAAGTTTCCCAGTCCTCCGCACACTTTGTCCTGCTACTCATCTTAGTCTCATATGCAAACTTTGACACCCTACATGTGGTCCCCAACTCCAAATCATCTGTATCAATTCTAAATAATTGCAGTCCCAACACTGATCCTAGAGGCACACGACTAGTTACTGATTGCCAGCCAGAATAAGGCTTATTTATCCCCACTCTTTGCTTCCTGTTAGTCAACCAATCTTCTATCCATGTTAATACTCTATCCCATGCACCCTTATATAATGCAACAGCCACTTGCATGGCACCTTGATGAAGGCCTTTTGGAAATGCAGGTACACCTCATCCACTGGGTCCCTGTTGTCCACCTTGCTCGAAATGTCTTCATAGAGTTCCAAACGATTTGTCAAGCATGACCTACCCTTCATGAATCCATGCTCTGTCTGCCCAATGGGACAATCTCTATCGAGATTCCCTGCTATTTCTTCCTTGATAATAGACCCAAGCATCTTTCCAACTACAGAGAATGAACTAACTGGTGTAGAATTCCCTATCTTTTGTCCACCGCCTTTTCTTACAGTCCTTCCTTTTCACTGGAATATGCCTTTGCTGAGCACTTCCTAAGATGTCTTTGAAAATCTGCAGTGAGATAAGATCACTCACAGTGCACAGAGCAGGGAGCAATGAGAGGGCTCCAAACATCGCTAACAGGACATGACGTAGATACAGTGCTGGAGGGGGAGCACAGTACAGTACAGACACACCCCAGACTCAATCACCACCTCTACTTTAATTTACGTTGCACTGAGACAGCATGGGGTGTTCATAGTTATCAATCCAGGCCTGTGCTGTCTTAGTGAGCATCAGGACAACAGAGGGGCAAGCAGGCCTCCGATGAGAGGTTGGGAATGCTGCCTGGGATCTTTCTGTTCTGTGTTCTCCCTCCATCACTGTGCTAATGCTCACTACTCTGCAACTCTGTGCCTTTTGGCATGGCTTGTGCACCAGTGTCTTCAGTAATTTTTAACTCCTATATTAGTTCCTGTCCCTGTAACTACCTCCCTTCCCGATAGTCCTCCACATATTTGAAATGTACTGCATTCCAGACTACCATCCTTATCGCTGTAACTTGCTTCAGCGTCTACAACATGCTTTATTTCGGTACTGTAATCCTCTTTAACTGTATACAGAGTGATACAGCACAGAAACAGAACCTGTGGTACCAGTCATCAATGCTCTCCATATTTCCTATAATGAATGAGTCTCATTTGCCTGCGTTCGGCCCTTAGCTTTTCAAACTTTCTCCCCTCCATGTCCCTGCCAAATGTCTTTTCCATGTTGTAATTGTTCTTGTTTCTCCCATGTTCCCCTGGAAGTCTGTGCACCATCCTCTGTGGATAATGTTGCCACTCAGCTCCCTCTTTAAATCTTTGCTGTCTCATGTCCCGTTTGTACTCTCGAGTTTTTGACTCCCTTACCCTTGGCAATTCACCATTCTTAGGCCCAATCCTTGTGGCATTCCACTGATCACTGGCCTCCAGTCGAAAAAACAATTTTCCACCACCACCCTCTGTCTTCTACCTTTGAGCCAGTTCTGTATCCAAATAGCTAGTTCTCCCTGTATTCCGTGAGTTCGAATCTTGCTAATCAGTCTCCCATGGGGAACCTTGTCGAACACCTTACTGAAGTCCATATAGATCACATCTACTGCTCAGCCCTCTTCAATCCTCGTTGATACTTCTTCAAAAAACTCAATCAAGTTTGTGAGACATGATCTCCCACGCACAAATCTCTGTCTCTAATCAGTCCTTGCTTTTTCAAATACATGTACACCCTGTCCCTCAGGATTCCCTCCAACAACTTGCCCACCACCGACGTCAGGCTCACTGCTCTATAATTCCCTGGCTTGTCCTTACCACTCTTCTTAAACAGTGGCACCATGTTAGCCGACTTCCAGTCTTCCGGCACCTCACTTGTGACTATCGATGATACAAATATCTCAACAAAAGGCCCAGCAATCACTTCTCTAGCTTCCCACAGAGTTCGAGGGTACACCTGATCAGGTCCTGGGATTCTATCCACCTTTATGCATTTCAAGACCTCCAGCACTTGCTCCTCTGTAACATGGACATTTTGCAAGTTATCACCATCTATTTCCCTACATTCTATATCTTCCATATCCTTTTCCACAGTAAAAACTGATGCAAAATATTCTTTAGTATCTCTGTCTTTTAAACGTTGTAATTGTAACTACATCCACCCTTCCCCAGGAAGATCATTCCACAATCAAAACACCCTCTGGGTAACAAATTGCCCCCATGTCTTTTTTTTGAACATCTTTCTCTTCTAACCTTAAAAATGTGGTCCCTCCTCTTGAGACTCCCCCATCCTACGGAAAAGGCAACTACCATTCAATCGATCTATATCTCATTTTTTAAAATAAACTTTTATAACATCACATTTCAAACTCCAGGCTCCAGTGAAAAAAGACTCAGCCTATCCAGCCATTTTTCAGAACTCAAGCCTTCCATATCCAACAATGTCCTGGTAAATCTCTGCTGAACACCCTGCAGCTTAATAATATCCTTCCTATAACTGGGCGATCAGAACTCAACAGAGTAGTGCAGAAGAGTCCTAATAAATGTCTGCACAATCTCAACATGACGTCCCAAATCCTCCACTCAATGGACTGAGCAATTGTCAGGCATGCCAAGCACTGTCTTATCCATCCTGTGATGCAAACTTCAAGAATTATGTACCTGAACCCGGAGGTCCCTCTGCTCTAAAACACTAACCGAGGCCCGAACATTAATTGTATAAGCTCTACCCTTGTTTGTTTTACCAAGTGCACTACCTTGCATTTATTCCGATTGAATTCCATCTACAGTTTTTCAGCCCATTCACCCATTTCATCAAGATCCCTTTGTAATCTCAAAAAACCTCCTTCACTACCCACTATGCCACCCTCCAGCCTTTCCAGCACATCACACATGGCTGTCAACGGTACAAATATCTTGGCTCGCGGCTCCACAATTTCTTCCCTAGCATCGCACAATGTCCTGTGATACACTTAATCAGGTCCTGGGTCTTTCCATAACTTTGTGTTGTAAAGTCTCCAGCACCACCTCTTCTATAAACATGCACTCTTTTTAAGTCGTAGTGATGGGCAGCATGGAAACAGACCCTTTGGTCCAACTCATCCATGCTGACCAGAAGATCTAAATAAATCCATCCCATTAACCAGCATTTGGCCCATGTACCTCTAAACCCTTATTATTCATATACCCATCCAGATACCTTTTAAATGTTGTCATAGTATCAGTATCTGCTACTTCCTCTCTCAGCTCATTCCATACATACATCACCGTGTGCATAAAAAAGCTGTCCCTTCAGTGCCGTTTAAACCTTTCCCCTTCAACCTGAAACCTATGCTCTCTCGGTTTGGACTCTCGAACCCCTGGGAAAAGACCTTGAATGTTTACCCAATCCATACCCCTCATGTTTATATAAACCTCTGTCAAGTCACCACTCAGTCTCCGATGCTCCAGGGAAAATAACCCCAGCTTATTCAGCAACAATCCTGGCAACATCTTGTTAATCTTTTCTGAACACTTTCAACTTTCACAACATCCTTCCTATAGTGGGGATACTGGAATTGCTGAGAACTCCAAACGTGGTCTAACGTATTACTCTTGTTCCCTGAGTTCCCTAGTCTTTGTCCACAATAAGTTCTGGAGTAGAAAATGTGTTTAAGGTGTTAGCCATATCCTGCAGTTCCACACACCAATGGTCTCATTAATCTTTAAGGGACACTATTTTGTCTCGAGTTACTCTTTTAATATATTTCTACAATCACTTTTGGATTCTCCTTATCATTCTCTGCTGAGGCTATTTCATGTACCCTTTCTGCATTCCTGATTTCTACCCAAAGTGTACTGCTAAAGTTCCTGTATATCCTCAGGGATTCCCTTGATCCAGCTGGCTATACCTGACATGTGCCCCCTTTTCAGGAACATGCTGGTGGTGATCGCTCAATGTATCTCACTTTTAAAATATTCTCACTTGCCAGACTTCCCTCGACTCCCTAATCACCCTTTGAGAGTTCCTGACTAATATTATCAAGATTAGTTTGGCCCCATTTTATAACTCGAACTTGTGGACCAGCCCTGTCCTTTTCCATCGCTATTTTCAAACTAATATATTTGAGTCACTTTGGCAAAATGCTTTCCCACTCACACCTCAGTCCCTTTCCCTACCTTGTTTCCCAAGGGGAGGCCAGGTTTTGCCCCTTTCTCTTTTCAGGCCATTTACATATTGATTGGGAGTTTTCTGGAACACAATTACCAAATTCCTCCCTTGCAAACACTGAACACTGGCAGTCCCAGTCTAGATTTGGAAAGTTTAAAAACCCCAACCATAACAGGCCTATTATTATGATTTATAATTGAGATCTCCTGATATGTTTGTTCCTCAGTCTGCTACTGATTATTCGGGGTCAGTAGGACAATCGTGTCAGAGTGATGACCTATTCTTATTTCTCAATTCCACTAACATAGCGTCACTGGGTGATCCTACAGGAATATCCTCTCTCGGTACTGATGTAATGATTCATGCAATCATTACCCACCACCACGCGTCCTCTCTTACCTCCCCTTCGATCCTTCCTGTAGCATCTCCACCTTGAAACAATGAGTTGCCAGTCCTGTCCCTCCATCAGCTTTGTTTCTGTAATAATTATAATATCCCAGTCCCATGTTCCAATCCATGCCCCGAAATCATCTTCCTCAGCTGTCAGGCCCCTTACATTGAAATAAATGCAGTTTAATCATCAGTTCCCCCGCTCCCATTTCCTGCTATGTTCTTGCGTGCCTTGTCTGCTGAAGTTGCTATCTTTAACTTGGTCACCAACCTCAATCTTCTTTCTGGCCTTATGACTGTTTAAGGTGCAACACCCTGCCAGATTAGATTATATCCTCTCAAGCAGCTCTAACAATTCGCCCCATCACCTCCTGCTTCCAGTTCAGGTGCCTTCCCCACCCTGTCAACCTATGCTGACACCTTCAGACATCCAGGGACTTGCTCACCAAGGTCCCGGTGTTACTCAGTTCTCCAGGAGGACCTACCCTTCATGATGTATATCCTTCGCTTATGAGACTTCCCATAGTGCCTTACCTCACAGTGATCAGAAATAAACTCCATCTGCCATCACTCAGAGTGTGTACAACTCTGAGTATGACTAACTTCATCCAGTCTCCCCAACCGTCCCTACCTCTAATTGTCGAGAGAATGCACAACCCTCCCTATTGCGTTAACCTCCTCCAGTCCCTCTCATGGACACCATCTATGTAAGCTTCTCCTGTTCCTGACGATATTTTCCTCCTGTTCCAATAAACCCTTGTGAACTTTGTGACCTAGTCCAATCTCTGCAGTGCTCTGTATAATCAGTCTCACTGTGCCTGGAACCTGGCTTCAATTCCAGCCTTGGCTGACTGTCTGTGTGGACTTTGCATGTTCTCCCCCCGACTGTGTGGATTTCTTCCGGGTGCTCTGGTTTCCTGCCATAGTCCAACATTTGCACGATACGTGGATTGGCCATCATAAATTGACTGTAGTATTCAGGCAAGTGTGGTTTAGGTGAGTTCACCATGAGGAATGCAGGGTTTATTAGACAGGGAAAGGGATGGGTCTGGTTATGATGCTCTTTAGAGGTTTGGTGTGGACTTGTTGGGCCGAATGGCCTGTTTCCACACTGGAGATTCTATTCAGGTTATTGTCCAGTCCTGTCAACTATCCCCGTCTCTTGAACCTTGCCTCATCCTCAATACTCTCTTTATATGTGTAATCTCAAACGGTTTCTCAAACATTCCTTGGCGATGTAAGCTTCTCCAGTCCTTACAAAGATCGATATGACTGTTACCTCTTCCTGCTCTTAGAACCCTCTCTATAACTATTGCCATTCATTACAGCACTCCCAATCACTGTTCCATCCTGAAACCCCCAAAAACATTTATATCTCTGTAAACTCATCTGGACTTACTTACTTTTGACAATCCCGTTCTGAGACTTTCTCGATATCCAAAAAGTAATTAAGTGTAGATAACCCTTATTACTGTAACCTGCCTTCAGCCTTACAGCACTGAGGATCTGTAGAACATCTTTTCAACCCGAAGCCATCTCTGTGTCTGTAATCTCCTCCACTCCCCATAATACATTCTGTCTGAGCTCCTCTGTAGTCCATGAAACACTCCCTAACACTGTCTGTATCAGTGTAACCTTCACCAAAAACACAACCTTCCCTATCTGTGTAAATCCCTACACCAGTCCTTATCCCTCTAAGCTCTGTCTAACAATACAACCCTCCAGGTTTATGTATTCACCTTCAGTCCCTACTCACCTCCCTATCTGTGTAACCTTCTCCATGCATTTTTGCGACAGTCTCTTCAACTGTCCCTGTCAGTGTAACCTCTTCCAGACCCGAAAACTCCCCTCTCTTTAACTTTCTCCGGCCACACATCTCTCACTATCTGTGACCTACACCTATCGGAGAACCCTCCCTCTGTAAACTGCTCCAACTCTTCAACTCTCCATAAGCTCCTGCAGCTCTTACAGCCCTCCCTATCTACCAAACCTCTTCCAGTCCCTAAAACGCCATCATTCTCTGGAGACCGTACCACCAGCCCTATCTGTGTTATCTTCTCAGGTCCCTGCAACACTCCCGATCTGTAGATCCCTCTCCAATGCCTGTGTCTCTCCCGATCCTGTTCCTACAAGACTCATTAACAATGTAACATCCTCCCGTCACTATCACCCACCCTGTCAATGTAAGCTCCTCCTGCATCTCCAAACATTTACTCATCTTCTGCTGTGGTTCTGTTGGCCGAGCTGGAAATTTTTGTTGCAAACGTGTCATCCCCTGTCTCGGTGAAATCCTCAGTGCTTGGGAGCCTCCTGTGAACTGCTTCTGTGGTGTTTCGTCCAGCAATTATAGTGGCCTGTCCCTGCCGCTTCCGGTTGTCAGTTTCAGCTGTCTGCTGTAGTGGCCGGTATATTGGGTCCAGGTCGATGTGTTTGTTGATGGAGTTTGTGGATGAGTGCCATGCTTCTAGGAATTCCCTGGCTGTTCTTTGTTTGGCTTGCCCTATAATGGTAGTGTTGTCCCAGTCGAATTCATGTTGCTTTTCGTCTGCGTGTGTGGCTACTAGGGATAGCTGGTCATGTCGTTTCGTCTGCGTGTGAGGCTAGCCTCACAGGAGGCTCCCAAGCACTGACAGGGGGACGAAACGTTTGCAACAAAAACTTCCAGCTCGGCGAACAGAACCACAGCAACGAGCACCCGAGCTACAAATCTTCTCACAAACTTTGAATTTACTCATCTCCATAACCTTCTCCAGCTCTTATCCCCATTTGTGTAAACATCACTCTCCACTCGAACCCTCCCTACCGCAGGAACTTCTTTATGTTTGTTCTATGCTCCCTTATCTGTGAAACTGTCTCCAACCAAACTTGCTACCCAATCTCTCAAAAACCAATCCAGATTCCACAGCCTACATGTCTAAATAACCCCCAGAACCTAAGCCTTCCTATATCTATAAACGTCTTCAGTCATGATGACCCTCCATATCTCTGTGTGTTCCGCCAGATGATATAAACCTCTTTATCACTGTAATCTGCTCAGCTCCCTAAAACAGTCCCTGTCTGTGTAATCCAGCCCTGTCCTACAAACATCCTTATCCCTGTAAACTTCTCTATCCCTCCCAACATTCCCAACTCCATGAACCCGTCAGCCCTACAGCTCTCCACATTTCTGTAACCTCCTGTCAGTCTATGGTCCTCCTTCCCTGTGAAACCACCTCCAGTCCCCACATCTCTCCCAATCTGGGTCCTCTGCTGCAGATCAGGCATTGCTGTCTCTGTGAACACCTCCACTCCTGACAACTCTTCCCATTTATGTAACCTCGTTCAGACCCCATACTCTCCAGCTTCCTGAATCCTCTTCCTGCCACTGCAACCAAAACCATGTTTATGTAACAACCTCCAGTGCTTAAAGCTACCCGACTCAGTAACCTCTTGCAGCCCTAACAAAACACCTAAACCGTGAAACCTCTCATTTCCCTACAATCCTCCCTCCCTCCCTCCTCAAATGCCTTCATCACCATGAAACCTCACAATTACTGAAGCCTCCTTTTGGCATTGCAATCTTCCTAATGTCTGCAAAATCCTCCTGTCCTGATATCCCTCTCTATCTCTGTAATCCCCACCACCCTCCAGTGCCCTTCTGGGGAACATGGCAGAGGGGAGAAGATTTGTAGCGTCTGAACCATATTACGGAGGTAGAATTCTGGAAATTACAGATTTGGTCTAATGTTTGTGGCGTGCAGATTATTGGCGTGGACTCGAAAGAAAGGATTTATGACTACTTGGAAAACCATAGTTAAATTAGAGACAGCATGGGTTTGTGAGGAGTAGGTCATGCCTCACAAACCTTATTGAATTCTTTGAGGATATGACAGAATACATTGATGGCTCATTCAGAAAAGAAGGATGATTGGGATACAGGGAAATCTGTCTGTCTGGATGCAGGATTGGATGGCCCAGAGAATACAGAGGGTGGCAGCAGATGGACAGTATTGAGCCTGGAGCTCAGTGACCAGTGGTGTTCTATAACAATCAGCTCTGGGACCCTGCTCTCTGTGATTTTTGTAAATGACTTGGGTGTGTATGTTGTAGAGTGGGTTAGTAAGTTTGCCAATCACATGAAGGTTGTTGGGTGGTGTGGAATGTGTAGGGCTGTTGTAGGTTGCAATCGGACATTGACAGGACGCAGGGCTGGACTGGAAGTGGCAGATGGAGTTCAATCTGGAAAAGTGTGAAGTGATTCATTCTGGAAGGTCGAACCTGAATATAGAATACAGCGTTAAAAGGCAAAATACTTGGCATTGTGGAGGAACAGAGAGATCAAGGCGTCCATGTCCATCGATCCCTCAAAGTTGCCACGCACGTTGATAGGGTTGCTAAAAAGGCATATGTTGTGTTGGCTTTCCTTAGCAAGGGGATTGATTTCAAGGGCCGTGAGGTTTTACTGCATCCTTATAGCTACCTGGTGAGACCACACTTGGAATATTGTGTTCAGTTCTCGTCCCATCTTTACAGGAAGGTTGTGCACGTTTTAGAGAGTGTACACAGGAGATTTACCAGGATGCTGCCTGGAATGGAGGGCATTTCTTATGGAGAAAGTTTGAGGGAGCTAAGGCTTTTCTCATTGGAGTGAAGAAGGGGGTGGGGTGACTTGGTAGAGGTGAACAACGTGATGAGAGGCACAGAGAGAGTGAATTGTGAGAGACTTTTTCTCCTATGGAGTAAATGGCTATTATAAGGCGGCATAAATTTAAGGTGATTGGAACACGGATAAGAGGATAGAGAATGGTAACTGGTTGGATGGACTGCCAATGTTGGTAGTAAAATTAGACACATTCAGGACATTTAATAGACTCTTGGACAGACACATGGATAGTAGTAAAATGAAGGGTATGTAGGCTAGTTTGATCTTACAGTCGGATAAGAGGCTGGCATAGCATCATGGCCGAAGGGTTCTTTGTTCTACGTTCTGTGTGGTGAACTGGGTAATAAGCTCAAATCAGTGTAAAAAGGATATGGCATTCAGGAGGAGCTAGTGAACTGGATACAAAATTTGCTTGATGGTTTTAGACAGAGGGTGGTGGGAGACATGTTGTTTTTTTGACTGGAGGTATGTGACCAGTGGTGTAGTGGGCCCACTGTTGTTTGTCATTTGGATAAATGGTTTGGATGGGAGTATTGGTTTCCTGGTAAGTCAAGATTTTGGGTGTCACTGAAATTGGTGGTAAAGTGGACAGTGAAGAAGGTTATCTGTGATACAACAGGAAGAACAGTACTGCTGGGATAGTGGGCTGAAGAATAGCAGATGGAGTTTAATTAGATAAATGTGAAGTGTTCCATTTTGGTGAAACAAACTAGGGTGGGACTTGTACAGTTAATGTTCGGGCACTGGGTAATGTTATCAATCAGAGACCAGGGATGCAGGTACACAGTTCTTTGAATATGGTTTCACAGGTAGACAGTCTGGTGAAGCAGGCCTTTGGGATGGTTACCTTCATTGGGGAGATCATTAAGAGTAAGAGTTGGGATGTCATGTGGCTGTAAAAGACATTGGTGGGGCCAACATAAAAACATTGTTGATCAGGAGGAAGAACTCCTCTAGTCACTTACTTCCTTTAAGGAAGGGCATTAAATATTCTAACCTGGTCTAGCTAACATTTGACTCCAGACCCACAGCAATCTGGCTGACTCTGTGCTCCCCTCTGGGTAATTAGCAGTTGGGTTAAAGAATGTTGTTCCATGCAGTGACACCCACATCCCATGAATGAATAAATAAAAATACATATATCCCTCCCTGCCTCTGCAAACCCTTCCAGCTGCAGCAATCCGTCCTGGCTTTGTAACACCGTTCAGACTCTGACCACTCTCTGTAACACTCTCACCACCTCCAGCACCTTCACCTCTCCCTGTTCCTATTGTGTCAATAAACCCTGACCGTGGTTCCCCTTCCCACAGCCTTCCCTCGTGCTAGCAAACCCTTTGCAATCTATTTAACATTTACTCCTAAAACACTCTCTCACTTCAGGATTTTAAGAACTTTTTGGGGATCTTCTCAGCCTCATAATCTAGTATGATCCCTTTTGTCCTGAGTGCGGGACCAGTGGGAATTTCTTGCTGAGGTTTATACTGTTTCAATGGAATGTCCTTCTGTTGAGTGTTTTATACTGTTCCCTCAAATGTTTTCTGCTGTCCATTTACAGACACATGTCTCAGTCTGTTTAGCCAGTTTACCTTGTTCATTTCTCCCCTCAAACACATGTAATTGGCTATTTTTGGTTCTATTGTAGCGTGTCCTCTGTGAATCACTTTAAAACTTTATATTTATTTAAACTGCACTTTATCACAATTTCCCGAAGGATCTCTCCCGGTGACATGATTCATTCACTAAGTTTATCACACGGTCGCTCTGCGACAGTTTTGTCCCCAGCCAGTTGCACAATGTTTTGCTCAAAGAAACACTGAATAAAAAATTACCGAAGTCCTCTTCCAATATCAATGTTGACCGTGTGTTGTCCCAGATTATACGAATATTGAAGATTTCCAAAATTATCGCAATGCATTTGTTAAAAAATTCCAATAAGTCCCTATGTAATGCAATGATGAGCAATGGAATACTGTTCAGTGGCTAAAACTGTTCTGCTGCTTGTGTCCTTGGCAAGTAGTAATTTACATTCAGACTGACTCTACTTCATGATCTGCAGCCAAATGCTTTCTCTTTAATACCTTTGTTATCCATTATTTTTAGTGTTACCCATTTTTCCTGAGTTTCCGCAAGATTGTGAACCATTGAATATTTTTGTTCACCCTGTCTCCCTGGTGTCTAAATCTCTTTTATCTCTGTGTTCCAAATCCATCTACCTTAATACAGTGACGTTGCCCATTAAAAAAAAAAACATAACTTACTCTTTCCCACAATTTTCTGTCACAAATCTTTTCGCTGATGTACAATTTTAGTTAAACTCTGTCCCTTCCTGTTCCTTTCTGCTTGTCTTCAGCCTCATCCCCATGCTGTTCCATTGCTTCACCTTTTCTCTTTGGATTTGGAAAGCTCCTTTCACCCGAACCCTGTCCCAGCATCCTCCCTGTCAGTTTAAAGCCCTGTCCATAAACCTACCGACATGATCGGCCAGGACCCTTGTCCCAACACGGTTCCATGTGGGACCATCCGAATTTATTATTTATTAAATCATGTATGGGATCTGGCTGACCAGCCTTTCTTGCCCAGTCCTAGCTGCCCTTGAACTGAGTAACTTGCTTGGCCTTTGAAGAGGGTCATTGGGAGGCAAATACTTTGCTGTGGGTATGTCGTTCAGACCACGTGAGGATGGGCAGATATCCTTCTCTGAATGACATAGCAGCCTGGGATACCTGATACCTGCAGCGGTGTTTGTGCAGTGTGTCCAGGAAGCTTTTCTAACTCAGTATGTAGATTGTCCGACAAGAGGGGAGGCCATATTGGATTTGGTACTTGGTAACGAACCGGGAAAAGTGATGGGCTTGTTAGTGTGTAAACATTTTGGTGATGGTGACCACAATTCTGTGACTTTCACCTTGGTTATGGAGAGATATAGGTGCGTGCAACAGGGTAGGTTTTACAATTGGGGGAAGGGTAAATACGATGCTGTAAGAGAGGAACATAGGCTGTCAGGGAAGGATGTCGCGGAAATGTGGAACTCTTTCAAGGAACAGATACGACGTATCCTTGATATGTATGTACCTGTCAGGCAGGGAAGAGATGGTCGTGTGAGGGAACCTTGGCTGACGAGGGAGGTTGAATGTCTTGTAAAGAGGAAGAAGGGGGCTTACATAAGGTTGAGGAAACAAGGTTCAGACAGAGCGTTGGAGGGATACAGGATAGCCAGAGGGAGCTGAAGAAAGGGATTAGGACAGCTAAGAGAGGGCATGAAAAATCTTTGGCGGGTAGGATCAAGGATAAACCCAAGGCATTTTATGCGTATGTGAGAAACATGAGAATGACGAGAACGAGAGTAGGTCCGATCAAGGACAGTAGTGGGAGACTGTATTGAGTCAGAAGAGATAGGAGAGGTCTTGAATGAGTACTGTTCTTCATGATTTACAAATAAGAGGAACCATATTGTTGAAGAGGAGAGTGTGAAACGGACTGGTAAGCTAGAAGAGATACTTGTTAGGAAGGAAGATGTGTTGGACATTTTGAACAACTTGAGGATAGACAAGTCCCCCGGGCCTGACGGGATATATACTAGAATTATGTGGGAAGCAAGAGAGGAAATTGCAGAGCAATTGGCAATGATCTTTTCGTCTTCACTGTCAACGGGGGTGGTACCAGGGGACTGGAGAGTGGCGAATGTTGTGCCCCTGTTCAAAAAAGGGAATAGGGATAACCCCGGGAATTACAGGCCAGTTAGTCTTATTTCGGTGGTAGGCAAAGTAATGGAAAGGGTACTGAGGGATAGGATTTATGAGTATCTGGAAAGACACTGCTTGATTAGGGACAGCCAGCACGGATTTGTGCGGGGTAGGTCTTGCCTTACAAGTCTTATTGAATTGTTTGAGGAGGTGACCAAGTATGTGGATGAGGGTAGAGCAGTGGATGTAGTATACATGGATTTTAGTAAGGCATTTGATAAGGTTCCCCATGGTAGGCTCATGCGGAAAATCAGAAGGCATGGGATAGAGGGAAATTTGGCCAGTTGGCTAGACACTGTCTAACCGGTCGAAGTCAGAGAGTGGAGGTAGATGGTAAATATTCAACCCGGAGCCCAGTTGCAAGTAAAGTCCCGCAGGGATCAGTTCTGGGCCATCTGCTGTTTATAATTTTTATTAATGACTTGGAAGAGGGAGTCGAAGGGTGGGTCAGTGAATTTGCAGATGATACGAAGTTTGGTGGAGTTGTGGATAGTGAGGAGGGCTGTTGTCGGCTGCAAATGGACTTAGATATGATGCAGATCTGGGCTGAGGAGTGGCAGATGGAGTTCAACCCTGTCAAGTGTGAGGTTGTCCATTTTGGAAGGAAAAATAAAAATGCGGAATACAGAGTTAACGGTAGGGTTCTTAGTAAGGTGGAGGAGCAGAGGGATCTTGGGGTCTACGTTCATAGATCTTTGAAAGTTGCCACTCAGGTGGATAGAGCTTGTAAGAAGGCCTATGGTGTATTAGCGTTCATTAGCAGAGGGATTGAATTCAAGAGTCGTGAAGTGATGTTACAGCTGTACAGGACTTTGGTTAGGCCACATTTGGAGTACTGTGTGCATTTCTGGTCGCCTCATTTTAGGAAAGATGTGGAAGCTTTGGAGAGGGTGCAGAGAAGATTCACCAGGAAGTTGCCTGGAATAGAGAATAGGTCGTACGAGGATAGGTTGAGAGTGCTAGGCCTTTTCTCATTGGAACGGCGAAGGATGAGGGGTGACTTGATAGAGTTTTATAAGCTGATCAGAGGAATAGATAGAGTAGACAGTCAGCAACATTTTCCCCGGGTACAACAGAGTGTTACAAGGGGACGTAAATTTAAGGTGAAGGGTGGAAGGTATGGGGGGATGTCAGGGATAGGTTCTTTACCCAGAAAGTGGTGGGGGCAGGGAATACGCTGCCTATGGGAGTGGCAGAGTCAGAATCATTGGTGACCTTTAAGCAGCAATTGGATAGATACATGGATGGGTGCTTAAGCTAGGATAAATGTTCGGCACAACATCGTGGGCCTCCCTCTTTCGCTGGGAATCCTCTTACTCTCACGATGCTGATAAAATACCTGTGGCTTTTCTGCAATCGTAACTGCCAAATAAATTTCATGACCATTGTTTGTCCCTCATTTTCCACAATCCCCTTGCAATCTCTATACTTGTGAAGGGCTTCACCTGATTTTATTGAACTGGATTTTCTTTATCAAACTCACAATATCACTTGATCAGTGTTCCCTGGACTTGCAGCCTTAACTATTCACTCTTCAAGGAGCACACTGGCCCTGCGTTCTCACTGCATCACTTTAAAATACTCCACTTTCCTTATATGGACCCAACTGCAGAGAGTTCCTCCCTGTTTCTGTTTGCCAGATCCTCTGACATGATCGTGACACTGATAGGAGGCACACTTGTGAGGGGGACAGACAGGAGACTATGTGGCTCCAGAAGAGATCCCAGGATGGTGTGCTGCCTCCCAGGTACCAGGGTCAAGGATGTCTCTGAGTCATTATTGAACATTATGAAGGGGGAGGGTGAACATCCAGAGGTCATTGTGCACATCGGTCCACATGACAGAAGTAGACAAAGGGACGGGGTCCTGTGAAATGAGTACAGGGAGTCAGGTGAGAAGTTAAAAAACAGGATATTGACCTTAATGATCTCCAGATTACTCCCAGTGCCAAGTGCCAGTCAGAATAGAAATAGAAAGGTAGGCCGGATGGATGTGTGGCTGAGGAGCTGGTGTAGCGGGCAGGGTTTTCAGTTCTTGGGTCATTGGGATCTCTTCTGGGGTAGAGGGGACCTGTACAAAGGGGATAGTTTGCACTTGAAGCAAAGGGGCACAAGTATCCCCAGAGGAGATTTGCTCGTGTTACCCATGAGGACTAAGTTTGGCAGGGAGTTGTGACTCTGAGTGAGAGAGGGACCATCGAAAAGTCAGGGGAAATACATCAGCCATCAAGAGCAAGTTACCTATTCAGGATATCCAGGGGCACAGTCGAGGGAGGGAAAGATATCTGGTCTAAAGGGCATTTATTTCATCACACGAGGCCTGACTGGGATATTATAGCCATAATAGAAACATGGCTAAGAGAAGGGCAGGACTGGCAGCTCAGTGTTCCAGGATAAAGAAACTACAGGAGTGACAGAAGGACAAATAAGTGAGGAGGGGGAGTTGTCCTTTTGAATAGGAAGGATATAACACCTGTGCATCGAGACAATTCTCTTAAACAGTCATCAAATGATGCCGTAAATTTAAAAGCTAGAAACAAAGAGGGGATGGTCAGTCTACTGGGATCGTATTCGAGACCCTCAAATAGCCAGCGGGTACGAGAGGAGCAAATGTATAGTGAGTTTGCAGGTACCTATGAAAATGATACAGTAGTATTGGATGGAGATTTTAACTTCCACTGGATTGACTGGATCACCAAGAGTGTAAAAGGCCCGTACTTGGTGGAATTTGTAAAATGTGTTAAAGAAAATTTCCTCAATCAAGACGTAGATGGCTCTATGCTACTCAGGTGGGTGCAACACTGGACCTCTCCTCAGAAAACGAGGTCAGGCAAGTGACTGAAGTATCAGTCGGAGAGCACATTGCGTCCAGTCACCACAACTGTCTTTGTTTTAACATAGTTGTGGAAAAAGATCAGACAGGTTGACAGATTTAGGTCTTAAACTGGAACTGAGCCAATATTGGGGCCATTCAGCAGGATCAAGCAGGGGTTGATTGGGTGAAGGTAAAACTCACACAACACGAGGGTATAGTCCAGATGGTTTACCGAGGAACCTCGATTATCTGAACGAGATATTTGTTTATTCTGTAAATCGATTCAATACCTTTCCTCTGGGGGTCGGAGTTTTCAGTCCAGTCTGCTCCCTGTTCAGGTGACTAGGCAGCAGCAAGCCATGAGCGAGCCCCTACACCCTGTCAAATCCCAAAAGCACACCCTGCACGCCTCCAAACCCATCCAACACTGCCCCCACGCGCCTCTCAACGTCGCCCCCCCAAACCGACCCAACAGCGAATCCTGCCCCCAAAACCATCTGACACCACTCTCCACCAGCCGCCTGCCCCCACCTCCCAGACACATCCTCCATCACCCTCAGCCCGTCCCCAAACCTGTTCAACACCGCCCCCCGCCCAACACACACACGGTCCAATCCATGTCCACGCCCATGCCCCCGTAATGTAACCCAGGTAGGCGGATAGTGAAGAAGGTGTTTGGTATGCTTTCCTTTATTGGTCAGGGCATTGATTATAGGAGTTTGGAGGTCATGTTGCAGCTGTACAGCACACTGGTTAGGGCACTTCTGGGATATTGCGTGCAGTTCTGATCTTTTTCCTATTGAAAGGTTGTTGTGAAACCTGAAAGTGTTTAGAAAGGTTCTGCAAGAATGTTGCCAGGGTTGGAGGATTTGAGCTATCGAAAGAGGCTGAAATCACTGGGACTGTTTTCCCTGGAGCGTCAGAGGCTGAGGGGTGACATTCTTGAGGTTTATAAAATCATGAGGGGCATGGATAGGATATACAGACAAGGTCTTTTGCCTGGGGTAGTGGAGACCAGAAATGGAGGGTGTATTTTTAACGTGAGAGATGAAAGATTTAAAAGGGACCTAAGGGGCAACCTTTTCACGCAGAGTGTGGTTATGTATGGAATGTACTGCCAGAGGAAGTGGTGGAGGCTGGTACAATTGCATAATTCAAAACGCATCTGGATTGGCATGTGAATAAAAAGGGTTTAGTGGGATATGGGCCAAGTGCTGGCAGATGGGACGAGATTAGGAAATGATATCTGGTCGGCGTGGATGAGTTGGACCGAAGGGTCCGTTTATGTGCTGTACGTCTCTAGGTCTCTCTGGCTCGAAATGTTTTCCACTGTTCATTAACAGACTGACATTTCAGTCTGTGTCCCCTGTTTACCTTGGTCAGTTCTCTCTCAAAATCATATAATGGGCTTTGTTACTGATGTTCAGGTGTGCTTTATGGTCACTTTAAAATGTCATAATCTCTTTGAATTCCGGTATAATTTCTTGGAGGATCTCGGTGTGATATTACTCATTCACTCAGCTTCATCACCCAACGGTCGATCTGAGATAGTTACATCCCTAGCTATTTGCACAATGTGTTATTCAAAGAAACACTGACAAAAACATTCAAGGAGGATCTCAGATAATATCACTCTTGCCAATGTGTTTGTCCCAGATTATACAAAGATTGAAGTCTCCAAAAATTATCACACCACCTTTGCTACAATTTGTAATGAATTCCTGTTTAATGCAGGGATGAGAAATGGAATGCTGCAAGGCAGCATAAAAACTGTTCTTCCTGCTTGTGTTTGTGACACATAGCACCCAGAATTTGCATTAAGGATGATTCAGCTGCAAAATCTGAGACCAAATGATTTCTCTGTCATACCTTTGTTATCCATTAGTGTCAGGGTTCCCATCTCGCTTTTCCATTCTGCCTTAGATCCTGTAAGGTTGTTTACTGTTGAATATTTATGTTCCACCTTTTGTTCAACCTGTAACCACGTCTGTCTGGTGACTAAATCTCATTTATCTCTGTGTCCCAAGTCTATTACCTTATTGTAGATACTTTGTCCATTCCAAAAAAAAACATTATAATTTCCTCTTCCCCACAATGTCCTATCGGAAACCGATTCATTGATGTACAGTTTTAGTTAAACTCTGTCCCTTCCTGTTCTTTTCTGCTTGTCTTCAGCCACATTCCCATGCTGTTCCGAGGCTTCACGTTTTCTCTTTGGATTTGAAAAGCTCCTTTCACCTGTACCCTGTCCCGAAATCCTCCATAAACCTACCGACATGATTGGCCGGGACACTGCTCCCAACAGTGTTGATTTTAAATCACTCGTGAGATTTCGCTGTCTCTGGCTGGCCAGCAACGCATGCCCACCCTGACCAGCCTTAGAGCTGAGTGGCTTGCCAGACCATTACAGAGGGCATTTGAGAGTCAATCGCATTGCTCTGGGTCTGGATTCATATGTAGTCTCGACCGGCAGCCTATAACAGATTTCCTTACTTTAAGGGTATTAAGTAGTCAGATGGGTATCCCTGCTACTGGCATTAAATTCTGGATGAACAGTCTAGTGAGAGTAACACGAGGCCATTGCCTGGCCCACTGATTGCTCACTCATCCCTGAGTATTGATCCCAGTGCACCTTCTTCCTGACCGTGATTTGATCCTGATAACTTCCTGCACTCTGGTGATATCATACAGTCTCTCTCCGTGTGGTATCTGTCACTGGGAGGGTCTAATTGATGTCGGTGACTGCACCTTTTGCAGCTACTCCAGATCCTGAACCAACAGAATTCTCCACTCCAGGGAGATGCAGCAGCACAGACCAGGGATGGAGACTGGGATTTTCCAGATCTCTGTGGGACTTTGTGCCATTCTCCATGTTTAACCATCACTGCATCAGTCTGATTTCCCATTCTATTCATTTCTCTGTCTCCTGTAGGTTATCAGGATATTTCTGACTCAGCAGAATTCCCAATACCTGTTTCGTCCATCACCACACTGAAGACAGTTGGTCAGCCAGAGAGATGGAGAGTGAGATCTGGAGCCTTCAGTAAATCCTGCAGTGAGGTAAGATCACTCACAGTGAACAGAGCAGAGTGTATTTAAGGGATCGAACTTTGGTCCAGAAGACATGACATAGATACAGTGTTGTAGCACGAACACAGAGCATGATGGTTCCAGGCTCAATCCTTACCCTCTTGTTTACTTTCATCACTGCTGTACTGAGCCTTTCTACGTCAATATAGGAAGTTGACAGTTATCAATCCAGGCCTGTGCTCTCTTGATGAGGATCAGTACAACAGAGGGGAAAGCAGGCCTCCCTCAAGGAGATGGGCATTGAATCCTGGGATCTTTCTGTTCTGTATTCCCCCTCTCACACTGTCTCTTGTCATGTAATAGAGTCATACAGCAAGGAAACATACCTTTTTGTCGAACTCACTTGCGCCAGTATCTTGTATGTTTGTAATTCCCAGAAAATTTCCTGCTTCTATAACCTCCACCCCTCCCTTATTCCCGCTGTATATTTCAAACCTACTCCAGTGCTGACAACTCTCCCTGAATGTAAATTGCTCCAGTGTCAATAATATGCCCAATCTCAATAATCACATCCTGCAGTCTGTCGAATAATCCCTATTTCTGTAGTCTTGCACAATACTTACAGTGCCCCCGTCACTGTAAAATCCTCCAGTCTGGATCAAAATACCCACCTGCGTACCTTCTTCAAGCCCTAGGAGAACATGGTATCACTGGAACCTTCTGCAGGCCCTATAATACACCTGCCTCTTGGCCTATAGCATCACACAACCTCATTAACCTTCTCCCAACCCTACTGAGCTCCTTATCTGAGCAGCTCCAGGCCCTTTACAAACCACAATAGCACTCCACATCTCTGTTTGCTTCTCCACTCCCTACAGCCCTCCCAGCACCTCAAACACTCTCTCTTGTGTAATTCAGCAATTTGGGGCAGCACGGTGGCTCAGTGGTGAGCAATGGCGCCTCACAGCGCCAGGGACCCGCGTTCTATTCCACCGTTAGGTGATTGTCTGTGTGGAGTTTGCACATTCTCCCTGTGTCTGCGTGGGCTTCCTCCGGATGCTCCGGTTTCCTCCCACAGTCCACAGATGTGCAGGTCAGGTGCATTCGCAATTCTAAATTGCCCGTAGTGTTAGGTGCATTGTCAGAGAGAAGTGGGTCTGGGTGGGTTACTCTTTAGAGGGTCGGTGTGGACTTGTTGGGCCGAAGTACCTATTCCCATGCTGTAGGGAATCTAATCTAAACTCTCCCTCTGCGTTCCATATTACTGTCCCTAAATATATCCCTCTATCCATAACCCACCCCACACCCTTCAAACCTCCAATTCTCTGTGAACTCGGACAGCTCCGACATCCCTGCTTAACTGTGTAAACTTTTTCAGTCCTGAAACACTCTGAAAATGTGGACATCCTCCAATCCTCCCTATCTGCGCAATCCTCTCAGGTCCCTGTAACGCCCCCGATCTGTGGAAAGAACCCCAATGCATCTGACTCTTCCACTCAGTTTCTACAAGACTTACTATCGATGTAACATCCTCCCGTCGCTATCACCCGCCCTGTCAATGTAAGCTCCTCCAGTCTCCCCACCAATCTAATTATCTCCATAACCTTCTCCAGCTCTTACACTCCCCTACAACCAGCCCTAAAGCAGAAACCTCCTCCAGTGTGTGCAATGCTCCCTATCTGTGTTAGTGTCTCCAAGCTCTATTGCTGTTCCTGTCTCTGTAAGCTCTGACAGATTATCCAGCTTTCCGGTCCATATAATTTCCAGAACGTCAGCATCCGACATCAGCAAATGTCATCATTAACTACAGCTTTCCATATCTGTGTTCGTTCCTCAATTCTATACAACTTCATAATCTCTGTAAATAGCACCATTCCATAAAATGCTCAATGTCTGTGTAAACTACCCCAATTCTACAACGAGAAGCCTCACTGTCCTTTTGATCACTTGTGTTCCTTTCAGATCTCCCTGTATCTTTCCTGACTCCATTGAATACAGCTCATCTCATGGTATAACTCCTCTAACGCATATGTTACTGCCCATCTCTGTGATATTCTTCAGTTACTGCAATTCTCATTCTTTATCTCCAGAGCTTCCAATCCCCCCATCGATATAAGGTTATTGATCCCTTGTGACATGTTTAACACCTGTAGCAGCCTCCAACTCCTCAATGCATCCTGTCGATGTAACCTCCTCAAATACTACAGCACAGTCTTTGTAATATCTTCCAGTGTCTGCAACCCTGTTGATTTCTGTAACCTCTTCCAGAACAGCACTTCGCATCTCTGTGTAACTGATGGGAATGCTGCAAACCTGCCTTCACAGTCCTCACTAACTCTCTGAACTCCAGCAGCTCTACAACCCTCAGTACCTCTGGATCCTCCAATCCCTACACTTCTCCCTGGCTGTGTGAACTAATCCAGCCCCTTCACCCCTCCCTATCTCACTCACTCCTGCAACTCCAACCACTGTCCATGTCAGTGTAATTCCTAGCACCGAGAATCCTCCCAGTCTCTATAAACTCCTGCGGCTCCAAATACTACCCCAATCTGTGTAATCTCCAGTCCGTCCAACCCTCCCGGTCTCTATAAACTCCTGCAGCTCTAAATACCACCCCAATCTGTGTAATCTCCAGTCCGTCCAATCCTCCCTTTCTCTATAAAAGCCTGTAGCTCCAAATACCACACAATCTGTCTAATCTCCAGTCCGTTCATTCCTCCCTTTCTCTATAAACTCGTGCAGCTCCAACTACCACCCCAATCTGTGTAATCTCTAGTCTGTCTAATCCTCCCTTCTTTATAAACGCCTGTAGCTTCAAATACCATTCAATCTGTCTAATCTCCAGTGCCTACAACCCTCCCTTTATTCTGAAAACTTCTGTAGCTGCAAATACCACCTCTATCTGTGTAATCTCCAGTCACGACAATCCTTCCAGTCTCGGTATCTCCTGTAGCTCCAATTACCACCATTATCTGTGTAATCTCCAGTCCCGACAAACCCCCCACCCGCGTCTCTGTAGCTCCAATGATCACCCTATCTGTGTAATCTGTAGTCCCTATATTCCTCCCTATCTCCGTAACTCCTTCAGGACTGATAATCCTGTAACTCACCTTGACATCTTTCAGCCCGACAACCTATCTGATCTCTAACCACCAATAGTGATCTCAAACCACCGAACTCTGTTACATCCTCCAATCTCTACAACCCAACTTTTCTCTGTTTGCTTCTCTGAGTCTGTATTCCCCTTTATCTCCGGTTACAGATGCTTGCTTTGGGAAACAATGTCTCAGTACAGAATATGACAGAATGTGTAAGAACACAAGCATCTTCGGTTTTATCAATACTTTTGTCTCGTTCTAAATCTTAACGACTGCAAGTTCAACCTTCTCCACCTCTTCTCATCAATATCCCTCCATTTTGAAGACCAGCCTGGTGCCTCCAATGCAAGGACATTTTCCCTCCAGATAGGGGACCAAACCTGTTCACAGTATTCACACTGTGGGCTGATTGGAGTCCTCTATAGTTGTTACAAGCATTCATTATTTTTATTTTCCATTCCCTTTGGAATCAATGCCAGCGTTCCATTTACATTCTCTATGTCATGCTGGCCCTGTATGCCAACTTACTGAGATTTATACACAAGGAATCCCACGTTACTCCGTGGTGTAGCTTTCTGCAGTTGATCTGAAACAAAGAAATGACAGCAATAATCAGGAAAGTGTTGGAATGTATGTTAAATGATATGCCAGAAATGATAACTGCACACTTAGAAACCTATGGAAAAAGCGAAGTCCATAAGACCATCATTTATAGGAGTAGAATTAGGCCATTCGTTCCATCGGGTCTATTCCACTTTTCAATTATGGCTGAATTGTTTCTCAACACCATTCTCTCACTTATTCCCTATAACCTTGATCTCCTTACTCATAAAGAACCCAGCTATCTCTGAGTTATATACACTAAATCAATTCGCACTCACAACCCCATGAGGCAGTCAGTTCCACAGATCCATCACCCTCTGGCTGAATAAATTCCTTCACATCTCTTTTTTTTAATATGATTCCCTACAGCGTGGAAAAGACACTTGGGCCCAACCAGTCCGCACTGACCCGCCGAACAGTAACTCACCCAGACCCATTTCCCTCTCACTATGTTCCATGTGCATTGTAGAATGACCAATTCATCTGACCTGCACATCTTTGGACTGTGGGAGGAGACCAGAGCACCCGGAGGAAACCCACGCAGAAAAGGGGAGAATGTGCAAACTCCACACAGACTGCTGCCTGATGCTGGAATTGAAGCTGGTACCCCTGGTGCTGTGAAACAGCAGTGCTAACCACTGTGCCACCGTGCCATCTCTTGAGCCACTGTGCCACCCTTTATTCGAAAGGGTCGTCCCTTCAGTCTGAAGCTGTGCCCTGAACCCCCAGTCTCTCCTCTCGTGGAAATGTCTTCTTCCTGTCCACTCTATCCAGGCCCCTCAGTATTCTGTAAGTTTGAATGAGATTCTGCCACAGCCTCTGAAACTTCATCAAGTGCAGACCCAGAGACTCCTTATATGGCACGAATTTCATCCCTGGGATCTTTCTTGGAAACCCATTTCTCGTACCCCTTCACATCCTTTGTCCAGACTCTTAATGTATAGTGTGTAGAGTGTAGTCCCAACACTGACCCCTGCGGAGCTCCCCTCATCACCAGTTCCCATCGTGAAAAAGACCCCTTTCTTCACACTCTCTGACTTGTGCCAATCAGACAAATCCTCTATCCGTGTTCAGCATATTGTTCTGAAATGGAAATTTCATTTCACACCCACTGCTGGATTTATTTTTCTGTCTGGCTGTAAACGGCAGAGTTTCACCATTACCTTCCCATCAGTAATTCCCTGGAAAAGGTGGTGGTGAGCTGCCTTGCTGACCCACTGCAGGCCTTTGTGTGTAGGGCCAGACACAGTGCTGGGAGGATGGAACGTGCCTTGGAAATTCTGGTGTTCCTGTGCACTGGGAGCTCATGTCCTTCCAGGATATAGTGGTTTCGATTTTGGGAAGTGCTGTTGAAAGAGCCTTCCTCAGTGACCTCAGTGCTACTTGTAGATATTTTATTCCTTCCTTCACTCATTCATTGACATGAGCTGTGTTGGCAGAGCCAACATTTATTGTTGATTTGGAGCTGTCCCTGAGGAGGTGGTAGTGAGCTGCCTTCCTGAGCCACTGCACCAACCTTGGAACTGTTGTTATCTGTGTCCCTTCCAGCAGGCGCTACAACACTCCTCACGTCTGTAACTGCAGACAGATAATGCAGCTCTCACTTTTATATCTGACATCTTCCCCGACGTATAACTCTTATAGTTCCTCACAATATCTCACCTCCTCAATTTCCATCTGTGCTAGAGATCACTAAAATTTCTTTATTCTTGTTTAAACTTCTGATCACCCAAAATCTCTCCCTTTTTTAACTTGTAATCCCTTCAGGTTCTGTTACTCTCCATATAACTGTAATCAATGACAGCACAGCTTCCCTTCCTAAATCTCTGTAATTACAATGGTTACGTGTGCTAAATTTGGCCATTATCTTCCTCCTTACACATCACAGGACTTACAGCCCCTACAATCCCACTATTTGGAATGCTCCCATTTTCTGTATCTCCTCGTGTCCTGGGGGTCCTTGAAAACCACCAGTGCCCCAAAGGTTAGTACTCCCACAAGTTACTGCAAGTCTTCTCACTCTGTCACATCCAAGTCTTTTACATCCAAGTCTGTCACATCAAGTCTCCAGGGTCAGACAACACTTGCTGGATGTCAATTTGCTTTTGTGAAGTCCACACATCACCGTAACCAGTTCAGAAAAAGCCCTTTAGACTCTACAAAGCTCCGTCATGAACAAGCTACCATCTCTCTATTTCCTTTGCCTTCTTCAGTGTCTACAACTCTCGCTGTATCTTCCAGTAACGTTCTTTAGTTACTGCAGGTCTGCCTAGCTCCCCAGATAACCTGTTCCATCCCATATAGCTCCCTCAAACACTGTAACATCCTCTGCTTTGTCTAATCCTCCTCTTTTCCACTGTCTTCCAGGCACAACAGCGATCCTGTGTGGGAGCAGTGCGGAATGGGATACACCCGATGGGTTGAATGCCCTCCTGGTCTTCCTACACTATAGTTTCGATGTCTTGCATGTCCTGTGGCTGTCCTCCTCCTGTTGCACAATGACAAGTTTGGGGACTTATGGAATCTCCCTGCTGTTTTGCCACATTTCGAGTGTTGAATTGTGCAGGCAATTGCGTTGCCCACAGTGGTTAGCTCAGTGGTTAGCACAGCTGTCTCCCAGCACCAGATATCTGGGTTCAATTTCAGTCTCGGTCACTGTTTGCGTGGAGTTTGCACATTCTCCCTGTGCCTGCAAGGGTCACTGTCGGGTACTCCAGTTTCCTCCCACAGTTCCAAAAAGTGCCGGTTAGATGCATTAGTCATGGAAAATGCTAGGTTGCAGAGATTGAGTTGGGAAGCGGGGTGGGGAGTGGGGTTTGTATGGGATGATCAGCATGGAGGATCAGCATGTCGATGTGGCAAATGGCCTGCTTACTCACTGCAGGGATTCTATGATTAACACCTTCGTTGCAGAAATCAGTTGAGGGAATAATCTCTGAGTTAATTCCAATACCCTTTCTTAATGAGGAGATTAAATCTGTGCACTTTATCCAGATATCATCTCACTAAGATCCTGTATAGCAACATCAATATTTTACCAGCCTGCTGTTAGGTTCCATGTCAGGTTAGAGTAGGCTCAGCTGTCAAAGGGAACACACATTGTTGAAAACAAATGGTGTGCTGACCTTCATTTCAGGAGGATTTGAGTCCAGGAGTAAGGGTATCTTACTGCAGCTGTACAGAGCCTTGGTGACACTCCATCTCGACCATTGTGCAGTACTGTGTGCAGTTTTGGTCTGCGTATCTAATGAAGGACAAACCTGACATTGAGGGAGAGCAGTGAAGGATGACCAGACTGATCACTGGGATGACAAGCTTGGTGTGGGAGCAGCGTTTTGGGTGACTGTGCTTGCATTCCATGAGGTTTAAGAAAAGGGGTGAAGGATATAAAACTCCGACAGTGTGAGACAGATTGGAAGCAGGGATGAGAATTCCCCTGGGCGGGATGTCGAAAACACGGGGTCACAGTGTTAGGTACAGACAGCCAAAGTATGTTGAGATGTGACTAAATGTCTGCACTCAGAGACTGGTGAACCTGGGGAATTCTCTCCCTGATCAGGCTGTGAAAGCTGAGGTACTGAATATAAATAAGGATTTCAAGACACAGAAGGAATGGGGAGAGTGCAGGAGTTTTGTGTGGCGATGTAGAGTCAGCAATCATTACAGGCAATTATTCAATAATGTGGCAGCTGTATTCCTGTGGAACACCTTATTATAGCAATATAAATAATAGGGTCAATGGGAAAAAGAGACTTCGGTGCGAACCCTCAAAATTACCAGTAAAAATCAAAACAAAAATAATAGTCAGTATAACACAAACAATAGCACAGGCTACATAAATCTTTAAACCGTATATTGTAATGAATTAATACAGTAAATGTCACACTTTAACAGTACAGTCACTGACTACAGCACTGTACCTTTCACCAAGATCTTCACCAGAAAGCGCGCGAGCTGACTGACCACGTGATGCCGATGCGGAATTCCAGTTCTCTCCAAAATATTCCCCTCCCGGTTTGAAATAAAGTTCTTTCTAAATGTAGACTACAAATCCCACATTCAGGCTCAGTTTCAAGGCTTGCAGAGCAGATTACATTCCTGCTTTAGCTGAACACACTGAGGGTGCATTTGGCAGACAGAGGGATCCTGAGGCTGGGATTTGCTGTTCAGCTGGTGCCAGAGACGGACTCCCATAACAGTGAATGGGAGCTCGCTTTATAAAGAAAGGGGCGCAATTCACTAAATGTATTGCAGCGAAATTGCGTTTCATAAACACACCTTATTGGATAACTGCCTGCATATTGAATGGAGGATCCAAATTTATGGACAAAAGCGAATACAGTAGTTCCTATTTTATATGTTCCGATGTTTAAACATACTAAAGGATATGAACACTGTGTGGGGAAAACTGAATTGAGGAGATTTTCACCATGAACTAGAATGCAGGATGCTCAGTGTGTTGAATTACCTACTCCTTTCCCAATGTTTCTGTGCAGTCTGTGGGAAAGCCACCAGCTCTCAGATGTTAGGAAGGAGGTCTCCGCAGGGTCAATAGGATAGTGTTTCTCGTTCAAGTACTGAGGCTGGTGCCGGGTGCTCTGTCCCATTTTATTTTTTAAGACCTCGGAGCAGTTTGATACAATGGAGTGTCTTGCTTGGCCGTTTCCGAGACCATTGAAGAGTGCTTCACATGTCTGTGTGTCTGGAGTCACGTTTAGGCCAGACCAGGAAAGCACGGGAGACTCACTTCCTGAAAGGACATTGAGGAAGGAAATTGGTGTTTACAATCGACATTGGCTTCAAGGTCACTGTTAATGACTCCAGGTTTTACATCCCGATATTTTATTAATAATAACTTCCACCAGCTGCCAGAGCATTAGCCTGGTCTGCATTAGTAAACCAGCGACTTTTCCACAACAACATTATCTCCTCATGGAGATTTATCTGAAACCACACTGAGCTGGTTATTTCTGTGCTGTTTGACAGCTCTGTCCAAAAATAACTCCCACCAACATAACTATCGCGACGGGACTCAGGGCGTGGTAAATGGTCAGACTATAGTTAATACCTTGTTATGGGATTGGACATAGTTGAGTAATTTTCCACATTGCCAGGCAGATGTCAGAGTTCGTGCTGGAATGAAACAGCTTCCCCAGGGACACGGCATCTTGTGTAGCACAGGTCTTCAGTCCTATTGAAGGAATGGGGTCAGGGCCCATTGCCTGTGTCATATCGACTGTGTTCACCTGTTTCTTCATGTCACATACAGTGAATCAGATTGAATAAAGACTGGCATCTATGATTCTGCAGGCAGCATGGCGAGGGTGAGGTGGATCATCAACTCAACACTTCTGGATGAGGATGATGCAGATAATACAACCATGTCTTTTACACTGTCGTACAGGGCTGTCCCGTTATTTAGAATGGTGATATTTATGGAGTCCCCTCCTCCAGTGGTTGACAAAAGCTCTCAAGGATACTATTGATGAGCATTAGTGGAGGGCCAGATTTATAATGTTTATTTCAGGGAATCCTTTTACTGTGGAAATGTGCTGTGCTAATCTTTAAATGCTTGTTCGTAAAGTTATGACAGATATTGTGTAGGCGGTTGAGGGATGACATTGTAGAAGTTTATAAATTCATGAGAAGTATGAATAGAGTGACCAGCCAATGTCTTTTCCACGGGATGGGGGGGTTCATCCATAGAAGGCATAGATTTAAGGTGAAAGAGGGACGATTTGAAATGGACGAAGGGTCAATGTTTTCACACAGAGGGTGATGTGTGTATATGGAATGAGCTGTCAGAGGAAGAGTGGGAGATGCAAGTACAGCTACAACATTTAAAACTCATTAGGACAAACATATGAATGGGAAAAGTTTAGAGGCATATGGGCCAAATGCAAACAGATGGGACTAGTTTAGTTTGGAAAATCTGGTCAGCATGGACAAGTTGGAGCAAAGGGTCTGTTTGTGTGCTATGTGACTGTATCAATTTAGAAAGCGAGGAAAAGGGGAGAAAAGACATGATGTAGTAAATTGGCAAGAAATACAAAAACAAGCAGCACGAGCTTCTCCGGGCATATAAAAAGGTCAAGATGAGTGTGTGACCTTAGGTAGAAATTACGTCAGGAGAGTATATTGCAGATAATTGGAGGGTGTGACTGAAGTATTGGCTACAGGGAGCAGACAGAGAATTTACACCCATGTTTTATATCTTTCCACACGGGGAAGGCACACTAAGTATTTCAATGATGTAAACAAAATGCTAATAGGAGGGAAGTTCTTGAACCGTCTTTAACAAAAGAAAAAAGGATTTTTCTAACAGTTAAGAGCAAGAGTAGACAGGCCAGCAGTAAGTCACAGCTGGTTTTAAAAGAAGTGGTCACAGTCTTGAAGTCATGGCGCCCTCTCTATCAGATTTTAGTTCTGTTGTTGGTTAATGAAAGCAGTAAGTGCGGTAGCTTGAATGGATTGTCATCAGGTTTAGGTACACACGGTCCTGACCGTGGCAGGTTCACTCACACTCATCACTGAACCGGAGATCAGCTTCATGGTAATGGTAGACTGAGAGATTATATTGTGGTTGAATAGTAGGAAGTGAGGGCAAGGGGAGACCTATCATTGTTCTGCGAAGGAGGGAATGGAGTGAGGGCAGAAGTGAGGGAGACGGGACAGTCACAGCTGAAGGCTCAGTCCATCAGAGTGAGGGGATTTATCGTTTGAGAGAAAAGGATGTCATGTAGGAAGCTTCCCACTGGAATGTGACATCATTGAACAGAAATCAGAGAGCGAGAAAAACTGAGAGAATGGAGTCACTCTCCATGTGCTCAGCCACATACGTAGATTCCCCCTGAATGACTGAAAAGAGCCAGGCATTTCAAATGCAGATTTATGTAATATATCTGATCAAATACGGAGTGTGAAAATAGACACAGGTGAAGGTCAGCAGATGTGTGGTGGGTGGGGGAACATTTAAGCAGGTACTGCTTAATAACGCTCAGCTATTATTGACTCTGGTCAAAAAGAAGATAATATGAAGATGTGAAGATGAACGCCCCCATGATGCACAAAGGCTGTGAAGGATACTAATCAATCACAAACTAAAGAATTCAAATTGGTGAGTTCTAGCGTCGGCCACATTTGGGAAGTTTGCATTGGGAACCAGAAGCAGATTGTACAAAACAAAATACAAAAAAAATTCCAAAAACTGGCAAGAAATATGAAAAAAAAACTAACCACAAGAGTTTTCTCATATCGAATAAAAAACGTTCATGTTGTGCATGTGACCCTTGGAAGAAAGGCAGGAAAGAATATATGGGACACCTGGAGGATGTGACTGGGGAACTGGTTTCAGTGAACAAGCAGAGAATTTAAAACAGTATTTTACATCTTTCCTCACAGGGGAATGCACAACGTGTTTCAGTATTATAAACAAAATTGTAATCAGATGAAAGTTTTGCATTGTCTCTAACAAAACGAACAAGGCTTTTCATCAAACAGAAAAGACCAGGGTAAACGGCTCAGCAGCAATTCATAGCTTGTTTTAATAGAAGTGGTTGCAGAGTGACTGGTGACACTGTGTGAAATATTCCATAACTCTCGGGATTACAGGAGTGTCCCAGTGAAACTGGCGAAACTCCAATGTGGCGCCTGTCTTCAAGAAGAGAGTGAGTCTTCAAGTGTTTAGGTTCTCCCTTTGTCTGAATAGTGGAGCATATTTGAGCGGCTTAATGTCCTCATGATGCACTTTCATCCTGAGTGAGTGTAAAAAAAAAGCAAAACTCTGCTCCTTCCTCTGATGTGTCACATACTGGGGGTTGAACATTTTGCTAAAGTTGAATTATTTTTAAAATTATCTGGAACATTGTACAAATGATATCATCCAGAGAATTCTAGAAACTGTACTCATAAGAACATTTTATAATCATGTGGAGGTATTGCGTAGGATTGAGAGAGAGAGAGAGAGAGAGAGAGAGACAGAAGGTGCTGCATTGCAGTGGTGACAGTCATGGAGCCTTATTCTGGTGAAGGCGCCAACAGATATACAATGTGTGTGAGAGAGTAGAGAGAATACGGTGACCCGTATCCTGACAGAGCGGGGAAGGTGCTTTTCCAGTATTGCTGGACTTTTCTTCGGACCGCAGGTACTGCACTGAGCTGGGTGGTGTGCTCAGACCATGCTCGGTGGGTCTGGTGGTGCAGCTCTCTCTAGGAAGAGAATTGTCCCCCTCTGTACTAGACTATTCACCAGGCACCTCCGTGCCCTGTCGACAACCTGTGGTGTAATTTCCCCTTATCTACCTTGCTCGGTAAACTATGCAGGGCAGCTCCAAGCTGAGAAAGCTCAACCGTGTGCCCATTGGCCTTTTAATGATGGCAACAGTACCAGGGATCACTGAATATCCAGGGGCATCCGGGAGATGGCGTGTACCTCCAGCCATGATGGGTGGGAGAATCGGGCTGGCATTGAATGAGAGGGACACCATGGAGTGGGGTGGATAGTTAATGAGGTGAGTTCGATATGATAACACCAGGAAACTAGCTCAGCCTCGTGCAGACAATCCTTCTGTCACACTCAAGGAAAATGGCGCTGAGACAAACTATTGTCAGATTCAGCCCAATGAGTCGAAGACTCTTCTGACCCTACTCCCAATTACAAAGCTGCAGGACAAATGCTTATCCAAAACTCTCCATCATATTAACTTACACCAATATCCTGCACACCCACCATTCCTGTAAACAGTGGCCTATATTGCAAGCTGCTATCGAAACGTTTTCCTTTCACAATTTTTAACCTACCATCAGATCCTTCTCTGAAATTCTATCTCAATCTCCCCCTCTCTTTTAACCATGCTCCTCCCACCTCTCTCTGGCAGTGAGTTTCACATCCACAGCAGCCCTGTGTCATGCCACAATGTAGATATGGAACTGTAAATGGAGGGAACTGCATATCCTGTCTCTTCCAGCATGAGCTGCAAATTTCCCCACGCTGGGCAGTGATCTAACACGGTGTTACTCAGCAATGCAGCGATTGGTGCACACAGCTGTGTATACTGAGAAGGCAACTGCTCCAGATTAATAGATAAATTCACTGCTATTCACTGCACAGCTGCCCATGCTGCACAGATATCCATTCCGTGTGTATAGAACAATGCCTTTGTGTGTTCTATACAGCGCCCTGAGCTGAACAGATCATCTAGTACAAGTTTATAGATCAGTGCACTGTTGGACAGATAAGTCGTGAACTGGTGAGCTCTAAATAGTGTTCAATCCTCGACAGATTGCTGAGCAGTACACTAGCCTGGTCTACGCAGTGCTTTATGCTGAGCAGGTATCTCATCTGGGCTTATACGTGTCTGGGCTGGATCTGAGAGGTGGATTGAGTATCCGATATAATTCCTGACATGATTATCACTCCCCCAGCTCGGCCCATTCCACTGGTATATGTGAGGTGCTGTGTTTGAGATAGAATTTATTTGGTCAAAATATTCGACATTAAGCAAAACACAATTTATTCGAAAAGACAACAACTAAAGGAAGAGGAGCTTGCAATAACATAATTCTGTTGGAACACTTAGCAGAATAATAGTTTATTTAACTACTATACAGTAATTGCTCCAATATGGTATCATCCAATAAGCACACAAATGTCAAAAAACAAATGCAGGAAACAGATTGTCTCACATGCAGTTCTCCAATCGAAGAGGAAAGAAGATCAAAAGACAGTTCAGAGAGAAATCACAGAGACAATGTGTAGCACCCGGGAGAGATTTCCTGCCTTCCAATTCTGCTAAGACTCCAGCAATAACTGGCAAAAGGTAAAACTAAGAATCCTGATTCTGTGAGAGTTTGACGATCACTCCACAGGACCAGGCCGCGGCTGCAAGAACACAAGGAATGGACTGTATCTACATCGTGTATGGCTCTGTAGGTGTCTCTCAAAAATGCCTAATCCCACCTAAGCCGTTTAATGCTGGACAGACAAAAGTCAAAGTTAAACATAAATAAATAAAACGGAAAGATGAAGCAAGCCTGGTGATCAGACACAGACGGCCTCGGGAGCCCAGCAATTCCAATACTACCAAAACACAGCAGAATCATCGAGCTTGTGAAGAGAAAGAATTGTCTCTCTCTCCCGCACCTCTGTTTACAACTGGAGATGTGCCATGAGCCCAAAAATCAGCGATATCAAAATCCCAGCCACACCAAGCATTATTGTGATATATCAGAGTTGCCGTGAAATGGGTTAACTGGAACTGTTTGTTCAGTGACTGTGATTAATATCGGTCTTCCTGGATCTAACTGGGTCACTGGACGATTTCCCTCTTCCATAATTAGGGACTTACTTCACCTTGTTATGCCAAAATATTTGGCGCAGAGTAAACCTCAACAAGATTGGGATCAGCAGCGACAGCGAAAGAGAGAGAGATCGGAATCTGAGAACATTAGAATGGTCCAACAATGGATCAGAAACTGAGATTATTAGACTGGAACGTTCCAACAATGGACAGGAGTTTATCCTGGGTCTTTACTATCTTTCTCGGGATTGGCCACGGTTAGAGTTGCGGATAGAAGCCGTACTGTTGATTATTCAAGCTGGGTACTATCCCATCCTCGCTATTGTTGGTGTTCCTGGTAAGTCTAGCTCTGTCGATTCTATAAATGGTGCTGAAAGTTTTGCTATTCTGGTTGATTGTAGTAAACAAAAACATAAACTTTCAGTCACAAATGCCACTTCCTTCTCCTGCATTTCCAAACTACTTACTCATAAACATCTGAGAAGGAATAAGACTGTTCGGAACCTTGAGTCTTCTTTTTACCATGAACTGTTTTATGTCTCCATATTCTCTCTGTGATCAAACCTGCTGACACCCACCTTCATAATATCTCCAATCTCCAGCTCTGCCTGAGTTCTGTTGCTGAATTCGCCATCATCTACCCCTTCGTTAACAACAGATTTCATGGCTCCAGTTCTCTACTGACCTCTCTTCCAGTTACAAATAGTTTGACCACAAACTTGTTCTTGTCTCTACAGTTACTTCACAACAGGGACTCTGTATCACTGTATCAGAGTAATAATGTCACTGACTGTAATTCAGAGGCACGGGTTATGACTCCAGAAGCATTGTCTGAAATCCTACCATAGTCGATGACTAAATTTAAATTCCAATGACAAAAATTGGAATGAAACTTAATTTCACTCATGGTAACCACAAAACATCAGGATTTCTTTTCTTATTTCATTGATAACCTTTGGTAAAGAAAGCTAACATTTTTTTCCCTGTCTGAACTAAGTGTCACCTCAGATCCACAACAATGTGGTTTCCTCCATATTGCCTTGACAAATGGCCGCGTGGTCAAGGGCAGTTAGGATGGACAACAAATGCTGCCCTTGCCAGTGATGCTGGCATCCCGCGAAACAACAACAACAAGGAAATGTGAATGCTGGTGATCTGAAATAAAATTCTCCACCGTCTGAAAGAATGTTGGAGAATCTCAGCAGGTATGGCAGTCTGTCAGGAGAAACATAAATAGCGTTTCGAGTTCAGTGAACCTATCAAAACTGAATGCAACTGGGAAAAAGTAATATTGTATCAGGGATGGTTGGAAGGGTTAGCGGGAGGTTTGTGTTGAATAGATGATGTCCAGCAAGAGAGAGAGAAAGAGAGAGAGAAAGAGTGTGTGTGTAAGAGAGAGAGAGAGAGAGAGAAAGGTAAAGCAAGCTAAAGGATTGCTGATGATGGACTGGAAGGAAAACAGAATGGGAAGTTATTCTAACATTTCCCCTTTTCACATATTCCTGAATATCATATTTATTATGGGACGCCCCTGCTTACCGTGAGTTATATTCCCTCTATCTCTCGTCTCTGAGTGTAGTGATCAACTCCATCAGCAATACTTATAGTCGCTGAGATATAGAGAAACGTAATATTCCATTGTCAACTGCTTCTTTGGAGAGAGGAACTGTTACTGTGCGACAGTGTAGAGATGTAAAAGCTTTCTCAGCCAAGAAGCGAAACTGAGGAGACCGAGGCATTTTCAACACTGAATGGATGCACTATGGGTGTGGGGAATTGACTTGCTGCTGTCATCTAGAAAGTCAGTGAAGGCTCTGTGGATGGTGTTCTCAGGATTGTGATGTCAGCTACTGGGATCATTCAGGGAGCCCCGAGTGTCTGGGGACCCCACTCTGAATACTGCATTTACAGTGTGTCTGGGTCCATGGTAAACAAATGGAGCTGAGACTACAAAGAAGGGAAGCTATGTAAACTGGGAGGAGCAGGGCACTGTACTAAACTCTCTGGGATTTCCAGGAACATTTGTCCAAGCTGCACCCATTCAGGTGTAAAGTATAAAACCAGCTTGTCTCAAAGTTGAGGTTGTCACTGAGCTGTATCCCCTCCTTCATTATAACCTTTCGTCTCATACCAGGGACAGGACTGTGCTGACACTCACGATGAATTAAACTGGATTTATTCTGGAACTTTTCTGACTGTACCATCTCTGAAGTACAGTCCTCCAATGTATTCACGAGCTTCTGAAGCCATCTACCTCATGAGAGGAATGCATTGGTTCCATCTCCACAGAGGAAGGTACAGAAACTAATTTCCAGAAATATTGGGGAACAGAGTGGCTGGTAAAAATGGGAAACTGCAGGAAACCAGAATTAATGAAGAGTATGTTATTGAAAATCTAGTTGAATTGAAGTTTGATAAGTTGCTGCATCTGATGGGCTATATCCCAGAGTGATTGAGATGAAAACAGAGCTAATGAAAGAATTACTGGTTATTCTTCAAAGCTAGTTAGATTCTGGAAAGGATGCTGCAGACTGGAAAACAACTATTGCAAACTTCATTGTTTAAAACAGGATGAAGAGGGAAAACAGAAAACTAAATAGCTTGATGTCAGCTGTGAGAAAAAAAAATTGGAACCTTTTATAAGGAATGTGACAACTAGAAACTTGGAGAATAATTATATAATTTGGTACATTCGGCCTAGATTCAGGAAAGGGAAATGATTTTTGATAAACCTGCTTATGGAGATTGTCTGTTGTGACATCGACAGTTGAGAACCAATGGGAGTGGAGTATTTGTATTTTTAGAAGACGTTGACGTGTTTGAATACAGGTGAATGGGGTAGGTCAGAGTCCATGGGTAGGCAGAGGTGGAATATATACCACATGGATTAAAAATTGAGTAATGGGGATACGAGAAGAATACTGTTTTTCTCTGGACTGAAGAATTGATGGGTGGCAGCAGGATCAGTGTTTGGGCAATAGCTGTTCACAAGGTATAAAAATGATTCAGATGTGAACAACAAATATCATCATGTACATTTATATTTATTAAATGGTAGAGAGGTTGCCGAGTGCTTTTGTTGAAAAGGACCTGGATGTCCTTGGTCATAAGTCACTGACAGAATTCATACAGGGGCAGGAGGTAAAAGATATGTGGCTCTTCATGCAAAATGATTGAAGTACAAAAGTTAGAATATCTTTCCCACTGATCGTGTTTTGTTCAGAGAGTATTTGGTGCATTGTGTAAAGATTTGGTCTGCTTTATAAACAATGATCCCTTTGTCACTGAGAGCGTGGAAAGTATTTTGACCAGACTAAACACTGGCATGATGTTACCATGAGGAGACAGTGCAGTAACTATGTGTTTAATCCGGAGCGCTGTGAGAGAATAAGAAGTTGAAGCTTGATGGGTATGGACAGAAACTCATTATGTCCCAAACAGCTGAATAGTGTGAAAATTTCATACTTTCCTTTGGATGTTTGATTCACGACAGTTTACATGCATCTGCAGAGTCCCCATGTCGATTGACAAAGAGGTACAGACTCTGAATGAACTATAAACAGTTTAATGCACAGTCACTTTGTGACACTGCATTGAATATCACTTTGTACACAATCCTGTCAGCAGCCGAAATATCGTCATTCTGAAACAGTTAGTTATTCCCCACCGGTTTCTGACCTCCACGGACACCATGGGGCTGCCTTCTTGGAGATGGAATATAACTTGGAGAATGGCTAAAAAATGTTGGCTTCATTCCGTCTGCCAGAAAACCATGTTAAAGTAACACATATGTAGCATTAGTAATTAAGCCATGTGGATCAATTTGGAGCAGTCTGTGCAGCCCCTGCTCCATTTGTTTGTGATGTTGGAGCATCTCTGACACTTTCCTGTTCCTGTGTTAGTGGCTTGACAAGCTGAATAACCATCTCCTGTTCTTTTGTAAGTGACTCCGGGTGTGAAATGGTTCTTTCTGATCCCATGCACGTGACATGTGGGAGAGAGCAGACTCCCTGTCTTCCTGTGCAACAGGCAGGAGAGACTGAATGGTCTATGCTTCTGTTGGCCAGTAGTTTTGGTGGGATGATTGGCTTCCCCACATTTTTGTGAAACCAAATTGAGGTGCTGATTGAACTCCTCCTTTTACTGTGGAAATGTGCTGTGCTGTTACATAAATGTTACCCAGACTTTAACAGCACGGTCTTGAATGTTGTCCACGTCTTGCTGTACATGGTCACAGACTGTTTCAAGAGCTGAAGAGAGACAACTTGTCCTGGAAACTTTTGTAAATTTCAGTGAATGCCCCCTCTTCTGCTGGCACGGTAGCTCAGTAGCTAACACTGCTGCTTCACAGCACCAGGGTCCCAGGTTCGATTCCAGCCTTGGGCAACTGTCTGTGTGGAGTTTGCACATTCCCCACTTGTCTGCATGAGTTTCCTCCGGGTGCTCCGGTTTCCTCCCACAGTCCGAAGATGTTCAGGCCAGGTAAATTGGCCATGCTAAATTGTCCATTATGTTAGGTGCATGAGTCAGAGCGAAATGTGTCTGGGTGGGTTACTCTTTGGAGGGTCAGTGTGGACTGGTTGGGCCGAAGTGCCGATTTCCACACTGTAGGTAATCTAATCTGCTCAGTTAAGATTCAATGGGCTGAATAGCCTCCTTCCACACTGTAGGGACTATGTGATGACAAACTGGAGATGCCTGGGTTGAGGAAGCTATGCTGAGGATCTCCTGCAGATGTGTCCCACGGCTGAGATGATTGATGCCCACCAATGATAATCATCTTTCCTTGTGCCGTGAATGACTCCAAAAAGTGGAGAGGTCATAATTAATTCTCATTAAGTGCAATTTACCAGGAGGAGATTTACCAGGATGTTGCCTGAACTGGAGGGCAGGTCTTATGATGAAACCATGAGGGAGCGAGGGCTTTTCTCACTGGAGGTGTACAAGATGATGAGAGGCAGAGAGAAAGTGAATAGCCAGAAGCATTTTCACAGGGCAGAAATATCTATGACTAGGTGGCATAATTTTAAGGCAATTGGAGGAAGGTTTAGAGGAGATATCTACGGTAGAGTCTTTACACAGAGAGTGGTGGGTGAGTCGAATGCACTGCCAGCAGTGTTAGGAGAGTCATATACCTGAGGGAAATTTAAGAGACTCTTGGATAGGCACATGGAACAAAGTGAATGGAAGCATGTCGGTTAGTCTGATCTTAGAGTAGGATAAACAGCACAACGTCGAGGGCTGAAGGTCCTAACTGCCTGCCTTCATGTAGAACTCTGAGCTCAAAAACTGCATGAATTTATGTAAAACTCCGTTATCTCCCTTTTTAGATTAGAATCAATTTAAACATCATGGCCGAGACAGAGAACACAGGGGGCCAACATCTTCACCATATTGTCTAGATATCACCATTGTTAACAGTTAACCCGAGAAAGCAACTTTTAAAAAAAGGTTTTGTGATTTACATATGAAAGAAGTGAAACTATCATGGTATTCTAACAAATGAAAGGCTTAACAATCAAATTTTCAATGTATAATTTCAGTTACATCACACTGTAAATTTGTGCTATAAATTCTGTGTTAGGATTGAGCCCTCCACTATCACCTGATGAAGGAGCGACGCTCCGAAAGCTAGTGTGCTTCCAATGAAACCTGTTCGACTATTAGCTGGTGTTGTGTGATTTTTAACTTTGTACACCCCAGTCCAACACCGGCATCTCCAAATCAGTCCTGTTCTTTGTTCTGTGTTCTATGGGAGTGCTCAAGAAGACTTGGACATTGAGGAAGATTTGAGACTTGGAGCAGGTCAGATTGATCTTAGTGAAGGGCAAGGCAGGCTTGGGATGGGAATGACCTGCCCCTGTTTCTGATGTTCTCCCATTCTGTTATTAGAAAGTTAGTTGGTGTTATTTTCTTGGAAGGTCTTTTATGGAATGTTGCAATCAGTGAGACCAGCGGATTTTGTGAGCCATCGCTGGGTGAGATTTGGGGGCAGTGTTCACAGTGAATTTGAGTCTACAACATGATCAACAAATGAAGCACAAGTTACAAAGAGGGGAAACCATTGCTAGCAGGTTAGTGGGGTTGAATGGAACACGGAAACATGGGACTGAGGAGCAGGAGTGGGTCATTAGAGAATTTGAGCCTTCTCCACCAGGCATTAAGATTGTGGCTGATCAGATTGTGGTCTCAGTCTCATTTCCTGTCTGTGTCCCATTATCCATGAAACACTTCTCTGTTAAATCTTTAACTAACTCAGGTGTGAATACTTGTAATCAAAGAGGCACCACAAACTTCTGGGGAAGAGAATTCCAATTCGAATGGCCCTTTTTGAAATTTCCCTCATCCTGTTGTGAGAATAAGAGAGCCATACTGCGTGGAAACAGATCCTTTTGTCCAAATTGTCCACGCCAATCTGGCATCTTAATCAGATCTCGACCCACTTGCCAGCATTTGGCCCACATCGCATGATCCATTCCTATTTATGTACCTATCCAGTTACATTTTAAATGTGTAATTGTACCCGCTTTCACCACTTCCTCTGACAGTACACCCACGAGCCTCTGTGTGAAAAAGTTTCCCCTCAGGTCCCTTCTAAGTCTTTGACCTGTCACATTCACACTATGCCGTCTAGTTCTGGACACCCCTACACTGGGAAAAAAATCTTGCCCATTTAGACTATCATGCCCCTCAGGACTTTATTAAACCTCTGTCATGGCACCATTCCAACTCTGACAGTCCAGGGGAAAAAGCCTCAACTTGTTCATCATCTCCCTGTAGCTCAATCCCTCAGGTTCCAGAAAATCCTTGTAAATCTTTTCTGCACCCTTTCAACCTTAACAATATCCATCCTTTAGCAGATTCAACTGACATGTACGCAGTATTCTTAAAGTGGCCTCATCTACGTCCTGTACAAGCGCAACACGCTACCCGTAACTCCTCTACTCAATGCTCTGACCGATTAAGACAAGCATGTGAACCACGTTCCTCACCACTCTACCGACCTAAACTCCACTTACAAGGAATTATGAATCTTGACCCGTAATTCTCTTTGTTAAGCAACATTCCCCAGGGCACTATCCTGCTTTAACTTACCAAAATGCAAAACCTCACAAATATCTAAATTAAATTCCATCTGCCAGTCCTTGGCTCATTGATGGTCAAGGCTCCTGTTATATTCTGAGATAATCTTCTTTTACTGTCCACTGCACCACTTTGGTGATGTTATCTGTAAAGTTACTGACCAAGCCTCCGATAATCACTTCAAAGCTTTTTATAGCCGTGATGAAAAGCAGTGAGCTCAGCACTGATTCTTTCAGCACGCCGCTGGCCACAGGTCTTCAGTGTGGAAAACAATCCATTACCTTCAATCCAATTTTGTATCCAATTGGTTAGTTTTTCCTAGATTACATATAACCTAATTTTAGTAATCTGTCTACGATAGGGAACCTTGTTAAATGCCTTGCTGAAGGCTGTGTAAACAATATATACCACAGTGTCTTATTCAATCTTCTTCGTCACCTCTTCATAATACTCAATCACATTAATTAGACATGATTTCCATCACGCAAATCCATATTGACTATCCCTAATCATTCCTTGTCTTTCGAAATAGATGTAAATCCTATCCCTCAGACTCCCGTCCAATGAACTCCTCGACACTAACGTTGGCTGATACTGACCACAAAAAATAATTAAAACTATGTTGGTGATATGGCCAATGATATCGTTCTCAGAGTGTGTCAGGGTCAGTGTTAGGAACAAATCAGGCAGATTTCTTTAATCTGCTAAAACAACACGTTTATGACCAAAACAAAGTTGCTTAAACTATAATGAAAAGAGGAATGACGAGAGGATATTGCAAATATGTACATTGATAGTTTTCTTTGAAAAATACTGAGAAATACACACATACACACGCACACACACACACAGACACACACACACACACGCACGGACACACATACGTATTGTCGATACCGAACTGGAAAGCAAAATATCTGCAAAGTTAACTTGAAAGAACATTGTCCAAATATGATTCGAACACATGACCGAAGGAAAAATGAGAGTTTGACCCAAATGCTGTTCTATTTGTGGAGTCATCAAGTCCTAAAGCATGGAGAGAGGCAGAGAGGCCCCTTGGCCCAAACTCGTCCATGCTGACCCAAATATCCAACCACACTAACCTCATTTCCCAGCACATTGGACAATAGCATTCTCGTCCTTTCCTGTACATGTACTTGCCCAAATGTCGTTTAATTATCGTTAATACAAATGCTTCCACCACTTCCGTTGGCAGCACATTCCCTTTGTGTACCACTCTCTGTGTAAAACAGTTTCCATCAGTTTCCCTTTTATTCTTTCCCCTCACACCTTAAACTGATGCCCTTTCCACCTCGATTCCCCAACTCTAGGAAAAAAAGGCTGGATCCATTCACCCTATCCATGTAAACTTCTATAAGATCCCTCTCAGTCTCCTATTCTCGAAAGAAGAATGTCCTCGCTTGTCCAACCTCTCCCTATAATTCATATTGTTGAGTCCTGGCAACATTTTTGTAAATTCCGTCTGCACACATTTCAAAGTAAAAATATCCTTCCGATTGCAATGTGACTAAAACTGAACACAACACTACAAGTGCAGCCTCACCAACATCCTGTATAATTGCAACATAACTTCCCAACTGCTCTCCTCAATGTCCTGACGATGCATGCTCGTGTGGCAAAAACCTTCTTCACTACCATGTCTAACTATGACCCTACTTTCAGAGAACGGTGGACATAAACTCCATGATCCCTCTGCTCAACTACATTCCTTAATGTCCTATTAATCACCATCAAACTCCTACCTTGATCTAACGTTGCCAAAATATTCCTCGGCCCACTTCTCCAGTTTGACCATGATCCTGCTGCAAGTTCTGACATACTTCCTCACTGTCTACGATACCACCTATTTTAGTGTCATCTTCAAGTTTCACAATCATGCCTTGTTCATTCGCAAGAATATCATTGATACAGATAACAAACAGCAATGGGCCCATCAGGGACCCCTGAGGCATTTCATGTGTCACAGGCCTCCGGTCCGAGAGCATCCTTCCACTATTGCTCACTGCTTACTACCATGAAGCCAATTGTGTGTCCAATTTGCCAGCTCCCTCTGGATTCCATGCGATTCTAACCTTCCAGACCATCCTATCAATGGTAACCTGGTCAAAGGCCTCCGTGAATATCATACAGACTACGTCTACCACCCTACCCTCATCAACATTCCTGGTCACTTCATCAATGAACTCAAACAAATTTGAGCGGCATGATCTCCCACTCACAAAGCCATGCAATCTTTCCAGTCTAAAAACAACTATTAATAATAATTATTAAAATTAATAATAACAAACTAATTAATAAATAATAATAAGATGACATTTTCAGTGGAGAATAAATTATCCATGGCATGTGATGTTGGAACGTGCATCATGGGTGAATGGCAGAATGGATTTTGTCCCTGTGTCATTGAACTGTGTTGAAAAAAGCAAGGTTGGCATGGTGGCTCAGTGGTAAGCACTGCTGCCTCTTAGTGCCATGGATCCAGGTTTGGTTCCAGCTTCGGGTGACTCTGTGTGGAGTTTGCACATTATCACTGTGTTTGTGTGGCTTTCCTTTGGGTGCTTCACTTTCCTTCCACAATCCAAAGATATATAGGTCAGGTGAATTGGCCATGCTAAGTTACCCATAGTGTTATGTGCATTCGTCAGGGTTAACTATAGGGTAGGAGAATCGGACTGGGTGGGTTAGTTTGGAGGGTCGGTGTGGTCTTGTTGGGCCAAATGGCCTGTTCCCATACTGTAGGGAATCTGTCAAAAAGACTATTTCTAATCAAACCTTATCTTTCCAAATGCATGTATATCTCATCCCTCAGAGCCTTCTCAAGTAACCTACGTACCACAGATGTTAGATTTCCTGGTCTAGCGATCCCAGATTTTTCTTTCCTTCCCTTCTTGAATAATGGCACAACATTTGCTAATCTCCAAAATTGTGGAAGCTAAACTGTAGCTAACGATGATGCAAAAATATCAACCAGGGTCAGCGTAGTTTCCTCTGTAGCCTCTTGCAGTGTTCTTGGATGCATCTGTTTAGGACGAGGAGATTTATCCATCTTCATACAATCTAATGCATCCAACATGTCTTCTCCTGGGATATTGACTCACCCCAAGATAACACTGCGACCTTTGTTCACCTCCCAAGTCTTCATGATTTTCTCCACGGTAAAGGCAGAGGAAAAATATTCATTGAAATCTCACAAATCTCCTACCGTTCTAGACATGCATGTCCACTCTGGAATTTGAGGGGTCATACTCTCATTTAGTTATTCTTTTTACTTTAATATACTTAAAGAACCTCTTTGGATTCACCCTAATCTTCTCAGCCAAGGCTATCTTGTGTCCCCTTTTCACCCTCCTGATTTCCTTCTTCAGTGAACTACTGTATCCCCTGTACACCTCCAGGAATTTCCTCGGTCCCAGCTGCCTGGACCTGAGCCACGCCTCCTTTTTGCTGGTCAAAGCCTCAATATCTCCTGACATCCGAGGTTCCCTCTGCCTACCAACCTTGCCTTTTACCCTCACAGGAACATATATACCGTGAACTGTAGACATTTCACTTTTAAAGACCTCCCACTTGCAGGAGGTCCCTTCGCCTGCAAACAACTCCTCCAACCAACCCCTACAAGCTCCTGTCTAATTCCATCAAAGTTCGCCTTGCCCCAAGTTTAAACTTGAAAATATGGAGCAGTTTTATCCTTCTCCATAACTTATTAAAAATTGATAGAACTATGGTCACTGGTCCCAGAGTGCTCCCCCTCTGTCACCTCAGTCACCTGTCCTGCCCTAGATCTTAGAATAGGTCACGTTTCGTCCCTTCCCGAGTTGCACCCTCTACTTACTGCTTGAGGGACATATTCTGAATACACTTAATAAATACATGCCATCTCAGTCCTTAATTCTCTGCCATTCCCAGTCTATGTTAGGAAAATTAAAATCTCCTACTAAGGCAATCCTATTGGCCCTGTAAGTCTCCCCAGTCTTTCTACATATTTTTGTTCCCCTAATTCCTCGTTTATTATTTGGGGACCTATAGTACAATCCAAATCCTATCACAATTCCCTTCTTATTTATTAGCTCCCCAGACAAATCCTCACAAGATGATCCATCAGTTATTTTATCTCTGTTTACTGCTGTGATACTCACCTTAATCAAAATGAAACTCCCCGTCCCCTCTTTCCACCATCTCTGTCCCGCATAAAACATCGTACCCTGGTACATTAAGCTGCCAGTGCTGTCCCTCCCTTAGCCATGTTTCAGTAATGGCTATAATATCCCAGTCCCGCGCACCGATCTATGTCCTGAGTTCATCGGACTTACCTGTCAGTAATCTTGCATTGAAACAGCTGCAATTTAATCCAACAGGCATTCCTTGCTCCCTGTCGTTGTCGAGCCTGACCTGTCTCTTTATTGTACTGTTTCTGATTAGTGTATCTCCTTCCAGCCTCGCATTTGCCTTCCTGCTGTTGAGGATCCCACCCCTCCCCAACCCCAGCCAATCTAGTTGAAACCCTCCCTTGCAGCAGTTGCAAACCTGCCTGCCAGCATATTGGCCCCATCGACTTCAGGTACAACCCGTCTTTCCTGACAAAAGATCCCAGTAATACAAAAATCTCTGCCCCTACACTAATTCTTTAGCCACCCCTCCATCTGCCATATCCTCCTATTCTTACCCTCACTAGCATGGAGAACTGGAAGTAAACTGAATATTACCACTCTCTTTTATCCTTTTCCCTAGATCTCTATAATCACTCTGCAGGATGTCATCACTATTTCTACCTGTGTCACTCTGTCCTTTGTACCAATGTGCACAATGACTTCTGGCTGCTTCCCGCCCACTGCCACACCCCCCCCCCAACCCCCAGTGAAAACTTTCTGCAGCCGCTCTGAGACATCTTGGACGCTGGCATGTGGGAGGCTACACACCATTCCGGATTCCCATTTGCAGCCAAGAATCTCCTGTCTGTTCCCCTCACTTTTGAGTCGGATAATTACGTCTGCAGTTATTCTGCTTGTACAGCCTTCTGACAATGGGATTTCTTCATGAAACAGTCGAATTTAGTTGAACTATTTTGCTTCAGGCAATGGGGAGATTCCAATGAATCCTCATCCGGAATCCTCCATTAGTGGGAAAGACGACTGGGCTCTTTTTCACTCCCACTCATTGCTGTGATGAGTGAAAGGGAAGCAGAAAGAGCACAATAGAATGTTTCTCTACAGATAGGCTACATTTTCCATCTGTAAGTTAAATCAATAACGTTATCAGTCCCACACTGGACTCTATGAGCTCTTCTTGAACGTTGTCCGATCTATATGACTCGATCACATTCTCGACTCCAGGTTAGTGCGGTATTGCAGAATCAATTCATTAACAATAAATGGTCCAACTTGATTTGAAGATGTGCTAATATGTGCTTGCAGAATGTAAAAATAAGCGTTTCATGTCTTCACAATATCTGTGTTAAAATGAATATTCTTAAACACATATAGTAATTGCTGGTAAAGCTCAGCTTGTTTGTCAGCATGTAGGAACAGAATTCGGAGTGCAATTTTTCTGTCCAATGACCTTTCCTTTGAACCTGACTTATTCTTTAAGTATTTCCCCAGTTTTATTCTCCCACACAAGAAGAAATATCCATCCGGTATTCACCAACTACCTTCTTCTCAAGATCCTATATGGTCAATAAAACATCCCTCATTCTCAGGCCGAACTGTTAATTCTTCATAACGTAATGCATTCATCCCAAGAATGCGTGAAGAGAAACGTCTTTGAGACGTTTCGAAAGCAATTTTGTTTTTTTTTCAGTTTAAGCAGTTACAACTACACATAATACAACAGATGTAATCTCAGCAATGCCCTGTACTGATGCAGAAAACATCGCCAAGATCATACCCAACACCCCTTGCACGAAACAGGATCACGACATTTACCTTCCAAATCACTTGCTGCATCTTCAGATTAATTTGATGTGATTCATGTACTAAGACACACAAATCCCTCTGTAACACTAAGTTCTGCATTCTCCTTACATTTAAATAAATTTCTGCTGTTTCGTCTTTTCCACAAAACAGAAAATTTCCATCACATATATATTGTACTTTTTTTTTCTGCTGAAGCTTTGCTCACAGCCATCCTCTGCCTGTATGCCATTGCTTGTTGTGTGCCCTCCTCCAGTCTGTGTCCCATTTCAGACGTTCTGCACTCCCACTTTCTGTATCCCATTGCAGGAGCACTGCTCTCCTCCGTCTGTATCCCATTGCCGATGCTCTGCCCTCACCCATCGGTATCCCATTGCAGACGCTCCAACCGCCTCGTCTGTATCCCATTGCAGACGCTCTGCCCTCCTCCTGTCCGTATCCTATTGCAGACGATCTACCCTTCCCCGTCTGTATCCCATTACAGACGCACTGCCGTCAGCTGTCTGTATCGCATTGTAGATGTTCTGCCCTCCCCGTCTGTATCACATTGCAGACGCTTTGCCTTCCCCTGTCTGGATCCCATTGCAGACACTTAGCCCTTCCCTGTCTGCATCCCATTGCAGATGCTCTGCCCTCCCCCTGTCTGTATCCCACTGCCGATGCTCCTCCCCCCCGTCTGCATCCCATTGCAGATACTCTGCCGTCCCCTGATTGTATCCCATTTCAGACGATCTGCCCTCCCCCAATTTGTATCCCATTGCAGGTGATCTGTCCTCCCCCTGTCTGCATCCCATTGCAGACGCTCTGCCCTTCCCCTGTCTGTATCCCATTGCAGAGGTGCATCCCTCCCCCTGTCTGTATTCCATTGCAGACACTCTGCCCTTCCCCCGTCTGTATCCCATTGCAGGTGATCTGTCCTACCCCTGTCTGTATCCCATTGTAGACGCACTGCCCACGCTCTGCCCTCCGCTATCTGTATATCGTTGCAGGCGCTTTATGCACCACCCCCCCCCCGTCTGTATCCCACTGCAGACAGTCTTCCCTCCCCCGTCTGTATTCCATTGCAGACGCCCTGCCCTCCCCCTGTTTGTATCCCATTGCAGGCGCTCTGCCGTCCCCTGTCTGTGTCCCATTGCAGACGGTCTGCCCTCCCTCTTTCTGTATCCCATTGCAAACACTCTGCCCTCCACCCGTCTGTATCCAATTGCAGTTCATCTGTCCTTCCCCTGTCTGTATTCCATTGCATACGCCCTGCCCTCCCCCTGTCTGTATCCCATTGCAGACGCTCTTCCCTCCCTTGTCTGTATCCCATTGCAGACGCTCTGCCATCCACTGTCTGTATCCCATTGCAGACGCTCTGCCATCCACTGTCTGTATCCCATTGCAGTCGCTCTATCTCCATTTGACATCTTATTGAATGAATATCCTGGTGCATGATCAAACTGAACTCCATCTCCTTCATCTGGTTCATTAAATAGCTTGTAATTTGTTGATGACCCCTGAAGCATTCCACTCGTTACTGCTTTCCAAACACAAATTAAGTAATGATCTATACTTTGTGTTTCCTGACAGCTACCCAGGGCGTCCCTGCTTCTGCATAACAGCCTGGGATGGTAATAAAGCGTCCCTCTGTGCTGTGTAATTTACGGAATACTTCATTCTGTTTGGTGTGGCCTGTTTGGTTCAGCCCATTTTGCCGCAGACCCATTTAGGTGCAGAACTATTTCAGCGCAGCTCATATTTATTCCTTTTCAGGCTTCGATAAAAGCATTAATCAAAGCAATAAAAATAAAAATAATGTTTATTCCCTTTAGTTAAAATGTTAAAAAGACACTTGAGTAAGTATAACATTGACTCAGAATTTTCTTTCAGATCTAAAATGATAATTGGTCTTGTATTTATTCACATTGAAAAAATTCATGAAGCTATTGAATATTGGACTGGTTCGAGGATAACTATGGAGGTAGAAGATTACGCTGAGGAAATATTCGGCGTCCACCGCTTTTTCCAGTTGGAATGTGGAATATATATGAAAGAACTTTAAACAATGAGGACAAAACAAACAATAATGCAGAAGCTGTCCACGGGGCTGACAATGCGAACTTGACGTGGAACATCCAGTTATTTGGAAATATATTGACAGTTTACGAAAAGTTCAGAGAGGAAGGAACATTTACTATGAGCATTTGATAGCGGGGCACGATATTCTGTTGAAATTAAAGAAGCAGATGCTAGAATACAAACACTCATAAGAAGATTTAGTGAGAGAAATGATATCGAGTATTTACTAGGGATTGCCCATAATTTTGAATGAACGTCATGTTTTAGATTTTTCGTAATGAACTTATATCGTTTATTTTTTCTTTTTGACATTTTTGCTGAAGAGAATAAACATTATTTTTAGTTTTAGTCTTTTAACTAAGCCTGAAAAGTGAGAGAGATGAGATTGGAACTGCCAGCGAGTTTAAGTTGAGAATTGCTCTTTCCTGACCATTTATGCTGACTTGTCTGGTGGGACGTCGATGTTTCAGAATCTCTACACAAGGTGTCCTGGAACTATCTGGCTCTTTCCAGGATCCTCCCCACATGTCGGGGTAGAGGGTGAGGGAACGGATATCGGGCACTCTAACACCCGGCTTGGCCTTTTATATCCTATTCCATAATGGGAGAAGAGGAGGGACGGAATGAGGGTGGGATGTGTGTCCTTGCTGTTAATGCTGTTATAGGGGAAGGGTGAGATGTCCGTAGGGAGTCTGACCACAGTGTTGTATCCATGCAGTGGTATTAGTGTGCGGGGTATTGCATCAGTGACAGAAAAAGTGAGGGAGGGAAGGTGCTCAATTCAACAGTGAGTGTGGTCGTGCTTGAGCCTTATTTGGAGATAGCGTGTGAGCCTTGTTCGGGGGTGGGTGTTATAACAGATATACAGTGAGTGCGAAGGAGCAGAAGAATATGGTGACACTTATCCTAGCAAAGTGGGGGGAAATAATATTGATGCTTGTCCTGTATTGCTGACCAATTCGTCAGATTATCTCAGCGTTGAGGGGAGTCTCCCTGAACGTCTTGTCCAAATCTATCGGTAATAACGCCACAGACCCTTTCCATCACTTCCCACAGAATCAGTTTGGGTGAATCTTACAAATAGCAAGGTGAAGTAAACATTAGTGTGTTATATATCAAAACCAAATCTGTCACGTAAATACTTTACATCATATGCTCTGGAAATAGGGAATGCAAGTATATGCAAGGGGGAGCAATGACGCAGTGATATTATCGCTGGGCACTTAACCCAGATACCCAGGTAATATTCTGGGGACATGAATTCAAATCGTGCCATGGTGGAATTTGAATTCAATATGCATCTGGAATCAAGGGTTTATGATGACCAGGAATCCATTGTCGTTTGTTGGAAAAACACATCTGGTTCACTGATGTCCTTGAGGGAAGGATACTGCTGTCCTTACCTGGTGTGGCCTGCATGTGACTCCAGACACAAGACAACGCTGCTGACTCTTAACTGCCCTCTGGCATGGGCAATAAATACTGGTTATCCAGCGACGTCCTCATCCTGTGAATGAGTAACAAATAATCGTGGGTGCTGCATTAATAATGGATGGTCTCAAGTTGCACTGAAACTGCAGTGACTACCAATACTGTGAAGAAAAACTTCCGTAAGTGTGTATTGGGTAAGTGGAATAATATGTTGTGAACCAAACTAGGGAGCAGGTTATTTCAGATTTGGTGTTGTATTGTCAGGAGGACTAATTAATAACCATGCTCTGAAGCAGCTTTGGAGGAATAGTGACATCAATGTGTTGCATTTTTACACGGCGTCTGAATACAATATCGAATGTTTGAACATTCTGGTCAAACATCATGGAAGCCCGGAGGCGAGAGGGTCAAGTGCACTCCAATTAATTGGGGAAGGATAATATAATATTCAATGGGAGAAGCAATGATTGTGAGAGTCATAGAGTCTGACAGCACGGAGAAAGGTCCTTCAGCCCAAACTGGTCCATTCCAAACAAAATGTCGATTCACATTAACCCCATTCACCTGCACTTGCCCGATATCCTTCTTATTCTTTCCTATCCGTATATTTGTCCAAATGCATTTTAAAATTTGTGAATGTATCTCCCTCAACCACTTCTGCCGGCAGTTCATTCCATGTGCATACCACCCTGTGTGTAAAAGAAATTGCCCCTCAGGTTCCCTTTTACTCTTTCCACTCGGATCTTAACTTGATGCCCTTTAGTCCGTGGGTTGCTCAATCCTGTGGAAAAAAGGACTGAGTGCATTCACTCTATCCATGCTTCCCATGATCTTATACACTTCTATCAGATCTCCCTCAGTCTCATACACTCTAAAGTAAAAACTCCTAGCTTGCCCAACCTCTCACTATAACTCAGACCATTGAGTCCGGGCATCATCTTGTATATTTCTTCTGCACTATTTCCAGTTTAATAATATCCTTCCTATAGCAAAGTGAACAACACTGAACATAACACTACCAGTATTGCCTCACCAGCATCCTGTATAACTGCAACATAACTCCGTAATTTCGATACTCATTACTCTGACTGATGAAGGCCAGTGTGCCAAATGCCTTTTTCACTGCCCTATCGACCTGTGCCTCCACTTTCAGACAACCTTGAACCTGAATTCCAAGGTCCCTTTGTCTCAATACACTCCTTAAGACCCTGTCAGTCACTGTGAAACTCCTATCCCGATTTGACTTTCTAAAATGCAAGAACTGATACTTATCTGTAAATATATATATACAATATACATGCATAAAACAAACAGTAATAGTCCCACAACCAACTCCTGAGGCATTCCACTCATCACAGGCCTTCAGTCCGACAAGCATGCTTCCACTATTATTCTATGTTTCCTAACATCAAGCAAATTTTGGATCTGATTTGCCAGCTCCCACTCATTTCCATATGATCTAAACTTCCAGAGCAGCCTACCATGTGGAACCTGACTGAAGGCCTTACTGAAATCCATATACACTACGTACACCACCATGCCCTTGTCAAAGTTACTGGTCATTTCACCAAAGCACTCTCACAAATGTTTGAGCCATGATCTCCCATGCACAAAGACGTGCTGACTGCTCATAATCACACCCTGCCTTGCCAAATGCATGTATATCGTCTCTCTCAGATCTTCTCAAGAAACTTACCAACTAGAGATGTCAGGTTTACTGGTCGATAATTCCCAGGTTTTTCTTTGTAGCTCTTCTTGAATAAGGGCACAGCATTCTCTACCCTCCAGTCCTCCGGGCCCTACCCGTTGGCAACTGATGATACATAAGTACCAACCAGGGCCCCCACTATTACCTCTCTGTCCTCCTGCAGTGTTCCTGAATATATCTGGTCAGTACCAGGAGATTTATAGAAATACTGCATAGTCTGAAAGATATGTCTACTTATTTCAGGTGAAAACACCAAAGTGTGAGTAAGTGACACAATGATGATTAACATAACAAATTAAAGAATATATTAATCACAGGAAGTGACTTCAGAAGAATTCCAGACATTGTGGAATCCTAAGAATTCTCAGAAAATTGCAATCCAGAAAAGGAGGGCCATGAAACTGATCAGGAAATCAAAAAGCGAACATGCATGCAAACAAACAGGAACACAAAGACTGCAGAAATCTATAATCTATATTTCAAAAGAAAAAAAAGTAGTCAAATGTGGAAACTTGCAATCGGGAGAGACGAGTTTATGGTGGATAACAGGGAAATGGCAAAGCAAATGACCAGTTACTTTACATCTGTCTTAATGGAGTAAGATCCAAAAAATCACCCAGAAATACGAAGTGATCGTATAGGACTTGTGGAAGTAAAGACATGAAGTCAATTCATATCAGTAACAAGGCAATATTGAACATGCAGCTGGATTGAGCATTGCTAAGCTTGACAAACCAGATGTACTTCATACCAAAATCTTCAGAAATAAATCACAAATAGAAGTATTGATTGCGTTGTCGATGACTGCGTTCTATTTTCCTGTACATTTTGCAGAGTCTGGAAGCTGGTGTTGATAAATGCACATCAGTAAACGTGATCCAAGCACTATAGATGAATGGTAGGGGTTAAGCATCTACAAAGAGAAGAAGAGATAATGTGGAGAACTGCTGACAAATTAACTTGACATTTGTCGGGAAATTGTTGGAATATATTATATAGGATGTGATATTGGATAGTTAGACATTAACAGCAAACTTTGAGAGACTCAGTATTCATTTCTGAAAGGGAAATCATACTTGACAAACTTTGGAATTGTTTGAAGTTGATTCTTACAGCATAGATAATGGGGATCCTGTAGAATTGGTATAAATTTTAGATTATCAGAAGGTTTTCTATAAGAACTCACGCAGTGAGTTCGAAAATGCAATGATGTGAAGGGTATTTGGAGGAATATATGTAAGTGGAAACTTAAAGTTTGGTTTGCCTTCCTTTAAGGGAGTCAGAATATAGATGTAAAGATACGTTGAAGTAGTTTCACAGAGTGTTGGTGAGACTGTACCTGGAGTGTTGTGCACAGTTTTGGTCACCGAATCTGAGGAAGAATATACTGACCACAGAGGAAGTGTAATGGACATTATCCAGACAAATCCCTCAGGTGGCAAGGTTGCGTGATGAGGAAACTCGGCCTATGTTCTCTAGAGTTTCAACGAATCAGCGGTGGGTCACTGTGAACTTTATAAAACTCACAAAACATACGGCAATTTGGAAATAAACAGGAAATTTATCAGGCTGTCTAATCCACATTCAAGGCACATAATGGCAGAATAAGGGACAAACCATTTAAGACTGGAATAAGGAGGAAATTCTGCGCGTGGAGGGGACTGACTAACACAGGGCCAAGGCAGGACAAAAGAAATAACGAAAAAAGCATACAAGCATGGACTACTTTCTAAACGGTGAGAAAATTCGTAAAGCCAAAGTACAGACGGATCTGAGAGTGCTTGTCGAGGATTCTCTAAAGGTAAACATGCAGGTTGAGTCCGTGATTAAGGAAGCGAATCCAATGTTGTCAATTATCTCAAGACGGTTGGAATATAGAAGCACCGTTGTACCACTGAGACTTTTTTGAGCTCTCGTTAGGCCCCATTTGGAGTACTGTGTCCAGTTTTGGTCCCCACACCTCAGGAAGGACATACTGGCACTGGAGCATGTCCAGCGGAGATTCACACGGATGATCCCTGGAATGGTAGGTCTAACATATGAGGAACGGCTGATGATCCTGGGATTGTATTCATTGGAGTTTAGAAGATTAAGGGGAGATCTAATAGAAACTTACAAGCTAATACATGGCTTGGAGAGGGTGGACGCTAGGAAATTGTTTCCGTTAGGCGTGGAGAGTAGGACCCGTGAACACAGCCTTAGAATTAGAGGGGGTAAATTCAGAACAGAAATGCGGAGACATTTCTTCAGCCAGAGTGGTGGGCCTGTGGAATTCATTGCCGCAGAGTGCAGTGGAGGCTGGGACGCTAAATGTCTTCAAGGCAGAAATTGATAAATTCTTGATGTCACAAGGAATAAAGGGCTACGGGGAGAATGCGGGTAAGTGGAGTTGAAATGCCCATCAGCCATGATTGAATGGCGGAGAGGACTCGATGGGCTGAATGGCCTTTTTTTCCGTTCCTATGTCTTATGGTCTTATGGACAAGATTACAGAGAATCCCCAGATAACCTACAAGTGTGTGAAGCGGAACAGAATAACCAGTGAACACGTAGGACTCATTAGTGACTTGCCAAGTTGCATCTAAATCAACTTTAGTATAGGAGAAAGAGGGGAGTGGTAGAAGGCAGTTTGTGTGACTGGGGGCTAGTGTCCAATGCTGTATCACGGGCATCAGTGCAGGGTCCCTTATTATTTGTGATTCGGAGGTGCTAGTGTTGGGCTGCAGTGGACAAATCTAAAAATAGCATAACACCAGACCAGAGTCTAACAGGTTAATTCGGCAACACTAGCTTTCGAAACCGCTTCTTCTTCATCAACGTGCACAACCATGTGATGTAACTGATGTTGAGAGAATTTTATCCTTATTATTTGTGGTATTCATAAATGATGCAGCTGTGAATATGGACGAGGGGTGGGGTGTGTAATAAATAAGTTTGTATTTGATACAAAGATTGGCCAGGTGGTTGGCAGTGAGGAGAAAGGCCTTATGTTATAGGTAGATACTGATGGAATGGTCAGATAGGTGGATCAATGACAGATGGAAGGTAACCCTGATAACTATGAGGTGATGCACTTTGGAAGAAGGAACCAGTCAGGGGAGTACTCAATGAATGGCAGCACACTAGAAAGCTCAGAGGGTGATTCTCCACACATCGCTGAATGTGACTGCACAGGTTAATACACAATCTGGGAAAGGATAGGGGAATGTAAACATAGCCTTTATTAATCGAGGCATAGATTATAAGAACTATGCGGAACTTTGGTGAGGGCAAGATGGAATACTGTGTGTAGGGCTGGGAACAACATTACAGGAAGGATGTGATTGTACCGGAGGGGTGCAGAGGTGTTCCCTGGGATGGAGCATATCAGCTATGGAGAGAGGCTGGATAACCTCAGGTTGTTTAGTTTGGAGGAGAGAAGGCTGAGAGGTCTGTGATTCTGAAGGATAGGATTACGAGGTACATGGACAGGTTGGATAGACAGCAGCTGTTGATTTTACTCAAAGGGCCACACTTTTAAAGTGAAGGATTTACGGTTTAGTGAAGATTTGAGAATTGTTTTTCAACCAGAGCGTGGTTGGGTTCTGGAATGCACTTCTTGAGAGTGGAGTTGTCATGGTAAACTCAAACCATTAGAAACGACACGGTTGTGCACTTCACATGCTTTAAGATTCACGGCTAAGGTCTTGTGTCGGAAAGATGGGCCGACTGTAGACTGTGCTGTATTTCTGGTAGGACAGAGTCTGTGCTTCTGTGATTGTATGGCTGTGGAAGGTCAATCATTTAGTAGGTTAAGGTAGGAATTGATGGGTGTCTGAAGATTATCTTAACAAAGTTGATAAGAGACAACTTGTAATATTTTCTGGAAATATGTCAATGGCAAAATTAAGAGAAAAAAGTTGCAGATTTTTTTCAGTCTGATACCAGATAATTGAGGACCGGGAAATAGCAGAACTATGGAGCAAATACTTTAGTTATGCCTTCACAGAAGAAAACAAATCAAAAAAGAAAACTTCCTAGCAATACTAGGGAACTTTAGTCTTGTGAGAAAAGGGACTGGAATGAAAGTAGCAACTAAACAGTTCAGAGAAAGCATTGGACTGAAATTAATGGGCATAGACAAAGTCAACAGAGATTTATGAAATGGGAATCATATTTGAGAAAGTGGCTTTTAGTAAAATTATGTAGGAGGTATCAATGCCATGCGAGTGGATTATCAGAAAGATTTTTGATAAAGGCCCAAGCCTATTGTGCAAATTCGAATCCTATGGGACTCGGGCTAATATATGGTCATAGATTTAGAATGGGAAAGCTGGCAGGAAACAGTGAGTAGGAATAAAACAATGTTTTATTTTTAAATGGAAGGCTTGTAAGGATCGTGTCTTGAGCTCCAGCTGTTCACAATACACATCATATCTTTGGGTGAGGGGCGCAAATGTAATATTCCCAAGTCTGATGACAGCACTAAACGGTGTCAGCCTGTGAATGGATGAGGAGGATGCAAAAAAGTTCCAAGGTGGTTGAGACAAGTGGAGTGACTGGGCAAATACGTGGCAGGTGGAGAGTAATGGGGGAGATGAGATGTTGTGTACTTTGATGGGAACAATGGACTGGCAGCCTCTCATTTGAAAAAGGAGTGGTTGAAAAATGTTGCACTATAAATGAACTAAAGCTGCATTTTTGTTTATTTCTGCAGAGCACTCCGAGTCCATGTGTGGCAGTGAGTTCTGAATCCAGAAGTGGGAATGGCATTGGCACGCTGACCATTGTATGTAGGCCCAGCACGTGGGGAACTATAACTTTTAAAGGAATCTGGATCTCCCTGTACACCAATCACTTAAAGCAATATTGCAGGAGCAGAAATCAGGAAGGAAGATAAATGCTGTATTCACCTTCATTTCAGGAGAATTTGAGTACAGGAGTAAATGCCGGCTTCATGGCAAGGGCGTAATTGATATGTGGAGCATGTTCAAGGAGCAACTATTGAGTGTCCTTGATAAGTATGTACCTGTCAGGCAGGGAGGAAAGGATCGTGTGAGGGAGCCGTGGTTTAATAAGGAATTGGAATCCCTTGTTAAATAGAAGAGGGCGGCCTATGTAAAGATGAGGCGTGAAGGTTCAATTGGGGCGATTGAGTGTTATAAGGTAGCCAGGAATAATCTGAAGAGAGAGCTAAGAGCAGCAAGGAGGGACATGAAAAGTCCTTAGTGGGTAGGATTAAGGAAAATCAAAAGGTTTTCTATAGGTATGTCAGGAATAAAGGAATGACTAGGGTAGGAATAGGTCCAATCCGGGCCTGATGGCATTTATCCTAGGATTCTCTGGGAAGCAATGGAGGAGATTGCAGAGCCATTGGCCTTGATTTTTATGTCCTCGTTGTCTACAGGAATAGTGCCAGAAGACTGGAGGATAGCAAATGTGGTTCTCTTGTTCAAAAAGGGGAGTAGGGATAGCCCTAGTAACTATAGGCTGGTGAGTCTCACTTCTGTTGTGGGCAAAGTCTTGGAGAGAATTGTAAGGGATAGGATTTATGAACATCTGGATGGGAATATTGTGATCAAGGATAGTCAACATGGTTTTGTGAAGGGCAGGTCGTGCCTCACAAACCTTATTGAATTCTTCGAGAAGGTGACTAAAGGGTAAAGCGGTAGATGTACTGTATATGGATTTTAATAAGGCGTTTGGTAAGGTTCCCCATGGTAGGCTATCGCAAAAAATACTGAGGTATGGCATTGAGGGTGAGTTGGAGATTTGGATTAGAAATTGGCTGGCTGGAAGAAGACAGAGGGTAGTAGTTGATGGTAAAGGTTCATCTTGGAGTGCAGTTACTAGCGGTGTTCCGCAAGGATCTGTTTTGGGACCTTTGCTGTTTGTCATTTCTATAAATGACCTGGAGGAGGGGCTAGAAGGTTGGGTAAGCAAGTTTGCAGATGATACACAAGTCGGTGGAGTTGTTGACAGTGAGGAAGGATGTGTCAGGTTATAGTGGGATATAGATAAGCTGCAGAGCTGGGCAGAAAGGTGGCACTTTGGTAAGAGTAACAAAAAGATGGGGTACTGGGCTAATGGTCGGATACTTGGTAGTGTGGATGAGCAGAGAGATCTTGGTGTCCATGTACACAGATCTCTGAAAGTTGCCACCAGGTAAATAGTGTGGTGAAGAAGGCATATGACGTACTGACTTTTATTGGTAGAGGAATTGAGTTCCGGAGTCCTGAGGTCATGTTGTAGTTGTATAAGATTCTGGTGCGGACGCATCTGGAGTATTGTGTGCAGTTTTGGTCGCCATACTATCGGAAGGATGTGGAGGCACTGGAACGGGTGCAGAGGAGGTTTACCAGGATGTTGCCTGGTATGGTAGGAAGATCGTATGAGGAAAGGCTGATGCACTTGGGGCTGTTTTCATTGGAGAAAATAAGGTGTAGGGGTGACTTGATAGAGGTGCACAAGATGATTAGGGGTTTAGAAGGAGTTGACCATGAGAACCTTTTTCCACGTATGGAGTCAGCTATTACGAGGGGGCATAGCTTTAAATTAAGGGGTAGTAGGTATAGGACAGCTGTTAGGGGTAGATTCTTTACTCAGCGAGTCGTGAGTTCATGGAATGCCCTGCCAGTAGATTTGGTGAACTCTCCCTCTTTATGGGCATTTAAGCGGGTATTGGATAGGCATATGGAGGATAGTGGGCTAGTGAAGGTTAGGTGGATTTGGATCGGCGCAACATCGAGGGCCGAAGGACCTGTACTGCGCTCTATTCTTCTATGTTCTATGTTCTATGTTCTATGTATCTTACTGCAGCTGTACGGGGCCTTGGTGAGACCCCATCTCGAACATTGTGCAGTATTGTGTGCAGTTTTGGTCTCTTTTCCTAACAGACGAACAACCTGACATTGAGGGAGAGCAGCAAAGGATGATTAGACTGATCTCTGGGATGACAGACTTGTTGTGGGAGCAGAGTTTGGGGCAACTGGACCTGTATTTAATGGGGTTTAGGAAAATGAATGGAAATGTCAGTGAAATAGATAACACTCTGACAGGGCGAGACAGATTAGAAGCGGGATGGTAATTCCCCTGGCTGGGATGTCTAAAACAAGGGGCCACGATATTCGGTACAATAGGCCACTTTGCATTGAGATGAGAATAACTGCCTGCACTCGAAGACTGGCAAACCAGGGGTACTCTCTCCCAGATCAGGCTGTGGAAGTCAAGTGGCTGAATATAAATAAGGATTTCTGGAAACTAAAGGAATAGGGAGAGAGCAGGAGTGTGGTGTGAAGATAGAAAATCAGCTATCACTCCAGGTTGTTCTCCAATAACTCAATAACTGTGTTCCTGTGCAGCACAGTGTTGTACAAAATCGTGCAATATAAATAATGGGGTCTATGGAAAAAAGAGGGTAAATGGTGAACCCCCAAAAATATCAGTAAAAACCAAAAATTAAATTTGATCTAACAGACAATAGGACAGTCTAAATAAATCTTTAAATGATATGTTGTAATGGAACAGTGCTGTAAAGGTAACACTTTCACACTGCAGTCACTCACTGGTGCACTGTACCTTTCACCACAATCTTCACCAGAAAGTGCGCGGGGGCTAACTGACCATGTGATGCCGATGGAAAATTCCAGTTCTCCCCAAGATTCTCCCCACGGTTTGAAATAAAGTGCTTTCTAAACATAGACTACAATTCCCAGTTTCCAGCTCAGTTTCAAGGCCGACAGAGCCGATTGCATTCCTGTTTTTGCTGAACACATTGATTGTACCTTTTGTAGACAGAGAGTTTCTGAGGCAGGATTTGCTGTTCAGCTGGTGCCCGACAAGGAATCGCGTCACAGTGAACGCCAGTTCACTTTATAGAAAAAGGTTAATGAATCGCATTGCAGCCAAATTGTATTTAATCAGCACGCATTATCAGTGAACTGCCTGTACATAGAATGGAGGCGCAAAACTGATGGGCTGAATGGACTACAGCAGTTCTCATTTTATGTTTCACAATGTTTAAACATATTCAGGGATATGAATATTGTATGGGGAAAACTGCATTGAGGAGATGTTCGGCCTTTAAGTAGAATGTGGAAAGCTCAATGAGTTGTATGACGTAATCCTTTCCCGATGCTTCTGTGCAGTGTGTGGGAAAGCTCTGTATATGTTGTCACAGGCTCTCAGCTGTTAGGAAGGAGGTCTCTGCAGGGGCGACAGGATTGTGTTTCCCATTCCCTTTTCTGATAACGAGGCTGGTGCCGGCCGTTTTCTCCGGGTTTATCCTTTAAGACCTCGGAGCAGTTTGATACAATTGAGTGTCTTGCTTGGCCGTTTCAGAGACCATTGACGAGTGTATCACATATCTGTGTGTCTGGAGTCACTTTTAGGCCAGACCAGGAAAGCACGGGGGATTCACTTCCTGAAAGTACACTGGGGAAGGAGATCGACATCTATAATCGACATTGAATACACGATCACTATTACTGACACCAGGTATGAGATCTCGATATTTTATTAATTATTATTAACTTGCACCAGTTGCCAGAGAATTAGCCTGGTCAGGATTAGCAATCCAATGACAATTCCACAACAGCACCATTTCCACATGGGGGCCTATCAGAAACCACACTGAACCGATTATCTCCGTGCTGTGTGACAGCTCTATCAAAAAAAAAACAATTTGACTAGCTTGATGGGACTGAGGGCGTGGTAATTGATCCGATTGTAATTATTCCCTTCTTAGGGGATAATTGAGTAATTACCCACATTAGGAGAAAGTGAGGACTGCAGTTGCTAATTACCCACATTGCCAGGGGGTTGTCAGAGTTGAAGCTGGAATGAAACAGCTTCCTCAGGTACATGGCTTGTTTTGTAGCAAAAGTCCTCAGTCCTATTGCAGGAATGGTGCCAGGGCCAAATGCCTTTGTCGTATCTACAGTGTCTAGCTGTTGCTTCATGTCACGTACAGTGAATTGAATTGGTTGAAGACGGGCATCAGTGATTCTGAGGGTATCATAGTGAGGGTGAGGTGGGTGAGGATGGTGCAGATACTGCATATTTTACATGGATGCACAGGGCTGTTCCATTATTTAGGATGGCGATATTTGTGGAGTCCTCTCCTCCAGTAAGTTGTTTAATGGTCCATCGACTTTTATGCATGGATTTGACAGGACGAGAGAGCTTAAATCTGATTTGTTAGTCTTGGCATCATTTTTCCCTCTGTATCAGATGTTAGTCCTGCTGTTTGTAGTGTAACAAGTCAAGTGCGGTAGCTTTAAAGGGTTGTAATCAGGTTAACGTGCACGTGATTCCGACCCGACCATGTTCACCCACACTCGTCACTGACCCATGGATCGGCTTGATGGAAATGGTAGATGGATGGACTATCCTGGGGGACAAGTTACAGATTGTCATTGAAATATATAGCATCAGATGATAACCCAGTTTTAGCTGCAATATCTACAATTCAATTCTATTGACTGCCACCCCCTTCCCCCCCCCCCCCCCCCCCCCCCCACAGTTCGCACCGAGACCCATGCACCATCAGCCCTGTATTCAGTGACCTACTCTGGTTTCTGAGGCGGACATACTTCCATTTTCATATTCTCATTCTGCTGGATGTCTTTCATTGGTGTCACGCCTCCAATTTGTTGCATAAACAATATCCATTTAAGGTACTAACCTGACCTTTTCCTTTTTCCTTTCAGTAATGCCATCTTCTGTATTTGAAGTGAATGTGTTTCCTTCTGTTTTTCTCCCTGACCATGATTCAGAGCACTGCAGTATCAGTGATGCCAGCCTTATGCAGTTTCATAGTCAAGGAACTTGTCACCATGCGTTACTGTTCAGTTCCCAGTGAACGGCGCTCCATGTTGGACAGGATGTTTGGGCATCTTTGACAATATGTCGTTGGAAATTGTTCAAAAACAGAAATTGCTGAAGACATTGCGAAAGATGTTGCAGAATTTTCTGGAGTGAATGCAGAGTGAAACTTTCATGTCCAGTGATCCTTCTACAAATGTTTTTTATTTTTATTTCCAGTATCCATAATTATTGGTTTAATTGAAAAATCGTTTTGTGCCTATTCATTTCTGGAGAAACCCAGCAGGTCTGTCAACATCTGCAGGGAAAGAGAAACAATGTTAGCGTTTCCAGTCCAGTGTGACAATTCTTCAAAACTGAATACAATTGCAAAATGGTCTTTTAGTCCCTTGCCAGATGTGGAGGATGTGTGACAGAGAAAAGAGGGTGTGGCAAAAGAAAAACGCGCTTTTAGCAGTGGTGAAATAAAAGATTCTGTATATTGGGTCGAATTTGAGGTGTAAATGGGGGAATGGGGTTATCTCTATTGAATGCAAGATAAAGAAGACACAAACACACAAAGTCATACGGAGGCCAGGAGGGAGAATGTTGATCATGTGATATAATATAATTCTAGCCACAGATACGTCTTCACTGTCGTGGTTATTACCCCCTTTAGATAAAGGAATTCAGGTGCTTGACTTCTTATTGGCACTAGTGAGCGTTTCATGCTGCCTTAGTATTGTAATATGGAGAAAAACACATCACAGTATGACGTTTGGGCTGAGTATTGGTTACCTGTCATTTTTAATATTGCTTCAGTTTTGCAGTGCTTATCTTTAAACGCTTGTTCTTGAAGTTAGCTTCAGATGGAGTGTAGGATATTGAGGACTGACATAGAAACTTATAAAATCATGAGTGATATGGATAGGGTGAATATCCAAGGTCTTTTCCACAGGATAGGGGAATCCAAACATCGAGGGAATAGGTTTAAGGTGAAAGAGGTAGATTTAAAAGGGACTAACGGGCAGCGTTTTTACGCAGAGGGTGGTGGGGGAAAGGAATAAGCTTCCAGAAGAAGAGTGGGAGATGCAAGGATTGAAACTTTATTGCTGGAACAGCACAGCAGGTCAGGCAGCATCCAGGGAACAGGAGATTCGACGTTTCGGGCACAGGCCCTTCTTCAGGAATGAGCAGAGAGGACAGCTACAACATTTAAAACGCATTTGGACAAACATATAGACATTTAGAAAAGCTTCACGCAGAGTCAGTGTGGTTTTGTGAAAGTGAAATGATACTTTGCCCTGTAAAATCATACAAGGTTTTTCTGGAGATGCCTGTTAATGTAACAAGCGGACTTGATAAAGGGGATCTGGTAGACACCAGGCTTTCCAGAGATTTTCCATAAGGTATTACAAAACAAAAGTTCTTACACAAAACAGAAGCTCCATGACATCGGGCACTGTATTAACATGGGATGTTGATTGTTTAACACAGAAATCAGAGAGTCGGGATTAATGGATCTTTATGGTAAAGGTGTATCTGCTGGAGTACCACAAGTATATGTCTGATGGCATCAGTTATTTACAATCTAAGCTGACAACCTGAAGGAGGGAGCTGAGTGCAATATACATCCGAATTTGAGGATAACACTGAGAATCAAAAGGCAGGCTGTTATTTAATGGAGAGGACTTCCAGAAAAGGAACCGTAAAGGCATTGGAGTCTTCCTGTGTATGAAACATAAAGTCAGCATGCTGATGCAGCAGGTTGGTACATTAGGCAGTTTCCTGGGATGAAAGGGTTGAGTTATTTATAATCTCTAAAATGATGAAGCGATAACTCATTGGGGTTTAAATGAATGAGGAGTGATGCTGCTGAAACCTACAAGACAGGGAGGGATTGGAGAAGGTAGATGTTGAGAGGTTCTTTACATTCTTGAGCAAGCTGTCGAACTCGATTATATAGATACCGAATAAGGAACATCGATTTCAATCTGAGATGCAGAGTCATGACTTCTCTCCGAAGGTAGTGAATGTCTGGAACTCCCTAACCCAGAGAGGTGTGGAGGGATACAAGGAGTTGGCAAGATAGTGGAGTTGAGGCCTGGGGTAGATCAGTCAAGTTCTATCATTTGACAGAGTTAGCTTGAGGGACCGATTGACCTACTCCTGTTCCTATTTATTAATTTCACATGTCATGCTTTTGGAAAGTAACGGGTTATTTTGCTGGAAATCGTGTTGTACAATGTTGCATTCAGGGAGAGCAGGGGATTTGTTTTGTTAACCCCGGGTGGGGTATGTGGCTGTATTCCCAGCGTATCTGGGTCTGCAACATGACCCACATCTGGAGCAGAAGTTTCAACGAGGAGAAGCCTGGAAACAGAGACTGGGGGTTGGTGTGGTGGTCACTTCCTGTTCCAGACTGGATTTTCCAAGTACATTTCCAAAGCTACACCAAACCATCGGAGTGGCCTCGATCTGCCAGGGCTGAGGGACACAAGTGGGCCATTCGGCCCTTTCACACTACTCCACCAGTATATAAGGTCATGGCTCATCGCATTATGATCCCAGCTGCACGTTTGTTTCCATGCACCATTATCCCTGATTCACCTGTCCATGGAAAATCAGATAAAGCCAGATTCGATATAATATAAAGATCCAGCCATCCCAATCTTCTGGGAAAGAGAATTCCCACTTGACTGAAATCCCACTTTGTGCAGTTCTCCTAAATCCTGTTCTGACGGAGGTTGGAGGATGTCACTGTTTCCTTTTCACGTCCCATTCCTCCACTGCTCACACCAAATTTTAAATATAACCAGGTTGGTGATATGGCCGATGTTAAAGGTCTCAGACTGAGTCAGGTTCAGTGACAGGAACAAGTCAGGCAGATTTCTTTAGTCAGCCAAAAGTAACTAACAGAACTAACAGATGCGCATGGTGGATCTGTGGTTAGCACTGCTACCTCCCATCACCAAGTAGCTGCGTTCACTTCCAACCTCGGGCAAACCTCTATGTGGATTTTGAACATTCTTCCCATCTCTGTGTGGGTTTCCTCCCAGTGTTCCAGTTTCCATCCACAGTCCAAAGATATGCAGCTGAGAGCGGATTGGTCATGCTAAATTGCCCATAGTGCCCAGAGATGTGTAGGTTGGATAGTTTAGTCATGGGAAATGCAGGGTTACATGGATAGATTAGGGGGGCAGCTACAGGAGGGGATACTGTTCCGAGGGTCAGTGTGGACTTAATGGACGGAATGTCCTGCTTCCACACTGTAGAGATTCTATAAAAACAACAAGAAGTTTGGACTATGCAAACACCCAGTCGGTATCTATCTGATCAACTCTCCTCTAGGTTTTGTATGTTTCAATAAGATCACCTCTCATTCCAAGAGTAACCTGGTAAAGCCTTTATAATATAAGACCCTCATCCCTGGAATACATTAAGTGAAACATCTCCGAACTGCTTCCAATTTAATTATATCCTTTCTCAGATAAGGAGACAAAAATAATCTCTCGCTCAGATGAAGTTAATTTTTGTTTTCTCAGTGGTGAGTGTATTTGGAACTCTCTTCCCCGCAGATCATTAGAGGCAGAGATATTGAATATGTTTTAGGCATGGACAGAAGGTTCATAAATAATAACGGAGTCAATGATTATTGGGAAATGGCAGGAATGTGCAGTGTTGGGGAAATGTTGACAGTGGTACAAAATCACACTGCTCCAGCACATCCAAAAATACAATGCAAAATGAAATGATAATATCGATAAAAATGTCAAGGGGAAATCCAAGATGGTGGCGATCTAGAAGGCCTGCTTTGTTGGGCTCTGCATCACAGCACGGGCAAAGTGGTTCCCTAACCCACTCCACCCCAGCCATTTACTTAAAATGCTTAGTTTTGGAAAGTTTTGAGAGTTGGCAGTTGCAGTAGTCTTAGTTTGTGTAGTTTTTAAGGTTTATGAGACTTTGTTTATTAATGATCAGTAATTCGAGTTCTTCCTCTCTCGAGTTCAAATGTTGCTACAGTGTGTTCTGGGTAATGATGTGCTTAAATGGTGTACATGGAGCATTGAGGGCAGCCATTGGCCAGAAAAGAGGAAAAATGTACTTTCTAATCGTAAAAAGAGAGGGTGGATGTTGTCCTATTGCAGGAGATGCACCTTGATGACAAGGAACATTTGACATTACAGCAGGTCGGGTTTGATCGGGTTTATTTCTCCTCTTTTAATAGTACGAGTAGGGGAGAAGCCATAATGGATAAAAAGAATCTTCCATTTAACCAACTAGTTCGTATTTGACTCTCACGGGAGGCTCATGATCCCCAAAGCCTTGAGCTATGGTGAATAATACAGTATTTTGAATGTTTATTGACCCCACCCGCGCTCCCTCTTAAAATCCTGGTAGATGCATTTTCCAAACTCAGATATCTTGCATCGTGGCACATAATTGTAGAAGATTTCCACTGTCTTATGGACCCCACCGAGGACAGAATGTCCAAAGGTGCTCCAATACCCTCGTTATAATGTAAGCAATTAATGGATTTGTGTGCAGAACTAGAGCTGGTGGATGCCTGGAGGCAGATCCACATCACAACTAGATATTTTATTTTCTTTTTTAACCCGCAGAAATGCCACACGAGGGTTGATATCTTCCCCATCCCTGCAACAATCTTAGATTTGGTGGCATCCTATACAATTGGGAATATTACCGTTTCTGACCATGCAGCAGTATACTTATTGATTAAGAGCAATATAGCAGTTTGGATACATTGGCGAATGTACCCCTATTGTCAAGACTAATTAGTTCATTGAGTATTTAGATTAGATTACTTAAAGTGCAGAAACAGGCCATTTGACCCAACAAGTCCACACTGACCCGCCGAAGCGCAACCCACCCAGACCCATTTCCCGACATTTACACCTTCACCTTACACTACGGACAATTTAGCATGGCCAATTCATCTTACCTGCACATTTTTGGACTGTGGGAGGAAACCCACGCAGAGACGGGGAGAATGCGTAAACTCCACGCAGTCAGTCAACTGAGGCGGGAATTGAACCCGGGTTTCTAGCACCATGAAGCAGAAGTGCTAACCATTGTGCCACTGTGCCACTGGGCCGCCCACTGCAATGATTGCAGATCTTTCTCAGCCATTAATTCAGATTCAACCAGTAACTCATCCACTCTATGAGAAATTGCTAAGGCTTATGCCAAGGCAACAATTATTCCTTAGGATGCAGCAGAAGGGGGAGCAGGAACACTGGTTTGAGGCACAGCTGAGGGCAGCCGAGAGTGCATACTGTGATTGACTCTCAGTGGCTAACCTGCAGAAGATCACGATGCTTCAGTCTACAGTGAATTCCAAGCTCACACACAGACAGCCAAGAAGGAACTTACTTTTGCTAAACAAAGGCTGTCTGAACACGGTGATAAGCCAGGCAGGTATTTAATCTATCTTGCCAGGAAAACGAGCGCCCCTCTCAAGCCATTACCTTCAATTCCAAAATATTAATGACTCCTGTCCGAGATTTTTCTCCGAATTATTTCAGACTGAACATTTTGAGGACAGATGGATTAAGATGGAGTCATTTTTCAAGAACCTGGGTTTTCCAGGAGTAACCCCTGAAGAAGTGTTGTACCTTAATGCACCATTGTCAGCGCAGGAGGGTGTGAAGCAGCTTCAGAATGTAAAGGTGCACGTTCCTGATGGATTTCCTACTGAAATTTATAAATAATTTATAAACCTATTGTCAGGGCTGATGTTTAACATGTTCCGCCACTCATACAGTCACGAATCCCTCCCTCCATCCTTAAGAGAGGCTCACATCTCTCTGATGCTGAAGAAATGTAGACCCCGGAGGATTGTGTTTCTTACCCTCCAATCTCACTTTTAAATGTTGGTTTCAAAATACTATCTGAGACCCGTACAATCAGTCTGGAAACTTTGCTGCCTTCCGTTGCCAAAGAGGACCAAACAGGCTTTATAAAGGGCCGCAGATCTTCCTACAATGTTAAGAGGTTACTCAATATGATCCAAGAGTGTCAACAACAATCTGTCCAGGGATTATTGATCTCTTTAGATGAGAGAAAGTATTTGATTGGGTTGAGTGGCCGAATCTCTTCTGTACATTAGAACGGTTTGGTCTATGCAAAGTTTATATCAAGTGGTTGAGGGTCCTTTACCGTGATCCTCTGCTGCGGTTCTCACTAATGGTGTGCCAACCAGTAATATTAATATTTCTCCAGGCAGCCGACAAGGCTGACACCTTTCACCATTGTTGTTTACGTTGGTGATTGAGCCACTGGCGGAGGTCACCCGTAGGGATGCCAACATATCTGCCTCACTAATGGTGTGCCAACCAGTAATATTAATATTTCTCCAGGCAGCCGACAAGGCTGACACCTTTCACCATTGTTGTTTACGTTGGTGATTGAGCCACTGGCGGAGGTCACCCGTAGGGATGCCAACATATCTGCCTCACTAATGGTGTGCCAACCAGTAATATTAATATTTCTCCAGGCAGCCGACAAGGCTGACACCTTTCACCATTGTTGTTTACGTTGGTGATTGAGCCACTGGCGGAGACCATCCGTCGGGATGCCAACATATCTGCTCCAGAAGTGGGATAGAAGTCACGTGAGAGTACATTGTATGCAGATGAGGGTCTTATGTTTTTTGTCAAATCCCGCAATTTCTGTAGTTCATGTGATGCAATGCATTAATTCGCTTGTTGAATTTCCAGGCAATAAGATTAATTTTACAAAGTTGGAGGCCATGCCTATGGGAGAGCTGAGGGAAATACCTGATACTGAGGGGAAATCCTGGTTTCCTTTTGAATGGTCACGGGGCTGGTTTCCCTATTTCTGTACATGCGTTACATTTGTCTTTGATCATTTATTTAATGTGAACTATGTCCATTTGTTTGACAAAATTAAACAAGACCTTCAAAGATGGGAGGCATTTTCAATATCCTGGCTAGGTCCGATAGCTTTTATTAAAATGAATGTCCTTCCTCATTTTCTTCACCCCGTGCGAATGCTTTCTATGATGTTTCCCAGACAGATATTTCGGAAACATAATGGCTGATTTAGCTCTTTTATTTGGCACCATAAACGATTCTTTATCTAGCTCATAAAATTGCAACTGCCCCACAGATTGTGAGGAGTAGATCTCCCCGATTAAAATCAATCAATTAAGTTTTTTTTTTAATCGTTTGTTCGTGCCTGGGCCGCTGAGGTCTCGGCATCAATATGGCTAGACATTGAGCCCTCTCAGACAAATTGAACCCTTATTAGTCTGTTGTTCTTAGATAAAATGACAACATTTATGGAATATTGTCATAAAATAATGATTATCAATACTGTTAAAACTTGAAGCACAATGCGTCAGATCGAGGCAATACAGCCAAAACCATGTTTCTTACCCCTATAATTGGGATACCGGGGATAATGGATTCCAGGTTTAAACTGTGGACAGCGAGAGGGATACTTTGTTTGGGTGATTTAGAATTAGTAGTATCCCTACAGTGTGGAAACAGGTCCTTTGGCCCAGCAAGTCCACTTCGATCCTCTGAAGAGTAACCTACCCACATCCATTCCCCTCCTATCTTATATTTACCCTGATTAATGCCCCAACTTACAGATCCTGGAACACTATAAGCGATTGAGCAATGGCCAAGTCACCTAACCTGCACATGTTTGTGACTGTGGGAGGAAACCTACGCAGTCACAGTTGAGAATATACTAACTCACACAGCCAGTCACCCAAGACTGGAACCAAACCTGTGACCCTGGTGCGGTGAGTCAGCAGTGCAAACCACCGAGCCACCACGTGTTACTTGAAGGAGAGACAATGATACCGTTTGATCAAGTAACTCGTAAATATGGACTACCTAGTAGAGACTTCTTCTTTTTTTTTTCCAGATTAGAGATTTGATTAAAAAACACAATTTTAAAAGACACTTACAGATCCAATACAGAGAAGCAGGTAATTATTGTAAAGAATACACTCTCTGTCAGTACCCTTTACCATTTGTTGAAGTGTGTCCCCTCAGACAAGACTGTGCAGCTTCGTGATGTCTGTGCAAAAGAGTTGGGGGTTTAGATCTCTTCGGCGACATGGGAGGATATTTGTGAAAATGCTCTAAGGAGTTTGATCTGAAATAGGACCCATTCCATGCAGTTGAAAATTCTTCACAGGGTTTCTATCAAAATTCAAAGTGGGATTATCTTCAGCGTGTCCTAAATACAGAATGACTACAGACACTCTTACTCATTGCATGTAGTCCTGCTGCAGGCCTCTTATATATTGGAGCACTGCGTTAGATGTGGTAGAGTGGGTCTTGGGGTCCGAATTGGAGATGGACCCGGTTTCTCTTTTCCTGGGCGTGCCCAGAGTATCTTATACAGATGCACATGGGAAAGAAAATATATATTTACTTTCTGGGCTAGGGAAAATATTATGTTGTGTTGTATGTCCGAAAACTCCCCGGGTCTGTTGGGACTTTGTAAGCTCATCATGGAGAATATCCCTTTGGACTTTCACACCAACATGGTGCAACAAAAACAGAGATCAATGTAAGTCATAGGCTCATAGAGTCATAGAGATGTACAGCACAGAAACAGACCCTTCGGTCCAACCCGGCCATGGTATCCCAACCCATTTTAGTCCCACCCGACAGCACCCGGCCCATATCCCTCCAAACCCTTCTTATTCATTCACCCATCCAAATGCCTCTTCAATGTTGCATTTGTATCAGCCTCCCCGACACCACCTGGCAGTTCATTCCATACACGTACCATTCTCTGTGTGAAATAGTTGTCCCGTAGTTATCTGTTATATCTTTCCCCTCTCACCCTAAACTTATACCTTCTCGTTCTGACTCCCCGACCCTAGGAAAAAGACTTTACCTATTTACCCTATCCATGCCCATCATAATTTTGTAAAACTCTATAATGTCAGCACTCAGCCTCCAATGCTCCTGGGAAAACAACCCCAGTCTGTTCAGCCTCTCTCTACAGCTCAAATCCTTCAACCCTGGTAACATTAGTGAAATATTTTCTGAACCCTTTCAAGTTTCACAACATCTTTCCGATAGGCAGGAGACCAGAATTGCACGCAACATTCCAACACTGGCCTAACTAGTGTCCTGTACAGCCGCAACATGATCTTACAACTCCTGTACTCAATACTCTGACCAATAAAGGAAACGCCTTCATCACTATCCTATCTACCTGCAACTCCCCTTTCAAGGAGCTATGAACCTGCACTCCAAGATCTCTTTGTTCAGCAACACTCCCTGCGACCTTATCATTAAGTGTATAAGTCCTGCTAAGATTTTCTTTCGCAAAATGCAGCACCTCGCATTTATCTGAATTAAACTCCATCTGCCACTCTCAACCCATTGGCCATTTGGTCAATCTGAGGTGACCCTCTTCGCTCTCCACTACACCTCCAATTTTGGTGTCATCTGCAAATGTACTAATTGTATCTCTTTTGCTCACATCAAAATCATTTATGTCAATGACAAAAAGTAGTGAATCCAGCACCGATCCTTTTGGCACTGCACTTGTCACAGGCCTCCAGTCTGAAAAATAACCCTCCACCACCAATCTCTGTCTTCTACCTTTGAGCCAGTTCTGTATCCAAATGGCTAGTTCTCCATGTATTCCATGAGATCGAACCATGCCATTCAGTCTCCCATGGGGAACCTCATCAAAACCCTTATTGAAGTCCATATAGATCACATCTACCCCTCTGCCCTCATCAATCCTCTTTGTTACTTCCTTATAAAACTAAATCAAGTTTGTGAGACATGTTTCTCACGCACAAAGCTATGTTGACTATCCCTAATCAGTCCTTGCCTTTCCAAATACATGCACACCCTGTCCCTCACGATTCCCTCCAATAACTTGCCCATCACCAACGTCAGGACCACTGGTCTATAGTTCCCTGGCTTGTACTTAACACCCTTCTTATACAATGGCACAGCGTTTGCCAACCTCCAGTCTTCCGGCACCTCACCTGTGACTATCCATATTACAAATATCTCAGCAAGATGCCCAGCAATCACTTCTCTAGCTTCCCACAGAGTTCTAGGATACACCTGATCAGGTACTGAGGATTTATCCACCTTTACCCGTTTCAAGGCATCCAGCACTTCCTCCTCTGTAATATGGACAGTGTGCAAGGTGTCACCATCTATTTCCCTACATTTTATATCTTCCATATCATTTTCCACAGTAAATACTGATGCACAATACTCCTTTCGTATCTCCCCCATACTTCCTCTGCGAGGAAAAATATTCTGTTGTTTTGGATGCCTGATAAACCTCCAGGTCTATTGGGTAGTTGTAATGTCGTCATGGAGAAAATCCCTTTGGACTTTCTCACCAGTATGGTGCACCGAAAAGCAGAGATTTATGTAAGGTATGGCAACCATTTTTAAATTACCGTGATACAGGCTTATCTGCCACTCTAAAAAGGGCTTTTATATAGTCATGACGATATTGTCTAATGAATCACATCTTAGGAATTATGAACGTATGCATGTGTATCAGTTAATGCTCTCAAAGAACGAGAGCTATCACTTTGTTATGCTGAACGGTATTATTTATTTATTATTTATTGTTTATTTTTGTTTTTCTTCTGTCCGTTTAGAGACTAACTTATTTTGTATATACATGCACATGGGTGTAATTTTGTTCAGTTATTTGAGTTGTTTTGCTATTGGTTTAATATAATAATAAAAATATATTTTCCAATAAAAAATGTTGCTAAAAAATTAAAATGGTAACATTGATAGATTCGAGTCCCAAATAACTCTCATTAGAGAGACCACTCGTGGTGGTTTACGTTGAAGGTCACCAAACGGGTGATGGGGTGAGGTTGAGAGAGCATCCCCTTCATGGTAACCTCTGTCAGTGTGGGGAATTGGACCTGCGTTAGGAGCCTCCCTCTGCACCACAAACCAACCATCCAGCCAACTCAGTGGGAGACTGTGCAACTGCTACACACAGAATCAAGCGCAGAAAAAGGACAAGAGAAATTTTAATGACAAGGAAAAAGGTGTATTTGAAACAAAAATGTCCTCTGCTAGAAATTATATTTTATAATGAGACAAGTGTTTGGAAGCTGTCTTTGGCTGAATACAATAAGGTGAGACAAGTGAAATAACCAGAATGACTAATTGTGATTGGATACCGACAGCCATAAAATAAGTGCATGTTTTTGAATGGTCTGTGGAAAGCATGCTGATTGTTGCATGAATTTATAAATCAGATGAAATATATTGTAAGGTGAGTCCGTCCCCATGCCTCTGAACACATGCTAGAAGAAACCCGTGGTATGAAGTGTCTGAGAATCGTCTGCTCGGTAACAGGAACCTGGGGGTTGAATGACTGATAGTTCCTGTAACATGGAGCTGAGAAAACCATCAGATCACCCCCAAATGTATTGCATGTTGTAGCATATTTGATGTACTGAATGGCCTCATGGTAGATTTTAATTGTGTGTGATTTGAAAAACGTGCATATCTACTCCATCCTCTTATGTATTACACACTGGGGCACAGACGTTTTCCTGAAACTGGGAATAAGTTGGAACAATACCTGGAAAATTCGATAATTTGCATTCCCCAGAATATTCTATAACTATGTTGGGGGAGGCATTAGAAAGGCAAGAGAGAAAGAGAGGGAAGGTGCTGCATGCAGTAGAGAGAGTGGTGGAGCATGAGCCTTGTTCGGGGGTCGGTGCTATAACAGATATACAGTGAGTGTGAGGGAGCAGAGAGAATACGGTGACCCTTATCCTGACAGAGTGGGGAAGCTTATTGATGCTTGTCCTGTTTTGCTGGACATTTCTTCAGACCGCAGATACTTCACTGGGGTGGGTGGCGAGCGCAGACCAGGCTCAGTGGGTCTGGTAGTGTGATCCCTCTGGGAAGAGAATGGTCCCCTTTTGTAACAGCCCATCCACCAGGATCTCCGTGCAGCTGTCGACAAACCGTGGTGTAATTTCCCCTTCGCTGCCATGCTTGGGGATTATGTGCAGGGCAGCTCCAAACTGAGAAAGCGCAACCGTGTGCCCATTGGCCTTTTAAAGATGGCACTAGTGTCAGGAATCACAGAATATCCAGGGGCATCCAGGCGATTGTGAGTACCTCCAGTCATGATGGGTGGCAGAATCGGGCTGGCATTGTATGAGAGGGACACTATGGAGTGGGGTGGGTAGTTAATGAGATGCGTTTGGTAAGATAGTACCAGGAAACTAGCTCGGCCTCGTGCAGACAACCCCCCTGTCACACTCAATGAAAATGTCACTGCGACAGTTTTTTGTTAGATTCAGCCCAGTGAGGCGAAGACTCTGCTGTCCTCACTCCCAGTTACAAAGCTGCAGAACAAATGCTCATCCAAAACTCTCCATCGCCTGAACTCACAGCAATATCCCTTTCACTCATAATTCTTCGAAATACTGACCCGTGTTGCATGATACCATCGAAATGTCTTCTTTCTGAAACCTGTGAACATATCCCTCCATGACATTTTATCTCCGTCTCCCTACCACCCCACCCCCCATCCTGTCTGCACCCCAAAAAACACTCATTTACAGTCATATTGCACGAGACTGCCAGTATGACTGGCCATTTGGCCCAGCTGGTCCATGGCAACAAAAATGTCCATCCAGACTCACCCCATTTCCCTGCCCTTGTTCTGTATCCCTCTAATCCTTTCCTATCTGTGTATTTGTCCAACTGCCTTTTCATTGTTATTATTGTACCCACATCAATCACTTCCACTGACAGCTCAGTCCATATGCGTACCATACTCTAGGTAAAAAAAGTTGCCCCTCAGTTTCCTTTTTATATTTTTAATCCTTTCGAAACATTAATGGATGTCCTCTAGTCCTCGATTCACCAACCTTGCGAAAACAAATTTGAAGTATTCACCATATGCACGCCTCTCATGATTTTATAAGGGCTACACTTCCATAAGAACGCCCTCGGTTTCCTATGCTGTAAAGAAATAAGTTCTAACCTGTCCAACCGCTGCCTATAACGTAGAGCATTTAGCCCAGGAAACGTCTTTGGAAATTTGTTCTGCATACTTTCTAGTACAATAATATCCTTTCTAGAGCAAGGTGTACAAAACTGGAAACAATACTCCAACTGCAGCCTTACCAACATCCTATACAACTGCAACATAACGTCCCAACGTCTATACTCAATGCGTTGATGAAGGCCAATGTGCCAATAGCCTTCTTCACTGTCCTGTGTATCTGTTACTCAAATGTCAGACAACCGTGCATCTGATTTCCAACGTCCTTTTGTTCCACTACATGCCTTAAGGCACTATCATTCGTCATTAAACTCCTACCTGGATTTGACTTTCCAAAATGCAAGACGTCACACTTATCTATATTAAACTCCATTTGTGGCCCAGTTTCGAACAATTGAGTGACTGCCTCCTGTTCCTGTTCCTGTTCCTGTTCCTGTGTCCCAGTCTCAAGCAGTTGAGTGACTCCCTCCTGTTCCCGTGTCCCAGTCTCAAGCAGTTGAATGACTGCCTCCTGTTCCTGTGTCCCAGCCTCGAGCAGTTGAATGACTGCCTCCTGATCCCAAGTCTATGAAAATGGATGCGCTCCTCCTGTTCCTGTGCAACAGGCTCCAATAGCTCTGTGCTCACCTCCTGCTCCTGTGGAATGGAATTGAGAGACTGAATAGCCTCTTCACATTCCTTACAGCTTCTGTTGACGAAAAGCAATTCTCCTGATTCTGTAAATCACCATCAAAATCTGAATAATGTATTTTTGTATTTTACTCTCAGTAATTGAGCAAACAAGCTGACTGACAGAATTCAGAAGCTGAGTAGCCTCCTCCTGTTCCTGTGTTATACACTCCAGAGGCAATAGAGTCTCAGAGATGTACAGTACAGAAAAAGATCCTTCAGTCTGGTCGTTTATGCCGACCAAATATCCTAAATTAATCTCGTTCCCCTTGCCAGCATTTGGCCCATTTCCCTCTAAACACTTCCCATGCATGTATTCATCCAAATGCCTTTTAAATGGTGTAACTGTATCTGCCTCCACCACTTCATTTGGCTGTTCAATCCATACACGCAGCAGTCTCTGTTTGAAAATGTTGTCCCTCATGTCCCTAGTTAAATCTTTCCCCTCTCACCTTAAACCTGTGTCTTCTAATTTTGGACTCGCCTATCCTGGGAAAAGACGTTGACTGTTTACCTTATCTATGCCCCTCATGATTTTATAAACCTCTTTATGGTCATCCTTCAGCCTCAACACTTGAAAATAGCCCCAGCCTATTCAAACACTCACCGTAACTCTAACCCTCCAACACCTGAAACATTCTTTTAAATCTCTTCTGTACCCTTTCAAGTTTGACAACATCTTTCCGACAGCAGGGAGACCAGAATTAAAGGCAATATTACACAAGTGGCCAAACCAATGTCCTGTATAGATGCAACATGTCGAGAAAATGTTTAGACTCAAAGCACGGGCCAATAAAGGGCAGGTCACCAAGTGTCGTCTTCACTGTGCTTTCTACCTGTGACGGCACTTTCAAGGAACGGAGAACCTGCACCACAAGATGACACAGTAGCTCAGTGGCTAGCATTGCTGCTTCAGAGCGCAGCGATCTGGGTTTAATTCCATCCTTGAATGACTGGCTGTGTGGGGTTTGCACATTCTCCCCATGTCTGCGTGAGTCTCCTCCGGATGTTATGTTTTCCTCCCACAGTATAAAGATATACAGATAGGGGTAGATTGGCCATCCTAAATTGTGTACAGTACCCAGGGATGTGTAGACGAGGTGGAGTAGCCATGGGAAATGCAGGCTCAGAGTGATAGGGTTGGGTTTGTCCAGTGGGATACTGTTTAGAGGTTTGGTGTGGCCTCATGGGCCGAATAGGCTGTTTCCTCACTGTAGGGATTCGATAACTTCTATGGAGTTCTCCTTGATTGGCAGCTTTCGACAGGACCCTACCGATATGTCTTGCCCTGGTTTGTCTTTCCAAAATGCTACACCTCACATTTATCTAAAATAAACCCCATCTGCCACTCCTCGGTTCACCTAAGCAAAGTCCCATTGTGGTCTGAGAGATCATTCTTCACTGTCGCTGACACCAACAAATTTGGAATTATCTACAAACTTACTGACTATACTTCATATACTCAAATACAAAGGATTTGTATAAGTGACAAAAGGCAGTGGACCCACTATTGATCTTTGTGAGCAGTGCCACTGGTCACAGGTCTCCAAGTTTAATGAACAAATGTCCACTGTCACGTCCTGTCTCCAATATTCAAGAACATTTTGGATGTAAATGGTGACATCTCCCTGGATCCCGGGCAGTCTGACCTTGCTAACCAGTCTACTATGTAGACCATTTTGGTTTTCTTACTGAATTCCATAAAGACAACATCCACTATCCTGCCTTGATCAATCATCTTCATCACTTCCTCAAAAAAATCCACCGAGTCAGTGAGACGTGATCTCCAATGTACAAAGCCCTCTTCAGTCCTTGTCTTTCCAAATGCATATCGATCCTTTTCCTCAAAATACCCTCCAACAATTTAGTCACTATTGACGTCATGCTCACTGATCGAAAGTTACCTGCTTTTCCCTTACTTTCTTAAATAATGACACCATGTTAGCAGCCTTCCAGTCTTTTGACACCTCACGTGTGAAAATCAATGTTACAAATATATCAGCAAAATGCATAAGCAATCTATTTCCGAGCTTCCGACAAACTTCTGGGATACAACTGATCAGGTCCCAGGGATTAGTTCACCTTTATATGTTTTAAAATGTCCAACACCTCCTTGTAATATAGACACTTTTCAAGGTATCACTGCATATTTCTTCATTCTCTCGCTCTTGTAATCTCCTCCACATTAAATCTGTTGTGGTTCCATACATAGGTAGCCTTACTGATCTTTAAGGGACCCTATTCACTCCCTAGTTAATCTTTTGCCATTAAAAGATTTGTAGAATTTCTTCAATGCCTCATTAACCCAATTTCTAAAGCCATCTCTTGTCCACATTTTTCTGGCCCGAAATCCCCATTGAACATACACTCGCTTCCCTTATACACCTCTCGGGATTCACTTGATCTCAGCTCTGTTTATCTGACATACACCTCCTTCCTTACCTTGACCAGAGCATCAATATATCTAGCCATCCAGCTCCCCCTGCACTCACCAGCCTTGCCCATCTCACTAATAGGAACACGTTGGCTCTGGACTCTTTGAAACCACGTTTTGATGGCCTTGCATTTACCAACCATTCCTTTACCTGTGAATAGGGTATCCCAATCAGCCTTTCACAGGGCACGCCTAACATTTTCTAAATTGGCCTCATTCAAAGTTAGAACTTTAATGTTGACATCAGGTATTTCCGATTCCATAACTAATTTAAAACTAATATTTATTCAGAACAAACTTGAAAGTTAAATAAACACTTCCTGTAGCTCTATAACGGGCTCGAGAGACTGAATAGGCTCCTCCTGTCCCTCTGTAATACACTGGAAATGCTGTCCCTCTGTGATAGACCAAAGAGGCTTAATGGCCTCCTCCAGTTCTTCTACAACACACTCGAGAGGCTGCAAGGCCTCCTCCTGTCCCTGTGTAACAGATCCGAGACACAGCAACCCGTGGATTATGAGCTGCCGGTAAACTGTATCTAATGGAGACCTATTCCTTCTCAGTTACAGAAACACAAACAACACAATGTACTCCAGGTGCCCTCTCATTGACACCTCATACAGCTGCAGCAACACATTCCTTTGTATTGAATGATTCTAACTTTCCACCTTTTCAAGTAGCAACAGGCTAATATGGGCTGAATGGCCTTCTCCTATCCCTTTGTAAGAGGCCCATAGGGACAGAATTGCTTTGGCCTGTTACGGAGCAGCAGTCTCAATGCCCTGTCTCAAGGTTATGAAAGGATTTGACAACAGAGCATTAAAACAATGAGTAGCCCCACACTGGTCAATAAGTACCGTACTTTGTTTCAGGTATCTAGAAACTTGCCCACCCGACATTTTTTTTTATGCAGCTGATCTGTTATTTTATAACTGCCTCCTTTCATAAACAGAATGGAACATATAGAGACCGCTGCAGTGTTCTGTTAATACTCTCATATACAAGGAAAAAAAGATTAAAAATATTGAAAGATTGATGGTCCATCCCTCAGCAACCTTATCCATTCCGTCCAAAACCAATAAATGAAAACTGATGTATTGAATTGGTTAACTGAGTCTATTTGTTCAGTGACTGTGATTAATGCCAATCTCCATGGATTCTAATTATCCCAGTGGAGAGTTTCCATCTTTTAATGATAAATGGGCTCCGTTCAATGTGTCAACCCATAACATGAGCGGGAGCATCACCGACAGCACTGACAGGGATCAGCAGATCCAGAGAGAGGGGGAGGAGAGATCAGAATCTGAGAACATTAGACTGTAATATTCCAACAATGGATCAGAATCTGAGAACATTAGACTGGAATGTTCCAACAATGGATCAGCATCTGAGAACATTAGACAGGAATATTCAAACAATAGACAGGAGTTTATCCGATTATGTTTGGTATCTTTCTGCATTTTATTGGTTGTCATTATGACCGCGGATCTATTACGCTCTTCACATTATTCAATACTTTTATTATCCCTTCCTGGCTATCGTTGGTGTTCCTGGTGAGTGTCACTATGCAGATTTTGTTTTCTAAAAACCGATTATGAGTGTATTATTGTTATTTCATATAGTCTACACTTCCTGCCACTGTTGTTGTTTCTGTTGAATCTCTCCATCCAGATATTCACTCGACAGACCACTGCTAACTACATCAATGAATGGGCTCAATTACTGTCTCCCTCTCTGCACTGGCAGTATTACTCACGGGTCTCTATGTTGAACCATTCAGTTTCAGGGGAGAACCACAATGCATTGTATCATTGCCTTGACTGTTAAGAGCATGGAGGTCACTGTCTACTCTTCTGGTTACCAACCCCACTTCCTTCCACTGTTTCCATCCCATTCCTGGCCAATATCTGCGGCTGAAGTAGTCAAGTCACAACTGTGGGAGATCCCTTTGACTATGAGCTGATTCTTGACACCATTCCCTGACCATTTCTAACTTGAAATACTCGCCACTACAGAATATATCTCAGTGGTTTATTCCATCTGCTGTTTGAACCTTGAGCTATGAAGTCCAGGCTTAATGAAGCCAGTAATCTGCTGCTGACGGTCTCGGCTTCAAACCTGCTGAAGCAAATCTGATTGGAACTCACACCAAACACACATCCATCTGTCATTCATGTGCACCCCGCTGTATACTGCTGTTTTGTCTGGCAATGCCTTTATTTTAACATTCTCAAACACTTTACCTTATCTGTCCATGAAACTTCCCTCATTCTCTCTACTGATTAACAAAAGGCCTGCCTGTTGTTCGTATTTAAAATTGTTTTCTCCATGTGCGTTCCTTCTCAAACAATGAGTTTCGCATTCAACCACGCGGAAAGCGCGCGCGCACACACACACACACACTCTCTCAGTCTCTGATGAACACACACACACAGACAGAGAGAGCAAACCTTCCCATTGTAGGCAGTAATCTGATGCGAGTATAGTTAGCATATGATAGTAAAGTTTGCAATGCTCTCCATGCTGGGCAGATAGTGCAGTTTACTGAGCAACACACTAGCATGGTGTGCACAGCTCTCCATGCTGGGCAGATAGTGCAGTTTACTGAGCAACACATTAGCATGGTGTGCACAGCTCTCCATGCTGGGCAGATAGTGCAGTTTACTGAGCAACACACGAGCATGGTCTGCACAGCTCTCCATGCTGGGCAGATAGTGCAGTTTACTGAACAACACACTAGCATGGTCTGCACAGCTCTCCATGCTGGGCTGTCATCTTGTCCCAGTTTATGTTGTTTGTGGTGTTCTGTGAAGCAGATTCAGAATTTGATGTAATAAACCATTTCAGCTGATCTGACAATGCCTTTATTCAATGTTCTCATTCTTGTCATTTTACTCTCGAGATCTCACTTCTCCAGTTAGTCACACTGCCCTGACGTTTTCCACATATTTCCACAACATCTTTTCAGTTAATTAACTGTCTGTTTCTGTCTTTTATGTGAATCTCTCTGTCCCTTTGTATCTTTCCCTGGCCTTGGGTTTTGGCCTCCCTAGCGTATCGAGATGCCGGCATTGTGTAGCTCAGAAATAATGAAATGGAGTGTGTCAAGCTGTTGTTCACTTCCTGGTATGTCCCATGTGATGGTCCATGGAGGACAGGCGTGTTTCAGAAGTTATGAGAAACATCCTTGTAATTTGGTCTGTTACTGTGGCTGTCCCTCTCAGGTGACCTTGCGATCAGTAACACGAGGAAGCCCACTGAGTAAAGGACCTGGCATATAAATTGCCTGACAATGCTGTCACTTTTTAAATAAAGGTTATTTTCTCTCTTTTTTTAGTAAGAGGTCTTAAAGGCAAAACTTCCTACTGAAAACGGCTCAAGTAAATAACTTATGAGGCTTTTAGGGTTTTTAAATAAATAGCAGTAACAATGGCCAGCTGGCACAGACCAGGATTTCTAGTTTATTTTTATTGTAGCTATAACAATCACCAGGTCCTTGGGGTCCCAGAAGAGTTGTAAGTTTCAGTAAATTATCCATAGCTGCTATTCTCTCTGGAACCTCACTTGATTCTGTTTCCTCCTCGATTGGAGAACTGTATGCAAGAATGCATGCCTGAATGTTCCTTTTTGCCAAGGGGTGTGTTTTTGGGATGTTGATATATTGGAATAATTCATTAGTAGAAGGTACTGTATCCATTATTCGGTTAAGATTTCCAATAGTTAAATTATTCTAAATTCATCTTCATTTTTTTATGGATATTGATTAGAGTGTTTAAATATATTGTGTTTTGCTTAATGGTGAGTGGTTTGAATAGTTTGACATCTGGAACACCCAACCCACATCTACCTTTAAAATAAGGAAAGGTTGGCAACCCCGACGAAGGCAACTAAACCATCCCTGAAAACTATGAACAACTTATCATGGCCAATACACCTGACATGCATATCTTTGGATTGTGGGAGGAAACCAAATCATCCAGAATAAGCTCACGCAGACATTGGAGAATATGCACCAGGAGGCTATTGGGTTCAAAGGTCGCGTATGGTAGTTGATAGTGTCTTTTTTCTGGATGTTGAATTCGGTAGGTTTAACCAGTGTTTTGTGTATAAAGATTCAGTCACTAAGAGTTCTCTGGGTGTGGAAAAGTGAAATTGGGGGTTTTACAAAAGGTAACGATGGCTAAAGCTGTAGAAATTGATAGACAAGCTGGGGTTGGAGTTGCAATTGCCTGTGAGAAAATGAGAGATAATTACACCTATAGCTCGGCAATTACATTTAGTGGAACCGCCATCAGACTCTTTGGAAATGGCTGGAATTCAATTTCAAATGAGGCACCTTGAACATGAGATGGAAATGGAAGAGTTTGAATTATGATGAAAAGTAGAAATAAAAGAAAGGGAAATGAAGAAGAAAGACAGAAAAGGACAGAAGAAAAGCAGAGAGTTTCAACTTAAAAAGTTAGCAATTAGAGAGGAAAGTTGACATAGAAGGCGGAGATGAAGGTAGTAGGTCGGTGGGATGAGGAGGTTAGTGAGGTTGAGCAACCCTATTGTAACAAATGGTCTAATTGGGGTCTGTTTAGATGCATCCAGGCATTCTCTAAATTTGATGAGAAGGATGGAGAAGCCTTTGGAATTTCATTTGAGAAAGTAGCTAAACAAATGCAGACACCAGTGACTTTAGTTGTGACTGTGGTTTCAGTTGATCCAAAGCTGATAGGTATTTGCATCCCTACCGCAGGAGGTATCTGGCCAATATGGAGTGGTGAAGACAGCCATCTGAAGTGCACATGAGCTTGTGCCAGAAACTGACAGACAGAGTTACAGGAATCTAAAAGAGAGTCCCTGGTTAAACGCACATTGAGTTTGAAAGGATCGAACAAAGTAATTTTGAAAGGTGGGTAAGGGTATTAAAAACAGAGCAAACCTATGACACTCTTAGAGAGATTCTTATTTTGTAGAAGTTCAACAATTCACTTCCTGCAGTCGTGAGAAATCGTGTGGAAGAGCAGAGAGAAAGAATGGCAAGATTAGAAGCTGAAATGGCTGATGATGATGATTGAGTTCAGAAATCAAAGTTTGGTTTCTGTGAGGGATTGAGAAGAATGTGCGAGGTCTTATTAAGGTTTACTGGTATAGGCCAGGAGTAGCAGGTAAAGAGGTTAGAGCATTAACAGGTACAGAAGCATGTAATTCTTTTATGCTGAGACATGAGGAGCTATGTCATTCAAAAGGACTATTGGAGAGATGAGAAGTGTTCCATTATGTAACGTGTGGTTGGAGTGTCCAGTGGAAACATCAACAGATTTATTCCACAATGGGGAAGGAGGCCTTGAGCTTGGGGTTGGCCTTGCAACATTTCAGATTTACATTGCCAATAACATACATGAGACAAATCTTTATCACTGATCGTGACCCCTTAAAGTTTTTGGAGAAGTTTAGGGAGAAAAATACCTGTCTGTTTCGATTGAGCTCATTATTGCTGCCATTCAATTTGAAATTATACAGGTGACGGGGCGAGAAAACCTAAGTTTTGACACGTTGTGGAGACTTGGATGAAGAAAGACAAAGGCATTCTGTGGCAGGAGTAAAATGACTGAAATCGAAATAGATGTGAATATTTGTATGCTCAGAGTCAATGTAATATATATGCATTTCAGTCTACTAATAGACGAAGATTAGGATGTCTGAAATGAATCCACCTTTGTATATTGATGGATTATTTTATTAAAGATGGAGTTGTGAGGATACTATCACTGTAAAAAGATTATTTTCTCTTGGTTTTTTTTTAAGAGAGGTGTTAAAGGCAGAGGTGCAGTACTGCTGTCTGAAAACAGTTTAAATAAATAAGTGAGATTTTAGGTTTTATTAAAGCGGTGGTAACAATGGAAGGGCAGTGGCCAGCTCTCCCAGACCAGGTTTCCTCGTTTTGTTTTTAGCTGCAGCATTCGGAAGCTACTGGGGATCCCAGAAGGGTTGGAAGTTTCAATACATGATTCCTAGCTGCTTTTCTCTCTGAGATCTCTGTTCATGTTGTTTCCTCCTGGATTGGAAAACTGCTGTAAGGATCTGTATTTGAATATATCTTTCTGCTAAGCGGTGTAAACCAATAAGGTACGGTATCTATTGTTTGTGTAAGTGTTCCAACATATAAGCCATCCCGAAATGTTCTTTTCTTTAGTTGTATTTTTAATAAAGCATTTGAATAGATTATATTTTGCTTAATGTCGAGTGGTTTGACTAGACACAACATATCTGTAATGCACACTTCAGATCTATATTCAAAATAAGTAAAGGTTTGGGTCTAAACGGCTTTCTGGAAATATTTTGGGGGGATCTGGCCTGGTCCACAACACTTATAGCGAGGGGCTTCTGACTGGCTCCTGTAATTGAAAATTTAGTGGAGGGGCTGGGGATGGTTTGTTGGAGGATGTGCTGCAAGCTGCCTCAGACATTCAGGGAGACCTGAGGATTTGGTGACCCAACTCTGGATGGAGCATGGGAACTGTAGTTACAGCACCTGGGTCTGTAACATGAACAACAAATGGAGCAGAGGCTGCAGAGAGGGGAAGCTCTGAAACCACGCAGTGAGTATGTGTGGGGAAAAGGATCTGCTGTATCCACCCCGGGTTTTCCAGGAAGAGCTTCGCAAACTCCACTTGACCCAGGAGCAGAGTGTGAGGGGCCCTGACTGAACAAGGAGCTGATCATAGTGCGGTGTAACCTTCTTCAACACAACCTGCAGCTTCACACCAGGGGGAGGATGATGGTGCCAGTGGCTGTTAGGGTCACTGTTTCATTCAACCTCTATAATCCAGAACTTTCCAGGCAGGACTAGGTGACATATCCATCATCTCCCAGTATCTCAACATCAATGTCACCATTCGGTGATGGAGGATATATGTGGTGGATGAGGTAAATACATTGTTTCTACCTCAGCAGGAAGCTGCTGGGTGTATCCTGTATAATGGGATTCCCGATGGTGTACATGGCATCTGCAGAGTACCCATGTCAATGGGGAGAGGTAGAGGAACTGAAGGAGTTCTCTCTCTATTCATGTTACAGTGTACCCATGCACAGTATATCATGTTGGTGAATACCCACTGTACTGGCAGTAGTCACGGCCTCTTCATTCAGAAGCAGTCAGCCATTCCCACCCTCATTGGGTCTCCACGTAGAAAACAAAATGAATATATCTTGGATAAAGGCCGTCCCTTGATGCACGTTTCAAAACACCATCCCCATCACCAATCAACCACATCAAAGTATTCCATGTGTACGGAGAGCAATGGGGTCACTTGGAGTATCAAGGAGCATATGATCAGGGATGGAACAAATCCTCCCATGTCTGAACGGGGCTGGGTGAACCCCCCAGTACACAGTATCAATAAGTCCTGTAATCCCTCTCCATTTAAGTAACATACTGCCTTCCATTATTCCTGTAAATGGAATGACAGGTTATGTCATGTTAAATTCCACCTGCCAAACTATTATCTATTGCATTTATCTCTCTGAATCTATTTGCAGACTCTCCACCCTCTCTTGATAATTTAATCTCTTGCTTATCGCAGCGACATAACAATTATTTGAAGAGGTGACAAGTAGGTTAGACCAAGGAAACCTAGTGGATGTGGTCTACCTAGACTTCCAAAAGGCCTTTGATAAGGCGCCACACGGGAGGCTGTTGAGCAAGGTGAGGGCCCATGGTGTTCGAAATGAGCTACTGGCATGGATTGAGGATTGGCTGTCTGACAGAAGGCAGAGATTTGGGATAAAAGGTCCTTTTTCAGAATGGCAGCTGGTGACAAGCGGTGTCCCGCAGGGTTCAGTGTTGGCGCCGCAGCTGTTCACGTTATATATTAATAATCTGGATGAAGGGACTGGGGGAATTCTAGCGAAGTTTGCCGATGATACGAAGTTAGGTGGACAGGGAGGTAGTACTGAGGAAGTGGGGAGGCTGCAGAAGGATCTAGACAGTTTGGGAGAGTGGTCCAGGAAATGGCTGATGGAATTCAATGTGAGCAAATGCGAGGTCTTGCACTTTGGAAAAACGAATGCAAGCATGGACTACTTTCTAAATGGTGAGAAAATTCATAAAGCCAAAGTACAAAGGGATCTGAGAGTGCTAGTCGAGGATTCTCTAAAGGTAAACATGCAGGTTGAGTCAGTGATTAAGAAAGCGAATGCAATGTTGTCATTTATCTCAAGGGGGTTGGATTATAAAAGCAGCGATGTGCTGCGGAGACTTTATAAAGCCCTGGTTAGGCCTCATTTGGAGTACTGCGTCCAGTTCTGGGCCCCACACCTCAGGAAGGACATACTGACACTGGAGCATGTCCAGCAGAGATTTGCACAGATGATCCCTGGAAAGGTAGGTCTAACATACGAGGAACGGCTGAGGATCTTGGGAATGTATTCATTGGAGTTTAGAAAGTTAAGGGATATCTAATAGAAACTTACAAGATAATACATGGCTTGGAAAGGGTGGATGCTTGGAAGTTGTTTCCATTAGGCGAGGAGACTAGGACCCGTGGGCACAGCCTTAGAATTAGAGGGGGCCAATTCAGAACAGAAATGCGGAGACATTTCTTCAGCCAGAGCGTGGTGGGCCTGTGGAATTCATTGCCGTGGAGTGCAGTGGAGGCCGTGACGCTAAATGTCTTCAAGGCAGAGATTGATAAATTCTTGATGTCACAAGGAATAAAGGGCGACGGGGAGAATGCGGGTAAGTGGATTTGAAATGTCCATCAGCCATGATTGAATGGCGGAGTGGACTCGATGGGCCGAATGGCCTTACTTCCACTCCTATGTCTTATGGTCTTATGGACATCACCGAATACAGCATCTGTATATCTGTTCCATCCTGCTGATTATTAATATACACTGTAAATAGTTGAAAACCCAGCGCTGGTCACTGTGTGACCCTACTGGTTACGTTTTTTCTAACTGATTTATCCTGAGTGTCTGTTTCCTGAATGATACCCAATCCTCCCCCATTCCTGGGCAACACAGTCGAAGAGTTGAATAAGAACAAGGAGCATCTGTGAGGAATCCAACCCCTCGATGAGGATGATGTCAACGCGGCCTCTGTTCCACTTTCCTGCCATGTCTCCATCCGAAAACTCTAGGATCTTGTTGTAGATTGCGCCACGTGAAAAAAAACACTCCACATCTGCACTTTCAATTACTTTTAGCATTTTACAGACCTCAATGAGATCTCCTTTCATTCTTATGAACTCGAGAGTATAGAACTAAACTGCTCAATTACTCTTCAAAAGACAAACACTTCAAATATGGAATCAATCTGGTGAAGCTCTTCTGAATTGCCTCTAATGGAAATATTTCATTCTGCAGGACACCCAAACTGTACTCCAGTTGCATTCTCATTAACGCCTGGCATAGCTAGACCAACATTCCCCACCTTTCTACTCTATCCTTTAATAAATAAACACTGAAATTATGCTTGCATTTCTAATTACTTGCATTTCCCGCACGCAGGTTTTCTGTGATATGCAAGCAGACACCCAGATCCCTCTGCACCTAAACACTTTGAACTTTCCCTCCATTTAGATAATAATTTGTCTTTCTATTATACTGGCCAACCTGAATAGCCCCATATTTATTCACTTTAATTTTCCTTGCCAAATGTTGGCCCATTCACCCAACATTTTCCATGTGTTTTAAAATCTCTTGCATCATCATTCCGAAGTAATTTCCTACTAATGTTAGTGTCATCTGAAAATGTGGCATCGTATTTTCTATCCCGTCAACCGAGTACAGTACTACAATCGATCGCAAATGGTTGAGGCATGAGTACTGAAATCAATGGCACACCCCACAAATTGCATTTGCCAAAATAAAATGACACATTAATTCCATCCGACTCCATTTTGTTGGTTAACCAATCCTCCATTCAAGCTAATGTATTACTCCTAAACCCATGTTGTCTGATCTTACCACTTCCTTTTGGAGAAGCGACATATATGATGCCTTCAGGAAGACCAGATAGGTTCCATCTCCAGGATTCCCACGATCTATACTGTTTGTGACATCTTCAATTAACTCAAGCAAAGAATTCAAACATGATTTAACCTTCGTAAAACCATGTTGACTCTGACGAATTGTGGTTTGAGTTTGCAAATGTCCTGAACAATGGACTCTAACAATTTGCCTAAAAATTACAATAGTTTATTGTTACACTTTAGTCCCTAATGTATAACATTATGATAAATTCTTCCCTTTCGAAAACCTTCACGTTTTCTTTGAATTCCTGTTTAATGGAGACAAGGCTTTAAGAGATCTCCTCCAATTGCTGAGTAAGAGCCATGTGTGGCTGAATGGAGTCATCATCCTGCTGGTGTACAATATCGATGGGCTGACGTCTTTCTGGTGTTCCCATGTTGCCAACTCCAAGGCCAGAATGACTTCCATCTGTTGATGCTTTAGACGATTGGGAGATTATGGAATCTTCCTGTTGCTGGGTAACATTTTGAGGAGCTGATGGGTCTTCTCATACTTCTCCATAACAGGTGGATATCCTGAATGATCTCCTCATGTATCCCAGAGATGGGACCGAGGGATTGATTGGTCTTCTCTTGTTCCCATAAAACAGACACATGTCTAAATTACCTCTTCCTTTCTCATGAAAGAAGTCTCAGATAGTTTTTATCCTTATCCAATTCCCTTGCAATAGTCTCGGTGGGTCTGAATGGTCTCTTGTTATCCCAGTGTAACAATCTTCAGACACTATGTGACCTCTTCCAGTTCCTATGTTACAGACTTGACGAGGCTGAATGGACTGATCCTATTACTGTTTAACAGGATACTGGTACAGCATGGCCTACTCTGGGTCCAGTGTTATAGGCTCGAGTGGCTGATTGGCCTCCTTCTGTAAATGTATGTCAGGCTCGAGGGGCTGAATAACCTCGTCCTGTTTTGGTGTAACAGGGTTGAAGGCCTGAATATCCTCCTGTTGTTCCTGTGTTACACACTGGAGAACGGAATGGATTCCTCCACTATCTGTGTAATTCACTTCACTTGTTTACTCCTTCTGTCATCTATGTTCAAATAAGATCATCTTTAATTTTTGTAAATACCAATGGCTAGTGGGTCAACCTTATCATCCTTTCGTTATAAGCTAGCACCTTCATTGCAGGAATCAGTTGAGGGAACCATCTCCAATATAACAACATCCTTTCTTCATATAAGAGGCTAAATCTGTACATACTACTCCAGATGTGATCTCACTAAGACCCTCTACAGCAGCAGCAACACTTTACCAGCCTGCTGTAAGGTTCCCACCCAGGTTAGAGCTGTCTCAGCTCTCTGGCCGAATACAGAGCATTGTTGCAAGATCATTGTCCTTCTCTACTCCATCAGCATGACGGGAGATCTGTAGAAATTAACGTTTGAGAAGATCATAAATGATGTGGCGAGATGATCTCTACCATTAATTTCCCCAGAGCCCACGTCGCTCAGATTCCACAGAATCTCGTAAGGTGGAGTGCAGAAACAGCAAGGAGCAGCAAACATTGATGGGAGTTATATATCAAAGTGAAAGCTGCAATACAAATGCTGGACATGTTATTAAACAGGAAATGTGATATACACATTTGTAGGTACTTCAGGAAATGTACTGTTTAAATTATATGTAAACTGTGTTAACCCAATTGAATGCTGATGCTGGGAAAAATGGATTTCGTGACCACGTGTGAGATGGTTTGCGTGAACATTATGTCGAGCACTGAGCTCGAGATCAGGTTATTTAGGAATTGGTGTTGAATGATCAGAAGAGCTAATTGAAACTTTTGCTGGAAAGGTCCTTTTGGGAACAGTGTCCACAATGTATATATCAAAGTGAAAGCTGCAATACAAATGCTGGACATGTTATTAAACAGGAAATGTGATATACACATTTGTAGGTACTTCAGTAAATGTACTGTTTAAATTATATGTAAACTGTGTTAACCCAATTGAATGCTGATGCTGGGAAAAAAGGATTTCGTGACCACGTGTGAGATGGTTTGCGTGAACATTATGTCGAGCACTGAGCTCGAGATCAGGTTATTTAGGAATTGGTGTTGAGTGATCAGAAGAGCTAATTGAAACTTTTGCTGGAAAGGTCCTTTTGGGAACAGTGTCCACAATGTATTGGTTTTCTTTTAAGCTGTTTGAGTACACGACATTTTTTGCTTAATTAGAAGTAACCGTGATAAATCTGAGTCATGCAAGCCATGAAGGTGTGAGGAGAAAGTGGGGACTACAGATGCTAGAGATCAGAGTCGAAGAGTGTGGTGCTGGAAAAGCACAGTCAGGCAGCATACTAAGAGTAGATAAATCGATGTTTCGGGCAGAAGCCCTTCATCAGGAATGAAACTTCTGGGCCAAGGGGGCTGAGAGATAAATGGGAAGGGGTTGCGGCAGGAGGGGGGTAGCTGGGATTGCGATAGGTAGCTGAAGGTGGGGTTGAAGGTGATAGGTGACGAAGGGAGACAGAACGCCTCATCTACTGCATCCATTAAACACAATGTGGTCTTCTCTACGTTGGCGAGGCAGGAGGTCAACTTGTGGATCATTTCAGAGAACATCTCTGGGACAGCCACATGGAACAACTCCATCGCCTTGTGGCTGAGCACTTTAACTCCCCTTCCCGCTCTGCCAAGGACAAGACTGCTCCATCGCCAAACCCGAGCCACCAGAAGCCTGGAGGAAGAAAGCCTCCTCTTCTGCCTTGGGACCCTCCAACCATAGGGGATCATAGTGGATTTCCCAATTTCCCAATTTCCACTAAACCCACCTTATCCTACTCTAACCATTCAAGTCAGCACCGCCCTTTTGAACGTTCCTATGGTCCACTTTCCTTCCTATCAACCTGGTCCACCCTCCTTCCTCTCCGACTATCACTTTCAACCTCACCTTCATCTACCTATTAGATAAAAGGAGGCAGATTAGAAAAATGCCAAGTGCTGCAGTAAGCCAGTGGATTCAGAGAAATGTGGGACCCAGCAAAGAATGACCAAGAAACTGAGAAGAAAATCAGAATGAGAAAAAGCGTGCAAACGAAAGAAAAATATAAAGACTGCTAAAAAGCGTCTATCAATGTATGAAAAAAAAACTAAAAACAAGGTCAAATGTGGAATAGTTGGTGTGCGTTCAGGATAATTTATTGCAGAGAACAGAGAAATTGCAGGGAAAAGAAACAGTTTCTTTGTGTCTATCTTCATGAAAGAATGTCCAGAAATTCTCCCAGAAATACCAATTGACCACGGTACTTGTGTAAGTAAAGTTATGTTATTACCTTCTATATATCTAGTAGCATTGATCATTCTTATCAATGTTGGGGTTATCTTTGAAAAGAAAGCTGGATGGAGCATTTATTAATCTGACAGACTAGATGTACTTCATACAAGAATTTCAGAGGAAGCAGCAATAGACATGTTGATTGTATCGCGGATTTTCACTTTATTTTTCGACACATTCCCGAAAGGCATTTAGCCAATCTGGATAAGGCAAAGGTTATAAATATTATCCAACACGTTAAGAAAGGATGAAGATGGAGAGTGGTGAACTACAGACCAGTTATCTTGTCATCCGCAGTCGGGTGTCTGTTGGACTCGATTACAAAGGACATGCTACTAGATATATAGAAGGTAATAACATAACTGGGGAGTGTGAGAATGTACCGATGAAAGGAAAACCAGAAGTGGCAAACCTTGTTTTAAAATAGTTTGAAGATTATTCTTGGAGACATAGGCAATGAAGAATCAATGGATAACGTATAGTTGGATATTCCTGAGCTTTTTTTAAAGAACTCACACCGTAAGCTCGTGAGAGAAATTAAAGCGAGAGGTATTGGGAAGGACATATGCAAACGGGAAAGTAAAAAATTCGGTTTACATTCATGTGAATGTAATTGGAAGATAGAGGATGTCGTGCACCAGTTGCATCGAGTGTTCATGAGACTACACTTAGAGTATTTTGTATCGTTTGGAGTCCCAATATAAGAAAGAATATATTGACTACACAGGAACTACAAAAGGTATTATCCAGATTAATCCCTAAAATGGCAAGATTGTCTGATGTGGAAACTCAGCCTTTGATCTCGAGTTTCAAAACATGAGAGGTGATTGCAGTGAATCTTAGAAACATAGGGGGGAACTGAATAACAGAGGGACATGGAGAAGTACAAGTAGGCGAGATCTGGGAGATTCCCACGATATTCTACATGGACAAGTCGAACAGAATAATCAGCAAACAGTTAGTATCCATTAGAAACCAAACGGGCAATCTGTGTGTCAAGCTGGAGAACATTGATGGATTGTTACATGAGACCTTCCCATCTATTTTACTTGGGAGAAGGAGGAGGCAGGTCCAGGATTCAAGAATATGGACTGGGAAGCTCTTGAACAGATTGACGTAAAATACGAGAAAGAATTTGTGGCTTTGTTCTGTATAAATTTGGACCAATCTCCATGTCTGAATGAGTTGTCTCACAGGCGGCTGTTTGGGCAAGGGAGGAAAGACCCAGACTGAATATTTTAATTAGAATCTGCCAGAGAACTGGAGAACTGCTAATACGATTTCATTTCACAGTAAGGGTGGGAGAGATAGACCAGGGAACTATGGACGAGCGAGTATTAGATCACTGTTAAGGAAACTACTGGAGAAAATAGGGAAGGAGAAAATTGAGTTGCAAGGTTTGATCAGGGATAATCAACATGACGTTATCAGGAGGAAGTCACATCCAATGGATTTGATTGCATTAGTTTGAGGAGATCGATTGTTTAGTTTTTTAGGAAGCCCTTTGACAAATTTCCACCTGGGAAACTGAAAAATAAAGTAAAATCTCACTTTATGATGGATAACTTGACAAATTACAACGAAAATTGTCTTAGAAGCAGGAGACAGAGGGTGGTGGGAGAAGGCTATTTGTGTGACTGGAGACCAGTGTCACTTGGTGTACCACAGAGTTATGTTCCTTATTGTTTGTGTTATTCATAAAAAAAGATGTGAATGTGGAAGGGGCGAGATGCAGATTGGGGGAGATGTGATAAGTAAGTGTATGTTTGACATAAAGATTGTCTGCGTCGTTCGCAGTGAGGAGGAAGGCCTGAAGTTACAGGAAGATGCAGATGGAATGGTCAGATGGGCAGATCAATAGCAGATAGAATGTAACCCTGATAAATATGAGGTGATGCACTTTGGGAGAAGGAACCAGGCAGGAGGGGACTCAATGAATGGCAGCACACTAGGAAGCTCAGAGGGTGCTTCTCCACGCATCCCTGAATGTGGCTGGACAGGTTAATGGGCTAGTTAAGACTTGGACCTTGGGTGTTGTGTTTCCTAATCAGGGCGTAGATTATAAGAGCAATACAGTGCTTTGGTTCGGCCAAAATGGAATGCTGTATGTAGTTCTGGGAACCACATTCCAGGAAGGATGTGATTGTACTGAAGAGGGTGCAGAGGTGATTCACCGGGATGTTCCCTGGGATGGAGTATATCAGCTATGGAGAGAGGCTGGATAAGCTCGGGTTGTTGACTTTGGAGCAGAGAAAGCTGAGGGGTCCGTGATTCAGACGGATAAGATTATAAGCGACACGGATAGGTGGATAGACAGCAGCTGTTCCTTTTAGTCAGTGGGTCAAGAACAAAGGAGCACACTTTTAAAGGGAAAACTTTGAGGTTCAGAGAGGATTTAAACTTTTTTTCACCTAGAGGGTATTGTGTTCTGGGATTACTTCCTGAGAGGGGAATTATCATGGTTTAACCTCATGATTGTTAAAAAGTACTTGGATGAGCACTTGGAAGTGTCATAGCATTCCCAGCTATGGGCCTGCTGTAGGAAAGTGGGACTAATATAGATCGTGCTGTATTTCTCTAGGCACAGAGTCCATGCTCCTGTGAGTGTATGGTGTGGAAGGTCAATTATTGAGCAGTTTAAGGCAGGAATTGATGAGTTTCTGAAGAGTATATTCACAAGGGTTATAAGAGTGAACTGTAATAACTTGGTAAATCATGTCAATGTGAGAAATATGAGGAAAGTGCAGCTTACTTACAAACTGAAACTAGAGAATGGAGAATGGGGAACAGGGAAATGGCAGAACTGTGAAGCCACTACTTCAGTTCTGTCTTCACAGAATTTTCTAACAATACAAGGAAAACCAAGTCTGGTGTGGGAAAATGATAGAGTACATGGAACATAGAACATAGTAAGTAAATGGTTTAGGATAAATTACTGGGACTGAAAATAATGGTCATGGACAACACGAACATAGATTTATGAAATGGGAATCATGTTTGAGAAACAGACTGGGAGACAAATGAAAGAGAAGCAATGGACATAAAACATTTGGTTTTTCAGAAAAGTTGTGGTAAAGGTCCAGGCCTAGTTTAGAAAACCAAATCTTAGTGGATTGGGGCGAATATATGGACATGTTTCTAGAATGGGACAGCTGGCAGGAAACAATGAATCGAAATAAACAGACTCGTCAAGAAACAGTCTGACATTGTTTGTAAGGTATGATTCTGTGGGTATGGCCATGTCCCAGACACCCCATCATCTTCCCCGGATATCTCCTATCTCACCAACAGGACAGACACAGCAGAAGTGGTCGCACAGTGGGATATAGTTGGAAGGGAATTGCTCTGGGAGTCCTCAAAAGTGACTCCGTATCCCACGAAGTCTCATGGCTTTAGTTTACACATGGTAAAGGAAACCTCCTGCTGATTACCATGTCCTCGCCTCTCCCAACTGATGCATCTGTACTTCTCCATGCTGAACAACACTTGGAGGAAGCACTGGGGGTAGCACAGATGCAAGATGTACTCTGGGTGGGGGATTTCAAAGTCCACCTCCAAGAGTATCTCAGCTACAGCATTACTGATCGAGCTGGCCGGGTGCTAAAGGATATAACTGCGAGACTGGTGAAAGAACCAACTAGAGGAAAATACATACTTGAACACAGCCTTACCAATCTGCCAGTTGCAGAAGTATCTGTCCATGACAGTATCGGTAAGAGTGGCCACCGCATAGTCATTGCGGAGACAAAGTCACACCTTCACATTGACAATAACCTCCATCATTTTGCGTGATACTATTACTGTGCTAAATAAGACCAACTTCAAACACATCTAGCAGCTCAAGTCTGGGTTTCCATCAGGTGCTGTGGGTCAGCAATAGCAGCAGAATTGTACTCCAGCGCAACCTCATGGCCTGGCATATCCCCCTCACAACAATTACCATCAAACCAGAGGATCAACCTTGGTTCAATGGAGTGTGCAGGAGGGCAGGAGCAGCACCAGGCATTCCTGACAATGAGGTGGCAGCCTGGTGAAGCCACCAACCAGGACAACTTGTAAGCCAAACAGCATAAGCAGTAAGTGATAGACTGACCTAAGTGATCCCACAAGCAACGGTTCAGATCTAAGCTCTGCAGTCCGTTAACTTCTAGCCAAGAATACTGATGGACAATTAAACAATTCACTTGAGGAAGAGATTCCACAAATAACCCCTTCCTCCATGATGGAAGAGCCCAGCATCTCAGTGCAAAGGATAAGGTTGATGCATTCGCAACAGTCTTCAGTCAGAAGTGCTGAGTGGATGATCCATCTCAGCCTCCTCCAGTGGTCTGCAGCAATTCAGTTACCAGTCATCAGCCAATTCGATTCAGTCCACGCAATATCCAGAAACAATTGGAGACACTGGGTACTCCAAAGGGTACATATCCTGACAACATTCTGGCAATACTACTGAAAACTTGTACTGCAGAACTTGTCACTGACCTAGTTAAACTGTTCCAGTATCGTTACAACGACATTTCCCCGATTACGTGGAAAATTACCCAAGTATCTCCTATACATAAAAAGCAGAACAAATCCAATCTGACCAGTTACCACCCCATCAGTCTACTCTCGAACATCAGTAAAGTGATGGGAGGTGTCAGTGCTTTCAAGCTGCACCTGCTCAGGAATAACCTTCAATGACGCCCAGTTTGGGTTCCAACCAGGTCCACTCAGGTCCACCTGATTACCTTGGTTCAAACATGGACAAAAGAGTTGAATTCCAGAGGTGGGCTGAGAGTGACAGCCCTTTAAAACAAGGCATCCTTCGCCCAAGTGTGGCATCAATGCACCTTAGCAAAACTGGAATCAATGGGTATCAGGGGCAAACTCCCCGCTGGTTAGAATCATACCTGACACCGAGGAAGATGGTCATGGTTGATAAAGGTCAGTCAACCCAGCTCCAGGACAAGTCTGTAGGAGTCCCTAGGGCAGTGGTCTAGGTCCACACATCTTCAGGGCTGCTTGATCAATGACCTTCCCTCCCTTATAAGGTCAGAACTGGGGGTGTTCGCCAATGATTGCACAATGTTCAGCAACATTTGTGACTCCTCAGATACTGAAGCAGGACACGTCCAAATGCGACAAGATCTGGACAGTATCCAGGCTGACAAGTGGCAAATAATATGCACGTCACATAAATGTCACACCGTGACCATCACCACTAAAATACAATCTAACCGCTGTCACTTGGCATTCAATGGTGTTACTATGAACTGAATCCACAGTGGACAGCAGCGGTTCAACAAGGCAGCTCACCACCACCTTCCCAAGGGGCAACTAGGGACAGGCAATGAGTGCTGGCCCAGCCTGTCACACCCAGATTCACGACATAAATAAATTGAAAAAAAAATTTTCATTTAACAGAGGAAGGTTGCTGAGATATCACAGGGATCGGTGCTCGGACCCCAGCTGTTCTCAATACCCATTAAACATTTGGTTGTGGGAATCAAATACAATATATCCCAACCTGCTGACACACCTAAAGGATGTTGGATTGTGAGTGGGTGAGGAGGTTGTAAAAAAGCTTCAAGGTGACTAAGACAAGTGGTGTGAATGGGCAAATACATGGCAGATGCAGAGCAATGTGGGTAGAGGTGACGGTGTGCCCTTTGGTGGGAACAAGAGATTGGCAGCCTTTCGTTTGAAAAGGGATTGTTTGAAACATGTTGATCTACAAAGGGACGCATGCTCCTTTATGTTGTTTCCTTCTGCACAGTCCTCCGAGGTCCCTGCAGTGCAATGAGGTCTGAACCCAGAAGTCAATACTGGGAATGGCATTGGCACGCTGATCAATGTACATAGGCCCACCAAAGTATGGAGCTGTACCATTGCAAAGGATCTGGATCTCCCTGTACACCAGTCACTGAAAGCAATATTGCAGGAAAGAAAGCAATTAGGAAGGTAAATGGGGTGTTGACCTTCATTTCAAGGGGATTTGGGTCCAGGAGTAAGCGTGTCTTACTGCAGTTATACAGGGATTGAAATGTGTTGCTGGAAAAGCGCAGCAGGTCAGGCAGCATCTAGGGAACAGGAGAATCGACGTTTCGGGCATTAGCCCTTCTGCAGTTATACAGGGCCTTGGTGACAACCCATCTCAAACACTGTGCAGTATTGTGTGCAGGTTTGGTCTCTGTAAAGGACAAACCTGACATTGAGGGAGAGCAGTGAAGGATGACCAGACTGATCTTTGTGATGACTGGCTTGTTGTGGGAACACAGTTTGGGGTGACTGGGCCTGTATTCCATGGGGTTTAGGAAAATGGGTGGAGATCTAAGTGAGATATATAAAGCTCTGACAGGGTGAGACGGATTAGAAGCAGGGATGATAATTCCCCAGGTTGTGGTGTCTAAAACAAGGGGCCACAGTATGAGGTACAGACAGACCATTCTACAATGATAAGACAATAAATGACTGCACTCAGCAACTGGTGACCCTGGGGAATGGGCTCGAACCTGGAAGCCAAGACACTGAATATAAATACGGACTTAGAGACAGTAAAGGGATGGTGGGAGAGCAGGGGTACGGTGTGGAAATAAAGGGCCAGGTATCATTATATTGAATTGGATGCAAACTCGACAGACCAAAGGGACTACTGCACTTCCTACTTTATCGCTTCCCACGGTTAAACACATTAAGGGATGTGTGCAGTGTGTGGGAAAAGTGCATTGAGGAGATGTTTGAACATGAACTGGAATGGGGAAGGCTCAATGCGTTGTCTGGCCTACTCCATTTCCGATGTTTCTGTGTCGTCTGTAAATGTTGTCACAAGCTCTCAGATGTTAGGAAGGAGGTCTCTGCAGGGTCAACAGGACTGTGTTTCTCATTCCCTTTTCTGGTACTGAGGCTGGGGCCGGGTGTTCTGTCTGGTTTAATCCTTTAGACCTTGGAACAGTTTGATACAATAGAATGTCTTGGTTGGTGGATTCAGAGACCGTTGAAAAGTTTATCACATGTCTGTGTGTCTGCAGTCACGTTTAGGCCAGACCAGGAAAGTATGGGAGATTCCTTTCTGAAAGTACATTTGCGAAGCAAATTGGTGTTTCCAATCGACATTGGCTTGAAGGTCACTATTACGGACACCAGATTTTGCATCTTAATATGTTGTCAATTATTTTTAACTTCCACCCGCTGCCAGAGCATTATCCTAGTCTGGATTAATAATCCAGTGACTTTCCACAGCAGCACTATTTCCACATGGGGACCTATTGGAAACCACATTGAGCTGGTTATTTCTGTGCTGCTTGACAGCTCTGTCAAAAAGAACTCCCACCAATTTGACTGCCGTGGTGGCACTGAGGGGTGGTAATTGGTCAGATTGTAATTATATCCTCTGAGAAACTGGACATAGTTGAGTAATTTTCCGCATTACCAGGGAGATTTCAGAGTTGCAGCTGGAATGAAACAGCTTCCCCAGGGACACGGCTTGTTGTGCAACACAAGTCTTCACTCCTATTGCAGGAATGGTGTCAGGGCCCATTGCCTTTGTTGTATCTACTGTGTTCAGCTGTTTCTTCCTGTCACGTGCAGTGAATCGAATTGGTTGAAGACTAGCATATGTGATTCTGTGGGTAACATGGCGTGGGTGAGGTGGATCATCGAGGCAACACTTCCGTCTGAGGGTGATGCAGATACCACATCCTGGTCTTTTACACTGCTGTGCAGAGCTGTTCGATTATTTAGGATGGGGATATTCGTGGATCCCTTTGCTCCAGCCATTTGTTAATCGTCCATTACCATTTGTGACAGAATGAGGCAGGACTGCGGAGCTTTGATCAGATCTGTTGGTCAATTGTGGCAGCTTTGATGGGTTCGCGTCAGGTTTAGGTTCACGTGGTTCTGACCCAGTCATGTTCACCCACAGTCATTGCTGAAACATAGATCGTATTGATGGTAATGGCAGACTGAGGAGATTATTTGAGGCTAAAAGTTACAGGCTGTGTTTGAATGCTGTTCTGCTTCTCCTGCTGCTGCAGCCTACAACACTACATAAATACGCAGTTTTGAGCTGCAATACCTGCAATGCAATTCTGCTGTCTGTCCCTTAGTTCACATCGAGACCCATTCACCCATCAGTCATGTATTCACTGACCTACTCTGGTTTCTGATGTGGAAATACTTCCATTTTCGTACTCTCATTCTGCTGAGGCTCGCTCCCTGGGTCATGCTTCCAATCTGACACATTCTGCTAAATAAATTAACTGATTTTAATTCAATTGTTTAATTCATCTGAATCTTTTTTCCTTGAGTAATACCATCTTCTGTGTTTAAAGTGAATGCCTTTCCCTCTGTTTCTCTCCCCGACAATGATTAAGAGCTCTGCAGTGTCACTAATGCCAGCCTTATGTAGTTTCAGAGCCAATGAATTCTCTAGATTCCCAATCATCTTCACCACATTGTATGTTTCCTCTTTTGGTTTGATGCCTTATCGCTCATGGTTGCCTTGTCCTCCCATGAGTATGTTTCATGTTCTTTGGGATGAATTTCTGATATCCTCCGAATTCCTGCTTTTGCTGCTCCATGGTCTGCCCTGCTCGGCTCCCCTTCCAAATAACTCTGGCCAGCTCCTCCCGAATGTCTTTGCAGTTACATTGCTCAATTATAATCACGTTACATCAAGAAGAGAGCAATAGATATAAACGGAAAGAAGGCGTTTTGAGAGAAGAGAAGCAAACAATAATTGGTAAATTTCTTTACTAGATACAAAGAGAGAAAGAGCGAGACAACATAGATTTAGAAAAGTGAAAAAATGAGAAATCTAGATCATCAAAAGAAGTAGATGTACATCCCTCAATGTTTTAGCAATTCCTGTGTGCTGTGGTCCTTGTACAGTGCATGGACAACAGAGTAACGTGTTCAATTGCTGGGTCTGATGCCAGAATTTTTATCTCCAATAATATGACAGACACTAGCTTTAAAAAGAACCCAACAGGCCAATATATTTAATTCTGGTAGAGAGGGGATTAACTGAAATAAGCTGGGACACCAGAAGCAAGAATTTATAACACACATCATGATAAGAATGAGAGATTGGAGTAGAGGATTCCAGAAAAGGAGGGAACGTTGAGAGAAGGGGAACAGATCATTTTAGATGAGAATCAAATGATGTTTTAATGTTTTATAAATTTTATACATCATATGCATCACTTTTCGTTAACTGTGTCTCCGTTGTCCATTTAGAATGTGTTGTGCACAGATGAAAAATGTTACATATATGCACACACACATTAATTAAACAGTGTATATAAAATCATTTTTCCGCTATTGAAACTGCCCTGTTGTCGTGTTACCAGGATACATGAACACCAACTGGCCAGCAAAAGACATGACCCATTATTACTATGTTCCATACATACAGACAAAGGAGGGCACCACTTTGATTGGGACAACGCACGCACATACTAAGACATGCAAGGACATTCTTAGAGGAATGGCATTCTGACCAGACGTCTGTCAATAAACACAGCAATTTAGATCCTATCTACCTTCTCTTGTAAAACAAAAGAACTGGAAATGACATCACCCATCTTAAGAAACCAATACATATAAAAAGAGAGGCGCGACATACCACCAGCGCTTCAGCAGAGACTCTCACTGATGATGTTACCTAGTCATAGTTTCGAAAGATCTGAAAATACACCTTCAAGCACAGCGAGATAACTTGCATACATACGAATTGTTATTTTTATTTTATTAGTGGAATTTGGGACCTCATTGTCACTCAGGTATTAACAGATTACGAGGTGGGGTGAGCTTTTCTGGGTTTGTGATTTTAATTAACAGAAGGGCTTGACCATGACGTCTTAACATTTTGGGGCCTTGCCGTATGGGATTTGTTCAGATTTGAACAGATTTCGGGTCAAAAGGTCCCAGCAGATTCCAACACCTGGCAATTAGTGACCTAGATCTTCAAATAAAACCGGTGGGAAAATTTGTTTAATTTTGTTTACTTGTGGTTGGTTAAATTAAGAGTGAGAGAAATGGTTTTTAACATTACTAAAGAGGTTCCTAAATTTGCCAAGAAAGTTTAGAAAGACAGAAGCAGGACATATTTTAGAATTACCAAAAAGGTTGGAATTGTGTTTAAAAGGGACAAAAAGGACGCTGAAATTATAATGGAGTTGGTCAAGGACTTTGATGTATCAGAGAAACAAACAAGTACAGTAGAGTTATAAAATATTTAAATTGCAAATATGTCAACTGAAGTGAGAAGATAAAGAAAGAAACAGAAACGGAGAGAGAAGACAGAGAGAGAGGAAAAAGAAAGAAAGAGAGAATTTGAAATTTAGAAGTTGGGAATTAGACAAGAAAGTTAAATTAACAGGATGGAGACGAAGAGAGAACATAGGGATATATACAACTATGTTAATATCTTGTCATATTTCGGTGAGAAAAATGTCAAAACCTTTTTTATTTCATTTGAAAAAATGGCTCGGCAGATGTTGTGTCCAGTGAACTTGTGGGTAATGCTCGTTCAGTCTAAGCTGGTGGGCACAGCTGGTGAGGTATGTGCAGCGCTGTCAGATGATGGGTCAAGAGATTATGCAGATGTCAAACTGGCTATTTTGATTGGTTATGAATTGGTACCAGAAGCATATAGACAGAGATTCATAAAAACAGAGACGGAACCAGGTCAGACTTATATTGAGTTTGAAAGAATTAACCACAGTCATTTTGATAGATGGGTGCTAGCCTTAAAAATGGATAAGATCTGTGAGGCTCGAAGGGAGATTATTCTGCTGGAGAAGTTAAAGACTCACTTCCAGAGACGGTAAGAATTCATGTGAATGAGCAGGAAGTTCAAGAAGTGAGAAGCGTGGCAGAAATGGCAGGTAAATATGCATTGGTACATGAGATGAAATTTAGCTTCTGGGAGGATTTTCATCCTGTGAAGGATAGAAATTGGGAGAAAGGAAAATCACACACTACAAAGCGAACAGTAGCGCACAATACTTTACCACAGGTGAAAAAAGAAGCCTAAAGGGTTTGAAAGGAGGTGAACAGCCTCAGGTGTTCTCACTATTAGGGTGTGGAACACAAAATTACAGTGCCTATGGTTTAAGAAGGGCACTGGGAAAAGGTGGTTTCACTGCAGTAACCTGGGACACACAGTGCTGGGGGTTGATTTAAGACACTTTGGGGAATGATGTGGTAGAAGAGGCAAAGCCAGTGGCATTAGTGAAACTGGTAAAGGAGACCCCAAGTAGAGCCGAGGAGCTGCAGGAGAGTGCGGAGCCGAGGCAGGGGCTGGGTATGGAGTTAATACCTGATCTCTATAAAGAATTTGCCTCTGTGGATAAACTTTACTCAGAAAGAACAGGGGGAGAAGGACAAGAAGTTATAATTTTCTGAGATATGGGATCTGCTCAGTCTCTAATAGTTGAAAAGAGATTAACATGCCAGAAAGAGTGAAAATACTTTAATCTCTTACTATTAGAGGCCGAGAGAAAGTGAGGGCTGCAGATGCTGTAGATGAGAGTTGAATAGTGTGGGACCGGAAAAGCACAACAGATCTGGCAGCATCCGAACAACAGGAATTTCGAATATCAGACATAAACTCATCATCAGGAATGTGGTGAGGGGACAATGGGGCTGAAAGTTAAATACGAGAGTAGAATCTGGGCTGGTGGGAGGGTCACTGGGAAGGTGATAAGAAGATGTAGGTGGGAGTGATAGTAATATGTCGGAGGGGAGGGTGGAGTGGGTAGGTGGGAAGGAAGATGGACAATTAGGACAGTTCAAGAAGGCAGTGCCAAGTTGAACGGTTGGATCTGAGAGAGGTTGGGGGGGAGATTTGGAATTTGTTGAAGTCAACGTTGATGCTGTACAGTTTGAGGCTTCCAGCTGCCCTACATCTATCCACTTCACCCTCCTCTCCGACTGATCACCAACACACCCGACCTGCATATACCTATCGCCTTCCAAGATCCCTTCCACCCAGCTCCACCCCCACCCTCCTATTTATTTCTCAGCCCTTTCCCCCTCCCTTACCCCCAACTTTCCTGATGAATGACTTGTGCCTGAAATGTCAACTCTCCTGCCCCTTGGATGCCACCAACGTGCTGTGCTTTTCCAGCCCTACACTATTCAACTCTCATCTCCAGCATCTGCAGCCCTCACTTTCTCTCACCCTCTAATAGTAAGAAATGAAAGTTTTTTTTCACTCTTTCTGACATGTTAATCAGGAGCGTGATAATTTGTGGGGACAGAAATTAAGGATTCCCTTGTGTAACATCAGGATGGAATGCCAAATCAAGGTTAGGGAAGTAACAGTGACAGTGAGTAACAGAGTGTCAGTTCTCGGAATACAGTTTGTTCTTGGGAATGATTTAGCAGGAAGCGAGGTGGGATTGGCACACCGTGTGGTGGAGAAGCCAATGGAAGTCTAGGGAATTGGGGTGTTAAAAGAAAAATACCCAGGAATTTTCCCAGACTGTGTAGTAACAAGATCCCATTGTCATAAGTTACAGCAGGAAAGAAAAACGAACTAAAAAGATGAGTTGATGCTTAGTGAACTGACACCCTGTTTGATGTAACGGTGTAGAAAAAAACCTGAACAGGCAGAGGATCAGGCAGAGGTGTTTTGTCCTAAAAGGCTAATGGACTTACAAAAGATATATATACACACACACACACACACACACACACACACACACACACACACACACACACACACATACACACATACACACACATACACACATAGACACACATACACACATAGACACACATACACACACATACACACACACACACAAACACACACACACATACACACATACACGCACATACATACACACACATACACACACACATACACACACACACATACACAAATACCCACACATACACACACACATACACAGAAAAGGAATCAGAATATATTGTTGAACGTTATTAACTTAAAAATAGAACCATAAAATTAAAATGGAGACCCTGATAGGTTAGTGCAGAAGGGAAATGGGTGGAAGTGCAATGGGCCGAAGTGCACCAGATTGTGTTACCGGTAGTATGCAATGTTATGGGTAGCTCATAAACTAACTGCAGGCGGTCACCTAGATGTACAGAAGACTCAGGCTAATGTACAGAAGCATTTCTAGTGGCCTGGAATTCACAAAGACGTAGTTAATTTTTTTGTACATGACATACATACCAAATTGAGGTAAGTAACAGGCAGTAATAAAACCAGCAGCTTTCTTACCAATTACTGCATTCGCAGAACATTTCATGTGGGTTATGATTAATTGTGTACCTTCCCTTTCTAAAATAGAAGTGGAAAACTATATTTGCTGACCATAATGAATGTGTCTACCAGATTTCCAGAGGCAATTCCTTTACGGAATGTTAAGACAAAAAGCGAGGTGGAGGGGTTGGTAGCTTTTTTTACTCGCTGTGGGCTATGCAGTAAGATTCAGTCAGACCAAGGATCTCATTTTACCGCTCAGCTGTTTAAGGAAGTCATGGATAGGTTCAGCATACAGCAGTTTAACTCAAGTGCGTCAGATCCTGAATCCCAGGGAGCCTTGGAAAGTTAGCATCAGACGCTGAAGACCATGTTAACAGCGTACTGTTATGATTACCTGAATGATTGGAATAAAGGTGTCCCATTATATTGTTTGCCATTAGAGATGCCCCAAATAAATCTACTCCGTTTATTTCCTTTGAGTTAATATTCGTATATGAAGTAAGAGGTCCTTTGAAATTAATTAAATATAAATTGGCAGGACCGACTGACGTCACACTTAGATTATGTGTGAGAGGTGAAGGAGAGAGTCGATGGAATGGGTGAGTTTGCGAAACAGTATCTGAAGAGCACAGCATAGAGTGAAGCAGGTGGCAGATAAAAACTCTGAAACTTTGAAGATTTCCCGTGGGGATGACGTATTAGTATTGCCACCAATCCCTTCAAAGATAGTGTTCTTGGCCCATTTCAAATTTTTAAAAAATGTGGAGTCAGTTAAGCTATCGAGTAAAGATCCTGGAGATGACAAAAAACTTTATCGAGTATTTCATATGGATGAATAATGCACCAGCCACATTTAAGACTCAGGAACAGAGGTGTGGCCATATGAACAAATTGTGCAGCTTATCTGTATGATGTAGTGATCTTTAGCAAGTGATTGAAAGCTCACATTTACATTTGGCAGAGCATGTTGAACGATTACAAGAAGCAAACTTGGCAATAAACTTAAAGAAAATAGAATTTGCGAAGGCAGAGGGGACGTTCGTGGGACATTGCATTGGACATGGAAAGTTGACCGAAGGAACACAAAGACGAAGGGCTCTGAGGGATTTCCACGACTATCCTCGAAGAAAGAGATGCTTCGACTTTTGGAACTGAGTGGATTCTATCGGAAGTTTGTTCCAAACTTCAGCAGCGTATTGGCACCACTGATGGATTTACTAAAGAAGATCACGGAATTGTGGTGGACAGAACAATGCCAGGAGGCATTTGAGAATGTTAAAGCAGGATTAATCACCCCACACCAGTTTTAGCTGAACCAAATATTTAGAAAAGCTTTGAAAATGGTGTCTGTTGCTCTGGATATAGGGCTCGGAGATATATTGATACAGAAAGATGATGATGGAATTGAGTGGCCAATTGGCTACTTGTCGAAAACACTCAATATCCACCAGAAATAAATACAATATCCCCATTATTGAACAAGAATGATTAAGTTTCGTACTGCCATCCAACAGCAGAGTAACTGCTGTAGAGCAGCAGTGCTAACTGGCAATCTCAAACACTCTCTATCAAAGATACATGTTCATGTAAAACCTACTTGCAATAAAAAAAAACATGACCCAGGGAGATCAGCAACTGGAAGAGTGAACACAGCAGGTTGTGATTGTAATGTTTAATATGTGGGTTATTGCAACAGCATATTTTTTACAGAGTTGGAGTCAGATAGTAAGTAGCTAAAAAAAGAGGGGCTTGTATTTGTGAATAGTCGTTGTTTAGTGTTCACTATTAAAGTTAAGAAACTAACTTGTTAATTTTTGTTAAATTGTGGAATGTCGGAGATCTGTGTCGCTCATATTTTAACAGATTACGAAGTGAGGCGAGCTTTTCTGGGTGTTTGGTTTTAATTAACAGAGAGGTTCAACTCCACCTTGTAAATGTCCACCCACGCTAACCCTATTTCCCTGCAGTTGGCCCATATCCTTCTAGTCCTTTCCTATCCACGTATTTATCCAAATGCTTTTGAAATGTTGTTAATGTACCCCCTTCAACCACATCTGCTGGCAGCTCATCCACGTAACATCCTCTGTGTAAAGAAGTGGCCCCTCAGGTTCCCTTTTATTCCTTCCCCTCTAACCTTAAACTGATCCCCTCTAATCCTCGATTCTCTAGACCTTGGAAAAAGACTGAGAGTATTAACCCTATCCATATCCCTCGTGATTTTATACAGCTCTATAAGGACTTCCTCAGTCTCCAACGCGCTAATGAAAATGTCCTAGCATATCCAACCTCTCCCGAAAGCTCAGAGCATTGGGTCCTGGCAACTTCTTGTAAATTTCTTCTGCACTCTTCCTAAATTAATAACATCCTCCCTATAACAAGATGATAAAACTGAACACAATACTCCAAGTGCGGCCTTACCAAAGTCCTGTGTAACTGCAACATAAGTTCCCAACTTCTATACTCAATATCCTGCCTGATGAAGGCCAGTGTGCGAAAGGCCTTCTTCTCTGCCGTGTCTACCTGAGACTCCACTCTCAGGGAACCGTGCTCCTGAACGCCAAGGTCTCTCTGCCCTCTGCACCCCTTAAGACTCTCCCATTCACCATGAAACTCCTACCTTGACTTCAGTTACCAAACTGTAAGATCTCACGCTTCTATATTAAATTCCATTTGCTATTTCTCGGCCCACTTCCCCTCCTGATTCAGGACCTGCTGCAATTTCTGATAAACCTCCTCACTGATCATGCTCCCAATTACTTTCGTGTCATCTGCAAACTTACTAATCATACCTTGAACATTCTCAACCAAATCATAGATAACAAACAGCAATGGACCCAGCCTCTCGTCTGACAAGGATCCTTCCAATTGGCCAGTTCCCCCAGCATTTCAAGTGATGAAACCTTCCAGAGCAGCCTGCCACGTGGAACCTTATCAAAGGCCTTACTGAAATCCATAGAGACTACGTCTATCACTCTGCCCTCATCAAACTTCCTGGTCACTTCATCAAAGGACTCTAAGAAATTTGGGAAGCATGATCTCCCACTCATAAGTCTATGCTGACTGCTCCGAATTAAACCCTGTGTATTTAATGGGTGCAGTCAATGGTATGCTAGCCTTCATTGTAAGATGATTCGAGTACATAAGTAAAGCCATCTTCCTGCAGTTTTAGAGCCTTGCTGAGAGAGCATTTGTGGCACTCTGTACAGATTTGATCTCCTTTGCAAGGAATGATCTTACCACAGATGTGGGTGATGATAACATGACGATAGAGTGAATGAGCTGAGTGTTTAATCTGTAGAGCTGTGAGAGACGAAGAAATGGTGATGCTGAAACACGAGGAGTGGCAGCGATCTCTTATTTCCAAAACAGACATTGACAGGGAGAGAAATTCCATACTTTACTCAGGATTGATTGGTTTGATTTATTGTCACGTGTACCTCAGTACAGGGAAACACTTTGTTTATGAGCAGTGGAGGCAGATCATAGTAAGCATAGCCAGACAGATCATAGGGTGGAAATAGACTTGGACAGAGTAAGGCATACAGGTTACACTGAACAGGACGTGCACTAGACAAGATCAACATGAACAAGATCAGCATTATTTGACCTTAGAGAGTCCATTCATCAGTGTAACGTGGCTTTCCTAATAGTTTATATGCGTAAATTAACTCTCCCCACATTATTGTGCAGTCGGCGAGTGAATCCTGTCCTGAACGTCATGTTGCTTACAGTCCCCAACAGCAGCCACAATACCTTCCATCTAAAACAGGTAGCCATTCCCACCAGCTTCCGCCCCTACATAGACAACACCAGGCTGGCTTCTCGGAGATGGAAAGTACCTTCTTGAGATTTCACACAAGACATATCGCTTCCCTCCTCAACACTAAAAAAAACATGTTCAAGTCCCACGTGTGTATCATGAGCAACGGAGTCAGGAGGAACAACGTGGAGCAGTCTATCTGTGCAGCCTCTGCTCTACTTCTTCATCATGTTAGAGCATCGATTAGGAGACAGTGAGGACTACCGATGCTGGAGATCAGAGTAGAGCGTCGATTGCTGGAAAAGCACAGCAGGTCAGGCAGCATCCGAGAAGCAGGAGAATCGATATTTTGGGCATAAGACATTCATCGGGAATCAGCATCAATTACCTTATTCTGCCCCTGTGTAAGTCCATTGCGGTGGGAATAGCCTCCTACTGTTCCTGTGTAAGTGACTCAAGGGACTGACTGGCTTCAACCTCGTCCAAATGGACAGGGCCAAGGGTCTGACTGGTTACCCCTGGTTCCTGTTTGACAGTCATTGTACAGACTAGTGTGACAGTGCTGCAGCTTTAAGAGGTTATTTTGTCCTGGTTTCATTTAAGAGAGAGATTGAACGATCGTTACCAAGCTGGCTAGATAAGACCACTTGAGTAACAGCTAGGGAGGCCTTGTGTTTATTTTAATGCAGCCTGAATGAGTGTGGCCAGCTCTCACAGATTAGGATCTCTGGGTTTTGGTTTCTCGGCAACATCAGAAACTATTGCTGTCTCCACAGAGTTGGAAGCTTAAGTGAATGTCTCCTGGCTGCTACTCTCTCTGAATTTTCTATTGATGCTGTTTTCAATTCCTGGATTGGAGAAATGTTTGTGACAATCTGTGTCTGAATATTCCTTTTTGCCATGGGCTGTGTTTATGGGATTTCCCTATATTGGAACAGATCATTAGTAATAGTTCCTAGATCTATTATTCTGTTAACTTGTCCAATGCAATTAAGTTATTCTAAATTCCTCTTTCTTTGGTTTCATTTTATCTTTCATGTTTAAATAAATAGTGTTTTGCTTCACACCGAGTAGTCTGACCAGTCACCTTGCATCTGGAGCAGACACTTTACATTTCCTTTAAAATAAGAAAACATTAGTCTAGGTTACCGCCTTCAAATATTTTCGAGGGGTTCTGGTGTGGTCCATCACTCCTTCGTTTCCTGAGTAATAGGCTGGAGGCACTGAATGGGCTGTCCCTTATCTTCTCCAACAGTGTCAATGGGATGAATGGCTTCCTCATATTCCTGTGAAACCAGCGTCAGGCGCTGAATGAACTCTTGTTTTACTGTGGCAATGTGCAGTGTCCGCCAGTGCTGTAACATGAATGTTACGGACACTTTAACAGCACATGCCTCAATGGAGTCTTGGTCTTGCTGCACATGGACACAGACCAGTTCAGGAACTGACGGGGGATAAAATGTTCTGAACATTGTGGAATCTTCAGTGACCATCCCCACTTCTGATCTTATGGTGGGGAGGGTGGCGGTGGGGAGACATTGATGAAGCAGCTGAAGATGTTTGTGAAGAGGAAGCTACCCTGAGGATCTCCCACAGAGTTGACCCAGGAAAGAGATGATGAACATCTTCCTTTGTGCCATGTTTGATTCCAAACACTGGAGAGTTTACTCTGATTCCCATTAACTTCAGTTTTGTTCAGCTCCTTTATGTCAACAGAAGTCAACCACTGCCTTGATATTAGGGCCAGTCATTTTTCCCTGAACCCTTGTGACAACCTCTTTTTTTCATATCAATACGTCAATGATATAGGAGCAGCAAGTGTTTTCTTCAAACAGGTGGTATTTGAATGTCAGGATATCTCTTCTCAAGAATGTTAGGGAGCTAGATGACTGAAAGTATTTGAAGAGGAGGTAGATGGATATTGACTGTCAGAGAGGTGAGGGCTATGAGGAATTGGGTATGAAAGATGATTTGAGACCAAAAGCAGATCAGTCATGATCTTAGTGAAGGGCAAGGCAGGCTTGGGGAGTGAATGACCTGCCCCTGTTTCTGATGTTCTCCCATTCTGTTATTGGAAAGTTAGTGGGTGTTATTTTTATGAACGTTCTGTTATTGAATGTTGCAGACAGGGAGACCAGAGGATTTTGTGAGCCATCTCTGGGTGAGGTATGGTGGTTGTATTCTCAGTGAATCTGGGTCTACAACATGACCAACAAATGAAGCACAAGTTGCAGAGAGGGGAAGCTCTGTAAAGAGAGATGAGGGGCCTTTTTCATACCCAGCCTGGGTTTTCCAATTACACTTCGCAAATCACCTCAAAGCGTGTGGGACATTCTTGAAGGGCCAAAAGGTATCCTCTGTTTCTGTGCAAAAGGTTATAGAAGTAAGTAGCCTCCAATTGCTCCTGTCTAGTAGGTTTGAGGGGCTGAATGGAACACAGGAACATGGGACTGATGAACAGGAGCTGGTCATTAGATACTTTGAACCTGTTCCATCAGGCAGTAAGATTGTAGCTGATCAGATTGTGGTCTCAGCCCCACTTTCCTGTCTGTGCCCCATTATCTGTGACTCACTTCTCTGTCAAATATTTACCTAACGCAGCTTTCAATCAATGTGAACATAGAGACACGATAGACTTCCAGTGAAGAGAATTCCGACTTGAAAGGTCCTTTCAGAATTATTCGTCGTTCCTCTTATAGAATCAGAGAGCCATGCAGAATGGAAACAGTCCCATTAGTTCAATCTGTTCACTCCGATCAGATATCAAATCTGATCCTGTCCCATTTGCCAGCATTTGGCCAATATCCCTCCTCTTTCAGATACTTTTTAAATGTGTGATTGTAACTGCCTTCACCAGTTCCTCTGACAGCACTTTCTGTACACACACCACTCTCTGTGTGAAACATTTATCTCCAGGTCCCTTCTAAATCATTCACCCTCTCCCCTTCAACCTATGCCCTCTTGTTCTGGACTCCCCTACCCTGGGGAGCAGAACATGGCTGTTCAGAATATACATGCCGCTGATGGTTTTATAAACCTCTATAATGTTACCCCTCAACCTCTGACACTCCAGGGGGGAGCACCTCAACCTCTCCCTAAAGCTCAAACCTCCAGTCCTGGAACATCTGTGTAAGTCATATCTGCAGAAAACCGAGTTGTACACAGTATTCTTAAAGTGGCCTCACCAAAATCCTGTACAGATGCAACATGCCACCACAACTCCTATACTCAATGCTCTGGCTGATTAAGGCAAATGTGACAAATGTGTTCAGCACCAACTCTGTCTACCTGCGACTCCACTTTCAAGGAACAATGTACCTGCAGCCCAAGGTCCCTTTGTTCCACAACATTTTCCAGGACCTTACCAGTAAGTGTATAACCTCTGCCCCGATTTGCCTTTCCAAAATGCAAAACCTCATATTTATCTAAATCAAAGTTCGTCTGTCACTCCTTGCCCCTTTATACCATCTCATTGTGGTCTCGTTGTACTCTGAGATAATTTACTACACCACCTTTCTGATGTAATCTGTAACCTTACTAACTATGGCCCCAATATTCACATCTAGATCCTTTACATAAATGATGAAATGCAGTGAACTCAGTACTGATTCTTGCAGCACACTGCTGCTCACAAGCCTCCAGGCTGAAAAATATCCCTCTTCCTTCAAGCCATTTGTGACTAGCTTCTTCTGTATCCCACGTGACTGAAACTTACTAATCTGTCTACCAATCAGAATGAAATACTAGCTATGAAGTGAGGCTGGGTAGGTTACGTTTATTTTCACTAGAAAAAAGGAGATTGAGGGGGGACCTGATTGACGTTTTCAAAATCATGAAGGGTATAGACAGAGACAAGCTTTTTCCCCGAGTGAAGGATTAAACAACGAGAGGTCGTGCTTTTTAAGTGAGAGGTGGAATGTTTAAGGGGGATACACGCGGTAAGTAATTCACACAGAGGGTGGTGGGCGTTTGTAATGCGCTGCTAGCAGAGGTGGTAGAGGTAGTCAGGTCGATTCATTTAAGATGCGTCTGGACAGATGCATGAGTAGGTGGGGAGCAGAGGGATACAGATGCTTAGGAATTGACCGCCAGATTTAGACAGTATATTTGGATCGGCTCAGGCTTGGAGGGCGAAGGGCCTGTTCCTGGGCTGTACATTTTCTTTGGTCTTTGTTCTTTAAATGAACACCTTGCTGAAGACCACATAGACAATGTCTACCAAACTGCCTTCATCAATCTTCTTTGTCATCGCTTCAAAAAACTCAACCAAATTAATGAGACATGATTTCCCATGCAGAAAGACACGTTGTCTACTCCGATCAGCCCTTGCCTTCCCAAATGTATGCAAATGCTATGCCACAGAATCCCCTCCAACAACTTACCCACCACCGACATCAGGCTCACCGTTCTATAGTTCCCAGGCTTTTGGAGTCACTGTTTCCTTTTCTAGTCCCACTCCTCCACTGCTCACAACAGATATTAAATATAACCAGCTTGGTTATATGGCAGATGATATCGGTCTCAGACTGGGTCAGGAACAGTTTTAGGAACAAGTCAGGCTAGTTTCTTTAATCTGCTCAAATAGCACATTTATGATCCAGAGCAATGTTACTCAGACTATGATGGAAAGATGAATGGCAAACTGTTTGGGTATTGCAAATATATAATCAATATTTCCCTTTCTAAAAACACTGACACACACACACACACACAAAATCTCTGCAATTTTAACTTGAAAGAACTTTGTCCAGATATTAAGGGAACTCATGACAAAAGGAAAAATTGCGAGATTGTCCAAAACGTTATTCTGCTTCTGAAGATATTGTACACACACAGCTGCTAGCAATGGGATTTCATCCTGGGAGATTTGAATTTGGCTGAATTCCCTTTGCTTTAGACAGTGAGTAGATTCCAATGAATTCTGGTCAGGGAGCACCCAAAGGGTAGCATGGTGGTTAGCACTGCTGCCTCACAGCACCAGGGCCTTGGGTTCGATTCCAGCTTTGGGTGACTGTCTGTGTGGAGTTGGCACATTCTCCACCTTGCTGTGTGAGCCTCTAATGGGTGGTCTAGTTTCCTACTACAAACTGTGTAGGTTCGGTGGATTGGTCACGCTAAATTGTCCGTAGTGTTCAGGGATTTCTAGTTTACGTGCAATAGTTAGGGGAATGGATTGGGAAGGTTGGTATGGACTTATTGGGCCGTAGGGCCTGTTTCAGCACTGCAGGGATTCTATAAAAATAAGAATGGTAACGATGAGTTTCGAGGTTTTTTTGGCTCACACACATTGTTGTGATGAGGAATAATGAAACAGCGAGAGTGCATTATCCATTCCTTCTCGGACAGATTACATTTTCGCCCTCTCTGAGCTGAATCACACAATAATGTCATCCTCTCCCAAACTGGACCATGTGAGGTCTCCTTGTACATTGTCCAAACTATGTCTCCATCTCATTCCCTGTTCCATGTAGGTGCATCATTGCTGCTGTCATATACAGAGCCATCCTCTTGGCAGAAAATGGTCTCGGTCGATTTGAAATATATTTGCATGGCCCTGCGTCATTAAAACATAAAATGTTTTATTTATTCAGAATACCTGTGTTAAACTGAATGCATTTTTTTAAAGAAATACTGAAATTTCTGGAAAAGCTCGGCAGATCTTGATTAAATGCAGTCAACACGGCTATGTGAGGGGTAGGTCATGCCTCACAAACATTATCGAGTCCTTTGAGGATGTGACTAGAAAAGTTGATGAGGGTCGAGCTGTGGATGTGGTGTATATGGGCTTTAGCAAGGCATTTGATAAGGTTCCCCATGGTAGGCTCGTTCAGAAGGTCAGGAGAAATGGGTTATAGGGAAACTTAGCTGTCTGGATACAGAATTGGCTGGCCTACAGAAGACAGCGAGTGGTAATAGAAGGAAAATATTCTGCCTGGAAGTCTGTGATGAGTGGTGTTCCACAGGGCTCTGTCCTTGGGCCTCTATTGTTTGTAATTTTTATTAATGACTTGGATGAGGGGATTTAAGGATGGGTCATCAAGTTTGCAGATGACACAAAGGTTGTAGATGTCGTTGACAGTATAGAGGGCTGTTGTTGGCTGCAGCGGGACATTGACAGGATGCAGAATGGGCTGAGAGGTGGCAGATGGAGTTCAACCTGGATAAGTGCGAGGTGATGCTTTTTGGAAGGTCGAATTTGAAAGCTGAGTACAGGATTAAGGATAGGATTCTTGGTAGTGTAGAGCAACAGAGGGATCTTGGGGTGCAGGTACATAGATCCCTTAAAATGGTCACCCAAGTGGACAGGGTTTTTAAGAAAGCGTATGGTGTTTTGGCTTTCATTAATAGGGAGATTGAGTTTAAGAGTCATGAGATCTTGATGCAGCTCTATAAAACTTTGGTTCGACCGCACTTGGAATACTGTGTCCAGTTCTGGTCGCCCTATTATAAGAAAGATGTGGATGCTTTGGAGAGGGTTCAGAGGAGGTTTACCAGGATGCTGCCTGGACTGGAGGTCTTATCTTATAAAGAGAGGTTGACTGAGCTCGGACTTTTTTTTATTGGAGAAAAGGAGGAGAAGAGGGGACCTAATTGAGGTTTACAAGATAATGTGAGGCATAGATAGAGTCGATAGCCAGAGACTATTTCCCTGGGCAGAAATGACTAACACGAGGGGTCATAGTTTTAAGCTGGTTGGAGGAAAGTATAGAGGGGATGTCAGAGGCTGGTTCTTTACACAGAGTTGTGAGAGCATGGAATGCGTTGCCAGCAGCAGTTATGGAGGTAGGGTCATTGGGGACATTTGAGAGACTCCTCGACATACATATAGTCACAGAAATTTGAGGGTGCATTCATGAGGATCAGTGGTCGGCACAACATCGTGGGCTGAAGAGCCTGTTCTGTGCTGTACTGTTCTATGTTCTATGTTCTATGTCTGTCAGCATCCAGATGCCTTTTAAGTGTTGTTGTTGTACCAGCCTCCACCACTTCCTCTGGGAGCTCATTCCATACACACACCACCCTCTGTGTGAAAAGGTGCCCTTTTGGCCTCATAAAAACCTTTCCCCTCTCACTTTCAAACAATGCCCTCTAGTATTGGACACTCCTAACCGGGGGGAAACGCTGACGACTCACCCTATCCATGGCCATTCTGAATTTATAAACCTTTGCTGCTGCGAAATGTGACTCCAATCAACACGAATGGCTGGACTTTCAGTCATCCTGGGCCTAAATTCTGAAATTCAATATTAACATCTCTTCGTTCTCCATCAAGTCATAATTCTAAATCCATTTTAATCAGTTTGTTCAGATGTATCACGAGATACATCTGTGAGCTTCACACCCAGACCTTTGTGCCCGGAGGTAGGGACACGAGCATCACTCAGCAATACCCATAAAGCTGTAACAGTATTCTCCTGTGTGTTTGTTCATCAGCCTGTTCTGACATACTGTGACATACCTCTGCAACAGGCAGGACTTGAATCCAGGTCTTCTAGTCCAGAGCTAGGAACACTACCACACAAGTTCAGGAATTGGAATCAAATCCAAAGTTCTGTCTCAGAGGCAGGGACACTACCCACTACACTACCATTCCCAGATTTTGAGTCATATTTTAAGTGCCAGCTTTCAGCTCAGTGTGGATTTATTATAATCAGGTTACCATTACTGAGTTATACAAAACACTTTGTATTGTTAAACAAATGCAAGATATTTGTCTCAACTGTAGGATATTCACTGTATGTGCTATGCTATCGAAATTAACTATGGCCATCTTTAATCACTATTATCTGTTTTCTGCAATATTAAGGAAAGAAATCCTGCAGTCACAGTCTGCCCAATGAAGGGTCTCAAATGGATATTTATTACTGAACACCAGAGACGAAGGAAGAGCTTAATTTCTGGTCCCAGAACACTGATCACTCTTAGCCACCTCTAACGTGCGACTGCCCTCTTCTTAAAAACATGAAATGATCCCAGGCCGCTGATTACTGTCCAGCCTCTCCTCCCCACTGACGGTGTCAGCAATCTGTCCCTTCTCCCCCTAACCACACAAGGCAAACCAAGCTTAGGGTCTTTGTGAAAATCAAGGCCGGAGTGTTCAGGCATCCTGGAGACGGATGGGCATTTCAAAATTGAAGGGAGAGGGTGAGGAGGCAGTAATATCACACACTGGGCTGAGGGGTGGCTGATGGAGTTCAGTTTGGATTAAGGCGAGGTATTGGATTTTGTAAATCAAACAAGAGCAGGACCTATACAATTAAAAGCAGGGCCTTTGGTAGTGTTGTAGTACAGAGACCTCGGCCATCAGGTATAATTCTTTATAATTGCATCTCATATAGATAGTGTGGTTAAGAAGGTGTTTAACACACTTGCCTTCATAGGTCAGACCTTTGATTATCGGAATTGGGATGTCATGTTGTGGTTGTACTGGATTTGGTGAGACCCCTTCTGAAATACTGTGTCCAGTCTGGTCATCCAACCCACTCATTCCATAGGCACACCACCCTCTGGGTGAAAAATATGCCCCTTAGGTCACCTTTAAGTGTTTCCCCTCTCATCGTAATCTTATGTCCTCTAGATTTGGACTCCCCATACCCTTGGAAAATACCTTGACTATTCACTTTGACCTTATTAAGCTGGAGAGGGTTCAGAAGAGATTAACCTAGATGTTGCTGGGATTGGAGGGAGTGAGCTACAAGGAGAGGCTGGTAGGCTGGGACTTTTTTCACTGAAGAATATGAGATTAAGCGGTAACTTTACAGTGGTTTACAAAATCATGAAGGGTACAGAGAAGCTGAAGGGCTGATGTATTTTCCGTAGAGTTGGGGATTCAAAACTGAGGGATATTTTAAGGTGTGAGGAAAAAGATTTACAAAAGTCACGAGAGGTAATTATGTTAGACAGAATCTGGCTTGTGTGTGGAATGAACTTCCAGAGGAAGTGGTAAAAGCAGGGACAGTTACAATGTTTGAAGGACATTTAGATCAGTCCATGGATAAGACATCAGTTTGGATGGTGCTCTGGGCAGCTGCCCTCTCCCTCCCCATCTCTGAATAAATCCCTATTGGTTTTCACCCTCTGCCAATGCAGTGGCGTGTGGAGGCCAGCAGAGGGTGGCATTGCATCACTTTAAGCACCACAGAGACTGCCAGACCTGCCCCACACAGAGACACACAGATGCACACACGGGAATGGTTAGGACACCGCGTGAAGCTCATCTGGTAACTTAAATGAAACATAAAGAAATGCTCAGTTCGCCTCATAAACTGTCAAAATATGAGGGACAGATCTGTCAAATTCCACTGTTTAAATAAAACCACGAATTTATCTTTTCACTCTGAAAGTGAACATTTTACATCAACTATTCAAAACTCTGGGACCCTCTTTCTCTTAACTGCTTATTACCCGACTCCAGCTCGACAGCAATATACTGTTTCTGGGTCTACCATCGTCTCATATCACAGGTGCTTGTAAGCTCTCAGTTCAGAAGAGCATTCACCCTCTCTTAAAGTTACAGTACACACTTTCAACTTTATCACAGTATACCCTGATGAATATAGATAAGTGGGACCTATCAGGATTTATTCTTGCTCTGTGGTTTGTCAATACATCATCTACTAGGTAGGGAGGAGGGACTTGGGAGAGGGGCGTTGGAAATGCAATAGGTGGAAGGAGGTCAAGTTGAGGTTGGTAGGCCGGAGTGGGGGTGGGGGCAGAGAGGTCAGGAAGAAGATTACAGGTTAGGAATGTGTTGACATTACTTGCGCCCATACCTACCCCCCCACTTCCCTCCAAGGCCCCAAGGGATCCTTCCATATCCGCCACAAATTCACCTGCACCTCCAAACACATCATTTATTGCATCCGCTGCACCCGATGTGGCCTCCACTATTTTGGGGAGACAGGCCGCCTACTTGTGGAATGTTTCAGAGAACACCTCTGGGCCACCCGGACCAACCATTCCCACCACCCCGTGGCTCAACAATTCAAATCCCCCTCCCACTCCACCAACATGCAGGTCCTTGGACTCCTCCATCGCCAGACCATAGCAACACGACGGTTGGAGGAGGAGCGCCTCATCTTCCGCCTAGGAACCCTCCAACCATAAGGGATGAACGCAGATTTCTCCAGTTTCCTCATTTCCCCTCCCCCCACCTTGTCTCAGTCCCAACCCTCAAACTCAGCACCACCTTCCTAACCTGCAATCTTCTTCCTGACCTCTCCGCTCCCACCCCCACTCCGACTATCACCCTCACCTCGACCTCCTTCCACCTATCGAATATCCAACGCCCCTCCCCCAAGTCCCTCCTCCCTACCTTTTATCTTAGCCTGCTGGACACACTTTTATCATTCCAGAAGAAGGGCTCATGCCCGAAACGTCGATTCTCCTGCTCCTTGGATGCTGCCTGACCTGCTGCGCTTTTCCAGCAACACATGTTCAGCTCTGATCTCCAGCATCTGCAGTCCTCACTTTCTCCTACAATATTTCATCTACTCTGTCTCGTATGTGTCAGGATTTTTGTTGCTGCATTGACAGCATGTCATTATTCGACGCTGTCCATAGGAATATATCAGTATTTTACTTGCTCACACTTGTGTGTGGGGGCAGGATTTCAGTTGTTTTATGGGGACTGCGATGCTATAACAATCTCAATGTTTGTAGATGGCACCGAACCTGGAAGAACTCTGAAGTCGATGGAGGAGAGTGTGGCACTCCAGCAGGACAGTGATACGTTGGTGTAGTGTTCAGGTGTAAGGCAGATGGGGATCAATGCAAATCTGTGTGAGGTGATAAACCTTGGTAGAAAAGACAATGAAAGACAGTTTAAAACAGGCTGTGCCATTATAAAGGGGCTGCAGGAACAGAGGGAACTGCGTGTATATGAGCACAGATTGTTGAAGATGTCAGGACAAGTGGGGAGAACTGGAACTATCACAGATTAGTTTCAGTATCTGAGCTGTTTACAGGGGGAGGTGTAGGAGGGAGCCTCCGTGCTCCCTTCCCGGGAGGTGGTGGTGACGATGTGTTGTGAGCCCACCCTCCTGCCCACCGAGACCTTGGGATTTCCATTTGTACCAGCTCGACACAAAAGGGAGATGGCATCAGGGCCACGGCTTCTAAGTTGTGCCGGGGGGAAAAATGAGCTGCCAGGGTGTTTAAAGTGAGAATTGCCCTTCACTGAACATTGCTCCTTACTCGGTCGGTGGGACGTGGATGTTTCAGAATCTCCACACGAGGAGTCCCGGTCCTCTCTGACGCATGCCAGGGTCCTCCCCACATGGCGGGGGGAGGGGGAGAGGGGGAGGGAACGGATATCGGGCACTCCACCACCCGGCTTGTCCCTTTATGTCTTATTCCAGGCTGTTTCTCCTGGAATGGGAGAAGGGGAGGGAGGGAGTGAGGGTGGGAGTGGGTGGCCTTGCTGTTAGTGCTGGTGTAGGTGGGGAGGGGGTCATGGTGAGGTGTCCGGAGGGAGTCAGTCCACAGTGTTGTATCCATGCGGTGTTATTAGTGTGGGGGTGAAGTGGAGGGAGGGGGGGGGGGAGAGAGGGGGGGGGGGGAGAGAGAGAGAGAGAGACAGAGGGACAGAGACAGAGAGAGAGAGAGAAGGTGCACCATGCGGCAGTGAGAGTGGTGGACCATGAGCCTTGTTTGGGGGGTCGGTGCTATAACAGATATACAGTGAGTGTGAGGGAACATAGAGAATACAGTGACCCTTATCCTGGCAGACCGGGGAAGGTTATTGATGCTTGTCCTGTATTGCAGGACATTTCTTCAGACCACAGATACTGCACTAAGCTGGCTTGTGAGCTCAGACCAAGCTCAGGGGACTGGTGGTGTGGTCCATTCTAGAAAGAGAATGATCTCCCTCTGTACTAGACCATCCAGCAGGCCCTCCGTGCCCCTGTCGACAAACTGTGGTGTAATTGCCTCTTATCTGCCATGCTCGGGGTAAACTGTGCAGGGCATCTCCTAACAGAGAAATCTAAAACATGTGCCCATTGGCCTTTTAAAGATGGCACCAATGCCAGGGATCAGGGAATATCCAGGGGCAACCGGGCGATGGTGAATACCACCCGCCATGATGGGTGGGAGAATCGGGCTGGTATTGAATGAGGGTGACACCATGGGGTGGGGTGGGTGGTTAATGAGGTGAGTCCAATACGATAGCACCAGGAAACTAGCTCAGCCTCGTGCCGACAATCCCTCTGTCACACTCAGGGAAAATCAAACAAAGATCAATTATTGTTAGATTCTACCCAATGAGACATAGATTCTGTTGAAACTAATTCCAGTTGCAAAGATGCAGAACAAATGCTCAGCTGGCCTCACACCAATGTCCCTTTTTCCCATCTTTCCTGGGAAGACAGGCTCATGTTACAGGATGTTATCGAAGTGTCTAATTTCAGCATTCTGAAACCTGGGAACACATCCTTCCATGACACTGTCCCTCAGTCTCCCCCTCTCTGTCTATACCCCAAACCCCTCCCAGGTAGTGAGATTTAAACTGATTCCCCCACCATCTCTCTCTGGCAGTGATGTTTAAATCCACAGCACCCCCTTGTCAGGGCACAATGGAGATATGGAGCTGGAAATGGGTGGGAGCTGTACATCCTGTCACTCCCAGCATGGGCTGCAAGTTTCGCCGCGCCGGGCAGTGGTCTCACACAGTGTTACTGAGCAATGCACTGTGGTGGGGTACACAGCCCTACATGCTGGGAGAGTAACTGCTCCTGGCTTACAGATCAATGCACTGGGGTGGTGTCCCCGGAACGTTCTGTCCCTGACATTGTTTGTGAACGGCCGGACGTCTGTGAATTGAACAAATGATAAGATCCCGAGAGAAGAGATCCCGTTCCAGGAAGAAGGAGACACTGTTCCGAAGGCCCCTCAGCCAGTTAAAGGGGTGAATACGTTTTCCCTGCGTTTACATTTCTCCACGACACAGGATCGACCACAATTTAGACCAAAATACAGGAATTCCCAAACTCCGTTTGGGAAACTGGGAGAGAATCCTTCAGGACAGCAACGTTTCCACCCTCCGTATGAGGAACTGGGAAGGAGTGACCTGTGTCTGCTCCCGAGTGATCGAGTGTGTGGGAATGTTCTAGAAACCATCTGTCCTTATGGATGTGTCTCTGTGTGTTTGGGGAGGGAGGGTTTCTTGTGGTTTATGTCACATTTTTGTCAGTAATTCCGACCTTCCCATTTGTTATTCCAGCTCCAATTATTTTAATAAATCCCTGAATACAGAGACACATTTGAAAATCTCACTGGGTCCCCGATCAAACGGGTCCCTTTGCCTCCAGGCTGATGGATAATGGGTTTGTTTCCCTTCCTCACAGTTAACGTAGTGACCATCTACGTCCTGCTTTATAAAGATTGTGGATTGTCTCCATGTGTCAGACGTTACCTGGGGGCCATGGCAGCGGCGGATCTCCTGGTCATTATCCTCGACCTGATCCTGAGACAGATTCCCATTGTTTATCAGGAACAGTTTTATTTCCTGAAGGACTCCGTTCCCGTGTGTAATGTCCACGCCGTCCTGCTTTATGCAGCCACTGACTGCTCTGTCTGGTTCACCGTCACTTTCACCTTTGATCGGTTTGTGGCCATTTGTTGCCAGAAGCTGAAAAGTAAATATTGCAGTGAGAAGACGGCGGCTGTGGTTCTGGGAGCAGTGACTGTGCTGAGCTGTTTAAAGAACATTTCCTGGTATTTTATGCTCACGGCTCGGTCTAAGCTGAGGAACCGCCCCTGGTTTTGTGATGCAAGAGGCGGTGTTCAATACTCCAGTGTCTGGGTCACAATCGAGTCCCTCCACTACATTCTAACCCCGGGTGTCCCATTTCTCCTGATTCTCCTGCTCAATGTTCTCATCGTCAGACACATTGTAGTGACCAGCAGAGCCCGCAGGAGACTCCGCGCTCACACCAATGGGGACGCTCAGTCTGACACTGAAATGAGAAACCGAAAAAAATCCATCATTTTACTGTTTGTGATCTCGGCCAATTTCATCCTGTTATGGCCATCGTTAATGCTGTATTCTATATGGCACCGGATGTGGTATATTGGGTATCGGTCTGTGTATCTCCATCCCTTTGTGCAGGAATTGGGCTTCATGCTGCAGCTCCTCAGTTGCTGCACAAACACCGCGATTTATGCCGTGACCCAGACAAAGTTCAGGCAGCAGCTGAAGAATGTGCTGAAATATCCCTTCACCCATATACATCCATCCATCAAATTCCCTCATTAATCACACCATCCGGGATTTTCCCATTTCAGTTCAGTGTTTCAGTGATGGAGCAGCCTGTCGCGATGGTAACAGACTGAGGGTAGCGCTGGTTTGTCCATCCTCATCCCACAGCGGGGTTACAGGGAAACATTTCAATGTTTCTCACAACTCAGGGGCCAGTGAGAAAAGGCACCATCTCACTGACTGTATCCATCACTTCCATTTGTAACCAATAAAAATGTTGATTAAAGTGTGCCGAGCAGCAGAGTGACCGATGTTGTTGTGTGTCTTTGTGTTGGAGAAGCTGAGCTGGAGAGAGACAGACTCAGCCCCAAGTCTTGGTCCTCAGGGAAGGGGAGGGCACCGGGCCCTGAGCTCAGGAGCTGGGTTTAACTCCCTCTGTTCCCCCCCCCCCACTCCAACCTGGCCTCCCCATTTCCTCTCCCCGACTCTTCCTCCTCAATTCTCTCCCTCTCTCTCTCTTTCTGCGCACTGTCTCTCTCTCTCACCACCTCTCCCTTTCACTCTCTCTGGTCCCCTCTCAGACACCACCCCCCCAACCCCGGTTTCTCCACCTGCCTCCACTATTCTTTCTGCCTCACTCTCCCCCTCTCTCTCTCACACCCCAACATGAGTTTATCCACCTGCCTCCACTCTTCTCTCTCCCCCTCACCCTCACTCTCTCTCTCTCCTGCCGTCTCTCTCTCCCTCCCGCAATGTCGTCTCTACCCCGTTTTCCCCACCTCCCACTTCCGACATCTCTTTATCATGTCACCCACACGCAGCCTCACCACCAACCCCCCAATCTCTGGGTCAGAGGGAGAGGGAAGGACCAGGGAGACAAAGTGTGTCTGAGACAGAGGAAGGGCAGGACAGGAGGGAGAGAGATTCATTCAGAGAGAAACGGAGGGAGGTGGGGAGAGAGAGAGAGACCAAGGTACGGGGTTCGGGAGTGAGAGAAGATGGAGAGAGAGCGAAGGAGCAGGGAGAGACAGAGGGAGAGAGAGAGGGAAGGGAAAGATAAGGTGAGGGAGGGAGAGAGAGAAATAGGGGAGGACATAATGAGAGAGGGGTCAGAGAGAGAGGGGACAGAGAGAGGGGGACTGAGAGGGGGGAAATAGAGGGGGTCAGAGTGAGGGCGACACTGAGAGGGGGACAAAGAGAGGGGGAGATAGAGGGGATCAGAGAGAGGGGGTCAGAGAGAGAGGGGGACAGAGAGAGGGGGACAGAGAGAGAGGGGACAGAGAGAGAGAGGCGGGACAGAGAGTGGGGCCGAGAGAGAAGGACAGAGAGAAGGGGACAGAGAGAGAGCGGGACAGAGAGAGAGGGGGACAGAGAGAGGGGGACAGAGAGAGGGGGACAGAGAGAGAGCGGGCAGAGAGAGGGGGACAGAGAGGGGGGACAAAGAGAGGGGGACAGAGAGAGGGGGACAGAGAGAGAGAGGGGGACAGAGAGAGAGGTGACAGAGAGAGGGGACAGAGAGAGAGGGACAGAGAGAGAGGGGACAGAGAGAGAGGGGTCAGAGAGAGGGGGACAGAGAAAGGGGGACAGAGAGAGAGAGGGACAGAGAGAGAGAGGGGAACAGAGAGACGGGAAAAGAGAGAGGGGTGGCAGAGAGAGGGGAACAGAGAGAGAGGGGACAGAGAGTGGGGGAGATAGAGTGGTTCAAAGAGAGGTGGAACAAAGGGGAGACATAGAGAGGAGGTGACAGTGAGGGGGTACAGACAGAGGCGGGTGGGAGCGAGAGGGGTTCAGAGAGAGGGGGACAGAGAGGGGGGACAAAGAGAGGAGGACAGAGAGAGGGGGACAGAGAGAGAGGGGGACAGAGAGAGGTGACAGAGAGAGGGGACAGAGAGAGAGGGACAGAGAGAGAGGGGACAGAGAGAGAGGGTCAGAGAGAGGGGGAGAGAGAGAAAGGGGAATAGAGAGAGGGCGGGACAGAGAGTGGGGGAGATAGAGGGGGACAGAGAGAGAGGGACAGAGAGAGAGGGAGAGAGAGAGAGAGGCACAGAGAGAGAGGGACACAGAGAGAGGGACAGAGAGAGAGAGGGCAGAGAGATATGTGGGCAGAGAGAGCGGGACAGAGAGAGGGGGCAGATAGAGCGGGGCAGAGAGGGGGGAAAGAGAGAGGTGGGTGGGAGGGAGAGGGGGCAGAGAGAGGGCGAAAGAGAGAGGGGGACAGAGAGTGGGGGAGATAGAGGGGGTCAGAGCGAGGCGGACATAGAGAGTGGGAGATAGAGGGGAACAGAGAGACAGGGGAACAGAGAGTGGGGGACAGAGGGAGGGGGACAGAGTGGGGGAGAGAGAGTTGGTCAGAGAAAGGGGCACAGAGAGTGGTGGGATGGAGAGAGTGGGGGACAGAGAGAGAGGGGACAGAGAGAGGGGGGACAGGGGTGGCAGAGAGCGGGGGAGAGAGAGGGGACAGAGAGAGAGGGGCAGAGAGAGAGTGGGTTACAGGGAGAGAGGCGGGTGGGAGAGAGAGGGGGACAGAGAGAGGGGGACAGAGAGAAGGGGACAGAGAGAGCGGGACAAAGAGAGATGGGGAAAGAGAGAGTGGGGGAGACAAAGAGGGGGGATAGAGAGAGGCGATTGGGAGAGAGAGGGGGTCAGATAGAGGGGGACAGAAAGAGGGGGAGCTGGAGGGGGGTCAGAGGGAGGGGGACAGAGAGAGCGGCACAGACATTGGGGAGATAGAGGGGGTCAGAGAGAGAGGGGACAGAGAGAGAGGGACAGAGAGAGAGGGGGACACGGCGAGAGGGGCAGAGAGATGGGGCAGAGAGAGATATGGCGGCAGAGCGAGGGGGCAGAGAGAGGGCGACAGAGAGAGAGAGACGGGTGGGAGAGAGAGGGGGACAGAGAGAGGGGGAACAAAGAGAGTGGGACAGAGAGAGGGGGGGACAGACAGAGAGGGGGTCAGAGAGAGAGGGGGACAGAGAGAAAGGGGGAACAAAGAGAGAGGATAGAGAGAGGCTGTTGGGAGAGTGGAGGACAGAGAGAGGGGGACAGAGAGAGGGGGCCAGAGAGAGAGGGGGTCAGAGAGAGGGGGGCAGAGAGAGGGGGAGATAGAGGGGGTCAGAGGGAGGGGGACAGAGAGAGGGACACAGAGAGTGGGGGAGATAGAGGGGGTCAGAGAGAGAGGGGACAGAGAGGGGTGACAGAGAGAGAGGGGGACAGAGTGAGGGGGCAGAGAGAGAGGGGGACAGAGAGAGAGGGACAGAGAGAGAGGGGAAAGAGAGAGGCGGGTGGGAGGGAGAGGGGGCAGAGAGAGGGTGACAGAGAGAGGGGCACAGAGAGTGGGGGAGATAGAGGGGGTCAGAGAGAGGGGGACAGATAGAGAGGGAGATAGAGGAGGACAGAGAGAGGGGAACAGAATGTGGGAGAGAGCGAGGGGGTCAGAGAGAGGGGGACAGAGAAAGGGCGACAGACAGAGGGGGTCAGAGAGCGGGGGAGAGAGAGAGAGGCGGGTGGGAGCGAGAGGGGGTCAGAGAGAAAGGGACAGATAGAGGGGGACAGGGAGAGAGGCGGGTGGGAGAGAGAGTGGGTCAGAGAGAGGTGTGTGGGAGAGAGAGCGGGTCAGAGAGAGAGGTGGACAGAGACAGAGGGGGACAGATAGAGAGGGGGACAGAGAGAGAAGGAAAGAGAGAGGGGGTCAGAGAGAGAGGGGGACAGAGAGAGAGGGGGACAGAGAGAGGGGGGACAGAGAGAGGGTGACAGAGAGAGAGGGGTCAGAGAGAGCGCAGAACAGGGAGAGGGGAACCGAGAGAGGGGAACAGAGAGCGGGACAGAGAGAGAGGTGGACAGAGAGAGAGAGGGACAGATAGAGAGGGGGACAGAGAGAGAGGGGGACAGAGAGGCGGGATTGAGAGAACCGGGTTGGAGAGCGAGGGTGACAGAGAGAGGGTCACAGAGAGTGGGAGGATGTAAAGAGAGTGGGGGACAGAGACAGAGGGGGTCAGAGAGAGGCGGGTGGGAGAGAGAGGGGGACAAAGAGAGGCGGAAGCGAGAGAGGCAGGTGGGAGAGAGATGGGCCAGAGAGAGGAGGACAGAGTGAGGGCGACAGACAGAGGCGGGAAGAGAGCGGGGAGAGAGAGACGGGTGGGAGAGAGATGGGATCAGAGAGATGACGACAGAGAGAGTGGGACAGAGAGTGGGGAGATAACGGGGGTCAGAGAGAGGGGTACAGTGAGAGAGGGGGTCAGAGAGAGGGGGCCAGACAGAGGGGGACAGAGAGAGAGGCGCGTGGGAGAGAGAGTGGGTCAGAGAGAGGTGTGTGGGAGAGAGAGCGGGTCTGAGAGAGAGGTGGACAGAGAGAGAGGGGGAGAGATAGAGAGGGGGACAGAGAGAGGGGGACAGAGAGAGGGTGACAGAGAGAGAGGGGTCAGAGAGAGAGCGGAACAGAGAGAGGGGAACAGAGAGAGGGGAACAGAGAGAGCGGAACAGAGAGAGGGGAACAGAGAGAGCGGGACAGAGAGAGAGGTGGACAGAGAGAGAGGGGGACAGATAGAGAGGGGGACAGAGAGAGAGGGGGACAGAGAGAGTGGGACAGAGAGAGGGGAACAGAGCGAGCGGGACAGAGAGAGAGGTGGACAGAGAGAGAGGGGGACAGATAGAGAGGGGGACAGATAGAGAGGGGGTCAGAGAGAGGCGGGTGGGAGAGAGAGGGGACAAAGAGAGGGGGAACAGAGAGAGGCAGGTGGGAGAGAGATGGGGCAGAGAGAGGAGGACAGAGAGAGGGCGACAGACAGAGGCGGGAAGAGAGCGGGGAGAGAGAGACGGGTGGGAGATAGCGGGGGTCAGAGAGAGGGGTACAGTGAGAGAGGGGGATAGAGAGAGAGCGGGAAAGAGAGAGAGGGGGACAGAGAGAAAGGGGACAGAGAGAGGGGGACAGAGAGAGGGGGCAGAGAGAAAGGGGGACAAAGAGAGAGGCAAACAGAGAGAGAGAGACGGGCAGAGAGAGTTGGGGGCAGAGAGAGGGGGGCAGAGAGAGATGGGGCAGAGAGAGGGGGACAGAGTGAGGGGGGCAGAGAGAGAGGGGGACAGAGAGAGGTGGCAGAGAGAAAGGGGACAAAGAGAGAGGAGGACAGAGAGGGGGAAAGAGAGAGGTGGTAGGGAGGGAGATGGGGCAGAGAGAGGGTGACAGAGAAAGGGACACAGAGAGTGGGGGAGATAGAGGGGGTCAGAGAGAGGAGGACAGAGAGAGGGGGAGATAGAGGAGGACAGAGAGAGGGGTACAGAGTGGGGGAGAGAGCGAGGGGGTCAGAGAGAGGGGCACAGAGAGTGGGTGGATGGAGAGAGTGGGGGAAAGAGAGAGAGAGGGGTCAGAGAGAGGCGGGTGGGAAAGAGAGGGGGACAGAGAGAGGGGGACAGAGAGTAAGGGACAGAGAGAGAGGGGTCAGATAAAGGGCGATAAAGAGAGTGGAACAGAAAGAGGGGAACAGAGAGAGCGGGGCAGAGAGAGAGGTGGACAGAGAGAGAGGGGACAGAGAGAGAGGGGGACAGAGAGGCGGGTTAGAGAGAGGCGGGTTGGAGAGAGAGGGCGGCAGAGAGAGGGGGCAGAGAGCGGGGAGAGAGAGGCGGGTGTGAGAGAAAGGGCGACAGAGAGAGTGGGCAAAGAGTGGGGAGAGAGAGAGGTGAGTGGGAGAGAGAGGGTGTCAGAGAGAGAGGGGGACAGAGAGGGGTGACAGAGAGAGAGAGGTGGGTGTGAGAGAGAGCGTGTCAGAGAAGGCAGTTGAGAGAGACAGAGGGGGACAGAGACGGGGAACAGAGAGAGCAGGACAGAGAGAGAGGGGGACAGAGAGAGAGGGGAATAAAGGGGAGGGGATTAAGAGAGGCGGGAAGGAGAGAGAGGGGGACAGAGAGAGGGGGACAGAGAGAGGTGGAGATAGTGGGGGACAGGGAGAGGGGGATAGAGAGAGGGGGAGTTAGTGGGCGACAGAGAGAGGGGGATAGAGATTGGGTACAGGGAGAGGGGGCAGAGAGCGAGGCGAGAGAGAGACGTGGATAGGAGATAGAGGGGGTCAGAGAGAGGGGCACAGAGAGGAGGGGAATGGAGAGAGTGGGGACACAGAGAGAGGGGTACAGAGAGAGGGGGGGTTAGAGAGGGGGGCAGAGAGAGAGGATCAGAGAGAGGGCGACAGAGGGGGGTGAAGAGAGAGGGGGCAAAGAGAGAGGGGGACAGAGAGAGGAGAAGAGAGAGGGGGACAGAGAGAGAGAGGGGAACAGAGAGACGGGAAAAGAGAGAGGGGTGGCAGAGAGAGGGGAACAGAGAGAGAGGGGACAGAGAGTGGGGGAGATAGAGTGGTTCAAAGAGAGGTGGAACAAAGGGGAGACATAGAGAGGAGGTGACAGTGAGGGGGTACAGACAGAGGCGGGTGGGAGCGAGAGGGGTTCAGAGAGAGGGGGACAGAGAGGGGGGACAAAGAGAGGAGGACAGAGAGAGGGGGACAGAGAGAGAGGGGGACAGAGAGAGGTGACAGAGAGAGGGGACAGAGAGAGAGGGACAGAGAGAGAGGGGACAGAGAGAGAGGGTCAGAGAGAGGGGGAGAGAGAGAAAGGGGAATAGAGAGAGGGCGGGACAGAGAGTGGGGGAGATAGAGGGGGACAGAGAGAGAGGGACAGAGAGAGAGGGAGAGAGAGAGAGAGGCACAGAGAGAGAGGGACACAGAGAGAGGGACAGAGAGAGAGAGGGCAGAGAGATATGTGGGCAGAGAGAGCGGGACAGAGAGAGGGGGCAGATAGAGCGGGACAGAGAGGGGGGAAAGAGAGAGGTGGGTGGGAGGGAGAGGGGGCAGAGAGAGGGCGAAAGAGAGAGGGGGACAGAGAGTGGGGGAGATAGAGGGGGTCAGAGCGAGGCGGACATAGAGAGTGGGAGATAGAGGGGAACAGAGAGACAGGGGAACAGAGAGTGGGGGACAGAGGGAGGGGGACAGAGTGGGGGAGAGAGAGTTGGTCAGAGAAAGGGGCACAGAGAGTGGTGGGATGGAGAGAGTGGGGGACAGAGAGAGAGGGGACAGAGAGAGGGGGGACAGGGGTGGCAGAGAGCGGGGGAGAGAGAGGGGACAGAGAGAGAGGGGCAGAGAGAGAGTGGGTTACAGGGAGAGAGGCGGGTGGGAGAGAGAGGGGGACAGAGAGAGGGGGACAGAGAGAAGGGGACAGAGAGAGCGGGACAAAGAGAGATGGGGAAAGAGAGAGTGGGGGAGACAAAGAGGGGGGATAGAGAGAGGCGATTGGGAGAGAGAGGGGGTCAGATAGAGGGGGACAGAAAGAGGGGGAGCTGGAGGGGGGTCAGAGGGAGGGGGACAGAGAGAGCGGCACAGACATTGGGGAGATAGAGGGGGTCAGAGAGAGAGGGGACAGAGAGAGAGGGACAGAGAGAGAGGGGGACACGGCGAGAGGGGCAGAGAGATGGGGCAGAGAGAGATATGGCGGCAGAGCGAGGGGGCAGAGAGAGGGCGACAGAGAGAGAGAGACGGGTGGGAGAGAGAGGGGGACAGAGAGAGGGGGAACAAAGAGAGTGGGACAGAGAGAGGGGGGGACAGACAGAGAGGGGGTCAGAGAGAGAGGGGGACAGAGAGAAAGGGGGAACAAAGAGAGAGGATAGAGAGAGGCTGTTGGGAGAGTGGAGGACAGAGAGAGGGGGACAGAGAGAGGGGGCCAGAGAGAGAGGGGGTCAGAGAGAGGGGGGCAGAGAGAGGGGGAGATAGAGGGGGTCAGAGGGAGGGGGACAGAGAGAGGGACACAGAGAGTGGGGGAGATAGAGGGGGTCAGAGAGAGAGGGGACAGAGAGGGGTGACAGAGAGAGAGGGGGACAGAGTGAGGGGGCAGAGAGAGAGGGGGACAGAGAGAGAGGGACAGAGAGAGAGGGGAAAGAGAGAGGCGGGTGGGAGGGAGAGGGGGCAGAGAGAGGGTGACAGAGAGAGGGGCACAGAGAGTGGGGGAGATAGAGGGGGTCAGAGAGAGGGGGACAGATAGAGAGGGAGATAGAGGAGGACAGAGAGAGGGGAACAGAATGTGGGAGAGAGCGAGGGGGTCAGAGAGAGGGGGACAGAGAAAGGGCGACAGACAGAGGGGGTCAGAGAGCGGGGGAGAGAGAGAGAGGCGGGTGGGAGCGAGAGGGGGTCAGAGAGAAAGGGACAGATAGAGGGGGACAGGGAGAGAGGCGGGTGGGAGAGAGAGTGGGTCAGAGAGAGGTGTGTGGGAGAGAGAGCGGGTCAGAGAGAGAGGTGGACAGAGACAGAGGGGGACAGATAGAGAGGGGGACAGAGAGAGAAGGAAAGAGAGAGGGGGTCAGAGAGAGAGGGGGACAGAGAGAGAGGGGGACAGAGAGAGGGGGGACAGAGAGAGGGTGACAGAGAGAGAGGGGTCAGAGAGAGCGCAGAACAGGGAGAGGGGAACCGAGAGAGGGGAACAGAGAGCGGGACAGAGAGAGAGGTGGACAGAGAGAGAGAGGGACAGATAGAGAGGGGGACAGAGAGAGAGGGGGACAGAGAGGCGGGATTGAGAGAACCGGGTTGGAGAGCGAGGGTGACAGAGAGAGGGTCACAGAGAGTGGGAGGATGTAAAGAGAGTGGGGGACAGAGACAGAGGGGGTCAGAGAGAGGCGGGTGGGAGAGAGAGGGGGACAAAGAGAGGCGGAAGCGAGAGAGGCAGGTGGGAGAGAGATGGGCCAGAGAGAGGAGGACAGAGTGAGGGCGACAGACAGAGGCGGGAAGAGAGCGGGGAGAGAGAGACGGGTGGGAGAGAGATGGGATCAGAGAGATGACGACAGAGAGAGTGGGACAGAGAGTGGGGAGATAACGGGGGTCAGAGAGAGGGGTACAGTGAGAGAGGGGGTCAGAGAGAGGGGGCCAGACAGAGGGGGACAGAGAGAGAGGCGCGTGGGAGAGAGAGTGGGTCAGAGAGAGGTGTGTGGGAGAGAGAGCGGGTCTGAGAGAGAGGTGGACAGAGAGAGAGGGGGAGAGATAGAGAGGGGGACAGAGAGAGGGGGACAGAGAGAGGGTGACAGAGAGAGAGGGGTCAGAGAGAGAGCGGAACAGAGAGAGGGGAACAGAGAGAGGGGAACAGAGAGAGCGGAACAGAGAGAGGGGAACAGAGAGAGCGGGACAGAGAGAGAGGTGGACAGAGAGAGAGGGGGACAGATAGAGAGGGGGACAGAGAGAGAGGGGGACAGAGAGAGTGGGACAGAGAGAGGGGAACAGAGCGAGCGGGACAGAGAGAGAGGTGGACAGAGAGAGAGGGGGACAGATAGAGAGGGGGACAGATAGAGAGGGGGTCAGAGAGAGGCGGGTGGGAGAGAGAGGGGACAAAGAGAGGGGGAACAGAGAGAGGCAGGTGGGAGAGAGATGGGGCAGAGAGAGGAGGACAGAGAGAGGGCGACAGACAGAGGCGGGAAGAGAGCGGGGAGAGAGAGACGGGTGGGAGATAGCGGGGGTCAGAGAGAGGGGTACAGTGAGAGAGGGGGATAGAGAGAGAGCGGGAAAGAGAGAGAGGGGGACAGAGAGAAAGGGGACAGAGAGAGGGGGACAGAGAGAGGGGGCAGAGAGAAAGGGGGACAAAGAGAGAGGCAAACAGAGAGAGAGAGACGGGCAGAGAGAGTTGGGGGCAGAGAGAGGGGGGCAGAGAGAGATGGGGCAGAGAGAGGGGGACAGAGTGAGGGGGGCAGAGAGAGAGGGGGACAGAGAGAGGTGGCAGAGAGAAAGGGGACAAAGAGAGAGGAGGACAGAGAGGGGGAAAGAGAGAGGTGGTAGGGAGGGAGATGGGGCAGAGAGAGGGTGACAGAGAAAGGGACACAGAGAGTGGGGGAGATAGAGGGGGTCAGAGAGAGGAGGACAGAGAGAGGGGGAGATAGAGGAGGACAGAGAGAGGGGTACAGAGTGGGGGAGAGAGCGAGGGGGTCAGAGAGAGGGGCACAGAGAGTGGGTGGATGGAGAGAGTGGGGGAAAGAGAGAGAGAGGGGTCAGAGAGAGGCGGGTGGGAAAGAGAGGGGGACAGAGAGAGGGGGACAGAGAGTAAGGGACAGAGAGAGAGGGGTCAGATAAAGGGCGATAAAGAGAGTGGAACAGAAAGAGGGGAACAGAGAGAGCGGGGCAGAGAGAGAGGTGGACAGAGAGAGAGGGGACAGAGAGAGAGGGGGACAGAGAGGCGGGTTAGAGAGAGGCGGGTTGGAGAGAGAGGGCGGCAGAGAGAGGGGGCAGAGAGCGGGGAGAGAGAGGCGGGTGTGAGAGAAAGGGCGACAGAGAGAGTGGGCAAAGAGTGGGGAGAGAGAGAGGTGAGTGGGAGAGAGAGGGTGTCAGAGAGAGAGGGGGACAGAGAGGGGTGACAGAGAGAGAGAGAGGTGGGTGTGAGAGAGAGCGTGTCAGAGAAGGCAGTTGAGAGAGACAGAGGGGGACAGAGACGGGGAACAGAGAGAGCAGGACAGAGAGAGAGGGGGACAGAGAGAGAGGGGAATAAAGGGGAGGGGATTAAGAGAGGCGGGAAGGAGAGAGAGGGGGACAGAGAGAGGGGGACAGAGAGAGGTGGAGATAGTGGGGGACAGGGAGAGGGGGATAGAGAGAGGGGGAGTTAGTGGGCGACAGAGAGAGGGGGATAGAGATTGGGTACAGGGAGAGGGGGCAGAGAGCGAGGCGAGAGAGAGACGTGGGTAGGAGATAGAGGGGGTCAGAGAGAGGGGCACAGAGAGGAGGGGAATGGAGAGAGTGGGGACACAGAGAGAGAGGGGTACAGAGAGAGGGGGGGTTAGAGAGGGGGGCAGAGAGAGAGGATCAGAGAGAGGGCGACAGAGGGGGGTGAAGAGAGAGGGGGCAAAGAGAGAGGGGGACAGAGAGAGGAGAAGAGAGAGGGGGACAGAGAGTGGGGGAGATAGAGGGGATCAGACAGAGGTGGACAGAAAGATGGGAAGGTAGAGGGGATCAGAGAGAGAGCGACAGAGAGAGGGGCACAGAGAGTGGGGGAGATAGAGGGGTCAGAGAGAGAGGGACAGAAAGAGGCGGAGCTGGAGGGGGTCAGAGGAAGCGGGACCGAGAGCGCGGCACAGAGAGTGGGGGACATAGGGTGGGGTAGAGAGAGAGGGGACAGAGAGAGAGGGGGACAGAGAGAGGGGGGACAGAGAGAGGGGGCAGAGAGAGGGGGGACAGAGAGAGGGAGAGAGAGAGGGCCAGAGAGAGGGGCACAGAGAGTGGGTGAGATAGAGGGGGTCAGAGGGAGGGGGAAAGAAAGAGGGGGAGGTAGAGTGGGTCAGAGAGAGGGGGACAGAGAGGGGGCACAGAGAGTGGGGGACATAGAGGGGGACAGAGAGAGAGGGGACAGAGAGAGGGGGACAGAGAGAGAGGGGCAGAGAGAAGGGGGACAGAGAGAGGGAGAGAGAGAGGTACAGAGAGAGGGTGACAGAGAGTGGGGGAGATAGATGGGATCAGAGGGAGGGGGACAGAAAGAGGGGGAGGTAGAGTGGGTCAGAGAGAGGGGGACAGAGAGGGGGCACAGAGAGTGGGGGACAGAGAGGGGGACAGAGAGAGAGGGGACAGAGAGAGGGGGGGACAGAGAGAGGGGTGACAGAGAGAGAAGGGCAGAGATAGATGGGGCAGAGAGAGGGGGACAGAGTGGGGGGGGCAGAGAGAGAGGGGGACAGAGAGAGGGGGGAAAGAGAGAGTTGGTTGGGAGGGAGATGGGGCAGAGAGAGGGTGACAGAGAAAGGGACACAGAGAGTGGGGGAGATAGAGGGGGTCAGAGAGAGGAGGACAGAGAGAGGGGGAGATAGAGGAGGACAGAGAGAGGGGTACAGAGTGGGGGAGAGCGAGGGGGTCAGAGAAAGGCGCACAGAGAGTGGGTGGATGGAGAGAGTGGGGGAAAGATTGAGAGGGGGGTCAGAGAGAGGCGCGTGGGAAAGAGAGGGGGACAGAGAGAGAGGCGTCAGAGAAACAGCGATAAAGAGAGTGGAACAGAAAGAGGGGAACAGAGAGAGCGGGGCAGAGAGAGAGGTGGACAGAGAGAGTGGGACAGATAGAGAGGGGGACAGAGAGAGAAGGAATGAGAGAGGTGGTCAGAGAGAGAGGGGGACAGAGAGAGAGGGGGACAGAGAGAGAGGGAGACAGAGAGAGGGGGACAGAGAGGGGGTCAGAGAGAGAGCTGAACAGAGAGAGGGGAACAGAGAGAGGGGAACAGAGAGAGCGGGACAGAGAGAGGGGAACAGAGAGAGCGGGACAGAGAGAGAGGTGGACAGAGAGAGGGACAGATAGAGAGGGGGACAGAGAGAGAGGGGGACAGGGAGGCGGGATTGAGAGATCTGGGTTGGAGAGCGAGGGTGACAGAGAGAGGGACACAGAGAGTGGGGGGATGTAAAGAGAGTGGGGGACAGAGACAGAGGGGGTCAGAGAGAGGCGGGTGTGAGAGAGAGGGGGACAAAGAGAGGGAGAACAGAGAGAGGCAGGTGGGAGAGAGATGGGGCAGAGAGAGGAGGACAGAGAGAGGGCGACAGACAGAGGCGGGCAGAGAGCGGGGAGAGAGAGAGACGGGTGGGAGAGAGAGGGGGTCAGAGAGATGGCGACAGAGAGAGTGGGACAGAGAGTGGGGAGATAGCGGGGGTCAGAGAGAGGGGTACAGTGAGAGAAGGGGACAGAGAGAGGGGGGGACAGAGAGAGAGGGGGACAGAGATAAAGGGGACAGAGAGAGGGGGACAGAGGGAGGGCCACAGAGAGAGAGGGACAGAGGGAGAGGGTCAGAGAGAGGGCGAAAAAGAGAGGGGAACAGAGAGAGAGGGCGACAGAGAGAGGGGGGACAGAGAGAGGGGGACAGAGAGAGGGGGCAGAGAGCGAGGCGAGAGAGAGAGGTGGGTGGGAGATAGAGGGGGTCAGAGAGTAGGGGAATGGAGAGAGTGGGGACACAGAGAGAGAGGGTACAGAGAGAGAGGGTTAGAGAGGGGGGCAGAGAGAGAGGATCAGAGAGAGGGCGACAGAGAGGGAGGGAAGAGAGAGGGGCAAAGAGAGAGGGGGACAGAGAGGGGGGAAAGAGAGTGGGGGACAGAGAGTGGGGGAGATAGAGGGGATCAAACAGAGAGGGACAGAAAGAGGGGCAGGTAGAGGGGATCAGAGAGAGAGCGTAAGAGAGAGGGGCACAGAGAGTGGGGGAGATAGAGGGGTCAGAGAGAAGGGGACAGAAAGAGGGGGAGCTGGATGGGGTCAGAGAAAGAGGGACAGAGAGCGCGGCACAGAGAGTGGGGGACATAGAGGGGGACAGAGAGAGGGTTACAGAGAGTGGGGGAGATAGAGGGGTTCAGAGGGAGGGGGACAGAAAGAGGGGGAGGTAGAGTGGGTCAGAGAGAGGGGGACAGAGAGGGGACACAGAGAGTGGGGGATATAGAGGGGGACAGAGAGAGAGGGGACATAGAGAGAGGGGGACAGAGAGTGAGGCGGACAGAGAGAGAGGGGCAGAGAGATGGGGCAGAGAGAGGGGGACAGAGAGGGGGGACAGAATGAGGGGGCAGAGAGAGAGTGGGACAGAGAGAGGCGGACAGAGAGAGGGGGACAGAGAGAGGGGGAAAGACAGAGGCGGGTGGGAGGGAAATGGGGGCAGAGGGAGGTCGATAGAGTGAGGGGGCAGAGAGAGAGAGGGGAACAGAGTGAGGGGCACAGAGAGAGGGGGAGATAGGGGGTCAGAGAGAGGGGGACAGAGAGAGGGTGGAAAGAGAGAGGTGGGTGGGAGGGAGATGGGGGCAGAGAGAGGGGGCAGAGGGAGAGTGACAGAGTGAGGGGGAAGAGAGAGAGGGGAACAGAGTGAGGGGCACAGAGAAAGGGGGAGATAGAGGGGGTCAGAGAGAGGGGGACAGAGAGAGGGGGAGATAGAGGGGGATAGAGAGAGGGGGCAGAGAGAGGGCGACAGAGAGAGGGGGACAGAGAGAGGGCGGACAGAGATTGGGGGGGACAGAGAGAGCGGGGACAGAGAGACGGTGTCAGAGACGGGGCAGAGAGTGGGCGACAGAGAGGGGGGACAGAGAGAGGGGACAGAAGGAGGGGGAATAGAGAGAAGGGTACAGAGGGGGGGACAGAGAGCGGGGGAGAGAGGGGGGGACCGGGAGAGGGGGAACAGAGAGAGGGGCTGACAGAGAGAGTGGGGACAGCGGGAGGGGAGACAGAGAGAGGGGGACAGAGAGAGGGGACAGAGGGAGGAGAACAGAGGGAGGGGGACAGAGAGATGGTGACAGAGAGGGGGCAGAGAGAGAGCGACAGAGAGAGTGGGGTTACAGAGAGAGGGGGGCAGAGAGATAGGGGACAGAGAGAGGGGGACAGAGAGAGGGACACAGCGAGAGGGGGGCAGAAAGAGGACGACAGAGAAGGGAGGAAATAGCGGGGGTCCGAGAGAGGCGGACAGAGAGAGAGAAAGTGGCACAGAGAGAGAGGGGGCAGAGAGAGAGCGACAGAGAGAGAGGGGGACAGAAAGAGAGGGGGCAGAGAGAGGGCAACAGAGAGAGAGGGGGCAGAGAGTGGGGGAGATAGAGGGGGACAGAGAGAGGGGAACATACAGAGAGGGGCAGAGAGATGGGGTCAGAGAGAGGGCGACAGAGAGAGGGGACAGAGATAGGGGGACAGAGATAGGGGGACAGAGAGAGGCTGACAGAGAGAGAGGGGTCAGAGAGACAGTGAACAGAGAGTGGGGGAGATAGAGAGGGTCAGAGAGAAGAGGAACAGGGGGGGCAGAGAGAGGGTGACAGAGAAAGAGGGAGAGAGAGTGGGGGACAGTGAGGGGGTACAGACAGAGGCGGGTGGGAGCGAGGGGGGTCAGAGAGAGGGCAACAGAGAGAGAGAGGGACAGAGAGAGAGGGGGGACAGAGAGACAGGGGGACAGAGAGACAGGGGGACAGAGAGAGAGGGGGAGAAAGAGGACGACAGAGAGAGGGGGACAGAGAGAGAGGGGACAGAGGGAGGGGACAAGAGAGGGGGTAACAGAGAGAGGGGGACAAAGAGAGATGTAGAAAGAATGAGGGGGGCAGAGAGAGAGGTTGACAGAGAGAGAGGGGGACAGAGAGAGTGGGACAGAGAGAGGGGTCAGAGAGAGGGGGGGCAGAGGGGGTAACAAAGAGAAAGGGAACAGAGAGAATGGGCGACAGAGAGAGAAACAGAGAGAGAGACAGAGAGGGGGACAGAGAGAGGGGAACTGAGAGAGGGGGACAGAGAGGGGGGTGACAGACAGAGGGGCGGGACAGAGAGAGGGGGAGATAGAGGGTGTCAAAGAGAGGGGGACAGAGAGAGAGGGGACAGAGAATGGGGGAGATAGAGGGGGCAGAGAGAGAGAGGGTGACAGTGAGAGGGTGACAGAGAGAGGGGGGCGGAGGGAGGGGGCAGAGAGAGGACGACAGAGAGAGAGAGGGACAGAGAGAGAGGGGGGACAGAGAGACAGGGGGACAGAGAGACAGGGGGACAGAGAGAGAGGGGGACAGAGAGAGCGGGACAGAGCGAGGGACAGAGAGAGAGGGGACAGAGAGAGGGTGGGCAGAGAGAAGGGAGACAGAGACAGGGGGGACAAAGAGAGAGGGGAGAGAGAGGGGGTCGGAGAGGGGGTACAGAGAGAGGGGTAGAGCGAGAGGGGCGACAGAGAGAGGGGTGGGCAGAGAGAGGGCAAAGCGAGAGGAGGGACAGAGGGAGGGGGACAGAGAGAGGGGGACAGAGGGAGGGGTCAGAGAGAGGGGGGGCAGAGGGGGTAACAAAGAGAAAGGGAACAGAGAGAATGGGCGACAGAGAGAGAAACAGAGAGAGAGACAGAGAGGGGGACAGAGAGAGGGGAACTGAGAGAGGGGGACAGAGAGGGGGGTGACAGACAGAGGGGCGGGACAGAGAGAGGGGGAGATAGAGGGTGTCAAAGAGAGGGGGACAGAGAGAGAGGGGACAGAGAATGGGGGAGATAGAGGGGGCAGAGAGAGAGAGGGTGACAGTGAGAGGGTGACAGAGAGAGGGGGGCGGAGGGAGGGGGCAGAGAGAGGACGACAGAGAGAGAGAGGGACAGAGAGAGAGGGGGGACAGAGAGACAGGGGGACAGAGAGACAGGGGGACAGAGAGAGAGGGGGACAGAGAGAGCGGGACAGAGCGAGGGACAGAGAGAGAGGGGACAGAGAGAGGGTGGGCAGAGAGAAGGGAGACAGAGACAGGGGGGACAAAGAGAGAGGGGAGAGAGAGGGGGTCGGAGAGGGGGTACAGAGAGAGGGGTAGAGCGAGAGGGGCGACAGAGAGAGGGGTGGGCAGAGAGAGGGCAAAGCGAGAGGAGGGACAGAGGGAGGGGGACAGAGAGAGGGGGACAGAGGGAGAGGGGACAGAGGGAGAGGGGGATAGAGAGGGCGGGGTCAGAGGGAGGGGGACAGAGAGACGGGGACTGAGAGGGGGTAGAGAGAGGGGGGACAGTGGGAGGGGGACCGAGAGACGGTGACAGAGAGGGGGCAGAGAGACGGTGACAGAGAGGAGGCAGAGAGAGTGGGGACAGAGAGAGGGCGACAGAGGGAGGGGGACAGAGAGATAGTGACAGAGAGGGGCCAGAGAGAGGGGGGACAGAGGGAGGGGGACAGAGAGAGGGTTGGGCAGAGAGAGGCAGGACAGAAAGGGGACAGAGAAAGGGGGACAGAGGGAGTGGGCAGAGAGACGGCGACAGACAGGGGGCAGAGATAGGGGGGACAGAGGGAGGGTGGACAGAGAGAGGGGTGGGCAGAGAGAAGGGGGACAGAGAGAGGGGACACAGGGAGGGGGGACAGAGAGACGGTGACAGAGACGGGGGACAAAGAGAGGGGGAACAGAGAGAGGGGGGACAGAGAGAGGGGGACAGAGAGACGGTGACAGAGAGAGGAGGACAGAGAGTGGGGGAACAGGGGGAGGGAACAGAGAGTGGGGGGGGACAGAGAGACGGTGACAGAGACGGGGGACAAAGAGAGGGGGGACAGAGAGAGGGGACAGAGAGAGGGGGGACAGAGGGGGTAACAGAGTGAGAGGGAACAGAGAGAATGGGGGGCAGAGAGAGACAGAGAGAGAGACAGACAGGGGGGACAGAGAGAGGGAGAACTGAGAGAGGGGGGACAGAGAGGGGGGTGACAGAGAGAGGGGGAGATAGAGGGTGTCAAAGAGAGGGGGACAGAGAGGGAGGGGACAGAGAGAGAGGGCACAGAGAATGGGGGAGATAGAGGGGTGTAGACAGAGAGGGGGGACAGAGAGAGGGTAGAGCGAGAGGAGCGACAGAGACAGGGGTGTGCAAAGAGAGGGGAAAGCGAGGGGAGGGACAGAGATAGAGCGGGACAGAGAGAGGGGGACAGAGGGAGAGGGGACAGTGGGAGAGGGGCACAGAGGGAGGGGGACAGAGGGAGGGGGACAGAGAGACGGTGACAGAGAGGGGACAGAGAGAGGCGGGACAGAGAGAGGGGGATAGATGGAGGGGGGACAGAGAGAGGGGTGGGCAGAGAGAGGCAGGACAGAAAGGGGGACAGAGCGAGGGGGACAGAAGGAGGGGTGACAGAGAGACGGTGACAGAGACAGGGGACGAAGAGAGGGGGGACAGAGAGAGGGGGACAGAGGGAGGGGGACAGAGAGAGGGGGACAGAGAGAGGGACACAGCGAGAGGGGGGGCAGAAAGAGGATGACAGAGAAGGGGGAAATAGCGGGGGTCCGAGAGAGGGCGACAGAGAGAGAGAGTGGCACAGAGAGAGAGGGGGCAGAGAGAGGGCGACAGAGAGAGAGGGGGATAGAAAGAGAGGGGGCAGAGAGAGGGCAACAGAGAGAGGGGGACAGAGATAGGGGTACAGAGAGAGGCTGACAGAGAGAGAGGGGTCAGAGAGACAGTGAACAGAGAGTGGGCGAGATAGAGGGGGTCAGAGAGAAGAGGAACAGAAGGGGGGCAGAGAGAGGGTGACAGAGAGAGGGGGAGAGAGAGTGGGGGACAGTGAGGGGGTACAGACAGAGGCGGGTGGGAGCGAGGGGGGTCAGAGAGAGGGCAACAGAGAGAGAGGGGAGAACGAGGACGACAGAGAGAGGGGGACAGAGAGAGAGGGGACAGAGAGTGGGGTCAGAGAGAGGGGGGGCAGAGGGGGTAACAAAGAGAGAGGGAACAGAGAGAATGGGCGACAGAGAGAGAGACAGAGAGACAGAGAGGGGGACAGAGAGAGGGGAACTGAGAGAGGGGGACAGAGAGGGGGGTGACAGACAGAGGGGCGGGACAGAGAGAGGAGGAGATAGAGGGTGTCAAAGAGTGGGGGACAGAGAGAGAGGGGACAGAGAATGGGGGAGATTGAGGGGGCAGAGAGAGAGAGGGGACAGAGAGAGGGGACAGAGAGAGGGGGACAGGGAGAGGGAGGACAGAGAGAGAGGGGAGTGTACAGAGAGAGAGGGGGGCAGAGATAGAGCGGGACCGAGAGAGGGGGGCAGAGAGAGGGCGACAGAGAGAGGGGGCAGACAGAGGGTGACAGTGAGAGGGTGACAGAGAGAGGGGGGCGGAGGGAGTGTTAGAGAGAGGACGACAGAGAGACAGGGGGACAGAGAGACAGGGGGACAGAGAGAGAGGGGGACAGAGAGAGGGGGACAGAGCGAGGGACAGAGAGAGAGGGGACAGAGAGAGGGTGGGCAGAGAGAAGGGAGACAGAGACAGGGGGGACAGAGAGAGAGGGGAGAGAGAGGGGGTCGGAGAGGGGGGACAGAGAGAGGGGTAGCGCGAGAGGGACGACAGAGAGAGGGGTGGGCAGAGAGAGGGCACAGCGAGAGGAGGGACAAAGGGAGGGGGACAGAGAGAGGGGGACAGAGGGAGAGGGGACAGAGGGAGAGGGGATAGAGAGGGCGGGGTCAGAGGGAGGGGGACAGAGAGACGGTGACAGAGAGGGGGTACAGAGAGGGGGGAACAGTCGGAGGGGGACCGAGAGACTGTGACAGAGAGGGGGCAGAGAGACGGTGACAGAGAGGGGGCAGAGAGAGGGGGGACAGAGAGAGGGCGACAGAGGGAGGGTTGGGCAGAGAGAGGCAGGACAGAAAGGGGACAGAGAAAGGGGGACAGAGGGAGTGGGCAGAGAGACGGCGACAGACAGGGGGCAGAGAGAGGGGGTTCAGAGAGAGTGGGACAGAGGGAGGGGGATAGAGAGACGGTCACAGAGAGGGGGCAGAGAGAGGGGGGTCAGAGGGAGGGTGGACAGAGAGAGGGGTGGGCAGAGAGAGGCAGGACAGAAAGGGGGACAGAGAGAGGGGACACAGGGAGGGGGGAGAGAGAGACGGTGACAGAGACGGGGGACAAAGAGAGGGGGAACAGAGAGAGGGGGACAGAGAGAGGGGGACAGAGAGACGGTGACAGAGACGGGGGACAAAGAGAGGGGGACAGAGATAGGGGGACAGAGAGAGGGGGGCAGAGAGAGGGGGGACAGAGGGGGTAACAGAGTGAGAGGGAACAGAGAGAATGGGGGGCAGAGAGAGACAGAGAGAGAGACAGAGAGGGGGGACAGAGAGAGGGGGAACTGAGAGAGGGGGAACTGAGAGGGGGGTGACAGAGAGATGGGCGGGACAGAGAGAGGGGAGATAGAGGGTGTCAAAGAGAGGGGGACAGAGAGAGAGGGGACAGAAAGAGAGGGCACAGAGAATGGGGGAGATAGAGGGGGGTAGACAGAGAGGGGGGACAGAGAGAGAGTAGAGCGAGAGGAGCGACAGAGACAGGGGTGGGCAGAGAGAGGGGAAAGCGAGGGGAGGGACAGAGATAGAGCGGGACAGAGAGAGGGGGACAGAGGGAGAGGGGACAGTGGAAGAGGGGGACAGAGGGAGGGGGACAGAGGGAGGGGGACAGAGAGATGGTGACAGAGAGGGGGCAGAGAGAGGCGGGACAGAGAGAGGGGGATAGAGGGAGGGGGGACAGAGAGAGGGGTGGGCAGAGAGAGGCAGCACAGAAAGGGGGACAGAGCGAGGGGCATAGAAGGAGGGGGGACAGAGAGACGGTGACAGAGACGGGGGACAAAGAGAGGGGGGACAGAGAGAGGGGGACAGAGGGAGGGGGACAGAGGGAGGGGGATAGAGAGAGGGGGACAGAGAGGGGGCAGAGAGTAGGGGGACAGAGAGAGGGGGATAGAGGGAGGAGAACAGAGAGACGGGGACAGAGAGGGGGCAGAGAGAGGGGGGGACAGAGGGAGGAGGCACAGAGAGAGGGGTGGGCAGAGAGAGGGGGATAGAGGGAGGGGTATAGAGAGACGGTGACAGAGAGGGGGCAGAGAGAGGGGGAACAGAGAGATGGGGATAGAGGGAGGGGGATAGAGAGACGGTGATAGAGAGGGGGCAGAGAGAGGGGGGACAGAGAGAGGGGGATAGAGGGAGGGGGACAGAGAGACGGTGACAGAGAGGGGACAGAGAGAGGGGGACAGAGGGAGGTGGGGCAGAGAGACGGTGACAGAGGAGGCAGAGAGAGGGGGGTCTGAGAGAGGGGGACAAAGGAAGGGGGGACAGAGCGAGGTGGACAGAGGGAGGGGGGGCAGAGAGACGGTGACAGAGACGGGGGACAAAGAGAGGGGGGACAGAGAGAGGGGGACAGAGGGAGGGGGACAGAGGGAGGGGAATAGAGAGACGGTCACAGAGGAGGCAGAGAGAGGGGGGTCAGAGAGAGGGGGACAGAGGAAGGGGGGACAGAGAGACGGTCACAGAGAGGGTGCAGAGAGAGGGGGGACAGAGGGAGGGGGACAGAGAGTGGGGTGGGCAGAGAAAGGTAGGACAGAAAGGGGGACAGTGCGAGGTGGACAGAGGGACGAGGGACAGAGAGACGGTGACAGAGACGGGGACAGAGAGACGGGGACAGAGAGGGGGGACAGAGAGGGGGGACAGCGAGGGGGGGAACAGGGTGCGGGAACAGAGAGTGGGGGGACAGAGAGAGGGGGACAGGGAGAGGGGGGCAGAGATACGGTGACAGAGACGGGGGACAAAGAGAGGGGGGACCGAGAGAGGGGAGACAGAGAGAGGGGGTCAGAGAGAGGGGGACAGAGAGGTGGGGAACAGAGAGGGGGGAACAGAGAGGTGGGGAACAGAGAGGGGGACAGAGAGAGGGGGACATAGATAGGGGGCCAGAGAGAGGGGGACAGAGAGAGGGGGGCAGAGAGAGGGGGACAGAGAGTGGGGGACAGAGAAAGCGCGACAGAGAGGGGGGGCAGAGAGGGGGGGACAGGTGGGGGGGCAGAGAGGTGAGGGACGGGGGAGCAAAGAAGGGGGCAGAGTGGGGGACAGAGAGGGGGCAGAGAGGGGGGCGATAGAGAGAGGGGGCAGAGAGAGGGGGTACAGAGAGAGGGGGCCGGAGAGAGGGGGAACTGAGAGAGGGGGCAGAAAGGGGGGGGGGCAGAGAGAGGTGGACAGAGAGGGGGCAGAGAGAGGGCGACAGAGAGAGGGCAGAGAGAGGGGGGCAGAGAGAGGGGGAGAGTGTGAGGGGGGACAGAATGTGAGGGGATTGAGAGTGAGGGGGACAGAGAGAGGTGGGACAGAGAGAGGAGGGACAGAGCGAGGGGGGAAAGAGAGAAGGGGACAGAGCGAGGGAGGACAGAGCGAGGGTGGGCAGAGAGGGGGCGTCAGAGAGCGGGGGAGAGAGAGGGCAGAGAGAAGGTGAAAGAGAGAGGGGGACAGAGAGGGGGGAAATGAGAGATGGGGACATAGGGAGGGGGACAGAGAGACGGGGCAGAGAGAGGGGACAGACGGACTGGGGACAGAGGGAGGGGGGAAAAGAGAGGGGGGAACAGATAGAGGGGGCGGAAAGAGGGGGGCACAGACAGAGGGGGACAGAGGCAGGGAGAACAGAGAGGGGGGACAGAGGGAGGGGGACAGAGAGAGGGGGACAGAGAGAGGGGGGACAGAGAGAGGGGGGACAGAGAGAGGGGGGACAGAGAGGGGTGGACAGAGAGGGGGGACAGAGAGAGAGGGGTCAGAGAGGGGGGACAGAGAGGGGGGAGACAGAGAGAGGGGGATAGTGAGATTGGGGGCAGAGAGAGAGGAGACAGAGCGAGGGGGGACAGAGCGAGGGGGGACAGAGAGTGGGGGGACCGGGGAACTGAGTGAGGGGGACAAGTGAGGGGGACAGATGGGGGGACAGAAAGGGCGGTACCGAGAGGGGGGACAGAGAGGGGGGATAGAGAGGGGGGACAGAGAGAGGGGGATAGAGAGAGGGGTGACAGAGAGAGGGGGACAGAGCGAGGGCGGACAGAGCGAGGGGGGACAGAGCGAGGGGGGACCGAGAGCGGGGGCAGAAAGAGGGGGCCAGAGAGATGGCGACATCAAGAGGGACGACAGATAGACGGTGATGGAGAGGTGGCAGAAAGAGGGCGACAGAGAGAGGGGGACATAGGGAGAGGGGGCAGAGAGAGGGGGACAGAGATAGGGGGACAGAGAGAGAGGTGGCAGAGAGAGGGCGAAAGAGAGAGGGGGGCAGATAGAGGGGGACAGAGAGAGGGGACAGAGAGACAATGACAGAGCGGGTGCAGAGAGCGGTGGACAGAGGGAGGGGGGATAGAGAGCTGGGAAGAGAGAAGGACGGGGGACAGAGAGGGGGGTCAGCGAGAGGGGCGACAGAGAATGGGGTGGGCAGAGAGCGAGGGACAGATAGAGGGTGGACAGAGGGAGGGGGACAGAGGGAGGGGGGACAGAGAGACAGTGACAGAGAGGGGGCAGAGAGAGGGCGACAGAGAGAGGGCGTCAGAGAGCGGGGGAGAGAGGGGGGGCAGAGAGGGGGTGAAACAGAGAGAGGGACAGAGAGGGGTAACAGAGAGATGGGGAGGAGAGATGGGGACAGACGGACGGGGGACAGAGGGAGGGGGGAAAGAGAGGGGGGAACAGATAGAGGGGGCAGAAAGAGGGGGGCACAGATAGAGGGGGACAGAGGGAGGGGGAACAGAGAGACGGTGACAGAGAGGGAGCAGAGAGAGGGGGTAGTGAGGGGGGGGCAGAGGGAGGGGGACATTGAGAGGAGGGACAGAGAGAGGGGGCACAGAGAGAGGGGGGACAGAGGGAGGGGGACAGAGAGGGGTGGACGGAGAGGGGGTACAGAGAGGGGGGGACAGAGAGAGGGGCGACCAGTGAACTGAGTGAGGGGGACAAGAGAGGGGGACAGAGGGGGGACAGAGAGAGGGGGGACAGAGAGAGGGGGGACAGGGAAACGGTGACAGAGAGGGGGACAGAGGGAGAGGGGCAGAGAGAGGGGGTCAGAGTGAGGGGGGACAGAGAGGGGTAACAGAGAGTGTGGGAGCAGAGAGAAAGGGGGACAGATAGAGTCAGAGAAGAAGGGACTGAAGGGGGACAGAGAGAGGGGGAACTGAGAGGGGGGACAAAGGTGGGGAGCAGAGGGGGGACAAGGGGGTGGACGGGGGTGACAGAGAGAGGGGGCATAAAGAGAGGGGCGGGTCAGAGAGCGGGGGAGATAGAGGGGGTCAGAGAGCGGGGGACAGAGAGGGAGGAACAGAGAGACGGTGACAAAGATGCGGCAGAGAGAGGGCGACAGAGAGGGGGACAGAGAGAGGGGGGACAGAGAGAGCGGGGACAGAGAGAGGGAGCCAGAGAGAGAGGGGGACAGTGAGAGGGGGCAGAAAGAGAGGGGACAGAGAGAGGGTGACAGAGAGAGTGCGGCAGAGAGAGAGGGAGTCAGTGAGAGTGGGAACAGAGAGAAGGGGACAGAGAGAGGAATGACAGAGAGAGGGGGACAAAGAGAGGGGGCAGAAAGAGGGGGGACAGAGAGAGGGGGACAGAGAGAAGGGGGACAGACAGAGGAGACAGAGTGACGGTGACAGAGAGGGGGCAGAAAGAGGGCGACAGAGAGAATGGGACAGAGAGTGGGGAATAGAGAGAGGCGGATAGAGAGAGGTGGGACAGAGAGAGATGGGGTGACAGAGAGGGCGGGCAGAGAGAGCGGGGGCAGAGAGTGGGCGAAAGAGAGAGGGGGGACAGAGAGACGGAGACAGAGATGGGGCAGAGAGAGGAGGAGAGAGAGGGGTGACAAAGAGCATGGGGGACAGAGAGAGGGGGACAGAGAGAGGGGGCAGAGAGAGGGGGGACAGAGAGAGCGTGGGAGAGAGAAGGACGGGGACAGAGAGAGGGGGTCAGCGAGAAGATTGACAGAGAGAGGAGCGGGCAGAGAGGGGGGAAAGAGAGAGGAGGGACAGAGGGAGGGGTGTGCAAAGAGAGGGGGGACAGAGAGAGGGGGACAGAGCGAGGGGGGGCAGAGCGAGGGGGCACTGAGCGAGGGGGGACCGAGAGCGGGGGCAGAAACAGGGGGACAGAGAGATGGCGACAGCGAGAGGGACGACAGAGAGCGTGGGACAGAGGGAGGGGGGCGGAGGGACGGTGACAGAGAGGAGGTGACAGAGAGAGGGGGGTAGAGAGAGGTGACAGAGAGAGGGGGATGGGGGGTGACAGAGAGGGGGGGTCAGAGAGAGGGGGACAGAGTGGGGAGATAGAGAGAGGGGGGATAGAGAGATGGGGGACAGAGAGAGGGGGTGACAAAGAAGGGGCAGAGAGAAAGGGACACAGAGAGGGCGAATGAGAGGGGGGGGAACAGAGGGAGAGGGGGCATAGAGAGAGGGATAGAGAGAGGGGGACAGAGAAACGGTGACAGAGAGGGGGGATCAGAGAGAGGGGGACAGAGAGACGCTGACAGAGAGGGGGCAGAGAGGGAGGCAGAGAGTGGGAGTCAGAGAGAGAGAGAGGGGCACAGAGAGAGGGTGATATAGAGGGGGTCAGAGGGAGGGAGAACAGAGAGTGGGGGTCAGAGAGTGGGGGGGAGAGAGAGGGGTTCAGAGAGAGGGGTGGACAGAGAGAGGGGTGGACAGAGAGAGGGGTAGAGAGGGGGTGACAGAGAGAGAGGGACAGAGAGAGGGTGCCAGAGAGAGGGGAAGACAGAGAGAGGGGTGGACAGAGAGAGGGGACAGAGAGAGGGGTAGAGAGGGGGAGACAGAGAGAGGGGGAGAGAGGGAGGGGGACAGAGAGAGGGGGACAGAGAGAGGGGACAGAGAGAGGGGCAGAGAGGTGGTGACAGAGATAGGGGGACAGAGAGAGGGGGACAGAGAGAGAGAGGGGCGACAGAGAGACAGGGACAGAGAGGGGGCAGAAGGAGAGCGACAGAGAGAGGGGGACAGAGAAGTGGAGATAGAGAGGGGGGGCAGAGAGATGGGGGACAGAGAGAGAGTGGGGCGACAGAGAGACAGGGACAGAGAGGGGGCAGAAGGAGAGCGACAGAGAGAGGGGGACAGAGAAGGGGAGATAGAGAGAGGGGGTCAGAGAGATGGGGGACAGAGAGAGGGCTTGACAGAGAAGGGGGAGCAGAGAGAAAGGGGGCACAGAGAGGGCGAATGAGAGAGGGGACAGAGGGAGAGGGGGACAGAGAGAGGGTGGACTGAGAGGGGGGGCCAGAGAGAGAGGGGGACAGGGAGAGCGGGCAGAAAGGGGGGTGGCAGAAAGAGGGACAGGGGGGGGGGAAGTGAGAGGGGACATAGAGAGGGAGACAGAGAGAGGGGGACAGAAAGGGGGGCAGAGAGGGGGGGCAGAAAGAGGGGGCAGAGAGAAGGGGGGCAGAGAGAGGGGGCAGAGAGAGGGGGGACAGAGGGGGGAATAGAGAGAGGGGGCCAGAGAGAGGGGGACAGAGAGGGGGCAGAGAGACGGAGGACAGAGAGAGGGGGACAGATGGAGGGGGGACAGAGTGGGCGGGACAGAGAGAGGGGGGGACAGAGAGAGGGGGTCAGAGAGAAGGTGACAGAGAGGGGGCAGAGAGAGGAAGGACAGAGAGAGGGGACAGAGGGAGGGGGGACAGAGAGCTGATGACGGGGGGGCAGAGAGAGGGTGACAAAGAAGGATGGACAGAGTGGGGAGGGACAGAGAGAGCGGGGTAGAGAGAGGGTGGACAGAGAGGGGGCAAAGAGGGGGGACAGAGAGAGGGGGACAGGGGGGGAAGAGAGGCGACACAGAGGGGGGACAGAGAGACGGGGGACAAAGGGAAGGGGCACAGAGAGGGTGCAGACAGAGGGAGGACATAGAGAGGGGGACAGAGGGAGGGGGGACAGAGAGATGATGACAGAGAGGATCAGAGAGAGGGCGACAAAGAAGTGTGGACAGAGAGGGGAGGGACAGAGAGAGGGGGCCAGAGAGAGAGGGGGACAGAGAGAGGGGGCAAAAAGAGGGGGGCAGAGAGAGGGTTACAGAGAGATGGGGGACAGACAGGGGCTTAGAGAGAGAGGGCCAGAGAGACGGGGAGACAGAGAGAGAAGGACAGAGTGAGAGGGGTCAGAGAGAGGGGGACAGAGAGAGGGGAACAGAGAAAGGGGGGAAAGAGAGACGCTGACAGAGAGGGGGCAGAGAGAGGGGCAGAGGGTGGGAGTAAGAGAGAGAAGGGAACAGACAGAGGGGGATATAGAGGGAGTCAGAGGGAGGGAGAACAGAGAATGGGGGACAGAGAGAGAGGTACAGAGTGGGGGAGAGAGCGGGGGTCAGAGAGAGAGAGGGACAGAGAGAGAGAGGGGGACAGAGAGAGGGGGACAGAGAGAGGGGGACAGAGAGAGGGGAACAGAGAGTAGGGAACAGAGAGTGGGGTCAGAGAGAGGGGACAAAGAGTGGGCGATATGGATGGTTTCAGAGAGAAGGGAACAGAGAGAGAGGTACAGAGTGGGGGAGACGGGGGGGGGGTCAGAGAGAGAGAGAGGGGCAGAGAGAGAGGGGGACAGAGAGAGGGGGACAGAGAGAGTGGGACAGAGGGAGGGGAACAGAGAGTAGGGAACAGAGAGGGGTCAGAGACAGGGGACAGAGTGTGGTCGATATAGAAGGTTTCAGAGAGAAGGGACAGAGAGAGAGGACAGAGAGTGGGGGAGAGAGAGGGGTTCAGAGAGGGGGGGACAGAAAGAGGGGGACAGAGAAAGAGTGGGACAGAGTGAGGGGCAGAGAGTGGGGGAGATAGAGGGTGTCAGAGAGAGGGGAACAGAGAGAGAGGACAGTGAGTGGGGAGAGAGGGGTTCAGAGAGAGGGGGACAGAGAGGGTGGACAGAGGGGGGGACAGAGAGAGGGGGAAGAGGGAGAGAAGACAGAGAGAGGGGGAACACAGAGAGGGGGAACAGAGAGATAGGAAACAGAGAGAGGGGAACAGAAGGGGGATAGACAGAGGGGCCAGAGAGAGGGGAGACAGAGAGAGGGGGACAGAGGGAGAGGGGGCAGAGAGAGGGGGACAGAGAGAGGGTGTACAGAGAGACGGTGAAAGAGAGGGGGCAGAGAAAGATAAAAAGAGGGTGGGGGTCAGAGAGAGGGGGGGCAGAGAGAGAGGGGATCTGGAGGGGGTCGGACGGAGGGAGAACAGAGAGTGGGGAGCAGAGAGAGAGGGACAGAGGGGGGGAACAGAGAGTAGGGAACAGAGAGAGAGGGACAGAGTGGGGGAGAGAGGGGGAGTCAGAGAGAGAGGGGCAGAGAGAGGGGGACAGAGAGGGGGGGCAGAGAGAGAGGGACAGAGGGAGGGGAACAGAGAGTAGGGAACAGAGAGAGGGGTCAGAGACAGGGGACAGAGAGTGGGCGATATAGAAGGTTTCAGAGAGAAGGGACAGAGAGAGAGGACAGAGAGTGGGGGAGAGAGAGGGGTTCAGAGAAGGTGGGACAGAAAGAGGTGGACAGAGAAAGAGTGGGACAGAGTGAGGGGCAGAGAGTGGGGGAGATAGAGGGTGTCAGAGAGAGGGGAACAGAGAGAGAGCGTCAGAGAGAGGGCGATAGAGAGAGGGCGACAGAGAGAGGGTGGACAGATAGAGGCGGGACCGAGAGGGGGGACAGATAAAGAGAGGAGAGAGAGGATGGACAGATAGAGAGAGGACAGAGAGGGTGGACAGATAGACGCGTGACAGAGAGGAGGGCAGAGAGAGGGGGAGATGGGGGGCTGAGCGAGGGGGACAGAGAGATGGGGGCAGAGAGAGAGGGGGCAGAGAGAGGGAGGAGAGAGTGGGTGGGAACAGAGAGAGGGGGAGCAGGGAGAGGGGGAACAGAGGGGGGCTGGGAGAGAGGGGGCAGAGAGAGAGGCGGCAGAGAGGGGGGGCAGAGAGAGAGGGAACAGAGAGAGTGGGGGACACAGAGAGGGGGACAGAGAGAGAGGGACAGAGAGAGTGGGGGTCACAGAGAGGGGGACAGAATGAGAGGGACAGAGAGAGTGGACGGCAGAGAGAGAGGGGGACAGAGTGAGCGGGTGGGAGGGAGGGGATCGAGTGAGAAGGACGGGGACAGAGAGAGGGGAACAGAGAGAGAGCGTCAGAGAGAGGGGGCAGAGAGATGGCGAAAGAGAGAGGGGGACTGAGAGGGGGGAACAGAGAAGTGGGACAGAGAGAGGGGGACAGAGAGAGGGGGGACAGAGAGAGGGGGATGAGGGAGGGGGAAGAGTGAGGGGGACAGAGAGAGGGGAAGAGGGAGGGGGACGGGGGGCAGAGAGGGGAGCAGATAGAGGGGCGGGTGGGAGGGAGGGGGCGGAGACAGAAGCACGGGGACAGAGAGAGTGGTTCAGCGAGAGGGGCGACAGAGAGAGAGGACAGTGAGTGGGGAGAGAGAGGGGTTCAGAGAGAGGGGACAGAGAGGGTGGACAGAGAGGGGGGACTGAGAGAGGGGGAAGAGGGAGAGAAGACAGAGAGAGGGGGAACACAGAGAGGGGGAACAGAGAGATGGGAAACAGAGAGAGGGGAACAGAGGGGGGATAGACAGAGGGGCCAGAGAGAGGGGAGACAGAGAGAGGGGGACAGAGGGAGAGGGGGCAGGGAGAGGGGGACAGAGAGAGGGTGTACAGAGAGACGGTGAAAGAGAGGGGGCAGAGAAAGGGGGAAAGAGGGTGGGGGTCAGAGAGAGAGGGGGACAGAGAGAGAGGGGATATAGAGGGGGTCAGACGGAGGGAGAACAGAGAGTGGGGGCAGAGAGAGAGGGACAGGGGGGGAACAGAGAGTAGGGAACAGAGAGAGAGGTACAGAGTGGGGGAGAGAGGGGGAGTCAGAGAGAGAGGGGCAGAGAGAGAGGGGGACAGAGAGGGGGGGGCAGAGAGAGAGGGACAGAGGGAGGGGAACAGAGAATAGGGAACAGAGAGAGGGGTCAGAGACAGGGGACAGAGAGTGGGCGATATAGAAGGTTTCAGAGAGAAGGGACAGAGAGAGAGGACAGAGAGTGGGGGAGAGAGAGGGGTTCAGAGAGGGGGGACAGAAAGAGGGGGACAGAGAAAGAGTGGGACAGAGTGAGGGGAAGAGAGTGGGGAGATAGAGGGTGTCAGAGAGAGGGGAACAGAGAGAGAGCGTCAGAGAGAGGGCGATAGAGAGAGGGCGACAGAGAGAGGGTGGACAGATAGAGGCGGGACCGAGAGGGGGGACAGATAGAGAGAGGACAGAGAGGATGGACAGATAGAGAGAGGACAGAGAGGGTGGACAGATAGACGCGTGACAGAGAGGAGGGCAGAGAGAGGGGGAGATGGGGGGCTGAGCGAGGGGGACAGAGAGATGGGGGCAGAGAGAGAGGGGGCAGAGAGAGGGAGGAGAGAGAGGGTGGGAACAGAGAGAGGGGGAACAGAGAGAGGGGGAACAGAGGGGGCAGAGAGAGAGGGCAGAGAGAGAGGCGGCAGAGAGGGGGAGGGCAGAGAGAGAGGGAACAGAGAAAGAGGGGACACAGAGAGGGGGACAGAGAGAGAGGGACAGAGAGAGTGGGGGACACAGAGAGGGGGACAGAATGAGAGGGACAGAGAGAGTGGGCGGCAGAGAGAGAGGGGGACAGAGTGGGCGGGTGGGAGGGAGGGGATCGAGCGAGCGTCAGAGAGAGGGGGCAGAGAGATGGCGAAAGAGAGAGGGGCACTGAGAGGGGGAACAGAGAAGTGGGACAGAGAGAAGGGGGACAGAGAGGGGGGGACAGAGAGAGGGGGGGCAGAGAGAGGGGGATGAGGGAGGGGGAAGAGTGAGGGGGACAAAGAGAGGGGAAGAGGGAGGGGGACGGGGGGGCAGAGAGGGGAGCAGAGAGAGGGGCGGGTGGGAGGGAGGGGGCGGAGACAGAAGCACGGGGACAGAGAGAGTGGTTCAGCGAGAGGGGCGACAGGGTGGAGGGGTGGAAAGAGAGAGAGTGACAGAGAGAGGAGGGACAGAGGGAGGGGGACGGAGGAAGGGGGACAGAGGGAGGGGAACAGAGGAAGGGTGGACAGACAGACGATGACAGAGAGGGAGCAGAAAGATGGCAACAGAGAGAGGGGGTCAGAGAGAGGGGAACAGAGAGAGAGCGTCAGAGAGAGGGGAACAGAGAGAGAGCGTCAGAGAGAGGGGGCAGAGAGAGGGCGAAAGAGAGAGGGGGACTGAGAGGGGGGAACAGAGAAGGGGGACAGAGAGAGGGGTGACAGAGAGAGGGGAGACAGAGAGAGGGGGATGAGGGAGGGGAAAGAGTGACGGGGACAGTGAGAGGGGAAGAGGGAGGGGGACGGGGGGCAGAGAGGGGAGCCGAGAGAGGCGGGTGGGAGGGAGGGGGCGGAGACAGAAGCACGGGGACAGAGCGAGTGGTTCAGCGAGAGGGGCGACAGAGATGGGCGGGCAGAGAGAGACGGACAGAGAGAGGAGGGATAGAGGGAGGGGGACAGAGCGAGGGTGTCAGAGGGAGGGGGGCAGAGGGAGAGGGGACAGAGAGACAGTGACAGAGCGGGGGCAGAGAGAGGGTGACCGAGAGGGGGCGTCAGAGATCGGGGAGATAGAGAGGGCAGAGAGGGCGAAAGAGAGGGGGGAACAGAGAGGGGGAACAGAGAGGGGGAACAGAGAGAGGGGGAAGAGGGAGGGGAAAGAGTGAGGGGGAACAGAGAGAGGGGGAAGAGGGAGGGGGACCGAGGAGGGGGCAGAGAGGGGGGACAGAGAGAGGGGTGGGCAGAGGGAGAGGAACAGAGGGAGGGGGACAGAGCCGGGGGACAGAGGGAGGGGGTACAGAGAGACGGTGACAGAGAGGGGGCAGAGAGAGGGCGACAGAGAGAGGGAGTCAGAGAGCGCGGGAGAGAGAGGGGGCAGAGAAAGGGCGAAAGAGAGAGGGGGACAGAGAGGGGGAAACAGAGGGGAGAAAAAGAAAGAGGGGGAACAGAGAGAGGGGGGCAGAGAGGGGGGACAGAGAGAGGGGGACAGAGAGGGGGGACAGAGAGAGGGGGACAGAGAGATGGGGCAGAGAGAGGGGAAGAGGGAGGTGGACAGAGGGAGGGGGACTAGGGAGGGAGGACAGAGAGACAGTGACAGAGCGAGGGCAGAGAGAGGGCGACAGAGAGGGGGCGTCAGAGAGCGGGGGAGAGAGGGGGTGCAGAGAGAGGGTGAAAGAGAGAGGGACAGAGAGGGGGAACAGAGAGATGGGGAAGAGAGATGGGGACAGACGGACGGGGGACAGAGGAAGGGGGGGAAAGAGAGAGGGGAACAGATAGAGGGGGCAGAAAGAGGGGGGCACAGATAGAGGGGGACAGTGGGAGGGGGAACAGAGAGACGGTGACAGAGAGGGAGCAGAGAGAGGGGGTAGAGAGGGAGAGACAGAGGGAGGGGGACATTGAGAGGAGGGACAGAGAGAGGGGGGACAGAGAGAGGGGGACAGAGAGAGGGGGACAGAGAGGGGTGGACAGAGAGGGGGGACAGAGAAGGGGGACAGAGAGAGGGGGGACCGGGGAACTGAGTGAGGGGGACAAGAGAGGGGGACAGAGGGGGGACAGAGAGAGGGGGGACAGGGAAACGGTGACAGAGAGGGGGGCAGAGGGAGAGGGGCAGAGAGAGGGGGGACAGAGTGAGGGGGGACAGAGAGGGGTAACAGAGAGTGTGGGAGAAGAGAGAAGGGGGGACAGAGAGAGTCAGAGAAGAAGGGACTGAAGGGGGGACAGAGAGAGGGGGAACTGAGAGGGGGGACAAAGGTGGGGAGCAGAGGGGGGACAAGGGGGTGGACGGGGGTACAGAGAGAGGGGGCATAAAGAGAGGGGCGGGTCAGAGAGCGGGGGAGATAGAGGGGGTCAGAGAGCGGGGGACAGAGAGGGAGGAACAGAGAGACGGTGACAAAGAGGCGGCAGAGAGAGGGCGACAGAGAGGGGGACAGAGAGAGGGGGGACAGAGAGAGCGGGGACAGAGAGAGGGAGCCAGAGAGAGAGTGGGACAGTGAGAGGGGGCAGAAAGAGAGGGGACAGAGAGAGGGTGACAGAGAGAGTGCGGCAGAGGGAGAGGGAGACAGTGAGAGTGGGAACAGAGAGAAGGGGACAGAGAGAGGAATGACAGAGAGAGGGGGACAAAGAGAGGGGGCAGAAAGAGGGGGGGGCAGAGAGAGGGGGACAGAGAGAAGGGAGACAGACAGAGGAGACAGAGTGACGGTGACAGAGAGGGGGCAGAAAGAGGGCGACAGAGAGAATGGGACAGAGAGTGGGGAATAGAGAGAAGCGGATAGAGAGAGGTGGGACAGAGAGAGATGGGGTGACAGAGAGGGCGGGCAGAGAGAGCGGGGGCAGAGAGTGGGCGAAAGAGAGAGGGGTTGACAGAGAGACGGAGACAGAGATGGGGCAGAGATATGAGGAGAGAGGGGGGTGACAAAGAGCGTGGGGGACAGAGAGAGGGGGACAGAGAGAGGGGGCAGAGAGAGGGGGGACAGAGAGAGCGTGGGAGAGAGAAGGACGGGGACAGAGAGAGGGGGTCAGCGAGAAGATTGACAGAGAGAGGAGCGGGCAGAGAGAGGGGGACAGAGAGAGGAGGGACAGAGGGAGGGGTGTGCAAAGAGAGTGGGGACAGAGAGAGGGGGACAGAGCGAGGGGGGCAGAGCGAGGGGGGACAGAGCGAGGGGGGACCGAGAGCGGGGGCACAAACAGGGGGACAGAGAGATGGCGACAGCGAGAGGGACGACAGAGAGCGTGGGACAGAGGGAGGGGGGCGGAGGGACGGTGACAGAGAGGGGGCGACAGAGAGAGGGGGATAGAGAGCGGTGACAGAGAGAGGGGAATGGGGGGTGACAGAGAGGGGGTGACAGAGAGAGGGGGACAGAGTGGGGAGACAGAGAGAGGGGGGATAGAGAGATGGGGGACAGAGAGAGGGGTGACAAAGAAGGGGCAGAGAGAAAGGGACACAGAGAGGGCGAATGAGAGGGGGGGAACAGAGGGAGAGGGGGCATAGAGAGAGGGATAGAGAGAGGGGGGACAGAGAAACGGTGACAGAGAGGGGGGAGCAGAGAGAGGGGGACAGAGAGACGCTGACAGAGAGGGGGCAGAGAGGGAGGCAGAGAGTGGGAGTCAGAGAGAGAGAGAGGGGCACAGAGAGAGGGTGATATAGAGGGGGTCAGAGGGAGGGAGAACAGAGAGTGGGGGTCAGAGAGAGAGGGGGACAGAGAGAGAAGGGGACACAGAGAGGGGGACAGAGAGAGAGGGACAGAGAGAGGGGAACAGAAAGTGGGGAACAGAGAGTGGGGTCAGAGAGAGGGGACAGAGAGTGGGCGAGATAATGGGTCTCAGAGAGAGGTGGACAGAGAGCGAGGACAGAGAGTGGGGGAGAGAGATGGGTTCAGAGAGAGGGGTGGACAGAGAGAGGGAAACAGAGAGAGGGGGACAGAGGGAGGGATAGAGAGAGGGGGCCAGAGAGAGGGGGAGACAGAGAGAGGGGTGGACAGAGAGAGGGGTAGAGAGGGGATGACAGAGAGAGAGGGACAGAGAGAGGGGGCCAGAGAGAGGGGGAGACAGAGAGAGGGGTGGACAGAGAGAGGGGACAGAGAGAGGGGTAGAGAGGGGGAGACAGAGAGAGGGGACAGAGAGAGGGGGACAGAGAGAGAGAGGGGCGACAGAGAGACAGGGACAGAGAGGGGGCAGAAGGAGAGCGACAGAGAGAGGGGGACAGAGAAGGGGAGATAGAGAGAGGGGGGTCAGAGAGATGGGGGACAGAGAGAGGGGTTGACAGAGAAGGGGGAGCAGAGAGAAAGGGGGCACAGAGAGGGCGAATGAGAGAGGGGACAGAGGGAGAGGGGGACAGAGAGAGGGTGGACAGAGAGAGGGGCCAGAGAGAGAGGGGGACAGAGAGAGGGGGCAGAAAGAGGGGGGGCAGAGAGAGGGACAGAGAGGGGGGGACAGTGAGAGGGGACATAGAGAGGGAGACAGAGAGAGGGGGACAGAGAGGGGGACAGAGAGAGGGGGGGCAGAGAGAGGGGGGACAGAGGGGGGATAGAGAGAGGGGGCCAGAGAGAGGGGGACAGAGAGGGGGCAGAGAGAGGGAGAACAGAGAGAGGGGGACAGAGAGAGGGGAGACAGAGTGGGCGGGACAGAGAGGGAGGGGGACAGAGAGAGGGGGGACCGAGAGAGTGGGACAGAGAGGGGGTACAGTGAGGGGGAGGACAGAGAGAGGGGGACAGATGGAGGGGGGACAGAGAGGGCGGGACAGAGAGAGAGGGGGACAGAGAGAGGGGGGCAGAGAGAAGGTGACAGAGAGGGGGCAGAGAGAGGGAGGACAGAGAGAGGGGACAGAGGGAGGGGGGACAGAGAGCTGATGACGGGGGGGTGGGCAGAGAGAGGGTGACAAAGAAGGGTGGACAGAGTGGGGAGGGACAGAGAGAGCGGGGTTGAGAGAGGGTGGACAGAGAGGGGGCAAAGAGGCGGGACAGAGAGAGGGGGACGGGGGAAGAGAGGCGACACAGAGGGGGGACAGAGAGACGGGGGACAGAGGGAAGGGGCACAGAGAGGGTGCAGAGAGAGGGAGGACATAGAAAGGGGACAGAGGGAGGGGGGACAGAGAGATGATGACAGAGAGGGTCAGAGAGAGGGCGACAAAGAAGTGTGGACAGAGAGGGGAGGGACAGAGAGGGGGGCCAGAGAGAGATGGGGACAGAGAGAGGGGGCAGAAAGAGGGGGGACAGAGAGGGGGGACATAGAGACGGGATATAGAGAGGGGGACAGAGAGAGGGGGACAGAGAGAGGGGGACAGAGAGGGGGGCAGAGGGGGGCAGAGAGAGGGGGGCAGAGAGAGGGGGACAGAGAGATGGGGGATAGAGCGAGGGGGGCAGAGCGAGGGGGGACAGAGCGAGGGGGGACCGAGAGCGGGGGCACAAACAGGGGGACAGAGAGATGGCGACAGCGAGAGGGACGACAGAGAGCGTGGGACAGAGGGAGGGGGGCGGAGGGACGGTGACAGAGAGGGGGCGACAGAGAGAGGGGGATAGAGAGCGGTGACAGAGAGAGGGGAATGGGGGGTGACAGAGAGGGGGTGACAGAGAGAGGGGGACAGAGTGGGGAGACAGAGAGAGGGGGGATAGAGAGATGGGGGACAGAGAGAGGGGTGACAAAGAAGGGGCAGAGAGAAAGGGACACAGAGAGGGCGAATGAGAGGGGGGGAACAGAGGGAGAGGGGGCATAGAGAGAGGGATAGAGAGAGGGGGGACAGAGAAACGGTGACAGAGAGGGGGGAGCAGAGAGAGGGGGACAGAGAGACGCTGACAGAGAGGGGGCAGAGAGGGAGGCAGAGAGTGGGAGTCAGAGAGAGAGAGAGGGGCACAGAGAGAGGGTGATATAGAGGGGGTCAGAGGGAGGGAGAACAGAGAGTGGGGGTCAGAGAGAGAGGGGGACAGAGAGAGAAGGGGACACAGAGAGGGGGACAGAGAGAGAGGGACAGAGAGAGGGGAACAGAAAGTGGGGAACAGAGAGTGGGGTCAGAGAGAGGGGACAGAGAGTGGGCGAGATAATGGGTCTCAGAGAGAGGTGGACAGAGAGCGAGGACAGAGAGTGGGGGAGAGAGATGGGTTCAGAGAGAGGGGTGGACAGAGAGAGGGAAACAGAGAGAGGGGGACAGAGGGAGGGATAGAGAGAGGGGGCCAGAGAGAGGGGGAGACAGAGAGAGGGGTGGACAGAGAGAGGGGTAGAGAGGGGATGACAGAGAGAGAGGGACAGAGAGAGGGGGCCAGAGAGAGGGGGAGACAGAGAGAGGGGTGGACAGAGAGAGGGGACAGAGAGAGGGGTAGAGAGGGGGAGACAGAGAGAGGGGACAGAGAGAGGGGGACAGAGAGAGAGAGGGGCGACAGAGAGACAGGGACAGAGAGGGGGCAGAAGGAGAGCGACAGAGAGAGGGGGACAGAGAAGGGGAGATAGAGAGAGGGGGGTCAGAGAGATGGGGGACAGAGAGAGGGGTTGACAGAGAAGGGGGAGCAGAGAGAAAGGGGGCACAGAGAGGGCGAATGAGAGAGGGGACAGAGGGAGAGGGGGACAGAGAGAGGGTGGACAGAGAGAGGGGCCAGAGAGAGAGGGGGACAGAGAGAGGGGGCAGAAAGAGGGGGGGCAGAGAGAGGGACAGAGAGGGGGGGACAGTGAGAGGGGACATAGAGAGGGAGACAGAGAGAGGGGGACAGAGAGGGGGACAGAGAGAGGGGGGGCAGAGAGAGGGGGGACAGAGGGGGGATAGAGAGAGGGGGCCAGAGAGAGGGGGACAGAGAGGGGGCAGAGAGAGGGAGAACAGAGAGAGGGGGACAGAGAGAGGGGGGACAGAGTGGGCGGGACAGAGAGGGAGGGGGACAGAGAGAGGGGGGACCGAGAGAGTGGGACAGAGAGGGGGTACAGTGAGGGGGAGGACAGAGAGAGGGGGACAGATGGAGGGGGGACAGAGAGGGCGGGACAGAGAGAGAGGGGGACAGAGAGAGGGGGGCAGAGAGAAGGTGACAGAGAGGGGGCAGAGAGAGGGAGGACAGAGAGAGGGGACAGAGGGAGGGGGGACAGAGAGCTGATGACGGGGGGGTGGGCAGAGAGAGGGTGACAAAGAAGGGTGGACAGAGTGGGGAGGGACAGAGAGAGCGGGGTTGAGAGAGGGTGGACAGAGAGGGGGCAAAGAGGCGGGACAGAGAGAGGGGGACGGGGGAAGAGAGGCGACACAGAGGGGGGACAGAGAGACGGGGGACAGAGGGAAGGGGCACAGAGAGGGTGCAGAGAGAGGGAGGACATAGAGAGGGGACAGAGGGAGGGGGGACAGAGAGATGATGACAGAGAGGGTCAGAGAGAGGGCGACAAAGAAGTGTGGACAGAGAGGGGAGGGACAGAGAGGGGGGCCAGAGAGAGATGGGGACAGAGAGAGGGGGCAGAAAGAGGGGGGACAGAGAGGGGGGACATAGAGACGGGATATAGAGAGGGGGACAGAGAGAGGGGGACAGAGAGAGGGGGACAGAGAGGGGGGCAGAGGGGGGGCAGAGAGAGGGAGGCAGAGAGAGGGGGACAGAGAGATGGGGGATAGACAGGGGCTTAGAGAGAGGGGGCCAGAGAGAGGGGGAGACAGAGAGAGAAGGACAGAGTGAGAGGGGACAGAGAGAGGGGGACAGAGAGAGGGGAACAGAGAAAGGGGGGGCAGAGAGACGCTGACAGAGAGGGGGCAGAGAGAGGGGGCAGAGGGTGGGAGTCAGAGAGAGAAGTGAACAGACAGAGGGGGATATAGAGGGGGTCAGACGGGAGGGAGAACAGAGAATGGGGGACAGAGAGAGAGGTACAGAGTGGGGGAGAGAGCGGGGGTCAGAGAGAGAGGGACAGAGAGAGAGAGTGGGACAGAGAGAGGGGGACAGAGAGAGGGGGACAGAGAGAGGGGAACAGAGAGTGGGGTCAGAGAGAGGGGACAGAGAGTGGGCGAGATAGAGGGTGTCAGAGAGAGGGACAGAGAGAGAGGACAGAAAGTGGGGAAAGAGAGGGGTTCAGAGAGAGGGGTGGACAGAGAGAGGGGGACAGAGAGAGGGGGACAGAGAGAGGGGGAACAGAGAGAGGGGGATATAGAGGGAGTCAGAGGGAGGGAGAACAGAGAGTGGGGAACAGAGAGAGAAGTACAGATTGGAGGAGAGAGAGGGGGTGAGAGAGAGATGGGGACAGAGAGAGAGGGGACAGAGAGAGGAGGGACAGAGAGAGGGGGACAGAGAGAGGGGCACAGAGAGAAGGGGACAGAGAGAGAGGGACAGAGGGAGGGGAACAGAGAGTAGGGAACAGAGAGTGGGGGACAGAGAGAGAGGTACAGTGTGGGGGAGAGAGAGGGGGTCAGAGAGAGAGGGGGCAGAGAGAGAGGGGGACAGTGAGAGGGGAACAGAGAGTAGGGAACAGAGAGTGGGGTCAGAGAGAGGGGTCAGTGAGTGGGCGATATGGAAGGTTTCAGAGAGAAGGGAACAGAGAGAGAGGTACAGAGTGGGGGAGACGGGGGGGGTTTCAGAGAGAGAGGGGCAGAGAGAGGGGGGGACAGAGAGAGGGGGACAGAGAGAGAGGGACAGAGGGAGGGGAACAGAGAGTAGGGAACAGAGAGGGGTCAGAGACAGGGGACAGAGAGTGGGCGATATAGAAGGTTTCAGAGAGAAGGGCCAGAGAGAGAGGGCAGAGAGTGGGGGAGAGAGAGGGGTTCAGAGAGGGGGGACAGAAAGTGGGGGACAGAGAAAGAGTGGGACAGAGTGAGGTGAAGAGAGTGGGGGAGATAGAGGGTGTCAGAGAGAGGGGAACAGAGAGAGAGGACAGTGAGGGGAGAGAGAGGGGTTCAGAGAGAGGCGGACAGAGAGGGTGGACAGAGAGGGGGGACAGAGAGAGGGGGAAGAGGGAGAGAAGACAGAGAGAGGGGGAACACAGAGAGGGGGAACAGAGAGATGGGAAACAGAGAGAGGGGAACAGAGGGGGGATAGACAGAGGGGCCAGAGAGAGGGGAGACAGAGAGAGGGGGACAGAGAGAGTGGGACAGAGAGCGGGTACAGTGAGGGGGAGGACAGAGAGAGGGGGACAGATGGAGGGGGGACAGAGAGGGCGGGACAGAGAGAGAGGGGGACAGAGAGTGGGGGTCAGAGAGAAGGTGACAGAGAGGGGGCAGAGAGAGGGAGGACAGAGAGAGGGGACAGAGGGAGGGGGGACAGAGAGCTGATGACGGGGGGGTGGGCAGAGAGAGGGTGACAAAGAAGGGTGGACTGAGTGGGGAGGGACAGAGAGAGCGGGGTAGAGAGAGGGTGGACAGAGGGGGGCAAAGAGGGGGGACAGAGAGAGGGGGACGGGGGGAAGAGAGGCGACACAGAGGGGGGACAGAGAGACGGGGAACAGAGGGAAGGGGCACAGAGAGGGTGCAGAGAGAGGGAGGACATAGAGAGGGGACAGAGGGAGGGGGGACAGAGAGATGGTGACAGAGAGGGTCAGAGAGAGGGCGACAAAGAAGTGTGGACAGAGAGGGGAGGGACAGAGAGAGGGGGGCAGAGAGAGGGGGAACAGAGAGGGGGGCCAGAGAGAGATGGGGACAGAGAGAGGGGGCAGAAAGAGGGGGGACAGAGAGAGTGACAGAGAGGGGGGACATAGAGAGGGGACATAGAGAGGGGGACAGAGAGAGGGGGACAGAGAGAGGGGGACAGAGAGGGGGGGAAAGAGAGGGGTTCAGAGAGAGGGGTGGACAGAGAGAGGGGGACAGAGAGAGGGGACAGAGAGTGGGGTCAGAGAGAGGGGGAACAGAGAGAGGGGGGTATACAGGGGGTCAGAGGGAGGGAGAACAGAGAGTGGGGAACAGAGAGAGAAGTACAGAGTGGAGGAGAGAGGGGGTCAGAGATAGAGGGGGACAGAGAGAGAGGGGACAGAGAGAGGAGGGACAGAGAGAGGGGGACAGAGAGAGGGGCACAGAGAGAGGGGGACAGAGAGAGAGGGACAGAGGGAGAGGAACAGGGAGTAGGGAACAGAGAGTGGGGGACAGAGAGAGAGGTACAGTGTGGGGGAGAGAGAGGGGGTCAGAGAGAGAGGGGGCAGAGAGAGAGAGGGACAGAGAGAGGGGAACAGAGAGTAGGGAACAGAGAGTGGGGTCAGAGAGAGGGGTCAGAGAGTGGGCGATATGGAAGGTTTCAGAGAGAAGGGAACAGAGAGAGAGGTACAGAGTGGGGGAGACGGGGGGGGGTCAGAGAGAGAGGGGCAGAGAGAGGGGGACAGAGAGAGGGGGACAGAGAGAGAGGGACAGAGGGAGGGGAACAGAGAGTCGGGAACAGAGAGGGGTCAGAGACAGGGGACAGAGAGTGGGCGATATAGAAGGTTTCAGAGAGAAGGGACAGAGAGAGAGGACAGAGAGTGGGGGAGAGAGAGGGGTTCAAAGAGGGGGGACAGAAAGTGGGGGACAGAGAAAGAGTGGGACAGAGTGAGCTGAAGAGAGTGGGGGAGATAGAGGGTGTCAGAGAGAGGGGAACAGAGAGAGAGGACAGTGAGGGGAGAGAGAGGGGTTCAGAGAGAGGCGGACAGAGAGGGTGGACAGAGAGGGGGGACAGAGAGAGGGGGAAGAGGGAGAGAAGACAGAGAGAGGGGGAACACAGAGAGGGGGAACAGAGCGATGGGAAACAGAGAGAGGGGAACAGAGGGGGGATAGACAGAGGGGGCAGAGAGAGGGGAGACAGAGAGAGGGGGACAGAGAGAGTGGGACAGAGAGGGGGTACAGTGAGGGGGAGGACCGAGAGAGGGGGACAGATGGAGGGGGGTCAGAGAGGGCGGGACAGAGAGAGAGGGGGACAGAGAGAGGGGGTCAGAGAGAAGGTGACAGAGAGGGGGCAGAGAGAGGGAGGAAAGAGAGAGGGGACAGAGGGAGGGGGAACAGAGAGCTGATGACGGGGGGGGGGTGGGCAGAGAGAGGGTGACAAAGAAGGGTGGACAGAGTGGGGAGGGACAGAGAGAGCGGGGTAGAGAGAGGGTGGACAGAGAGGGGGCAAAGAGGGGGGACAGAGAGAGGGGACGGGGGGAAGAGAGGCGACACAGAGGGGGGACAGAGAGACGGGGAACAGAGGGAAGGGGCACAGAGAGGGTGCAGAGAGAGGGAGGACATAGAGAGGGGACGGAGGGAGGGGGGACAGAGAGATGATGACAGAGAGGGTCAGAGAGAGGGCGACGAAGAAGTGTGGACAGAGAGGGGAGGGACAGAGAGAGAGGGGGGCAGAGAGAGGGTGGACAGAGAGGGGGGCCAGAGAGAGATGGGGACAGAGAGAGGGGGCAGAAAGAGGGGGGACAGAGAGAGTGACAGAGAGGGGGGACATAGAGAGGGGACATAGAGAGGGGGACAGAGAGAGGGGGACAGAGAGAGGGGGACAGAGAGGGGGGGAAAGAGACGGGTTCAGAGAGAGGGGTGGACAGAGAGAGGGGGACAGAGAGAGGGGGACAGAGAGAGGGGTCAGAGAGAGGGGGAACAGAGAGAGGGGATATACAGGGGGTCAGAGGGAGGGAGAACAGAGAGTGGGGAACAGAGAGAGAAGTACAGAATGGAGGAGAGAGAGGGGGTCAGAGAGAGAGGGGGACAGAGAGAGAGGTACAGAGTGGGGGAGACAGGGGGGGTCAGAGAGAGAGGGGCAGAGAGAGAGGGGGACAGAGAGAGGGGGACAGAGAGAGAGGGACAGAGGGAGGGGAACAGAGAGTAGGGAACAGAGAGGGGTCAGAGACAGGGGACACAGAGAGTGGGCGATATAGGTTTCAGAGAGAAGGGACAGAGAGAGAGGACAGAGAGTGGGGGAGAGAGAGGGGTTCAGAGAGGGGGGACAGAAAGTGGGGGACAGAGAAAGAGTGGGACAGAGTGAGGTGAAGAGAGTGGGGGAGATAGAGGGTGTCAGAGAAAGGGGAACAGAGAGAGAGGACAGTGAGTGGGGAGAGAGAGGGGTTCAGAGAGAGGCGGACAGAGAGGGTGGACAGAGAGGGGGGACAGAGAGAGGGGGAAGAGGGAGAGAAGACAGAGAGGGGGGGAACACAGAGAGGGGGAACAGAGAGATGGGAAACAGAGAGAGGGGAACAGAGGGGGGATAGACAGAGGGGCCAGAGAGAGGGGAGACAGAGAGAGGGGGACAGTGGGTCAGGGGGCAGAGAGAGGGGGACAGAGAGAGGGTGTACAGAGAGACGGTGACAGAGAGGGGGCAGAGAAAGGGGGAAAGAGGGTGGGGGTCAGATAGAGAGGGTGACAGAGAGAGAGGGGATATAGAGGGGGTCAGACGGAGGGAGAACAGAGAGTGGGGGGAAGGGAGAGAGGGACAGAGGGGGGGAACAGAGAGTAGGGAACAGAGGGGGGCAGAGAGAGAGGGGGCAGAGAGATAGTGGGGGGGGGCAGAGAGAGAGAGGGAACAAAGAGAGTGGGGGACACAGAGAGGGGGACAGAGAGAGAGGGACAGGGAGAGTGGGGGACACAGAGAGGGGGACAGAATGAGAGGGACAGAGAGTGAGGGAGTCAGAGAGCGCGGGAGAGAGAGGGGGCAGAGAAAGGGCGAAAGAGAGAGGGGGACAGAGAGGGGGGAACAGAGGGGAGAAAAAGAGAGAGGGGGAACAGAGAGAGGGGGACAGAGAGGGGGGACAGAGAGAGGGGGACAGAGAGGGGAGACAGAGAGAGGGGGACAGAGAGATGGGGCAGAGAGAGGGGGAAGAGGGAGGGGGACAGAGGGAGGGGGACAGAGAGAGAGGGGAGGACAGAGGGGGCGGCTGGAAGGGAAGGGGCAGAGACAGAAGGACGGGACAGAGAGAGGGGTTCAGCGAGAGGGGCAACAGTGAGAGGGGTGGGCAGAGAGAGAGAGGGACAGAGAGGAGAGACAGAGGGAGGGGGACAGAGCGAGGGGCTCAGAGGGAGGGGGTCAGAGGGAGGGGGACTAGGGAGGGAGGACAGAGAGACAGTGACAGAGCGAGGGCAGAGAGAGGGCGACAGAGAGGGGGCGTCAGAGAGCGGGGGAGAGAGAGCGGGCAGAGAGAGGGCGGAAGAGAGAGAGGGACAGAGAGTGGGGAACAGAGAGGGGGAAACAGAGAGGGGGGACAGACAGAGGGGGGACAGAGAGAGGGGGACAGAGAGAGGGGGGGCAGAGAGAAAGGTAAGAGGGAGGGGGGACAGAGAGAGAGGTACAGAGTGGGGGAGACAGGGGGGTCAGAGAGAGAGGGGCAGAGAGAGAGGGGGACAGAGAGAGGGGGACAGAGAGAGAGGGACAGAGGGAGGGGAACAGAGAGTAGGGAACAGAGAGGGGTCAGAGACAGGGGACAGAGAGTGGGCGATATAGGTTTCAGAGAGAAGGGACAGAGAGAGAGGACAGAGAGTGGGGGAGAGAGTGGGGTTCAGAGAGGGGGGACAGAAAGTGGGGGACAGAGAAAGAGTGGGACAGAGTGAGGTGAAGAGAGTGGGGGAGATAGAGGGTGTCAGAGAAAGGGGAACAGAGAGAGAGGACAGTGAGTGGGGAGAGAGAGGGGTTCAGAGAGAGGGGGACAGAGAGGGTGGACAGAGAGGGGGGACAGAGAGAGGGGGAAGAGGGAGAGAAGACAGAGAGAGGGGGAACACAGAGAGGGGGAACAGAGAGATGGGAAACAGAGAGAGGGGAACAGAGGGGGGATAGACAGAGGGGCCAGAGAGAGGGGAGACAGAGAGAGGGGGACAGTGGGTCAGGGGGCAGAGAGAGGGGGACAGAGAGAGGGTGTACAGAGAGACGGTGACAGAGAGGGGGCAGAGAAAGGGGGAAAGAGGGTGGGGGTCAGAGAGAGAGGGTGACAGAGAGAGAGGGGATATAGAGGGGGTCAGACGGAGGGAGAACAGAGAGTGGGGGAAGGGAGAGAGGGACAGAGGGGGGGAACAGAGAGTAGGGAACAGAGGGGGGCAGAGAGAGAGGGGGCAGAGAGAGAGTGGGCAGAGGGGGGGGCAGAGAGAGAGGGAACAGAGAGAGTGGGGGACACAGAGAGGGGGACAGAGAGAGAGGGACAGGGAGAGTGGGGGACACAGAGAGGGGGACAGAATGAGAGGGACAGAGAGTGTGGGCGGCAGAGAGAGAGGGGGACAGAGTGGGCGGGTGGGAGGGAGGGGATCGAGTGAGAAGGACGGGGACAGAGAGAGGGGTCAGCGAGAGGGGCGACCGAGAGAGAGAGTGGTGGAAAGAGAAAGAGTGACAGAGAGAGAGGAGGAACAGAGGGAGGGGGACGGAGGAAGGGGGCAGAGGGAGGGGGACAGAGGAAGGGTGGAGAGACAGACGGTGACAGAGAGGGAGCAGAAAGATGGCAACAGAGGGAGGGTGTCAGAGAGAGGGGACAGAGAGAGAGCGTCAGAGAGAGGGGAACAGAGAGAGAGCGTCAGAGAGAGGGGTCAGAGAGAGGGCGAAAGAGAGAGGGGGACTGAGAGGGGGGTCAGAGAAGGGGGACAGAGAGAGGGGGACAGAGAGAGGGGGACAGAGAGAGGGGGGACAGAGAGAGGGGGATGAGGGAGGGGGAAGAGTGAGGGGGACAGAGAGAGGGGAAGAGGGAGGGAGGGTGCGGAGACAGAAGCACGGGGACAGAGAGAGTGGTTCAGCGAGAGGGGCGACAGAGATGGGCGGGCAGAGAGAGAGGGACAGAGAGAGGAGGGATAGAGGGAGGGGGACAGAGCGAGGGGGTCAGAGGGAGGGGGACAGAGGGAGAGGGGACAGAGAGACAGTGAAAGAGCGGGGGCAGAGAGAGGGTGACCGAGTGGGGGCGTCAGAGATCGGGGAGAGAGAGGGGGCAGAGAGAGGGCGAAAGAGAGGGGGGAACAGAGAGGGGGAACAGAGAGGGGGAACAGAGAGAGGGGGAAGAGGGAGGGGAAAGAGTGAGGGGGAACAGAGAGAGGGGGAAGAGGGAGGGGGACCGAGGGGGGGGGGGCAGAGAGGGGGGACAGAGAGAGGGGTGGGCAGAGGGAGAGGGACATAGGGAGGGGGACAGAGCCGGGGGACAGAGGGAGGGGGGACAGAGAGACGGTGACAGAGAGGGGCAGAGAGAGAGCGACAGAGGGAGGGAGTCAGAGAGCGCGGGAGAGAGAGGGGGCAGAGAAAGGGCGAAAGAGAGAGGGGGACAGAGAGGGGGGAACAGAGGGGAGAAAAAGAGAGAGGGGGAACAGAGAGAGGGGGACAGAGAGGGGGGACAGAGAGAGGGGGACAGAGAGGGGAGACAGAGAGAGGGGGACAGAGAGATGGGGCAGAGAGAGGGGGAAGAGAGAGGGGGACAGAGGGAGGGGGACAGAGAGAGAGGGGAGGACAGAGGGGGCGGCTGGAAGGGAAGGGGCAGAGACAGAAGGACGGGACAGAGAGAGGGGTTCAGCGAGAGGGGCAACAGTGAGAGGGGTGGGCAGAGAGAGAGGGACAGAGAGGAGAGACAGAGGGAGGGGGACAGAGCGAGGGGCTCAGAGGGAGGGGGTCAGAGGGAGGGGGACTAGGGAGGGAGGACAGAGAGACAGTGACAGAGCGAGGGCAGAGAGAGGGCGACAGAGAGGGGGCGTCAGAGAGCGGGGGAGAGAGAGCGGGCAGAGAGAGGGCGGAAGAGAGAGAGGGACAGAGAGTGGGGAACAGAGAGGGGGAAACAGAGAGGGGGGACAGACAGAGGGGGGACAGAGAGAGGGGGACAGAGAGAGGGGGACAGAGAGAAAGGTAAGAGGGAGGGGGGACAGAGAGAGGGGGACAGAGGGAGGGGGACAGAGAGAGGGGGGACAGAGAGAGGGGGACAGAGAGAGGGGGAATAGTGAGGGGAAGAGTGAGGGGGAGAGAGAGAGGGGGAAGAGGGAGGGGGACCGATAGGGGAAGAGAGGGGCGACAGAGAGAGGGGTGGGCAGAGAGAGAGGGGCAGAGAGAGGAGGGTCAGAGGGAGAGGGAGAGAGGGAGGGGGACAGAGGTAGGGGCACAGAGCGAGGGGGACAGAGGGAGGCGGACAGAGAGGCGGTGACAGAGAGGGGTGACAGAGAGGGCGACCGAGAGAGGGCGTCCGAGAGCGCGGGAGAGAGAGGAGGCAGAGAGTGGGCGAAAGAGAGAGGGGGACGGAGAGGAGGGAACAGAGAGGGGGGAACAGAGAGTGGGGGACAGAGAGGGGGGCAGAGAGAGGGGGGCAGAGAGAGGGGGGAGATTGAGGGGGGACAGAGAGAGGGGAGGACAGAGAGAGAGTGGACAGAGAGAGAGAGGGCAGGTGGGAGGGTGGAGGCGGAGAAAGAAGGACGGGGACAGAGAGAGGGTTTCAGCGAGAGGGGCGACAGAGAGAGGGGTGGGCAGCGAGAGAGGGACAGAGAGGAGGGACATAGAGAGGGGGACAGAGAGGGGGCGTCAGAGAGCGGGGGAGAGAGAGGGGGCAGAGAGAGGGCGAAAGAGAGAGGGGAAACAGAGAGAGGTGGGCAGACAGAGGGGGGACAGAGAGTGGGGGACAGAGAGAGGGGTTCAGAGAGAGGGGGAAGAGGGAAGGGGAACAGAGAGAGGGCACACAAAGAGGGGGACAGAGAGGGGGGACAGAGAGAGGGGGAAGAGGGAGTGGGGACACAGAGAGGGGGACACAGAGAGGGGGACACAGAGAGGGGGACAGAGAGAGGGGGGCACAGAGAGGGCGACAGAGAAGGGGGGCAGAGAGAGGTTTACAGAGAGGGGGTAGAGAGAGGGCAACGGGGGGGACAGAGAGGGGGGCAGAGAGAGGGGGACAGAGGGGGGCAGAGAGAAGGGGCAGAAAGAGGGGGACAGAGAGAGGGGAACAGAGAGACGGTGACAGAGAGGGGGCAGAAAGAGTACGACAGAGAGAGAGGGAGACAGAGGGGGGATAGAGATGGGGTAAAGAGGGAGAGGGGCAGAGAGAGGGGGCCAGAGAGATGGGGGACAGAGAGAGGGGGGGCAGAGAGTGGGGGACAGAGAGAGGGGGGCAGAGAGAGGGGGGGACAGAGAGAGGGGAGGACAGAGAGAGGGTGACAGAGCTGGGGCGACAGAGAAAGGGGGCAGAGAGCGGGGGAGAGAGTGGGCGACAGAGAGAGGGGGACAGAGAGAGGGGGACAGAGAGAGGGGGCAGAGTGAGAGGGTGCAGAGAGAGAGGTGTGGACTGAGGGGGGGACAGAGAGAGGTGGGTGGGAGGGAGAGGGGGCAGAGAGAGGGCGACAGAAAGAGGGGCACAGAAAGTGGGGGAGATAGAGAGGGGGAGAGAGAAGGGGAGATAGAGGCGGTCAGAGAGATGGGGACTGAGAGTGGGAGAAAGAGTGGGGGAGAGAGAATGGGTCAGAGAGAGGGAGACAGAGAGTGGGGGGATGGAGAGAGTGGGAGACAGAAGGGGGCAGAGGGGACGGGAGGGAGAGGACAGAGAGGATGGACAGAGAGGGGGACAGAAAGAGAGGGGGACAGAGAGAGAGGGGGACAGAGAGAGAGGGAGACAGAGAGAGGGGACAGAGAGAGAGGTCACAGAGAGAGGAGGTCAGAGAGAGAGATGACAGAGAGAGAGGGGTCAGAGAGAGGGCGACAGAGAGAGGCGATCAGAGAGAGAGGGCACAGAGAGAGAGGAGTCAGAGAGAGAGGTCACAGAGAGAGAGGGGACAGAGAAGGGGTGGGCAGTGAGAAAAGGCACCATCCCACTGACTGTATCCATCACTTCCATTTGTAACCAATAAAAATGTTGATTTAAGCGTGCCGAGCAGCAAGGTTACCGATGTTGTTGTGTATCTTTGTGTTGGAGAAGCTGAGCTGGAGAGAGACAGACTCAGCCCCAAGTCCTGGTCCTCAGGGAAGGGGAGGGCACCGGGCCCTGAGCTCAGGAACAGGGTTTAACTCCCTCTGTCACCCCACTCCAATCTGTCCTCCCCATTTCCTCTCTCCTACTCTTCCTCCTCAATTCTCTCCCTCTCTCTCATTCTGCGCATTCTCTATTTCTCACCACCTCTCCTTTTTACTCTCCCACATCCCCCGCTCTCTCACACCCCCCAACCCCAGTCTCTCCACCTGCCTTCACTACTCCCTGTCTGCCTCCCCCCTCTCCTGCCACTCTGTCTCCGTCCCACAATTCCGTCTCTACACAATTTTCCCTCCTCCCACCTCCCACATCACATCCCCACCCCCCACACGCAGCCTCACTACCACCAACTCCCCAGACTCTGGGTCAGAGGGAGAGGGAAGAACCAGGGGGACAGAGTGTGTCAGAGAGAGAGGAAGGGCGGGACAGGAGGGAGAGAGATTCAGGAAGAGAGAAACGATGGGAGGTGGGGAGAGAGAGAGAGACACCGAGGGACGGGGATCGAGAGTGAGAGAAGGTGGAGAGAGAGTGAAGGAGCAGGGAGAGAGAGGGGCAAGAGAGCGATAGGGTGAGAGGGGGAGAGAGAGAGAAAGGGAGGAGATAACGAGAGGGGCGAGAGAGAGGGAGGGTGAGAGAGGGGGGAAGAGAGGGGGAGAGAGGGGAGAGAGAGAGGGAGGGAGAGTGTGGGCAGAGAGAGAGTGGGGGAGAGAGAGTGCGGGGAGAGAAAGTGGGGAGAGACAGAGGGGAAGGAGAGAGAGGGGGAGAGAGAGCAGAAAGAGAGAGGGAAGAGAGAGCAGAGAGAGAGGAGAGAGAGTGGCAGAGAGAGGAGGGGGAGAGAGGAGGGGTAGCGAGACGAGGGAGAAGAGAGGAGGGGGAGAGATGAGGGGGAGACAGGAGGTGAGAGGACGGTGTGAAAGAGGTGAGAGGGGAGGGGGTAGAGAGAAGAGGGGAAAGAGAGGGTGGGAGAGAGATAGGTGGCTGAGCGAGTGGAGGGCGAGAGAGAGGGGAGAGCGAGTGAGAGGGGAGGGAGAGTAAGAGGGGAGGGAGAGTAAGAGGGGAGGGCGAGAGAGCGGATGGAGAGTGAGAGGGGAGGGACAGTAAGAGGGGAGGGAGAGTGAAAGGGGAGGGCGAGAGCGAGGGGAGGGTGAGAGACAGAAGTGGGAGGGCGAGAAAGAGTGGAGGGAGAGAGAGGGGGTGGGGGAGTGAGAGGGGAAGGAGAGTGGAGGGAGGGAGAGAGAGGGGAGGGCCAGAGAGGGGAGGGAGAGTGTGGGGAGGGCGAGAGAGAGGGGAGGGCAAGAGAGGGGAGAGCGAGAGAGGGGAGTGCGAGATAGAGGGGAGGGCGACAGAGAGGGGGTGAGAAAGAGAGAGAGAGTGAGTGAAAGAGATAGCGTGACTGAGAAAGAGAAAGCGGGTGAGAGAGACGGGGGTGAGAGAGAGGGGGTGGGGGTGAGAGGAGTGTGAGAGAGAAGGGGTGAGAGACAGAGGAGGTGGGACAGACAGAGAGAAAAACAGTGTGGTGAGAGAGAGAGAGGGGTGAGAGAGTGAGATGGGAGAGAGAGAGAGTGGGTAAGAGAGAGCGGGGGTGAGAAAGAGACAGTGAGTGAAAAAAAGAGTGTAAGTGAGAAAGAGAGAGCGTGAGTGAGAAAGAGAGAGCAGGTGAGAGAGAGGGGGTTGAGAGAGGGGGTGGGGTGAGATGGGGTGAGAGAGAAGGGGTGATTGAGAGAGAAAGTGGGGAGGGAGTAATAGAGAGAGTGGAGTGAGAAGGAGAGGGTGTGAGAGAGAGAGTGGGTGAGAGAGAGGGATTGAGCGCGAGGAGTGAGGGGGGAGGGGTTAGAAAGAGAGAGCGAGGGTAAGAAAGAAAGGGTGTTAGTGAGGGAGAGGGGTGAGGTGTGAGAGAGGGGGGGTGAGGGGGTGAGAGAGAGTGGGGTGAGAGAAAGAGAGGGGGTGAGAGAGGGGGTGGTAAGAGAGGGTGTGAGAGTGGGGGAGAGATAGAGGGAGAAAGAGGGGGGAGAGAGAGTGGGGAGAGGGAGTGGAGAGAAAGGGTGTAGAGAGGGGGAGAGAGTGGGGAGAGACGGGGGAGAGAGAGGGGTGGGGGAGAAGAGGGGAGGAAGAGGGGAGGAGAGAGAGGGGAACGAGAGAGTGGGAGGGGGGAGAGACAGGGGTGGGACAGAGGGGGTGAGGGAGTGGGGGTGAGAGAGAGGGTGTGTGTGAGAGAGACTAGGTGTGTGAGAGAGAAGGGGTTTGATAGAGAAGGGGTGTGAGAGCGAGAAGAGGTGTGTGAGAGAGAAGGGGTGTGAGACAGAGAAGGGGTGTGAAAGAGAAGGAGTGTGAGAAATAGGGGTTGGAATGAGAGAGACGTGGGGTGACAGAGAGAGAGTGCGGTGAGAGAGTGAGATGGGATGGAGAGAGAGGGGGTGTGAGAGACAGAGAGAGAAGGCGGGGGAGAGAGAGCAGGCAGAGAGAGGGGGAGAGAGGGGGGTGGGGGTGAGAAGGGGTTGAGAGAGAAGGGGTGATTGAGAGAGAGAAAGTGGGGGGGGGTAAGAGAGAGAGTTGAGTGAGAAGGAGAGGGTGTGAGAGAGAGAATGGGTGAGAGAGAGGGGGTGAGTGAAAGGGGTGAGAGGGAGAGGGGTTAGTGAGAGAGAGCGCAGGGAAAGAGAGAAAGGGTGTGAGAGAGGGAGGGAGTGAGAGAGGGAGGAGGGGTGAGGGGGGTGAGAGAGAGGGGATGAGAGAGTGAGGGGGTTTGAGAGAGGGGATGGTGAGAGGAGTGCGAGAGACACAGGGAGTGAGAGAGAGGGGTGAGAGAGAGGGGGTGAGAGGCAATGGGTGATTGAGAGAGAGAGAAAGTGGGGAGGGGGTAAGAGAGAGTGGAGTTAGAAGGAGAGGGTGTGATTCAGAGAGTGTGTGAGAGAGAGGGGAGGGGTTAGCGAGAGAGCGTGGGGTAAGAGCGAAAGGGGTGAGAGGGTGTGAGAGAGAGGAGTGAGAGAGGGGATGAGAGAGAGGGGTTGAGAGAGAGAGGGTTTGAGAAAGAGAGAGGGCGTGAGAGATTGAGGGTTGAGAGAGTGAGGGGATGAGAGAGTGAGGCGGGTTGAGAGAGGGTGTGGCGAGAGAGACGGTGAAAGAGAGAGGAAGTGAGAGAGAGAGAGGTGAGAGAGCGAGGGGGGTGAGAGAGGGGGTTGAGAGAGAGGGATGAGAGAGTGAGAGTGTGAGAGAGTGAGGGGATGAGAGAATGAGGGGGTTTGAGAGAGCGGGTGGTGAGAGAGAGAGGGAGTGCGAGAGAGGGAGTGTGGGAGAGAGGGGTGAGAGAGCGAGGGGCGAGAGAGAGGAGTTGAGAGAGAGGGGGTGAGAGAGAGGGGGATTGAGAGAAAGGGGGATTGAGAGAGAGGGGATGGGGGGTGAGAGACAGAGAGGGGTGAGAGAGAGAGGGGCTTGAGAGAGAGGGAGGTGGGAGAGAGAGGGGTGAGAGAGAGGGGGTGAGAGAGAGGAGGTGGAAGAGAGGGGGTGGGAGAGTGAGGGGGTGAGAGAGAGAGAGGTGGGTGAGAGGGCGGTGAGAGGGAGGGGTGGGAGTGAGTGACAGAGAAGGGTGGGAGAGAGAAGGGTGAGAGAGAGGGGGGTGCGAGAGAGGGAGCAAGAAGGAGAGAAAGGGGATGAGAAAGGGACAGAGATGGTGGGAGAGAGGGAGGGGTGAGAGAGCGAGGGTGTGTGAGAGTGTGTGCGAGAGAGGGGAATGTGAAAGAGTGGGAGAGGGAGTGAGAGGGGGACGGAGAGAGAGGGGAGAGAGAGGGGTGTGAGAGACACATGGATGTGAGAGAGAGGGTTTGAGAGAGAGGGGGGTGAAAGACTGAGGGGGTGAGAGAATGAGGGGATGAGAGATTGAGGGGTGTTGAGAGAGGGGGTAGTGAGAGGGGGTGGTGAGAGAGAGAGGGAGTGAGCGAGAGAGGGGTGAGAGAGGGGTTGACAGAGAAAGAGAGGTCTGAAAGAGAGAGGGGTGAGAGAGAGGATGTGAGAGAGAATGGGTGAGAGGGAGAGGGTCAGAGAGAGAGGGATGAGAGAGTGAGAGGGGCTGGAAGAGAGTCCCTGAGAGAGGGGGGATAAGAGAGGCAGTGAGAAAGAAATGGTGAGAGAGAGAGGTATGAGAGAGAGAATGTGTGAGAAAAAGGGGGTGTGAGAGAGACGGTGAGAGAGTGGTGAGGGAGAGGGGTTAGAGAGAGAGGGGTTAAAGAGAGAGAGGGTGAGAGAGAGAAGGGTGTGAGAGAGAGAAGGGGGTGAGAGAGAGGGTGAGAGAGAGGTGTGTGAGAGAGAGGGGTAAGAGAGAAAGGGGTGAGAGAGAGGGTGAGAGAGACGGGTGTGAGAGAGACAGAGAGTTGAGAGAGAGGTCTGTGAGGTGGCTGAGAGACAGAGGGGCTGAAAGAAAGAGACGGGTAAGAGAGAGATGGGTGAGAGAGAGGAGGTGAGAGGGAGAGGTAAGAGAAAGAGAGAGGGGGTGTGAGAGAGAGAGGGCCTGAGAGAGAGGGGGTGAGATAGAGAGAGGGGTAAGAGAGAGAGGGGAGAGAGAGATAGAGGGGAAAGTGAGGTCTGCAGATGCTGGATATCAGAGCTGAAAATGTGTTGCTGGAAAAGCGCAGCAGGTCAGGCAGCATCCAGGGAACAGGAGAATCGACGTTTCGGGCATAAGCCCTTCTTCAGGCTTATGCCCTGAAGAGAGAGGGTGAGAGAGAGAGATGGGTAAGAGAGAGGGAGGGGTGAGAGAGAGTGGTGATGGAGAGAGAGGGGTGAGGGAGGGAGAGGGGTGAGAGAGAGAGGGGTGAGAGAGAGGGGGTTTAAGAGAGATCGGAGTGGAAGAGAGAGCGGGTAAAGAGAGAGGGTGAGAGAGAGAGAGAGAGGCAGAAAAAGAGTAGGTGAGAGAGAGAAGGTGAGAGAGAGGCATGAGAGAGAGGGGGTAAGAGAGTGAGAGGGCGAAGATAAAGAGGATGTGAGAGAGTGAGAGGTGAGAGAGAGGAGATGACAGATAGAGAGGGGTTAGGGAGAGAGGGGGTGAGAGAGAGGGGTGAGAGAGAGAGGGGTGAGAGAGAGGGGGGTGAGAGAGAGGCGTGAGAGAGTGAAAAGGGTGAGAGATGGGGTGTGAGAAAGAGGGGTGAAAGAGAGGGGTGTGTGACAGAGAGGGGGTGAGAGAGAGGTGTGAGAGAGGGCGCGGTGAGAGAGTGGATGAGAGAGAGAGAGGGATGACAGAGGGAGATGTCAGAGAGAGAGGGGTGAGAGAGGGGGTGTGAGACAGAGAGGGGTGTAAGAGAGAGAGAGGAGTGATAGAGAGAGGTATGAGAGAGAGAGGGCCTGAGAGGGGGGGTGAGAGAGAATGGGTGAGAGAGAGAGGTGAGAGAGAGAGGGGGTGTGAGAGAGAGAGAGGGGTGAGAGAGAAGGGGAGAGAGAGAGAGACGTATGAGAGAGAGAGGGTTTGAGAGAGAGGGAGGTGTGAGAGAGGTGTGTGTGAGAGAGAGAGGGGTAAGGGAGAGAGGGGTGAGAGAGAAAGGGTGAGAGAGAGGTGTGTGAGAGAGAGGGTGAGAGAGAGAGAGGGGATGAGAGAGATAGAGGGTGAGAGAGATAGAAGGGTGTGAGTGAGAGAGGGGTGAGAGAGAGGGTGAAAGAGAGGTGTGTGAGAGAGGGGGGTGAGTGTGAGAGAGGGGCTGAAAGAGAGTGCCTGAGAGAGAGGGGGTGAGCGAGGGGGTGAGATAGAAGGGGTGAGAGAGAGAGGGTGAGAGAGACATGAGAGAGAGAAGGGTGTGAGAGAGAGCGGGATGAGAGAGAGGGTTGAAAGAGAGAGGGAGAGAGAGAGAGAGGAGTGTGAGAGAGACAGGGGGTTGAGAGAGAGGTGTGTGAGAGAGCAAGGGGCTGAAAGAGAGGGCCTGAAAGAGAGGGGGTGAGAGAGGGGGTGAGAGAGAAGGGGTGAGCGAGAGAGGGTGAGAGAGAGTGGTATGAGAGAGAGAGAAGAGGTGTGATAGAGAGGGTAAGAGAGAGAGAGGGGTGAAAGAGAGAGAATGCATGAGAGAGAGAGTGTGCGAGAGAAGGGGTGAGAGAGAGGTGTGAGTGAGAGCGGGATGAGAGAGAAAGGGATACCAGAGAGAGGAGCTGAGAGAGAGAGGGGGGCTGCGAAATAGAGGGAGAGAGAGAAGGGGTGAGAAAGATAGAGAGATGCGTGAGAGAGAGACGGGTAAGAGCGAGAGGGTGAGAGAGAGAGGGGTGTAAGAGAGAGGGGTGAGAGAGAGGGGTGAGGGAGAGAAAGGGCTGAGGGAGAGAGAGGGGTGAGGGAGAGAGAGGGTGATAAAGAGACAGGGGGTGACAGAGAGACAGTTTGAGAGAGAGGGTGTGAGAAAGAGGGTGTGAGAGAGAGGGGGTGAGAGAGAGAGGGGGGTGAAACAGAGAGAGGGGGTGAGAGAGAGTGCCTGAGAGAGAGGGCTTGCGAGAGAGGATTGAGAGAGAGAGGGGTGAGGGAGAGAGAGTGGTGGAAGAGAGAGCGGGTGGGAAAGAGACAGGGGTGACAGAGAGACAGGCTCAGAGAGTGAAGGGGTGAGAGAGAGAGGGTAAGAGAGATTGTGTGTGAGAGAGATCAGGGTGGGAAAGACTCGAGTGACTAGGGGAGCTGAGAGAGAGAGGACTGAGAGAGAGGGAGTAAGAGAGGGGTTGAGAGAGAAGAGGTGTGAGAGAGAGGGTGAGAGAGAGAGGGGTGTGAGAGAGAGGGGTAACAGAGAGAGAGGTAAGAGAGTGGGAGTGAGAGAGAGGGTGAGAGAGAGAGGGTGAGAGAGAGAGGGTGAGAGAGAGAGGGTGAGAGAGAGAGGGGTGAGAGAGAGGGGTGAGAGAGAGAGGGGCGGTGAGAGAGATCAGGGAGGGAGAGACTGGGGAGAGAGAGGGGCTGAGAGAGAGAAGGGCTGCTAAAGAGAGGGTGAGAGTGAAGGCGTGAGAGAGAGAGGCTGAGAGAGAGAGAGGTGTGAGAGAGAGAGAGGGTGAGAGAGAGAGGGGGGGTGAGAGAGAGAGAGAGGTGAGAGAGAGGGGGGTGAGAGAGAGGGGTGAGAGAGAGGGGCGGTGAGAGAAATCAGGGAGGGAGAGACTGGGGAGAGAGACAGAGGCTGAGAGAGAGAAGGGCTGCCAAAGAGAGGGTTAGAGTGAAGGCGTGAGAGAGAGAGGCTGAGAGAGAGAGAAGGGTGAGAGAGAGAGAGGGGTGAGAGAGAGAGAGGGGTGAGAGAGAGAGAGAGGGGTGAGAGAGAGGGGTGAGAGAGAGAGGGGTGAGAGAGAGAGAGGGTGAGAGAGAGAGAACGGTGAGAGAGAGGGGTGAGAGAGAGAGGGATGAGAGAGAGGGGTGAGGGAGAGAGGGGCTGTGAGAAAGCTCAGGGTTGGAGAGACTGGGGAGAGAGAGGGCTGCGACAGAAGGGGTGTGAGAGTAGGCGTGAGAGAGAGAGGCTGAGAGAGAGAGGTGTGAGAGAAACAGGTAAGAGAGAGAAGAGTGAGAGAGGAAGAGGGGTGAGAGAGAGAGGGGTGAGAGAGAGGGGTGAGGGAAAGCGCGGTAAGGGAGGGGTGTGTGAGAGAGATCGGGATGGAAGAGAGCGCGGCTGAGAAAGAGACAGGGGATGACACAGAAACAGGCTGTGAGAGAGAGAGGGTGAGAGAGGGGGTGAGAGAGAGAGATGTTAGAGAGATAGAGGGGTGAAAGAGAGAGAGACGGGTAAGAAAGAGAAGGGTGAGAGAGAGTGTGTTGAGAAAGAGAGGGATGAGAGTGAGAAGGGGTGACGTAGAGAGGGGGCGTGAGAGAGATCGGGTTGAAGAGAGAGCGGGTGAGAAAGAGACAGGGTGTAAAAGAGAGACAGGCTGAGAGAGAGGTGTGAGAGAGAGGGGTAAGAGAGAGAGGGGTGAGAGAGAGAGGTGACAGAGAGAGAGGGTGAGAGAGAGGGTGTGACAGAGAGGGTGTGAGACAGAGGTGTGAGAGGGGTAAGAGAGACAGGGTGAGAGAGAGGGATGGGTGAGAGAGGGTGAGAGAGAGGGAGGTGAGGGGGAGAGAGAGGGGTGAGGGAGAGAGGGTGTGTGAGAGAGATTGGGGTGGAAGAGCGAGTGGGTGAGAAAGGGACAGGGGGTGACAGAGAGACAGGCTGAGAGAGAGGGGTGAGAGAGGGGGTAAGAGATAGAGGGGTGAGAGAGAGGGGTGAGAGAGAGAGAGGGTGAGAGAGAGGGTGTGTGAGGGAAATTAGGGTGTGAGAGACTGGGGAGTAAGTAGGGGGATGAGAGAGAAAAGGCTGAGAGAGAGGGGATGAGAGATGGGTTGAGAGAGAGGGTGTGATTGAGAGGGGGAGAGAGAGAGGTAAGAGAGAGAGAAGGTAAGAGAGAGGGTGAGAGAAAGAGAAGGGTGAGAGAGAGAGGGGAGTGAGAGAGAGGGTGAGAGACAGAGGGTGAGAGAGAGGGATGTGAGAGTGAGAGGGGGTTGAGAGAGAGAGTTTCGTGAGAGAGAGAGAGGGAGAGAGAAGGGGTGAGAGAGAGAGGGTTGATGTAGAGAGGGGGTGTGAGAGAGATCGGGATGGAAGAGAGAGTGGGTGTGAAAGAGACAGAGGGTGACAGAGAGACAGGCTGAGAGAGAGAGAGGTGTGAGAGAGAGGGGTAAGAGAGAGATGGATGTGAGAGGGAGAGGGGGTTGAGAGAGAGGGGTGAGAGTGACAGAGGGGTGAGAGAGAGAGAGGGTTAAGAGAGAGAGAGGGGTTTGAGAGAGAGGGGTGAGAGAGAGAGGACCTGAGAGAGTGAGGGTGAGAGCGGGTGAGAGAGAGAGGGTGAGAGAGAGGTATGTGCGAGAGAGGGGGGTGAGAGAGAGAGGGGGATGAGAGAGAGAGGGATGAGAGAGAGAGGGATGAGAGAGGGGCTTAAGGGAGCTCAGAGTGCGAGAGGCTGGGGAGAGAGAGGGTGTAAGGGAGAGAGGGTTGAGAAAGAGAGATGGTGAGAGAGAAGGCGTGAGAGAGAGAGGCTGAGAGAGAGATGTGTGAGAGAGGGAGAGATGGGTAGGAGAGAGAAGGGTCAGAGAGATGGATGAGAGAGAGAGGTGAGGGAGACAGGCTGAGGGAGAGGGTGAGAGAGAGAAGCGGTGTGAGAGAGAGGGTTAAGAGAGAGAGAGGGTGAGAGAGGAGGGTGAGACAGAGGTGTGTGAGGGAGAGGGGTGAGACAGAGAAGTGTGAGAGAGAGAGGGTGAGAGAGAAATAGTGAGAGAAAGAGGGGTTGAGAGAGAGGGTGAGAAAGAGAGGTATGTGAAAAAGAGGGGTGAGACAGAGAAGTGTGTGTGTGTGAGAGAGAGGGGGAGAGAGAAAGGGTGAGAGGGAAAGAGGGGTGAGAGAGAATGGTTGAGAGAGGGGTGTGAGAGAGTGGGTGAGAGATAGAGGGGTGTGATAGAAAGGGGGTTGAGAGAGAGAGGTGTGTGAGAGAGATGTGTGTGAGAGAGAGGGGGATGAGAGAGAGAGAGGGCCTGAGAAAGAAAGTGAGAGAGAAGCGGTGAGAGACAGAGGGGTGAGAGAGAGAGGGTGCGAGAGAGGTGAGAGACAGAGGCTTGTGAGAGTGAGAGGGGGTTGAGAGAGAGGGGGGTGAGGTAGAGAGGGGGTGTGAGAGAGATCGGGGTGGAAGAGAGAGTGGGTGTGAAAGAGACAGGGGGTGAGAGAGAGAGCCAGGCAAAGAGAATGAGAGAGGGTGGAAGAGAGGGTGTGAGAGTGAGGTCGTGAGAGAGAGGGGCTGAGAGAGAGAAAGAGCTGAGAGAGAGGGGGTGAGAGATGGGTTGAGAGAGAAGGGGAGAGAGACAGAGAGGTAAGAGAGAGAAGGTAAGAGAGAGGGGTAAGAGAGTGAGAGAGAGGGTGCGCAAGAGGGAGGGGGGTGAGAGAGAGAGGGTGAGCAAGAGGTGTGTGTGTGAGAGAGAAGCGGTGTGAGACAGACAGGTAAGAGAGAGGGGTAAGAGAGAGAAGGGTGTGAGAGAGGGTGAGAGAGAGAGGGTGAGAGAGAGGGTGAGAGAGAGAGAGGTGTGAGAGAGAGAGAGGGTGAGAGAGAGAGGGGGGTGAGAGAGAGAGAGAGGTGAGAGAGAGGGGGGTGAGAGAGAGGGGTGAGAGAGAGGGGCGGTGAGAGAAATCAGGGAGGGAGAGACTGGGGAGAGAGACAGAGGCTGAGAGAGAGAAGGGCTGCCATAGAGAGGGATAGAGTGAAGGCGTGAGAGAGAGAGGCTGAGAGAGAGAGAAGGGTGAGAGAGAGAGAGCGGTGAGAGAGAGAGAGGGGTGAGAGAGAAAGAGAGGGGTGAGAGAGAGGGGTGAGAGAGAGAGGGGTGAGAGAGAGAGAGGGTGAGAGAGAGAGAACGGTGAGAGAGAGGGGTGAGAGAGAGAGGGATGAGAGAGAGGGGTGAGGGAGAGAGGGGCTGTGAGAAAGCTCAGGGTTGGAGAGACTGGGGAGAGAGAGGGCTGCGACAGAAGGGGTGTGAGAGTAGGCGTGAGAGAGAGAGGCTGAGAGAGAGAGGTGTGAGAGAAACAGGTAAGAGAGAGAAGAGTGAGAGAGGAAGAGGGGTGAGAGAGAGAGGGGTGAGAGAGAGGGGTGAGGGAAAGCGCGGTAAGGGAGGGGTGTGTGAGAGAGATCGGGATGGAAGAGAGCGCGGCTGAGAAAGAGACAGGGGATGACACAGAAACAGGCTGTGAGAGAGAGAGGGTGAGAGAGGGGGTGAGAGAGAGAGATGTTAGAGAGATAGAGGGGTGAAAGAGAGAGAGACGGGTAAGAAAGAGAAGGGTGAGAGAGAGTGTGTTGAGAAAGAGAGGGATGAGAGTGAGAAGGGGTGACGTAGAGAGGGGGCGTGAGAGAGATCGGGTTGAAGAGAGAGCGGGTGAGAAAGAGACAGGGTGTAAAAGAGAGACAGGCTGAGAGAGAGGTGTGAGAGAGAGGGGTAAGAGAGAGAGGGGTGAGAGAGAGAGGTGACAGAGAGAGAGGGTGAGAGAGAGGGTGTGACAGAGAGGGTGTGAGACAGAGGTGTGAGAGGGGTAAGAGAGACAGGGTGAGAGAGAGGGATGGGTAAGAGAGGGTGAGAGAGAGGGAGGTGAGGGGGAGAGAGAGGGGTGAGGGAGAGAGGGTGTGTGAGAGAGATTGGGGTGGAAGAGCGAGTGGGTGAGAAAGGGACAGGGGGTGACAGAGAGACAGGCTGAGAGAGAGGGGTGAGAGAGGGGGTAAGAGATAGAGGGGTGAGAGAGAGGGGTGAGAGAGAGAGAGGGTGAGAGAGAGGGTGTGTGAGGGAAATTAGGGTGTGAGAGACTGGGGAGTAAGTAGGGGGATGAGAGAGAAAAGGCTGAGAGAGAGGGGATGAGAGATGGGTTGAGAGAGAGGGTGTGATTGAGAGGGGGAGAGAGAGAGGTAAGAGAGAGAGAAGGTAAGAGAGAGGGTGAGAGAAAGAGAAGGGTGAGAGAGAGAGGGGAGTGAGAGAGAGGGTGAGAGACAGAGGGTGAGAGAGAGGGATGTGAGAGTGAGAGGGGGTTGAGAGAGAGAGTTTCGTGAGAGAGAGAGAGGGAGAGAGAAGGGGTGAGAGAGAGAGGGTTGATGTAGAGAGGGGGTGTGAGAGAGATCGGGATGGAAGAGAGAGTGGGTGTGAAAGAGACAGAGGGTGACAGAGAGACAGGCTGAGAGAGAGAGAGGTGTGAGAGAGAGGGGTAAGAGAGAGATGGATGTGAGAGGGAGAGGGGGTTGAGAGAGAGGGGTGAGAGTGACAGAGGGGTGAGAGAGAGAGAGGGTTAAGAGAGAGAGAGGGGTTTGAGAGAGAGGGGTGAGAGAGAGAGGACCTGAGAGAGTGAGGGTGAGAGCGGGTGAGAGAGAGAGGGTGAGAGAGAGGTATGTGCGAGAGAGGGGGGTGAGAGAGAGAGGGGGATGAGAGAGAGAGGGATGAGAGAGAGAGGGATGAGAGAGGGGCTTAAGGGAGCTCAGAGTGCGAGAGGCTGGGGAGAGAGAGGGTGTAAGGGAGAGATGGTTGAGAAAGAGAGATGGTGAGAGAGAAGGCGTGAGAGAGAGAGGCTGAGAGAGAGATGTGTGAGAGAGGGAGAGATGGGTAGGAGAGAGAAGGGTCAGAGAGATGGATGAGAGAGAGAGGTGAGGGAGACAGGCTGAGGGAGAGGGTGAGAGAGAGAAGCGGTGTGAGAGAGAGGGTTAAGAGAGAGAGAGGGTGAGAGAGGAGGGTGAGACAGAGGTGTGTGAGGGAGAGGGGTGAGACAGAGAAGTGTGAGAGAGAGAGGGTGAGAGAGAAATAGTGAGAGAAAGAGGGGTTGAGAGAGAGGGTGAGAAAGAGAGGTATGTGAAAAAGAGGGGTGAGACAGAGAAGTGTGTGTGTGTGAGAGAGAGGGGGAGAGAGAAAGGGTGAGAGGGAAAGAGGGGTGAGAGAGAATGGTTGAGAGAGGGGTGTGAGAGAGTGGGTGAGAGATAGAGGGGTGTGATAGAAAGGGGGTTGAGAGAGAGAGGTGTGTGAGAGAGATGTGTGTGAGAGAGAGGGGGATGAGAGAGAGAGAGGGCCTGAGAAAGAAAGTGAGAGAGAAGCGGTGAGAGACAGAGGGGTGAGAGAGAGAGGGTGCGAGAGAGGTGAGAGACAGAGGCTTGTGAGAGTGAGAGGGGGTTGAGAGAGAGAGGGGTGAGGTAGAGAGGGGGTGTGAGAGAGATCGGGGTGGAAGAGAGAGTGGGTGTGAAAGAGACAGGGGGTGAGAGAGAGAGCCAGGCAAAGAGAATGAGAGAGGGTGGAAGAGAGGGTGTGAGAGTGAGGTCGTGAGAGAGAGGGGCTGAGAGAGGGAAAGAGCTGAGAGAGAGGGGGTGAGAGATGGGTTGAGAGAGAAGGGGAGAGAGACAGAGAGGTAAGAGAGAGAAGGTAAGAGAGAGGGGTAAGAGAGTGAGAGAGAGGGTGCGCAAGAGGGAGGGGGGTGAGAGAGAGAGGGTGAGCAAGAGGTGTGTGTGTGAGAGAGAAGCGGTGTGAGACAGACAGGTAAGAGAGAGGGGTAAGAGAGAGAAGGGTGTGAGAGAGGGTGAGAGAGAGAGGGTGAGAGAGAGGGTGAGAGAGAGGGCAGGGGGGTGTGAGAGAGAAAGTGAGAGAGAGAGGTGTTAGAGAGAGAGGGGTAAGAGAGAGAGAGGGACGACGTAGAGAGGGGGTGTGAGACAAATCGGTGTGGAAGAGAGAGTGGGTGTGAAAGAGACAGGGGTGAGAGAGAGACAAGCTGAGAGAAAGAGAGAGGGTGAAAGAGAGGGGCTGAGAGAGAGGTGGTGAGAGAGAGGGGGTGAGAGAGAGGGGGTGAAAGACAGGGTGTGTGAGAGAGGGGTAAGAGAGAGGGTGAAAGTGAGATCTGCAGATGCTGGAGATCAGAGCTGAAAATGTGTTGCTGGAAAAGCGCAGCAGGTCAGGCAGCATCCAGGGAACAGGAGAATCGACGTTTCGGGCATAAGCCCTTCTTCAGGCTTATGCCCTGAAGAGAGAGGGTGAGAGAGAGAGAGATGGGTAAGAGAGAGGGAGGGGTGAGAGAGAGTGGTGATGGAGAGAGAGGGGTGAGGGAGGGAGAGGGGTGAGAGAGAGAGGGGTGAGGAGAGAGGGGCGTGAGGGAGAGAGGGGGTGTGAGAGAGATCGGAGTGGAAGAGAGAGCGGGTGAGAAAGAGACGGGGTGACAGAGTGACAGGCTGAGAGAGAGAGAAGTGTGAGAGAGGAGTAAGAGAGAGAGGGTGAGAGAGAGAGGGGTGAGAGAGAGATTGTGTGAGAGAAATCAGGGTGTGAGAGACTGGGGAGTGATTGGGGGGGTCTGAGAGAGAGGAAGGGCTGAGAGAGAGGGGGTGAGAGATGGGTTGAGAGGCAAGGGGTGAGAGAGAGAGGGAGAGAGAGAGGTAAGAGATAGAGATGGTAAGAGAGAGAGGGGTGAGAGAGAGGGTGAGCGAGAGGTGTGTGTGAGAGAGAGAAGCGGTGTGAGAGAGACAGGTAAGAGTGAGGGGTAAGAGAGAGGGATGAGAGTGCGAGGGTGAGGGAGAGAAGAGTGTGAGAGAGAGGATGAGAGAGGTGTGTATGAGAGATGGTTAAGACAGATAGGGGTGAGAAAGAGACGATGAGAGAGAAAGAGTGGTGAGAGAGAGGGTGAGAGAGAGAGGGGTGTGAGAGAGGGGTGAGAGAGAGAGAGGGTGAATGAGAGAGGGTGAGAGAGAGGGGTGTGAGAGAGGGTGTGAAAGAGAGAGAGGGTGAGAGAGAGGTGTTAGACAGAGAGAGAGGGGTAAGCGAGAGGGGTGAGAGAGAGGGTGAGAGAGAGAGGGTGTGAGAGAGAGATAGAGGGTGTGAGATAGAGGTGTAAGAGAGAGAGAGGGGGGTAAGCGAGAGAGGGGTGAGAGAGAGGGTGAGAGAGAGAAGGGGTGTGTGTGAGAGAGAGGGGGTTGAGAGAGAGAGAGGGTGCGGGTGAGCGAGGGGTGAGAGAGAGAAGCGGTGTGAGAGAGAGGGGTAAGACAGAGAGAGGAGTGAGAGAGAGAGGGGTGTGAGAGAGAGGGCCTGAGAGAGTGAGGGTGAGAGCGGGTGAGAGAGAGAGAGGGCGAGAGACAGGTGTGTGAGAGAGAGAGGGGTGAGAGAGAGGGTTCAGAGAGAGAGGGATGAGAAAGACGGGGATGAGAGAGAGGGGGCTTAAGGGAGCTCAGGGTGGGAGAGGCTGGGGAGAGAGAGAGGGTCTGAGAGAGAGAGGGGGCTGCGAAAGAGAGGATGAGAGAGAAGGCGTGAGAGAGAGAGACTGAGAGAGAGAGGTGTGAGAGAGGGAGAGACGGGTAGGAGAGAGAAGGATGAGAGAGAGGGGTGAGAGAGAGAGGGAGATAGAGAGAGAGAGGTGAGGGAGAGAGAGAGGTTGAGGGAGAGAGACAGGCTGAGAGAGAGAGAAGGTGAGAGAGATAAGCTGTGTGAGAGAGAGAGGGGTAAGCGAGAGAGAGGGGCGTCTTTGAGAAGGGTGAGAGAGAGGGGGGTTGGAGAGAGGGTGAGATAGAGAGGTGCGTGAGAGAGAGGGGTAAGAGAGAAGGGAGAGAGGGAGAGGTGTGAGAGCAAGTGGGTGAGAGAGAGGGGTGAGAGCGAGGGGTGAGAGAGAGAGGGTGAGAGAGAGAGGGCTGTGTGAGAGACAAGAGGTTGAGAGAGAGAGGTGTGTGACAGAGAGGGGAGTGAGAGAGAGGTGCTGAAAGAGAGGGCCTGAGAGAGAGAGTGTGAGAGAGATGGGGTGAGAGAGAGGGGTGAGAGAGAGAGAGAGAAGGGATGAGAGAGAGAGGGATGCGAGAGTGAGAGGGGTTTGAGAGAGAGAGGTTTCAGAGAGAGAGGGATGAGAGAGATTGAGGGGTGAGAGACAGAGGGTGAGAGAGAGAGGTGAGAGAGGGGGAGAGAGAGAAGGGGTGAGAGAGAGAAGGTGAGAGAGATGGGTAAGAGATAGAAGGGTGAGACAGAGAGAGGGGGTAGAGAGAGAGGGGTGAGAGAGAGAGGTGAGGGAGAGAGGGGTGTGAGAGAGATCGGGGTGGATGAGAGAGCAGGTGTGAAAGTGACAGGGCGTGAAAGAGCGACAGGCTGAGAGAATGAGGGTGAAAGTGGGGGGAGAGAGAGGGGATGAGAGAGAGGGGGTGAGAGAGGGGGTGTGAGAGAGGGGATGTGCGAGGGGGAAGAGAGAGAGTGAGAGAGAGAGAGTGGTGAGAGAGAGAGGGGTTTGAGAGAGATCAGGCTGGAAGAGAGCGCGGGTAAGAAAGAGACATGGGATGAGAGAGAAACAGGCTAAGAGAGAGAGAGAAAGGGTGAGAGAGGGGGTGAGAGAGAGAGAGAGGTGAGAGAGTGGGTGAGAGAGGTGTGAGAAAGAGGGGTGAGTGAGAGAGAGGGCGAGAGACAGGTGTGTGAGAGAGAGAGGGGTGAGAGAGAGGGGTGAGAGAGAGAGGGATGAGAGAGACGGGGATGAGAGAGAGGGGGCTTAAGGGAGCTCAGGGTGGGAGAGGCTGGGGAGAGAGTGAGGCTCTGAGAGAGAGGGGGTGCTGCGAAACAGAGGGTGAGAGAGAAGGCGTGAGAGAGACTGAGAGAGAGGTGTGAGAGAGGGAGAGACGGGTAGGAGAGAGAAGGATGAGAGAGAGGGGTGAAAGAGAGGGGGATAGAGAGAGAGAGGTGAGGGAGAGAGAGGTGAGGGAGAGAGACAGGCTGAGAGAGAAGGGTGAGAGGGAGAGGTGTGAGAGCAAGTGGGTGAGAGTGAGGGGTGAGAGAGAGGGGTGAGAGAGAGAGGGTGAGAGAGAGAGGGCTGTGTGAGAGACAAGAGGTTGAGAGAGAGAGGTGTGTGACAGAGAGGGGAGTGAGAGAGAGAGGGGCTGAAAGAGAGGGCATGAGAGAGAGAGAGTGTGAGAGAGATGGGGTGAGAGAGAGGGGTGAGAGAGAGAGAGAAGGGATGAGAGAGAGAGGGATGCGAGAGTGAGAGGGGTTTGAGAGAGAGAGGTTTCAGAGAGAGAGGGATGAGAGAGATTGAGGGGAGAGAGACAGAGGGTGAGAGAGAGGGGTGAGAGAGGGGGAGAGAGAGAAGGGGTGAGAGAGAGAGGGTGAGAGAGATGGGTAAGAGATAGAAGGGTGAGACAGAGAGAGGGGGTAGAGAGAGAGGGGTGAGAGAGAGTGGGGGAGAGTGAGAGGGTTTGAGAGAGAGAGATCAGGTGGGAGAGACTGGGGGAGAGAGAGAGGGGCTGCGAAAGAGAGGGTGAGGGAGAAAGTGTGAGAGAGAGAGGCTGAGAGAGAGAAGTGTGTGAGAGAGAGAGAGAGACAGGTTAGAGAGAGAAGGGTGAGAGAGAGGACCTGAGAGAGTGAGGGTGAGAGATAGGGGTGAGAGACAAAGGGTGAGAGAGAGGTGTGTGAGAGAGAGGGATCAGAGAGAGAGAGTGATGAGAGAGAGAGGGTGAGAGTGAGAGGGGCTGAGAGAGAGAGAGTGAGAGTGAAAGGGTGAGAGAGAGAGAGAGGTGAGAGAGAGTGGGTGAGAGAGGGGTGAGAAAGAGGGGTGAGAGAGAGAGGGTGATAGAGAGAGGGGTGAGAGAGAGAAGGTGAGAGAGAGAGTGGTGTGTGAGAGAGAAGACGTTGAGAGAGAGAGGTGAGGGACAGAGAGGGTGGTGAGAGAGAGAGGGGCTGAAAGAGAGGGCCTGAGAGAGAGGGGGTGTGAAGGAGTGTGAGAAAGATGGGGTGAGAGAGAGAGGTGAGAGAAAGAGGGTGAGAGTGAGAGGGGGTTGAGAGAGGTTTATGAGAGAAAGGGGGTGAGAGAGAGAGGGGTGAGAGTGACAGAGTGGGTGAGATAGAGTGGTGAGAGAGGGGGAGACAGAGAAGGGGTGAGAGAGAGAGGGTGAGAGAGATGGGTAAGAGAAAGAGGGTGTGTGAGAGAGGGGGTGTGAGAGAGGGTAAAGAGACAGAGTGAGAGAGAGAGAGGGATGAGAGAGAGTGGGGTGTGAGAGAGATTGGGGTGGATGAGAGAGGAGGTGTGAAAGAGACAGGGCGTGAAAGAGCGACAGGCTGAGAAAGAGAGGGTGAAATTGGGGGGAGAGAGGGGGGTTGAGAGAGAGGGGGTGAGAGTGAGAGCGGGTGTGAGAGAGTGGGTGTGAGAGAGGGGATGTGAGAGAGGGGTAAGAGAGAGAGTGAGAGAGAGGGTGAGTGAGAGAGGGGTTTGAGAGAGATCGGGCTTGAAGAGAGCGCGGGTAAGAAAGAGACATGGGATGACAGAGAAACAGGCTAAGAGAGAGAATGGGTGAGAGAGAGGGGGTGAGAGAGAGGGGTGAGAGAGATGTAAGAGAGAGAGGGTGAAAGAGAGAGACGTGTAAGAGAGAGAAGGGTGTGAGAGAGAGGTTTGAGAGAGAGGGGTGAGAGCGATCGGGGTGGAATAGAGAGCGGGTGAGAAAGAGACGGGGGTGACAGAGAGACAGGCTGAGAGAGACAGAGGTGAGAGAGAAAGGATTAGAGAGAGAGGGGTGAGAGAGAGGGGTGAGAGAGAGAGGGTGAGAGAGAGAGGGGCTGCAAAAGAGAGGGTGAGAGAGAGAGGCTGAGAGAGAGAAGTGTGAGAGAGAGACGGGTAAGAGAGAGGGGTGAGAAAGAGGGGTGAGAGAGAGAGGGTGATAGAGAGAGGGGTGAGAGAGAGAGGGGTGAGAGAGTGTGGTGTGAGAGAGAGAAGGGGTTGAGAGAGGGAGGTGAGGTACAGAGAGGGTGGTGAAAGAGAGGGGCTGAAAGAGAGGGCCTGAGAGAGAGGGGGTATGAAAGAGTGTGAGAAAGATGGGGTGAGAGAGAGAGGTGAGAGAGAGAGGGTGAGAGAGAGAGGTGAGAGAGATCGGGGTGGAATAGAGAGCGGGTGAGAAAGAGACGGGGGTGACAGAGAGACAGGCTCAGAGAGAGAGGGTGAGAGAGAAAGGGTGAGAGAGAGAGGGGTGAGAGAGAGGGGTGAGAGAGAGAGGGTGAGAGAGAAAGGGTGAGAGAAAGAGGGGTGAGAGAGAG